>NW_024504566.1:2996641-3636782 GCF_017590055.1 Onychostruthus taczanowskii
AGGGGAGTCAGTCTGGCTGGAGTGAGTCCAAGGGTGAAAAATCCTATCTGCTGTCAGACTGTTTCCTGGCAGGGAAAGCTTCAGGAGAAAGCCTGGGTGGAAACTGGCACAGATACAGTGAGGATGACTGGGATCCCAGCAGGAAACAGAATAAGCCAGGCAGCCAATGCATGTCACATATGTAGTTCATACACAAAGTTTTATTCAAAACATTTTGCTTCATGTGTGCTTAAAAAAAAATAAAAAATTTGTGGTTTCCAGTGATGATTTTGGTTCCTTCCACTCAAACCCAAAAGTCCGTATTTGTTGACACTTATGTCAACACTTACATCTTTTTCAGAAAGTTAACAGTGTTAACAAATTCCTTTGGGGAAGAATTTAGCAACTTACTAGGAATGCAATATTTATTCTACATCAATTTATTATTATTTTGAAAACTGAGCCAGTAAGAATAGTTAATAGCTTGTCCATTCTGTAATTAACTCTTGTGGATATAAATCTCTCCACCCATGTGAATCCAGGATGGATCATGTTTTGCTGCAAACAGTAAATTGCCATTAAACTATAACACACAGATGGTCAGGCACCAACTGGTTAATAAGAGTTTTTACTTTACAGCATGTGACCAAGGATACTAGATTAGAAACAGCAAACTGGGCAAATATATTCCTAAAAGCCTCTGTTTGCAATAAACTACAAATATGTTCTTGATCTAGGATGTTTGCAAACCTCTGAGAGATTTTGGCAATAAAATAAACTAGAACAAGTTGTAGGGAGAAAGGTGTCTAAAGCCCTGCTTTAGATTTCCTCCCAGTGTGGGTGCAGCAGGAGGAACTTAGGATGACTATAGATCTAAAGATACAACAAAGAAGAAAAACTAGTTTCAATTCACTGTTTACAACTCACTGATTAGTTCACTGGTTGTTCTTGTAAATAACCATTTCTGAACAATATTTCATTCACAGAAAACCTGTTAGTATACCAACCAATTTTCTCCAAGTAAAACAGCACTTTTGATTTTCAAGATTTGTTTCAGCAAAATAAAGAAGACATGAATAGTACATGGAAAAAAAACCAATCCAAAACCAAAAAAAAAAAAAAAAAAAAAAAAAAAAAACCCAAAAAAAAAAAAAACCAAAAAAAAAAAAACCCAAAAAAAACCCCCTTATCGAAAGATACCATTTACATTTTAAAGAAAGACAGACCATCTACACCATCATGAAGATAGAATTCAAAAAACCTCTATGATACTGTTGTGGTTTAGGAATGGTATTCTCCATTTAGTACTCCCACTAAAACCATGAGCCATTTCCCTGCCCATCCTACAACTGGAGGCAAAAAAGGCAAAGAGCATGGGTTGAGATAAGAACAATTTACTGGAAACACCAATGAGATAAGAAAACTAACAGTAACAGCAACAAATTAATAGCAGAAAGTATAAGAAAAGAAAGGATTTACATGAGAATCCTCCAACAACAAACAATACTGGATCACTCCATGTGCCATCTTTACAGGACCCAGAAGAGAGTTCCTTTCCATGAAACCCTTCCCCTGAGAACACAGTTTAGTATTTCAGAATGAACGGATACACCATCTGCCTCATTGATTCTGGTAATAGTAATATTTACAATTTCACCAGAAACACCCAAAAAGTAACAGTTTTCCTTTGTTGCTAACAAACCTTTGCAATTAGCAGCCAGAGACCAACACCAATCTTTCTTTCAGGCTGTCCTGAGCATGTCCTAGAGCCCACTGCCAGTGGCACAACAAGCAGTCATTGGAAAAACCTATTTTCACAAAAAAAATCCCAATGGTACCACTAAAATTATTTTATCCATCCTTAATTATATTAAAGGACTCTCAAAATAGAAAAAACTTGCAGACATGTTTTGCCTTCATAGCAGCCAAGTTGGGCAGGTTCCCAGGCTACACAAACACTCCTGTCTCTTCCAAAACCAAAATGTCTGACGGGATTGAAAGCAACGTAGTCCTTTCTCGTTTAATCTCCAAGAAAAGGGACTGAAGGTTCAATACACTTCCCACCTGCAGGGCAGGGGCCTTCTGCAAATGGAGACCCCCTGGGGCAGCACAGGGACATGGTGCTGGCCAATCCCAGCCCTTGCCTGCACCTGCCAAGGGGAGGATAAAGGAGCACAGCATCATCCTTCCCAACATTACCATCACTTTGATTCATCTGTTTGCTACATTTAGGTATGTCAGGTTTTTTCTTTTTCCTTTTTCAAACAGTGGATTGCAACATTTACTCGTTTGTCCTAATGGTATTTATGTACCTTCTCCTCTCCAGACATTCACAATGAAATGTATCACAGTCAGCAAAGTAAATCACGTTTTTCTTAAAAACCTCCAACCACAAGTTTTGTTATCTGCTCTCACCCAAAATATGGCATTCTTTGTCCTTCCTTAAAGAATTTCTGCAACAGCCTCCTCAGCTTATCTATTCCTGGCCTCATTTACTTCAGCTCCACATGCATGTTCTGAGCTCCAACTCACAGAGTTCGATCTGGTCTTCTGCACTATTTTGGCTCTGACCTGACAGAACAGTGACCTACTGAAGCTATTTTCCATCCAGAATGAGGACTGAAAAGAAAGTCTTGGAGGTCTGGCTGCTACAGCTCTGGATATTTCAAACAGTGCCACCTACCAAGTCCCAGAAATCCACACTCTTTCCAGTCACTTCGGCAAGGCTTTTACTCTTATGTATACCTCTAAAATAGCTAGGTTGCACCTAAAAAAGCCGAACACGTTGAAGGTTAAATTTCTGGTATATTTAAATAACAAGTTTCTCCACTGTCTGTAGAAAAAAAAATGCTGTTTTAGTGAGGCCCACATAAACAAGGGTTTGAGCTCCCTCTGCAGGCTTTATGTCTGTAATTAACTAAGAAAAGCTTTTCCCACGGCCATGCAGTCATAAACGAATAATGATGTGCAGAAGCAAAAATGTTTTGACATGATTTGGCATAAGAGTAGTTGAAATTATCATTTATGTTTTTCTTTAAATCAGACATTTGGAGAAAATTGTGGCCTCGTGTAAACAGGTGCACTCCACTACAGTGAACGAGAGTGCCAGACACTTTTCTTCTAAAGTGGGTTTAGCTAATTTTGTGTTAATTTGAAGTCAACTTAAATAAATAATGATAACTAACTACAAGAGCTCGTATATAGGGAAAGCATTAGGAGGAAAGACTCTCATCAAGACAGAACAGCAGGGAAATATATGTAAAAGGTTAACTTTTTACTTTAACTAGTAAAGCTGATTATGCTACTGCACCAGACTTGCACTGATTTAGTGGTATAGAGTATCTGGAGTGCATGCAGTATTAAACTCACAAACAGAGATTTCTATCCCAAGTAGCATCAGATCAGCATACTCAGGAGCTAAATCACCTACAAGTTTCACTAGAGCCACTATCTAATGGGATTTCTTACAGGATTAGGGCAGAAATGTGAATTTCCATTGCTTTTCAAGTCCAGTCATTAAAAAGAAACCTTCTTTTTCAGACTAATAGCATTTTTCTTTTCCCTTTTCACATTAGGGAGAAAAAAATAGGATTTAGAAATTACATATAATCTTGAAAAAAGCTATTCAGATTACACTGTGATAAGAATATAAAAGCCAGAAAATATATTTCATAAACAAAGATGTATAATAATGGTAATTGAAATCCATATCTGTGTTTAGCAGCTCACCTCTGATCCCACCTTTCAGTGTATTTCACCCCCAGTCTATTCTGGCTGAGACTTCAGTATGAAGGCCAAAAAACTAGAATGCAACAATACTGCAAAGAACTTATTTAACAGCCACAGACATCAGAAGTACCAAACATAAAAAATTATTAGAAAACACAACGATATACAGAAAGATTCATCTCATCTCTTTCTCAGCAAATGTGAGAAAAAAAAAAGATTTTGACTATACAATACTCAGTTTTTGCAGAACACACTGTCGTGTAATCACATGCTTCTCAGTAATCATTTCTAATTGACATTCAGGCAATTTTTTCTGTAATTTACTCTGTTTACATATTGTATTACATTCTTTTCCTATTATATCTTTGAGGTCTATGCATGCTAACATTTTTAGATAATTGCCCTATTTTGGTACTGCAGCCTCTTAGAGGTAAGACTGTATCGCACTGTGGAGAATCTATAATCTCTGATATGCAGAAGAGCTCTCTCTGGGGCCAGAAACTGTACTGCAGATTCACTATGGAAGCTCTGCTCTGCTCATCAGCCCACAGGCAGCTGAGACCTGCTTGTTCCAACACAGCTTTTTTCTGTTTGTTGAGATGAGCTATATGAAAACCAACTGCAGCCAGATACTAGTGATGCTTCCTAGTGATCAGTCCTGGGACCAGTACTGTCCAGAATCTTGGTCAATGGCCAACAGCAGAATGGAGTGCACCCAAGTAGATGTATGGATGTAGATGTATGGATAGTCCCAAACTGGGTGGTGTGGAGGGCATATGGAAACACAAAGGGGATGCTATTCGGAGGTAGGTCAACAGATCAGAGAAATGAGACAATGATGAACTTCGTGGAATCTCACAAAAACAAGTGCAAATTACTGCAACCGGGCAGTAAGAACCACCTGCTGGAGGTGAGGAGCCACCAGGATACAGAACATCTTTTCAGAGCAAGGTCTGTGGAGTCCAGACACACAGCTGAACATGACTGTGCTACAAGCTTCTTTCTGCACAGGACACCAACAGATTCTGAGGAGTCCACCAGAATAGCATCACGGTGCTAGAGGAGAAGGGACCTGATGAACTGGGAGAGTTTGAGAAGAGGAGGTTTGTGCAGCCTTCAGAAAGGAAGCCTGTGTAAGGATGCCTCCTCTACTGTCTTCAAGGACCCTCAAAGGTGAGGGGTTGAAGGTAGAACCTGGGGTGCACAGTGACAAGAAAAAGGCAATGGACACAAGTTGAAACACAACAATATTTGATTAGATGACAGAAAAACATTCACAGTGAAGTGACATTGCAATGGCTCTCCACTCTTAGAATCAAAATCAACTAGGAAACACCCTGATCATCCTGATCTCAGTGAATTGTGCTTTGAGTGGGACATGGTGATCCATCATTTCCAGAGGGCCCTTTCTACCTCAATTCCACAACAAGCTCATGATAATAGTTAGGATTGCTAATGGATATCCTGAAGAACTGCAGACATCTCTGGTTGCCACATGC
Organism: Onychostruthus taczanowskii; assembly: GCF_017590055.1. Lineage (NCBI taxonomy): Eukaryota > Metazoa > Chordata > Aves > Passeriformes > Passeridae > Onychostruthus > Onychostruthus taczanowskii. Next base: position 3,001,849 of record NW_024504566.1, read on the forward strand.
AACAGACAAAGGATGGACAGTAGTGTTTGCAGAACTTCCCTGTGCATGCACAGACCAGCTCTCACACTCATTCAGCAAGCTCAGCAGCTCTGCTGAATTAAGGACATGCCAGGCCTCCTGCCTGCACTCAGATCACTGCTCCTTCCAGCAGTCATGTCCTTCATATTAGCCAAGACAAACTTTTTGCAGTAGTCTGTGCTAAAACTGCATTGGGCAGTCTGCACAGGGCTGCAGCAAGACACACAAATCCAATAATTCACAGCTAACTCAGGTAGCTTTGTATCATCTTAGATAACACAGAATCACAGAATAATGAGGTTGGAAGAGACCTCTAAGATCATAGAGTCCAACCTATGTCCTAACACCTCAACTCAGAATCTAGACTATAGCACCAAGTGCCATGTCCAGCCTATTTTTAAACACACCCAGAGATGGTGATTCTACCACCTCTCTGGGAAGAGCATTCCAGTACTTTATTATTTTTTCAGTGAAAATTTTTTTCCTAATATCCAACCTATACCTTCCCGAATGCAGCTTTAGACTGTCTCCTCTAAACACTGTTCTGGTAACTCATTCTCATTCTTACACTACATCTATCAGAACACTTTGGAGCACCTGTTCCAAACAGCTTTACACATGGTTTAAAAAACATCCACCTCATCGCAAAATCTAGTATTCATACTACACATATATGTTAAGTCATTTGAACCCCCCCCCCAAAAAAAAATCTCTTTTGAAACTGAAGCACTTCATGTTTGTTTTGATTAACCAAGGCTCAGATTTAAATGTAGTAAATCATAGTTACAAATTACATAGTTTTACATTATAGTTACAAATTTATGAACCATTAACTACCGACCTAGTGATCTGATACCCTGCTTATAATGGCACCCACATTTTAAAAAGCATTTTTCATCAGCAAGTCAGTATCATTATCCCCATTTTTTAACACATGAAAAAACTGAGGCATAAAATAAGGAACTGATTGGATCAAGGTCATGTAGCAAGCTAACAGCGGAGACAGGAATAAAAACAAGGTGGCCTAAGACCTAGTGCAATGTGCCTCACTGTCATTTCCTCACCCCAATGTCTCTTTTGTCTGGGTTCCTGCATTTCAATTTACCCTCTCTCTCAAGTGTATTAACTTACTTTGAGGAAAAAATAGTCTAATTCTTTGGTTGTGTGACTGGTGTCTCTATTGTGATCTTTATAGGTACTCAGATACCTTTATCCATGGTTTAAATATAAAATAAAATATACAGCAAATGAGATTATATACACATTTTCTAAGATTAATTTAATGCTGACAGAATCTTGATTTTCTCATCCCTGTACAGATAGTTATCATGTGCTGAAAGGTTTTCTTACTCTTTTAGTGCTGTTAGTGTTGACACCTCTAACCAATTAGTATCTTCCTTGGACTGCATTAACATGTTGTTTAGGAGTACTCTGGATAATTAATTAAATAAGAGCAGAGATGTCAGAAGGCTACAGGATTCACCAGTTCATATCTTACCGTATTATTATTTACAGTCCTTCTAACCAGCTTTGGATTCTAATTTATTTGGGGTTAGTATTCATTAAATACTTTGGCAAAAGTTATAACAAAACATCTGGTTTATTTTCTCTCATTTTTCTCAACAAATTAGTAATTCTATCAAGAAAGTAATTGCTTTTATTTGACAGAAGAGATGACAAATTTTTTGAACACTGAAGCTCCTCAGAATCCATAGTGTCACACCTGGAAGTCTAAAGGCTTGACTACACTCTGCAGTTAAATGTAACACAAACCATCAGCATTCAAGCAGGCTGCAGAATGGAGCTCAGAAACTCAGCAGGGCTTTTCAGCATTAATACCAAAATGAGCGTCTCTGCGCGGACGTGCAGCTGTGCCACGCAGAAGTACTCGTGTGGATCACTACCAGCTCAGGCAGAATGAGTATGTACTACAGCACTTTCTATTGTACAACACAAACACACTGAAAGCATCTTTGAAAGACAGTCTCGGTTCCCACAGACAAGTTGCAAACCAGCAATTAAGTGCCTAAAATACCAGGTGGCACTGAAACCTCTAAGTCTCTGGAAGCAATCCAAAGCTTTGCCTCCCTGGATGAAAAGATGTCACCTGAGTGCCAGAAGTTCTGCTACTGCATATGCTGAGAGGCACCACTGTGATAGCTCTGCATACTGAGGCAGGTAGTGATTCACAAATTGCACACAGGACCCTTCAGAGCTGCAAAGCTCACAGGGATTATGCCTAGAAGCTAAGGAGAACAGTGCATTGAGCATGAAGCACAGTTGCATGGGTACTCTTCTTCAAAAGTGCAGCAAAAAGAGGGAGAAGTGGTGAAAAAGCTGCAAGCCCTGGAACAAGTGATGAGCAGTCCTGCAAAATGCCATGTTTGACATGGCAAATAAAGGTGTTACGGGATATCTAAGTAACTACATAGCTCCTGGTGGGTCATGTAATATCTACTACGCTGGCATGACCTGATTCAGCAGGGTATTCGAAGCATGTCTGCAACTGAAAGCTTCCAAATATTCCCACCAGCCACACTGCAAGTAGTTAGTCCACTTGAGTTTCTCACAATGCTGTACTGAGAACATTTGTCATACATCCTTACCCTTAACTGTACATCAAATACGACTTATTTAAAACTTGTATCAGTGAAAACATTGCAGTGATTCTTCTCTTTCTTATCAATGCATAAAGGAAAAAATATATTGCATATTACAGATTGAAAAGTTCTTTTGCAATTCTTCAAACATTTTACAGTATTAAAAAATTTTGCTTTGCTGTGGGTTTAAAACAAGGGGTTTTTTTAAAATTACATTTGGGCTTTTTTGGTTTTTTTTCAAACAGGAGATCATAAGAAACACCCCATCTTCCACAGTAACATCTAAGAATTTTCATTACAAATACATCCCATTTGTCTTGGAGTTCCTGCTCTTAATTACTCATGAAAAATGGAACATCTCCAGGAGAGATTAAAAAAGATGCACTGCACAGTTCTCAACATCTCGGATGCATCACAAGTGAAACAGGAATTTGACAACAGGAATTCTTTCTTTTTGAAGTTTGATGAAGTGTAGTAACAGCTGAAAGCCCAGGGTGATGTCCCCCATCTGAATGCTCATCACGCTTAGCTCTACCTAATTTCTCAACTCCTCTGGGCTTAGTAAGGATCCATTCATAATCCCAAAGTCACCATTTGCTGCCACTTCCAGGGACTTGGCAGCACGATCTGTACTAGTAAATCAAATACTTCCCAGAAAAGCTCCTGAGCACTAGAATATGAACACCTACATTTTAAACTGTTAAAATTGCTCTTCAAATGCTTTTCACTCATGCCAGCTAGCACTCTCCAAGACAATTTGCAGGCACAGTTCAGAAGTGAGAACATTGCAGGAAACATTCCAAATAAGCGGGTGGATCTTGCCACAAATTGCTTGAAAACTCAGGCAATTTACACCATAGACATTAGCTGTTCTATGTAGTGGGACTCTGCACATGGGGACGATCCCGGATATATCTTATTAATAGTCCAGACACAGCATTAAAATCAGTTGCAGTGGCATCCTGGTGAAACCAAGCCTCATCCTAGTCATGAGCCTTCATTACTTCACTCAACCCACCTAACACTAGGAAACACAGCAAAATTAAATACACTTGCATTCATTTCCTTCCTTAATATTTTCCAATGTTCTTGAATAATTCTTGCATTCTAAACCATCCTGAAGCTCTCTACTTCCTCAAAAGGATGCTCTTTCTTATCTGCAAGTGATTTCCCACTTTTTTTGATAAGCTTGATCTACTTGACCATCACTTGATCTTTCAGTGTACTTTCTGAATCAGTTATCCTGCTATGGCCACAAACCTTCACACAATTTCATGAGTATCTGGTTGGTAGATCATGGGCTTATCCTTGCATTGGGAGATACAAGAAACATTCACACTCACAAAGCAGCCAATTAAGCGCCAAGGTGAAAGAGGTGATCATTTAAGAAAATAGCACTGAGATAAGGATAAGAAGTTCAAAAAGTAGTTTGCAGTTCTCTACCCTCTTCTGATTTTGGATATCTCAGCTACTTCCATAAGAAGAATAGGTAAAAAATCCTTTCTTGAACCTCCCTGCATGTGGTTTATGCAAAAGAGAAGTATTAATTTTTTAGAGTCTAACTTATTTTATCTCAACACTCATGATGGAAAACAAATGAGATTGGCAGCTTTTCTACTTTTTAAGGCATGAGGGAATAGAATATCCTTCTGTCAGCTAAGCATATATTGGAATGGATTTTAAATCTATTTTAAAAGTAATTTATCTACTTGCTGTGCACTATGCTACAGCACATCACAGTAAACTGCATTTTTATATGGCTGCATTACAGTTTCAGACATTTTATTACATAATCTACAATGACATTTTTCTTACTATATTCATTCTGCAAGAACAATGCAAAAATGACTACAACAATGCAAATGCAGTTTTCATATCACGCCTGCTTAGGATACATGGATAATAATGTTATACAGTATTTATTAATGCTTTCTCAGTCAATACATTATGATGTATTGAATTCTTTTGGTCATGGGGCTCAATTGCTTAAATTTGGCAGTCAGATGAAATTGCAATAAATAAAAGACCAAAGACAGTCAAACATAAACGTGATCCTGAAGTTTTATTAACTGCATTTAACCAATGTTATCTATTAGGGCTGGAATGCCACTGAAAGGAGAAAGGTTGAAAAGTGGTTGGGGTGAAAAAGGTATGTCCCTATTTCTCTCACAAGAAGTAAAAAATTTGAGGTTGGAGTGCTATTAACGTCTATTTTCTTTGTATGGGTGGCATTATTGTTTTAAGAAAAGTAAAGCCTCTGAGTGACATTTACATGTAAAACTGTGTTTGAGATAGAATATGTATCAGGGGGCATACAACAGTATCTTTGCTAGTCAGGCATGAGATGCATGAAACATGTCCAAGTGAACCAGGACTGGTACTCTGCATGGCATATAATGACTCTTTTTATAAAAAATGCCTCTTGAAGGTTACTAATATTTGATGTAGCATACTATTCTAAAAATTATGTGTTCACATTTCACTGATAAGTATGAAGTTACAAAATACCTACATTTCTGCTGCTTTCTAGAAAGTTGTGCATCACTATCAGCCATATACATCTTTGACTTACACATTTTAAATAAACAGTAACTATTAATTAGCAAGAACCAAATAGTTTATTTTAAGAAGGATTTTAATAAATAAAAGGAGCATCTTTCCTGGAACTAGTTCTAGTATCTCAACAGCTGCTTCAAGTGGAAGCCTGATAGATGATATCAGAATTAGTTCCTCTTAGCATCTCTTCCTTTTTTTGAAGATAATCAAGGAGAAGGTGGCACAAGATAATTAGCAACAAGTATCATGAGCTCCCTGAATCATCTCCAAAACTGATACTGAGCTCCTGCAGGCAGCCCTGGCTTACAGTCTGCGACTCCCAGGGAAGGTATTTCAACACAAGGAACTGGCCCTACATAAGGGAAGAAGGAGCCAGGCATATGAATGACTGCAAATGAGATGAGAACTCCTCAGTATTTCCAGCTCTTCACTGCTGGAGTAAAGCAGTTTACCATAGGGATACCAGACTGTTTCTTTGACCCCAGACTTCAAACATGAACACTGTTCAAAAAAAACCAAAGAAAAAAAAACAAAAAAAAAAAAAAAAAAAAAAAAAAAAAAAAAACCAAAAAAAAACCCACCATCCATCCATCCATCCATTTCTTAACTTTGAAATAATGGTGGGTTTTTTTCCAGGAGAAAAAATAAGTGCTTCTTACATAAATGTAAGCAAATAATTGGACTGCGTTTGTAATTAATGACATCTCAAGACATGGATATTGAAGATATGAGTTTTGCCACCAGTTTTATACCCCAATTTTACTTAGTGTGAATGTCAATCCCTGTTTTGAAACCACACACTTAGTGGCAAGTTCACAATTCCCCTAGATATATCAACAGAAGTTCCTAATTTTCAAAGGGGAGAAACAGTTCCTTATTTTTTAAAACAACACATAATTACAAATTCAGTAATTTAACTTATGACAACAAAGTTTAAAAATTTTAATCTCCATGATCCATTGTCTCAGTTTTTCCATCTCTGTAAGTAAAACCAGTGAGTTTTTTAAAACGTGATTTTATTTTCTTGGATAAGAAGATCTGCATCTGCTATGTATTCTTATTTACTACTATTAAAAAGGTAGCCTTTTTTTGCATTTTGCAAGGCAAATCTTTACAAGTAACATGAAAGACTATTTTTTCATTTGGCATTATTTCTAAGCAGGACACCATTATTAACAAGAACAGTTTATAGAAGTATAAGCAATTTTACTACAAAAATTTCAGAATGCATACAATTATGTTAGGACAGAGTTTTGCAGGTGTCAGTGAAAAACAATTAGGCTTCTTATTTTGTCCATTCAGTTACCATTCAAGGGACTCAAATAATAATTTATTATTAATCCTGATGTAAAACCATGGATCTTGGCAATACTTACCAGGGCTTAAAAAACTAGAGAACAGTGTTGTTACAATAAAGGATATGGCACACACACACACACACAATTTCCCTATCTTGACTTTAATGCCCTAATACTACTACATCTTACCAGTAGGCAGCACTGTTACATCTTTTTAGACGTTAGCAATGTTAATGACATACAGTGCCATCTGCAACTTTCTACATAATATCTGACCTTTACTTCCATTCAACCCTCATTATTTTTTCTTCACGCAGTGTTTCTATCTCCCAGATTTTATTTCATAAAAGAAAATAAGAAGAAAATCAAAATGCTGGAATATTTTTTAGCACATCAAAAATGGGAAATGGAAACTGGAATGGTATATTGGATTGCACTAATCAATTACCATAGCTGTCACTGTTTAAAATATGGCAATATCTATATCAAATGATGAATTACCTTAGGCAAATATCTCAGTAACGGAAATGATTCATTTCAGTATTGATTAAATCATTTAGACCTTTGCGATCTTAAGAGAATAAACTGGTAGAATAAACAATGGTCCTGGTCCAGCAAACCGTTGTTCAAATGAAGAGCACACAAGCCTTCAGTTATGACAGTCTAATCTTAAATTGGACTTTCTTCTCAAGAAGGATTTCAAGTGTAAAATACTAGAAAAATTAATTTAATGAACCAAATAACCTTTTCTTACTGCTTTTTTGAAAATGGCCAAGCCTAAATACACAAACGTACAGTCTTCCTAACTGATAATTTTCAGTTTTTCCATTCCACAGAGTGTGTATCAACTAATTGGACCCTGATCTTGTATTTGCAAAAAAATAAAATTCACTACTGAGTTCAACAGGATTTTTGGATGTACAAGGAAGGAACAATTTTGTGCCAAATTTATGTGTACCCAGCTGCAAAGGTTACTGACAGGTGCTAATAAGTATATTGATGAAGTACAGATTATGAATACTTACATTAGACAATTTATCTTTTTGATATATGTTTCTATGTGTAGAAACACACATATTTCTATGAGTAAAAGTTTAAAACAAACCACAGTCTCTTAGTTAATTGGTAAACAAGATATACTACTTTAAACATCTTAGCAGTGCCAAAGATTTTTTCCACTTTCTGTCCTACTTTCACACCAAAATTACAATTTCATATTTCATAAAAAGGCACTGAAACGTAAAATGGGCCAACATCAAAATATAACAAGGAAGCAAAGATAAATTAGAGGAATTCTTTGGTTCTTTCACTAACTAATCAGATATATACAGAAAAGGACCTTTTAAGTTTAATGATACCTGCTCATTAAATGATGCTAAACACTAAAATACCACGAACAGCAGGGAATTTCAGTTTACATTAGAGAAAAAAATAAAAGGGTAAAAATGACTGAAGTTGGCCAGTTCAAGCTGATAGGGCACTTCAAATGAATAACAGAAGAATAAAAGAGACACTCTAGGTTAAATTAGGTTCTCCTATGCCTTTTCTTGAAAGTGCTTAACTTCACAAATTTTATTTGAATTAACTAACCTGCCAAAATCAAAGCCTTGAATAGGGGTAAAGTTAAACAAGTAACCATCCTTCACAGTAAGTTTACCCATTAAACAGCAGATAAAACCTCTGCATAAGAAAAGATGGGGGAAACAGTTTTAGAACATGCATTTTTTGCTTCTCTAGTCAGAAAAATGTCATCCCTGTCATACGTTTGAAGTAAAGCTCTACTTCAGAACAGAACTATTCAGATATGGAACTTAATTAGTCTAATAATTTGTTTATTTAAGAATCCCATTGTCCTCAGCTCAGGAGAGCTGTAAAGCTTTCTTTCTCACCATTTGAATTATATAATGCTTGAGTATTATGATTTTAGTATGATATTAAAGGTACTAAAAAATTATATGGTATTACCTGACTAATAACTTTTACAAATACACTCCAAAGCATTTTGGGAAAATATGCTATTTGAAGAAATCAACAAAATTGAAGGAAAAGGAACAAAGATTGTAAATAAAAATGTGGCTTCAGATCTTTCTCAAAGCACATGCTACACTCTATACTCTATATTAATTTTGTTTGAAGGTGATTACTTCTATCATGAAAAATAAAAAATATTTCCATTCTGTTTCTTGGGGTTTTTTCCCTCTGCACAGGCAGCTGTAACACAGTAAAAAACTCCTATATTTCACATTTTTACAATCTGTTTCTCACTCTTCCAACAAATTTTGTTTCTGCTCCTAAATTTAATTAAAAAAAAACCCCCAAAAAACAAAACAAAACAAAAAAAAAAAAAAAAAACAAAAAAAAACCAAACAAACAAACAAAAAAACTCCAGAACTCACTTTATTAACCAGGCAAACTTTTCCTAACAGAGAAGTTTTAACTGCAAAAACTGCAGTCCTGAAAAGTGATCCTTGTAGGCTGCACAACCTGCTTGAAAGAGTCAGCTTGCTCAGTAAGATCAGCCTGCTCTCTGGTATTTGGGGTTTATTTTTTGGTACACAAAATGCTTCTAGATTGTGTTAACTATTTTTAGCTAGTATCTTCGCAATTTCAGAGAGGGATTAGGTGAAAGAAAGAGGAGAAAGGAACAAAAATATATTTGGGGGTGTACAGGTAGTAACTCTCCCTCTGGGTCTTTCTCAGGCAAAGTAAGTCTCTGTTCCTTAACATCCCTCCCAGAAACCCCTCACCTTTGCAGACTGTCCAGCCTGAGGATGCAACATTGGATTGGGACACAAGAGCTATGATGTTGGTCACTGAGAGGAAAAACACTTGGATTTGATTTTCAGAGATGATTAGCAGTCATGGTGGCCAAGCACAACCCATTAATTTCACAGATTTGAATGTTAACCCACAAGACTTGGTTAATGTCTGTCTACCTCACTGAGGAACTGCATGATTATTCTCATGGCTTTGAAACACTCCAAATGCTCTAAGTATGGCTGGAATGCAAACAAATATGACCCCAAAGTAAGAGGTGCTGACATATTTGTTCTCTTTGGTCACTGACTGACAGTAGACCCTTCAGACAGCCACCTCCAAGGGGATGAACCCATGCCTCCATCTAGATAAGTGCCATCGCCTTTAAACCCTATGTTCAAAAACAAAGCTCTTTTATCAAAATACCACTACATAAAGGTGCTGAGTGATGGGTGCTGTCTCAGCCTTAGAAGAAACACCTACATTGCTTTTAGTATGCCACAGCTGTAATGGGCAAAATACTAGAGAGCATCACCCATCAGCAAGAAATCTGAACAACTGATAAAAGGCACAGTAGCAGTTGTAAAATAACTGTGTATGAAAACTCCAGATATATATAGTGATGGACTAAAACATGAGAAATTTTTTTCCTCTAGAAAAGTTGTCATAAAAATACAAGACACATTAAGGATGGGGCTGAGACAAAGTAAACAAGTATCTTTCAGAAAATGAATAGCTCACTTCCTGTGAAAGAGCCAGGCAAATCTCTTGGCCCTTGCCATTGACAGCATTGACCAAGAAACAGTCCTGTGTATGCTCAGAAGTACATCAAGGCTTTTCTACAGTTCACTGAGAACAACAAAGCCCACTGGAGCACAAAAACCACTGAGTTATGTTACCCATGCCTTAACAATGCAATCAGAGCTAACAAGGACATGGTGGTGCACATACAATTTTTTTTTTTTTTTTTTAATTTTTTTTATTCACACCTGCACTGGGTTAACTCAAGTGAATAAACCCAAGCATCTCCTGTTTGTGTGAAACTCAGTAGTGAAGAGCTTCCTCAGAGGTATTTCTCCTAGTCAGAATACCTTCAGTATGCATCAGAAAGAAGTCCCAGTACACCCTGAAATGATCCATGGAAGGTAAGGCTGGATACATGTGATGTAAGTATTCTGAAGGAATGTTATTCTCAAAAAATCTTATGTGCTTGATTTACAGTTATTGTTAGAATACTGATACATGCCATTGGATTACATAGCACAAATATTTATACAAGCCTTTAATCAGAACCCTTAGCTGATCATTAACATGACATTCAGGCTCTAACTGATGTCACATAATAGAATGTAGAGATAGAAAAAATTTCTCCTAACCATTGATGTAGTTGATGCTACTTAAAAGCCAATATGCTCTTTCAAAAAATGATCAAATATTGTAGCTATTACTGTACTTTGTCAAAAGGTGAGAAGTGCTTTGAGATGCAAGAATAAATACACTTATATTAAGACTGGGGGGATGACCTGCTACCCTGGAAAACAATATGGAAAACCACCTGCCTGCCCAAGTACATCCAACTGTTTTAACTGAGTCATGAGAAGAATGGCTGTCCTTTAGAGTCCACTGAGTTGCACAGTTCTAAACCAGACACTTGTCAGACTGTGTGCAGTCTGTAGTACACAAATGAGAAATTCTATCTCAGGGTAATCTTTAGTATTTTTATTACTTTACCTCATTACCTCTGTCTTATTTCCTATTTAGAGTTTTGCTTATACATATGAAATTGTTTGTTGGTCCTAGAATTCATTTTCTTTTCTCTTACACTGCCTGCATTCCCTTTAAGATCATTCTCTCCCTTTTGTCCGGTTTTCTCAGTCTGCTTTTCCATTAGTCTCACCTTTTATCCATTTGCTTCTTTACCATGCAAAAACCCCTTTGACTTCATTTTGAAGAACACATAAATAAGTGCTTCTTTCACTTCTACTTTTACTTTCACTTCCCTTCTCTCTTCCTTCTTATCTCCCTCTTCCTTCCCATCTGAGTAATTTATTCTAGAGTTTCTATTCTTTTCAGGGCCTTCCAGCCTCATAATCAATCATCTTTACTGAAAACATTACTTATTGTCTCATTTAAAATTGTGAAAAAGCAAAAAGTAACACAGAACAGGTCTAGTTGAATAAGCCTGCATCTAACATCTTACCACATATCTCAGAGAAGGCAATCTGAATGGCATTTGGCCCATCTTGAAGAACCATGTGGTATCAGTTGATTAAAAGAGACATGTCTTCTTTTTTGACCAAATTAATAATTTGGTTAAAAATTAACCATTATATTGGTAAAGGCCTTCTTTACTAACATAGTTTCACAGACAGTGCTTTCTTCTTTTGAAATATTTTATATTGCTATTAACTTTAATTTAAATTTATATTAACTAATTTAAAAATTAACTCAATACCTGTATTGGTAGTCACAATTCTTAGATATGTTCCCAGAATATATTCCTTTAATAAATTATTGAGTGAACTATCCATGACTGTGAACTGGAATTCCTTCTTTTGAGTGGGCGTCCCAAAGTATACTAAGTATGGCAAACCGCTACTGACTGCGGAACAACCCCTACATAGCACCAGATTCAAGGATTCCCTACAATGTCAACAGGACATGGTGTTGGTAACACCAAGGTTGTCAGCTCAGTCCTTGTACAGGACATTTACTTTAAGAGCTGGACTTGCTTCCCACTCAGAATATTCTTTCAATCTGAGATTGACATTATAAATTACAAAACTATTTACACCTGAATGCAATGACAGTGTGCTAGGTGCTTTCCAAAGACTGGAGAAATTATATGGCTAGCACGTAATTCTGAATAGATAAGGTCATGTTTCATAATTTGCAAACAGAGAGTAGCAGAAACTGCCTTCTTTAGAAATTACATTGACAAAAGTGAAAAACCACCATTCCAGGAAAAAGAATTTCTATCAAAACCCCAAAATTATTCTTGCCCAATGCTAAAATCTAAAGAGGATATATATATATATATAAGTCTACAATAAAGTATTTTCTTAAAATAGATTGGCCATATTTTAGCTTTCTTAACAACACTGAGTCATACTCATGTTTCTTCTCACTCTCCTTATCATTATTTATTTGCTTTCTGTACAGATTCTGAAATAACTTAAACTCAGTGCACATTTTTTATAATGGGAAGAGGCAAATAAAATCTTAAAATATCTAAAAAGGAACAGGAAACATTTCCCTTTTTCTACTGTATATGGCAATGTATTGAAGCTGGCCATTGAGATTAAGAGCACACATGATCACCTCAATTCCTTTAGATGGGAGAGAAAGGTCAGGAACCTATCTAAGAAAAAGTCTAGATGAGGTGATATAGAAGCTTCCTTTATGCTGCTTTTAAAGAACTTCACCAGAAAGTGGTATTTGACCCTACCAAAGGTAAGCAGAGTCCAGAAATTGTCTTTAGAACTTAGTATTTCTCAGCAATTGCCTAAAAATTCAGTCAGAGATTGTGCCACTTTCCATTACAATGAGAACAAAAAAAGACATTGTTCCTTAACATTTCTTCCCTTTATCACAATAAAAATCGGTGCCCAAATTGCATCTTTTTGATCTATTTTTCTTAGGGTAACCTTAGTTTTGCATCATGGAGAAATGTCTCTAAAATATTTTGACAGTTTTACAATAAGTTATTTAGATTTAAAATACTCTTATATACCACGGAAAAAAGAAACTTTTTTTATTATTTGGACTTACTATTTTCAAAGAGAAGTACAAAGGCAGGATTGAGCTTCACATTAAAATGTTTAAATTTAGGTCCCAACATGTATGTTCAGTTTCTATTACTTTATTTCAATCAAGAAGAACTTGTGCTTCTACAAACTCTACAGTCCATGGAGCCTAGAGAGAAATGAAACCATTCACAAGGGTTCTTAGTTACCTAAATTTTAACTGCTGTTATTTTAGCTGACCTCTGATATGATGCCCAATTTTCAGCTGCCAGCTCAGGAGGAGGAGGTCTCCCATTAGATCTGCTAACCCTCTGTGGACATCTCAGGTATCTAAAGGCATCTCTACTAACACTAGAAACGTTTGTTTAGGCAAATAAATTCCACTCTTGACACCTATCTAAGGGCAAGCAGAATCACTCTCCCGTTGTCTCAGATTTAAGTGGGAGGTTCATTCATTACAAATCAAAACTTTGCCACCTATGCAAGTGCAGGCATCTGTGACTGGGCTTCAGTCTGAGCTCTGAACCTTATCCTAGATGCATTCGGGGTTGTCAGCTGGACAACATGACTAAACAAGAATTAAAAATGGTATTCACCAAAAATACAAAGGAACTGTTCTATATATGTCTGACAGGACCACATATGGAAGCTGCTTCAATGAACCTTTTTTGCAAGAAAGTGACATCCCCTTGAATTTCTTTTTACAAAGAGTTAATATAATTAGATTTCAGGAATTTACTATCCAGATCACTTATACCTAAAACAATGAAGTTGATCTCAATTTTTTCTCATGTAAAAACCTTTAAGTAGTATTTCTTGTCTCCTCTATTTAAATATGCATCCCTGATTTTCATAGAGTTAAACATATTTTTTATGAAAGGGAGACTTAGATTTGTATGTTACTTTATTAGTCCGGTATGTAAGAGAAGATCAATATAATCATTTTGCATGTCAATCAACAATAAATATCTTCTAGGCCTTCTAAGCCACTCCAAATGTGACAGAGCTTCCATCATCTTAAGTTGCTCCAAGTTTAATGAAAAAAGAAGATACTGGCATTGTTAATGTACCCACCAAAACACAGGCTCTGTCACAATTGCTGTGCCACAATGGCATCAGACTGGTAACATCAATGTGTTTTTTTGGTTTTTTTTTAAGAAATAGGACTGGTGTCTATACCTTTAGAAAACCAAAAATTATATAAAAATATTAAAATCCAGCTGCCAGAATTAGAAAGTTAAATGAATACTGTGGCCTTTTATTAGCAAAAAGTATTCACTTTTTACCTCCTGTTAAAATTGAAAAATTTACAAAGATAGCTGAAATGCATAGCAATGAATTTGAGTTTTATCTTGAAAACTTGACCCAAAAGTGGCAAAGACTGAAGATAATCAGATATTCAGTACTGTCATGGTTTTTGAGCAGTATTACATACTGATAGAGCCCTGCTGAAGAGATTTTTCTATGTAAGGGTTTTTCTTGGACACCCATTTTTTAAAAGCTTCTCTATTGTGGTAATGTATGTTTTTGATACTGCAAGAAGTGTTTGTCAATTGTAAGGGCCTCACCAGTGTTGACGTAGGACTGCAGAAAAGACAGGTCTCTCTCTGCCTTCGCATCCCTGACCCTAAGGAAAAACCTGTGAGGTAACCTTTTTTTCTCATCTTCCACGACTCTACTTTCATCAGAAAAGAAAATTAGAGAAAGGGGAAATAAGAGGGAAAGCTTCCTACCTTTTTCCAGATCCAGAAAAGCAGTTTTACTGATACTACAAAACAGAGGAGGGGAAGGGAAATCACGACTGGTTCAGAGATGCTGTTGAAGTAACTACTACTGTTGCTGGTGTTTGTTCCTCTGGAACAAGGACTGACAGGATTCATGGGCAGGGACCTTATGAGCTGCTGCACTCTTGGCCAATCCATGAAAAAGTAAGGGAGGACACTAGTTCCTCATCTGAACTTCAAGAAAAGAGGACCAGAAGAGAAAACAGCATATTTGCAAGAGTAGTGCAAGAAACACAAAAAAGTATATGCACAGGAAGCATATACTGGGAATTATGTATTAGTCCCCCAATACAATGATGCTCTCTGTACATTAAAAATTCTTTTTCTGCATCTCCAATGACTGTCTTTTCCCACACCATTCAAATCCTCAGGTTTCCTTCCATGCTTTCACATCTGTCACCATGACTGACTTCCCTCAGCACTTCAGAGATTGTTCTACCAGAGGTTCCAAGTCTATCAATCATGCGGAAATTAAAAACCACATGAACCATTCTGACATCTACCATGGAATGACTCCTACCAACTCCTAATAATATCAATAAAAAGAAAACATTTTTACAGCACATCATACACACTAATGCCTGTACATTCATAATCCTCATTACTCTTCTGCCTGATGTGAGTTTTTCTGAACAGCAAGGAGTTTTGTTTTTTTTTTTTCTCTTGGCATAATAGTTAGTCTTTTCACTTTTTCACTAATCTGTGAAGATTTGGCTTTATTTTGCATAGATAGTCTGCTAAAAGAGCATTCACCTATTCAGATATTTTTCATCATTATGCAACTTACTGTGTAGAGCAATATTAAATCCACTGGCATCTTTCAGCTACTTTGGAAAGCAGACCTGCTAGGTACATCCTCATATCTATCTATCTATCTATCTATCTATCTAAATAAATAATTTTTTTCCTCTACCAAAGCAGCTGGTAGAATTCTTCACAAACCAGTGAAGCATATGGCAAATTGGGAATACCAGACATGACAGAAATAGCCGTAACTCTATTCACATCAACAGTGTTTACAGGGACAGAAGTTCTTTTCCCAGTCAGAAGAAATAAGGCTGGTGCATATCTGGAGGAGAAATAAAGCCTCAAGAAAAAAGGTTCTGCTCTGCAACACAGTGCAGTGTATATCCCTTATTGACAGTAGATTAGCACAAAATAAAATACAAAATACTACCTTTTGTAATTGCATTGAATCCAATGAATCAATGATAAGGATTTGAGTAAAGGTAGCCACAAATACCTTGTAAGCTATACACATATTGCAGAATACTTAGAGATTACTTACCTAATAAAATTCAAAAGCAGCTAGAAACTCAAGGTGGTGATCAAACTGATTTTACAATTGATTTTGTTCTTAGCAGATGACAAAGACGCCAGAAATCTTAGATTAAAATACATGGTTTAGGATGTCAGGAGAATGCAGTCAATAGGACTGCATCGTGGGAAAACCAGGCAAAAATGAAATTATGTTGGTCAGCATTATACTGCTCAGGGTGTTCAGAGAAATCTACTGTCTACAGGAGGGACTTTGAGAACAATACTAGGGAATAAGGAAGAGAGGGAGAAGAAAACTGAGAAGGCTGATAGGGCCACGTAATTACCACCTCTTTCATATGACTACACTCCCAACAATGACCACACTTCCAGATATATCTTTGCAGAATTACCATTTGTTTCATTTTGGAAGATATTTTGAGAACCTGAACTTCTAGAATAATTCCTCACTTGTCAATGTTTGGAGTAACTTCAGTAAATCCAAGACTGAATCCAAATGTTTGGTTTCTAGTCACCTTTCTTGAAAGAAATACTATCCAAAGTCAAATACCCAGAACAGAAACTAAAAATCTTTCTAGACAGAACGTAAAAAGGAAAACAGAGAATAGTTGCAAGTTTGGTCACTACTCACCACATATCAGAATGAAATATTCAAAATTATTGGAAATATAGAGACAAAATAAAGCAAAGACAGAAAACCAGTTCTATAAAACCCATGTTTCACTGCAACTTTAAAAAAATTGAAGAGAATCCCAAATAAATCACAAGTGTAGGAAAGGGGAGTCTGAAGAGCCTGCAAGTGGGGGTATTTTTCAGAAACACTGAGAGGTAACAATATTTTAGTCATGCTACAGCATCTAGGCTATTCTGCTTTGGAATGGACGAGACAGAGGAATAGCTTGAAGGTGGAGCAGTCTGACCAGCGGCTGAGAAGCATCACTGACGTGCCCCTTAAGAAACTGACATTCAAAGGACAGCTCAAAATCTTCTCTTCTGTGCAGGCTAGGGTTAGCACTAAATGCTTTATTTATCTCCTCTATCCCAAATAAAATTTGAGATTACACCTGTGAAACAGGACACATTTAAAAAGGTAAGGTGGGTAAGTTGATTAGCTAATTAACCAAGCTCTTATATACAACCCATAGGGAGCATCTCAAATGCATAGGACATCTTTTGTTATTAAGAAAAAATAGGACAGGGAAAATTTATCATTAAAATATATTTCACTAATTATACCACCTGGAGTTCCTTCCACAAAACAAACTTTTAATTAGAAACTGTGGGTTTATAGATAATGTTTGCTATAAAATTTTGATTGTTTATTAAAAGTAGAATGTGGAAAGTTCCTTGCATGCTAAAGGGCACAACTGTGCCACATCAGAGGGTGCACTTTGTCTTCTTAAAGGACTCAGGAATATCTTCAGAAAGTATTGGCACTTATTTTTTGTATCCTTTGTAAGAACACGTAAAATTTGTTTTTTTCATGGTAGAAGAGCTTTACTAATAGTAGACAAATTATTTCCTCTTTAAGGAGGTAGTAAAACCTGATAAAAAATTCAGTATGAGCCAACCTGAGAAGTTGAAAACTCAAGTCCCATACATGCCCTCTGTATCACTTGAGTGTTCCAAAGCAGTTGCTTTCTTCTCAGAAGTATCAGTCACCTCATTCTCCATGTCTGGAGAAACTCAGCTCATACACTGCATTGCTCTTTGTGTTGCAAAGTGCAGCCTTGCCTTGCACTGGAACTTAGCTACATCTGTCACGTATAAAATCACTTCAATTGCTTATAGAATTTAAGCAGAAAAGTACGGCTTTTAAGATCTGCTGAGGAAAACAGCACAGACACATGGGAGCATTTTTGATGCCCATTTTCACTCACTTATCATTTCATTTCTTTCTTTTACTGCATGAATATGCTTTTCAAAATAGTATTAGTTGTTTTGGGTTTTTTTGTTTTTTTTTTGGTTTTTTGTTTGTTTTTTTTTTTTTCTGAATAGGTTTTTTTCCCTGAATATTTGTCTTAAATAAGGAGTTATGAGAAAGTCACTGGACAGGCAAGGGAAAGCTGTGTGACTCTCTATATGTGATACCAAAGGGGCAAATCCCTATTTCACATATCCCCTAACTTAGTCCTCGTACAAGGGAAGAACCATGAGGTCCCATCACTGGAGCTGGAAAAAGAAAGCAAACAGCAGTTCACCAAAACCATGAGTGATCAAGAAAGAACAATGACCTGCATTTATTGCTGGGTAGTGCTCCCAGTTGAGTTAATAAAGTTGTGCCCTAATTAAACTGAGCACTTCACATCTTGTTTTTCTTCTTGCATGGCTGGGACAATTAAGCATCCTTTGATGTAGAGTGCTCTGAGGAAATCTCCCAATTACTTTATGAACAATTTTTGTCATAAAGCCTGAGAGAATTTATTGAAACCACCTACAGTGGAATGAGGCCAAAACCAATCAACACTGGATGACCACACTTAGGGCTAAGGACTTTAAACCAGAGGTCACTAAGACCACAAGCAACACATCACACAGAGAAATTTAAGCTCTGGAAGTACTGGTTGAGTACAGTAAGCTGAAAAAAATTCTGTGCAATTACTCTACTGAGCAGAAATTACTACTTGGACAAAAAGTGTTGACAGTCACTGATTTTCTGTGTTCTGGAGGTTTTATTATACTCTAAATAAACTAAATTAAAGTACATGTAACTGCCCTGCTAAGTTGGAAAGGGCATTTTGTTACTTTTTACCACAAATAAGCAAAAATATTAGTAATTTCACGTATTAGATATTTGAATAAAAGGTTATGGACAGAGAACAGTAAGGATTACCTGCCCCTTCAAGCCTGTTTTCATATGCAACCATGCCGTAGATTTTCCTCTATAAACTGATTTATTTTCACCTTAAAACTAGTTTGGTTAAGTAGTGTATCTAAAAAATTAGGAATACTGAAAAACAGTGTTAAAAAGCAATAGGTACATATATTTAAAATATATTTAAATCTTAAGCTCTTTACTTATTATTATGACTATCATACAATATTTCATTAATTGGTACATGCAATTCATCAGAGTTTAGATGGACCATAAGTACGACTTTTTTAAAAGTAATTTTTAGATGACAGAATAGGGAAACAGTAATTTAAAAAACAGCACCAGTTATAAAAAGCACCAGTTATAGTGTTTTCCAGCTTTAGAAAAAGTATCACTTTCATGTCATGCTAATATCTAAACAAATTTTAGACATTATATGACTCTATTGTATCTATTTCGTGTCCACTAGTGACAACAAAAAAGTATCCACAACCTAAAGAGGACAATTATGCAATTGGCTTACCAAAAATATATTTTCTTTTTAGCATAAGGAAAGTATAGTTTTTTCAACTCTCACTTTTAATTACTTGGTTTGTGTGGGTAATTTTTTTTTTAAATTTGATTGTCTCTATAAGTCAGCTCTCTGTCACTAAGTCTTTTTAATTAAAATGTGAATTAAGTTTTAACGGTAGTGTTATTATTCACTTAACTAACATAAACTGGGCAGAAAATATATAAATAATAATAAACCAGCATAAAATTCCCTACAAGGCAATTCATCATTAGTACAAATTAGCTCTAAAATGCATCACAGGCAAGTAAAAAAAGCTTCAATTATTTTGCCTTACAGTATAATAATAAGTCTTAACTAGGGAGAAAAGATACAGTAATTTAGTAATGTTAAGATCTATACACTGGAAAACACCCCTTCTGCTGCTGAAATATTTTAAGACATGTATTCCATTCAACTCCCCCAAACAAATAGCAGACTGTACTTCAAATGCATTGCAAGACTATTAGGTAATCTTTTTCTTTGTTTAGATTCAGTAGGGTTCAGCGACAAACATTCATCTTTTCTTTCTAGAAAAGTTCCTGTTCTTTTGCTTAGTTAAGAATTGCCTTAGTTTTTAGTAAGCATACTCACAATTTACTTCACCATTGATTAGCCTCACACAATGAACTTCAAACAAAATGCAAAAAATGATCACTTAACTATTTTAAAATTATGAATTACTTGTTCACTGTTTAGATCACAGTAGTAAGAGCAGTTATAGCTGTAGGTAGGCTAATAGAATCAGACACAGAGCTTCTGAAATAAACCAATACCAGCTGCTCCCATGCCTCATTACTCGGCAGTAGCTGCTCGCCTGAAATATTGTACATTGCAGAATCGCTGGCTTTCAAAAGCCACACAGACTTTTGAGAGGACATAGCTGTACAAAACAGACAGACACTTCCCTCAGACAGAAAAAAAAAAAAAAGAAGAAAAAAGAAAAGAAAAAAGGAAAAGGGAAGTCCTATACTTCAGGGTATATGTGTAACTATTTTCCATTCTTAGGCACACATATTTTCCACCACCATGTATTTTACTTATTTTAACAGGTGAAAGCAATTAGATTTTAAAATTATTACATTGTCGGTACTCCCACTTCTAAAATAATAATTTAAAAATTCTAAAACTAATAAAATATCTTTTTGATTAGAAACACATAGTTTGTGCTTAGAGAAGATTTTGAAGTAGGAATCAGTATCATAATCAGTGTCTGATCATTTAGCTCACTAAGAGAGAACATTAATGGGAGAAAAAAAATGACTACAGATATATCATGCAGTTAAATTGCTATGCACATGTACTATTTTCTATGCCTATAAACACACTATTCAAAAACAGAACTTATAAAAAAGGAATCAATTTCCAAAATCCTTATTAAATTAGTTGAGCTTTCTGTACTCTGCAAAAATTAGATTGCAACACTTAAGCTCTCAGTAAAAGGTACTGTCAGACCCTCATCATCTCAAACAGTCATTAAGAAATACTAAAGAGATTCACCTTCTTGAAACAGAAGTAATTTTAATGTAAAAGTTTACACAATTAAAATTACAGAGGTTTAATTTCCAACAAGCCCCAAAGAATTCAATCTTCCATGGCTCTCAGGACTCATCTTCAACACAGAGGGTTAGTTTGAAACATTTATGTAATACATTTGGTAATAGAATTAAAAACCTGAGTATGTTTCAAAGAACATTTATATTCTAACAGGAATCAATTGTATACTTCTAATTTGCCTACTCAGAAGATAACATTTTGATATACACAAATTAATTAGGCAGAAAAATCAAGGCAGACTTCTGCTTTATTGAAAAAAATATTGAGCACAGTGTTCCGTAGGTACTCTGGAGTATCATTTAGAGGCAGTATGTCACAATATCATTCTTAATTTTTAAATACTAAAATAATTAAAAGTGAGTTCTATGCTGGTACGTGTTTCAGAACAGCATTGTCCTTTTATATCAGTCATTAAGTGTTTTTTCCTAATATTTCATATCTCTGAAACTGTCATCTGTATAATAAAATAAATTCGACTCACCATTTTCAGTCTAATAAGTGCTTACTGAGTATTATTTGCCTTACTCTCAAGTGGAAAATTATGAAAATGATTATACGAGATCTAAAATGTAAGCAGTCACCTGCAGTAAGCATGTTAAGTAAGGCAATACCTTATAAGTTCATCAGATAAATTCTCTCTAAAAGGTTTAGAGATTTTCTTGCCTTTTCAATGGAATGATACGGTCACCATTATACCTTAGAAGACTATTCATCCAACTTTAATCACTTTAATTTAAACAATTTGCTAATAAATAAAGCACAGATATCTGAGCTGAAAAAACTCCCACAACCCTGGATACTTAAACACAGTATTCTGCTACTTTAAAGGAAGAACATTATTTTCAGTAAAATGAGGCCTTTCTTCTCTATTTGTCAGATTTTAAATAAATGGTGCCTTTGACGAATAAAAAAACACCAATCAAAAAATTATCATGAAACAGCAGAGGAAAAAAAAGTGTCTTGGGTCAGAGAGGTGGAGCAGCATCCAGACAGTGCAAATCTGGACCACAAGTGATTTCTTCACTGCTGGACACTCATCTTATGAAGCAATCAGGCATAATTTGCTCCACCTCTAGCAGAATTACAGCATAGCCAAGCTAAGGAGCCTGGCAATAAATCAGTTCAGAATTCAACATTTACAGTGATAGCCCTTATAGTAGTGACACATCCATGTCTGAAGGCCATAAATTCCTTACCAAGTAAACAAAGAGAGTAAGAGAGTGTAATCCTTTTGGTATTACTGTGCCATGGCACTTAAAAACCAGCTGAAAGTATAACTACATTCCCAAAACATAACATTTACTAATAAAACCTGAGATGTTGTAAACGGAATTTTGGTTAAATCAGACTTTTTCTGCCATTGCTTCACTTAATTTCAGGAGCCTCCATCCCCACATTTTTAAGGAAATATCTGTAGGCTACGGATCAAAAAAAGATAGCATGTAAAAGCTGGATGTGTCCATTTACATAGCGTGAACACTTCATATTTGATTTCTAAGCAGAAAACTAAGGTCTGATGGTAATGCTACAATTGCAGTCTCAGCCATACACCAGCCAGGTCCCCAAAGTGAATGTTTTTAGCAAAAAAATGTGCTGGATCTGTATGGCAAGGTTTTGTTACCAGGGGGGCTACAGGTGAGACTTCTGGGAGAAAATGTCAGAAGCTGCCTGTACACCTCGTGGAGCCAAAACAGCTGGCTCTGGGACAGACCTGCTGCTGGCCAAGGCCAAGCCCATCACCAGCTGTGGGAGTGCCTCCAGGATGTACTCAAGAAAGAGGGAAAGTTGCTGCAAACAGCAATGGCAGCCAGAAACAGGAGTCATGGGAGAGGAAGAACTGTGCAGACAGCCAGGCCAGTGAAGAAGGAGGGGGAGGAGGTGCTACAGGAGTCAAAACAGAGATCCACCTGCAGCCCATGGAGGACTCCATACCAGAGCAGGTGGAAGCTTGAAGAATGCTGTGACCTGACCCAGCCCATGCTGGAGCAGGCTCTTGGCAGGACCTGTGGTCCCTGAGACAGAGGAGCCCAGGCTGGAGCAGGTTTTCTGGCAGGCCTTGTGACCCCATGGGGACCCATGCTGAAGCAGTGCACTCCTGAGGGGCTGCACCCCGCAGAGGAGAGCCATGCTGGAGTAGCTCATGAGGAGCTGCAGCCCATGGGAAGGACCCAACAGGAGAGAAGTTCATAGAGGACTGGCTCCCATGGGATGGGGCTCACAGTGGAGCAGAGGAAGAGCATGAAGAGTTCTCTGTCTCTCTGAAGAGGAAGGAGCAGCAGAGACAATGCGTGACAAAGGACTGCAGCCCCTGCTCCTCATCCCCCTGCGGTGCTGGTACGAAAGAGGTGGAGGATTTGGAAGTACTGTTAAACCCAGAAAGACACGGGGGTTGAGGGACAGTGTTTTAGATTTAGGTTGTTGGGGTTTTTTCCATTATCTTACTCTGATTTTGATTGAAAATTAATTAAATTTGCCTGTTTTGTCCATGATGGTAATTGGTGAGTGATCTCTCCCTGCCCTTATCCCAACCCTGGAGTTTGTCATTATCTTCTCTGCCCTGTACAACTGATGAGGGAAGCGATAACATGGTGGGCACCTGGTGCCCACCCAGGATCAACATGCCACAAAAAGGCATATAAATAGGAGAAACCTAAAAGGTGTTAATAAAAATCTACAACCATTAGGGCTTAAGAAAATAAGCAATTCTTTAAATGTAATTGAGAAAGAATAAGCATTTAGCAAATCTCATTTTGGGAGAAAGGAAGATATTTTACTAAAATACAGAGAGATCATTTATACCCCAAAAGTGTAAAAGCCAGGGGAGAGCAATTAAAAACAAAAGGAATTCACTGAAAAATTAACTGAGTTTTAACAAATCTAGGGATACTCTACAAGATCAAGAAAATTGCAAAATCTTAATATTGCATTCATGTTTATGAAGATCAAACCTGAGAAACTACAGATTGGCTGACATCAAGCAAGCATAAATTCTAGAAAGGTTGAGGAGTAAATAATTAAGAAATGGTAGCGTATAAGTCTTGTCACTTATAAGTCTTGTCAACTAAACTTGATACCATTTTTTATGCTACAACAAGTTTGGCTAATAACATTAGCTTGCATTGTCATAGTACACTTAGATTGCTATAAGATTTAATCTTGCATGACATTTTCAAGCACCATACAAAATCAATACTCTACATTACATGGATTAAAGCTGTTTAAATACACAGATCTTGAAAACTCTAAGTGGAAAATTGTCAGACAATGTAGGTTCTCTGAAGAACTTTTATTGTTCCAAATTTATTACTTCCATTGTAAATCTGAGATTAATTTTTTCAGATGACCTCAGCCTTGATACAATGGGAAATATCAATCAAACAGATGGGCCCATCTTTCTCAGTATAACTCATCTGAGCCTCATACAGCTAAAATGTACCTCTCAAGTTGATATATTAAAACTATAATCCAGTTCATTTATATAACAAAGGGTTAAGAGATAACTTGCTAGCCAACTGCAAGTATCTATAAGGCACGAGATACTTTAGAGTAGACAGCTGGTTTAATTTAGCTGAAAAAAAGCATTTAGAAATCCACTGGTAGAAAACTATTACTTGACTACTCATGTAAAAGTCACATTTCTTTATTTCTAAATAATGACAGTAAATAACCTATTAGTACCAAGTGTTGATAGACATGGAAGATTAGTTACATTTTCAAATCTTCATATCTTTCATATCTTTCTAAAAGAGATCTCACATTTCAAGTGGAAGTTATAGTATCCAGGAAGCCACAAAGTCTTTCAGCACTTTCTGAGATCTACCAACACTATGTAATAATCCCAAGTAATTTAGGAGGACTGGATTACCCATCTTTTCACACAGCAACCCACCAAAAACAAGAGAGAAAAGCAAAATCTGGCTTTAGCAAACATGTGCCAGAAGTTCTTGAGGACTGGAAGAAGTCAATAACATAAACAAAACTACAAGTTTATAGCTATTTAATAACCCCATATTTTCTGGTTTTCTCCATGAGAGGCAGTGCTGAAAGCGAATGTACAAATGGGAAGTTTCATAGTAGTCAAATCTAAACTGTATTACTATTTTCTCTGCACTTAAGAATGCAGGGTTTTTTACTTCAGTGAAGTAGTTTAGAGCAAGTAGCCTTAAGAGGATTGAACTGCCCCATGTATTACAGCCCAGCTATGCCATAAGGACACTGGCTGGCAAGCTGCATTTCAGAGGCTCAGAAAGGCAATACAGGTTATGAATATACAGTGATATATATCCATAGAAATAGAGAGCTCTATCTGAGAAGAAAAAAAAGAAAACTACATTTGTTATTTATGTGACTGGCTTTCTAGTAGAGATAGAGCATAAAGACAGTGACTAGACCTTTTGTGATGAAACAACCAGGCTTTTCTGTGGGCAGCAAAACTAGCAAAGCTCAGGTATCTCCAGAAAGAGCGTATGGGAATTTTCTCCTGCAAAATGTTCTTCTCCCTTTTTATTGCAATTACTTTAAGTTCCACCCCTCTTCCCTAATTCCTTCTCTTTTACTATCCTATCCCATAAGAGATTTGTCCTCTCTACTACCTTTGCGAAGTCCCAGCTGGTCAAGAGCCAGCATGTGCTCTGAAGGCTTGCACACAGACATGCTCTTTATTGCTGAGTTCCCATGTAGTGACTGTGGGACAGAGGGAACAGCTAATAATAGTTATTAAGCATAAATTCAGCCTGGGTGTCATATTGACATATTGGTTAGGACATCAATCTAAAAATAACTTGTTCTTTTTCCTGATGGAGATTAGTGGCTCAGTGGTCGGTACAAATGCTTATTTGATTCTGAATACCTCAATATGATCACATACACGAAAAAAATCTTGGTTTAGACTCTACTGAACAATATTATACAACTGTGATAAAATTTGACAATTTAGTCCTATATCCCAAAACCTGGATTGTCCTCAGAAATAACAAAAAACAATTAACAGATTTGTGGCAGTTGCTGATTAAGATAGCCAGATTTTAAAATGAATACACATAAACACATTCCTCACTCATACGCTCACTGACTAAGCTTTCATTTTTCTTATCCTATACCTGTACTTCAAATTCCTTTTAAAAATTCTTTTTAAAATCTACTTCTTTAGGAAGTCTTCTCATCTCTTAACCATTTTACCTCATGTTTGTATTACACTGTGCAAAATTCCAGTGCTCCTTCTTCTGCTGCTTTAAGTAAAGATTCAGAGAGGAAGAACTCAAACACTGAAGGATATCTTATTCTGCCAGGTCTGCGAAGAAAATAATTTTGCAGATATGGCACATGGGTTCTGGAGGCTTCCAGGGCACGAAGAAAGGTTTCACTTTTGGCTGAGGAGAAGGTCATACGTGAAAACACAAACCCCCAAACTAATGAGTAAAATCTTCTACCACTGTTGTTGGGTTGGTGAGGCAGGTGATTGTTTACAGCACTTAACACATGAAGTTCTCTTAAGCGGAAGAAACTCTCTAAAAACATGCATTTGTGAAGTGCTTGGATCTTGCAGAGAGAATTCTGTAAGACCTGGTAGTCATCTATAGGATAAACAGTATCAAGTAGATGCATAGGTCCTGCTGCACTTACACTTTCTTGACTTGAGCTTTTCCTCTTCCAATAAATCTTCAGTGTACTCCACTAAAATTGTCATGTATTGTTAAAACTTCAGAGTGCATTTGAAAGGTTAATATGCATATTTTAATTTAACTCTGAGTACACTGGTATAAAAAACCTACAAACTTTCTAGGTCATCCAGAATACACAATCCAGACAAATGAGAACCAAAGTTCACCTTACTGTGGATAAACAGATACTGATAGAACTAGGTAGAAAAACTTGCTAAACCCTTCCACATTTACAGATTAATACCTGTGACTTTTAAAACAAGTATCATACTACTTTGAAGAGAAGTTGAATAATGCCACGTAAAGTTGACGTCTGCAATTATTTTGGAATGTATGTTAAATACTCATGAACACTTTTTATTTTTCTCTGGAAATAATGGATTTATCACTGGTTATACTGTGTTCACTATGAAATGCCCACACAAATTCCATATAAGAATAAAAGTACTTCCCTACAGACCTCTAGATTTTCTTAAATCTCTTTTTATTAACAAAAGATTTTTTTTTAAAAAGTGTTAGCACTTAGAGAAACTATTCAGAAATTAAAGCTAGAGCTCTCAAATAAGAAATGCATGTTTATTCATAACTACCTGTAACTATGTATATGTTTATTAGTATACTGTAACTATGTACATGCTTATTATAAATAAGAATAAAATCCACACTGATTAAGAATCTAATAATGACAGCAACAAGAATAATATATTTTAATAAACTCTTATTTAAAATTTAAATAGAAGGTATTTCAAACATTTAAAATTTCATTGTAATTGCAATAACCTATTTTTAAGCAAGGCCTCACTATAAAATTTACATAAGTGTAACAAAAGCAGTACTAACAGTAAACTTCTACCAAAAAAAAATTAAAAAAATAAAGCAGCAACCCATTGGAAATTGCCAAAAATAAAATTAGAACAAATTTCATTGAAGTGCTATTCCAGTTTCTAAACCAGCAATCTTTCACAAAAGGAAAATACTTTCCCCATTTAATTTCATACCAGTTCAGAACCTTACTAACACAGTTGGTTCATACAACTATACTAAGCAGAAAAGCTGAGAGTGATGTGACTACAGCAGGTCTACTTTTTCCAAAATATTGCAAGATACAGATTTTAAAGTAATCACTCAATAAAAGTTCATTAAACACTACTTTTACAAGCAAGTAATTTTTGTGACTGATTTGTAGAAGTTTGTTTACATATCTAATAAAGATGAGAGATTTTTTTAAAAATACTTTTAATTTACTTTCTGTGCATTTCTAATACTTTTTCAATCTTCTTTAGAATTATCAAAGTAAAGGTCAAAAAAGGGACACCTATAACTCCTGCAAAAAGGTTTGACTTTTTAAAAGCAAATCACTTCTAGAAAGACAACTGAAGGATAAATATGACACAGTTAAAGAAAATTTATGAAGTTAAACTCAATTTGATCATGATTTATTTAAAAAAAGTGATGTTTTCTTTTAACAAAAATACAACACTTGTAAGCATACTGGGGCAGCACCATTTTAAAGAAGTGACTCAGAATACTAATTTACTAGCATCTCAATGAATATCCAGACAATATGCAGAAATATTACCAAGTTGGAGTATTACCACTCCATTAAGGAGACGTTCACATTTCCACTTGTCACCGATCCCTGATCTGCCCTGCAGGTCCTACCAGAAATTACATCCTCTTGTAATGATAAAACAAAAATTGTAATGGCAAATGTTTCTGAAACTGGGAGACAAAAACAAAGAGTGGCTAAAACTCAGGCACAAAGCTACATGTTATCTTGGGCAGCTCTAAGTAGTAGCTTCAAGAACTTTTCATTTCATTGTAAGATAAAAAGAATTATGTGTATTTTAGTCTATGTTTGCTGTCATATTGACTGCTCTCAAGCAATGTCTTCCATGATCCTGTGTTCCCAACAGTCTGTTTATTCCAGCACAATCACAAAACACATTCTTCCAAACTCCCTGCCACAACACAATCTCAATGCCTCCATTAAGTCTCTACTACTGACATATTCTTATTTGGACAATATTGTTATGGATTTTCCCTGATTAAGTTCTGCGGTTAGTATTCTATCATTACACAAATTTTTAATTAAGAACACCACAGTATTAAATCAATGGAATTCCTAATACATAATCTGCAAAAAATACAACTGACAGTTGCCTTTAGATTATTTATTAGTAACATTTCTATTGTATTTCTGGCTGTTAAATAAAACTTTGCATATAAAAATGGGCTAAGGTGGTATGTCTTCTTTACTCTATTCTTCAATCAGGCTTAAACTGCCACCAGTAAAACTTACACCTTTGTGAAAAGATAAAATTTGTTTTATTAAAAGCATTTTGATTTTTTTTTAACAAAAATGAAAAGGAATACAGCATTCAGACTTCAGAGTTACGTAATCTAGCATTGTTTAAGATGAATGTACACTTTGAAAACCAAACCTATTTCCAACATAAGTCACCAGCATGACATTTTAAAAGGAATTTGCATTTAATAGTGATTTTCAATTTCGTTTTTAAAAAAGTAGCAATATGGATTTTTTTTCCTGTCAACCTGAAAGTAAATAATTTGTTTCAAAGCTGTCATAATTGTAATTTCTAGCAGATTCGAAAATAGTAGATGTTTATGAAGGTTTGTATTTATTTTCACACACTGGAACTAAAAAGTACCAGTTTTTGTAATTTTGTAAATAACTTGTAAAAATATCTGAAAGAAAACCAGTAAAAGAATATATAAAGCATTATCAAAAAAAAAACCAAAAACAAAAAACAAACAAACAAAAAAAAAAACCAAACAAAAACACTCAAGAACTTCTAAGCATGCTGTAAGCATCTGTTGGAAAAACTCATTCCAAAGTCTCAAAGAAATGAACACCTTCTCAGTAGAATGGTATACTATGCAAAGCAAATATTTTAAAAATCCTTTGAAACCACTCACAAGCTTTAAGCAATACGTAATTTACAATTAAGTAATAATTTTCTGATTTACAAGCATTACAAGCATAACAAATATGATTAACCTAGTATTTCAGACACAAATTAGTTCAATTAACGTACCCCACCTACATGCCACTTTGAATATATGTACACTTTTCCATTTTTATTTTTAATTTGCTATGAAACATAACTCTAACAGAGAAGCAATGATCTAACACTAAGTTACTTGAGCACATATATGTTCATTTTAAAGCAATGATGCAAGTGTAACATATTGTGTAGATGAACTATGCAACAAGTTGAACAAGTTTCTACATCAAACCAGACTATACCAACAAAATGCCATGTATGTGCAGGAAGTGCACAAGATGAAAAGTGATTAATAAAAAAAAAAAAAAAAATCCCCTTAAAACAAAGTAACGTCCTTCTCTGTGCTTTGGGGGTTGACAGTTATGAGTCCAGACATAATGTAGGCAGCAATATCATAATCTAGCTCAAAGGGCTATAAACTCTTATACATCTAGAAACACCAAAGTAGTTTAGCCATCTCTATCAAATTTGAGATAAGCACTCCTTTACAAACGTCTCTTTCTTTCCACTGGCTATAATGAATATCTAAATGATGTTCTCGTATCTCGATGTCTACACTACAGGCATCTGCAGCTGGGTTTTGTAAAGGCAGTTTGTGATACCTGTTTCTGCAATGCATTTGGATATTTGACCTGGTGATGCCTTAAGTTTTAGCTCTCACATTTCCCAGATTCTGTACTGCATTTATATATAACTCTGAACTTCATATAAAGTTCCTCACAGTTTAGTTAGACAAAACAATCCTTTTCCAGCCTGAGAACCAAGGACACCATTGCAGCTTCAGGCCCAAAAAGTATAAACAACGGGGAATTGAGGGGAGCAGTGCTGGAGGATGGGACTGCATATCCTGAAGATGTAATTGGACAATTAACCCCAATATGTAAACGGACCAAAACTTATAAAAGTGTGAAAAGGTGTGACACAGGGTCTGTGAATAAAATACTGTGTGACACAGTATTTTATTCTTCATGACTCTTTTTGTTATTCAAATATTTTTATGAATGTATTACTTGTTTATTTGTTTAACTGTCCTTTGCATGTTAAACAAGTATATAAAATAATATTTTTCCCTATCCTTATCTGTCTAAATATAAAGGATAAATTTAAATAGTTATGTATGAAGTTAACAGAGTTCAAACACTAATTATTGTTTCAGAAAGGAACAGAGAGAAGGAGATTTGCTATTCAGTCAAGCTCTTTGGCTAAAATGTCATTTCTAGACAGACAAACCTGGTTAAAATTATCAGTGCATCTCAGTTTAGTCAGGGAATAAATCCTATTTACCCTTTAATATGGGATTTACCAGTTAAGTTATCTTTTTCAGGATTGTGAAAGAAAACAAACAAGACATTTGAAGTTCCAGGAAAACATTTCTAATTGAGTTCAAATTCAATGTTTATTTGAATTATGTCAGCAAAATAACTGATTTCAGTTCAACTAGAACATTACAAAATTTTAGGTCATCCATGACTTCTAAGAATTTTGTGTGAAACAAGCTCCAACTCCATTAAAAAAGCAAGCATCGTTTTCTATAAATATAAATGCACATATATCAACTTCACATATAACTTCACAGCTTCGGAAAAGTTAAGTCTTCTAAACCAGCAACTCAAGAAAATGTGGAAATCTAGAATAGATTGGCTACATCCAAAAAAGAGGGAGACTACTTATGCTCAGATGAGTTACATTAAATAAATATTTTGGAGTCTTTTACCCTAAGTAAAAATACTCCACGACATTATAATAAATAAATAATAAATAAAGTGTAAGAGAGGTTGAAACAAACACAATTATATTTACCTATCTGCATGAAACTGCCCCTATCCAAGAAGGGTAAATAGATATGAAGGATTAGTTACAGTCAAGGAAGCCTCTATTCAATGCACATTAGGGGAGGCAACAGAGCATCCCAGCTCAGTCCAAATTAAATGCCTGCTGAATCATCAGTTGTATCACTGAATGATACTTTCAGAAAGCACTAAACAGCAGCCTTTGCTAATGCACAGGGAAACTGGTCTTCCACAGGACAAAAGAGAAGATAATGGCATACAAAACATTGGGATAAAAGATGGAAGAAAATTTAAAATAAGTAAAATTAGGTTAAATGAAGTTGCTTATGAAATTGAGATAGGACTCAGTATCAGAAATCACAGGATTTAATAAGGCTGCAGTACTGGACAACAAAATAGTGAACAGTATTCAACAGAAACAAACATAAGGTTTGTTTCTGTGTGTTGATATAAAAGGCTATCCTAACACTACCTACAAGATGACACAACATGGATGTTAATAAACATCAAGGATTTAGGTCTGGGGTTATAAATAAAAGTTGGTGAAAACCAACATGTAAAAACTGCAATCAAAAAAGCAAATATGTTGTTATCAAATGTCAGAAAACAGACCAAAAGAAGATAACAGAAATAATTAATACACCTATTATTTATCATCTAAAAAATAAGCATAGTAAATAAAAAAATTATTTCAAAAAATGCAAAATCCCAAAGTACTATTTATAATTCAATTACTCAAATTTTAATCAATATAATGATATGGAAAACTTTAAATTACTTACTAAACTTCAAAACCTCTGCATAAACTATTTGCTGGGGGTATCATATCTGTTTTACAAACTTATTTATCTGAATATTTTCGTTTTTGCATGTTACTCCTACAGACTAGGTAAATTCAAAATGCTGTATTTTATCAAATCTCTTCGCACACAAAAGAACAGAAGTTCAGAATGTTTTCTGACTCAGTGGAGATCCAATGTTGGAGCAGTAGCTGAGATTTAAGTAACCAACAAAGTAATCCATAGCTACAAAGATCCCGACATAGCCAAACAAGGATTTCAGCAAGGTAAGAATAATTCTTTTTTAGTACCATTTGCAATTACACTTTTATTACAAACACCTTGTTTTTCCCTTCTACATCTCACAAACTTTGATGGCTGTGAGTCCTGATCAATGAATTTAAACCTCCTTAACTTATGTGACAAGGAAGAATAATTTTAATTTTATAACAACTCTGCTGCCTCTTTGAGGATTAGCCCAGCCTCTCCTCTAAACTGACTCCCCATTGATCAGATGGAGGAAGCATTCCCATTTAGAGATGAGGATTCAGAGATATGGGACAAGCAGATAAACCCTGGATATAACAGGGAAAGGATTAAGAGAATAAAATTCAGCCTTCAGTGATTTCAGTGGCAAAAGGCTCAAACCAATTTCAATAGTCACACCATTTCACGCATTCATGTCTATAAACTGATTTTACCTTTCATAGCATAACTTTGGTGATGATAATTAGAGCTTTTTTTGAAATCTCATAATGTTTGGTTATTTCTCCTAAAGATTCAACTGTTGGGATCTAGAAATTTTACAATAATTACCGTTTTTTATAACTTTCCAGGTCTCATGGGTACAATTTAAAAGCATAAAACCTGAAAGGTTCAGAGTTCAAAAATTAGATAAAAAGCGTATGTTTTAAAAGCCCTCAAAATACAAAAAAACACAAAGCCAAATACAAAGATTTGAGGTGAACAACTTGCAATTTCATTAAACTATTTAAATGTAACAAAATTTTTACACATCACCAAAAGAGCTAAAAATTATTTTGTGGGGTTTTTTTTCCTTTCTCCCTTGGCAAAATATATTGCTATAAAACTCATGCAGGTACTCTTACATCTGGTCCTCATTATGAGTGGAATCAATTCTCAGTCATGGTTTTTATAACCACACTGAATAGCTGCTACATCACTAGCATGTAAGTGGCATTCAAGAGTGATTCAGAGAAATCTGTCATTGAGGCTTATTGCCAACAAAAAGCACTTTCTCTGTGATGGCAGAACCTATATGTAGAGCTGGAAGGACAAGACACAGCAAACAAAGTGTACAACAAATTTAGCACTACTTTGTGTTTACGCTTTATTCACAGAAAGGAATGACATTTTACAAAACTCTTCAGCTTTTGGACAAAACTGTTCAAATAAAACTCACGTTAGGACATGGCTATGTGCTAGTTGCTATTATTTTTGCTATTTGCAACTTTTATTTAGTATTCTCTAGTTCAAGATATAAATTATGACGTTTAATGTGTTACTTGACTGAATGAACCACACAGCAGCAGTTGGGGAAGGCTGTGTGCTTTTCATCCACAGGTTGCAGTTTGCTGACAGTGCTGACTTCTCTGCTGCTTTCAGAGTCCAAACTGCATCTCAAAATTGCTCAGACATTGTGTGTGTGTGAACACACACTGGTTCTTCTTCATTAGAAATACTCTAATGCCTCAACTTTTCCCCTTCTGAAATCTCAGGCAGATCTGTCACAGAGAGGACACACACCTCTGGTTACTCTGAACATAACAACTACGCAAATCTCACCTGTAACGTGAAACAGTTACATATTCACTACCTCCTGATCAATTCCTAATAATAAACACCAGAATACTGGTGTTTATGTTTGTTATGGCGTTATGCAAATATAAAGAATTTATTTTTGCAACCTGCTCTACTGAGGATAAACTTCACTATATTAAAGAACACCCAGAAAAATTTTCCAAGAATTTAAGACTGGTAAACCTCTTTGAACTTCATTCGATTTCTTCTACTTGGCCATGTAAAAGAGCAACTTTAAACTATTTGCAAACATATGTGTCTAACATATTCCTCCACAGATCCATAGGTAGTTGCCTATACTTTGATTCTACTGAAGGAAGAACCCCAAAACACTGACAACTGGAATGATTGTTATGTTTGGACTTTTTAAATTCAAAACTAGTTTAAAACTTCCCAAGTTATGGCTGAAATAGAATTTCTTGAAGTATTTTTAGCTTACCCTCTGGACAATCAGGATAATGCTCACCCAGGCTCTAACAGACTGCTTTCTCTCTTCTAGACAAGGAAATTAAACACATAATATCGACAGAGAAAAGTAAATGCATTTAAGTATCAATAAAATTAGCTTGATGAGGCCTTTTACACATCTGTCATCTTTCTTGAAAAATACAATTTTGTGGCAAAATTTTAATTCACGCTATTCTATTATGCAAAAATATTTTAATGCTCCATAGTAACAGCAATCCTCCACACTGCAAGATATGTAATTTTTACCTTCATTTGAACCGTGGCTAAAGAACTTGGTTTTCTCTTTTTCCTTCCACGTCTACAGTAGTTCCGTTTCCATATGGTGTAATATACAGATATAAGCTGTAGTATAAGCAATTGAACTTTTTACACCCTGAAAAACCACAAAATCAGATGGTCTGTGGTTTTTGCAGCTGGTGCACTGCATTGATATTGGGTAGTGTCATATGAAAAATATTTCACTCCCCAAGCCCTAAACAGAGTCACTCATTAATGAAATGCAGGCAGTACAATGAGATCATGTAAGGTATAGATTTCAACAGCCATACTGAAAGCAGCAAAGGAACACTGAACAAGAACACAAATCAAGTTCCTCTGCCAGAACAAGATTTTTTCTAAAGGAATGTCTTCTTAGATTTAACATTTGCTTTGAAAACAACTGCTAACCACTACCCAGAAAAAAATTCAGTACAAGTGTTAGCAGACTAAACAATCACAATTTGGCAGAGGAAAAACAGTAAATAACTTCAGACATAGCAATGTTACAGGATGTCTCACCCTAATACACCACTATCAAATCACAAAATTATTTACTTAATACCACATATGGAATCTGTTTACTTAAGAAAATAAGCTGTCACCAGCAAAACTTTGTTTAAAAATAATATCAGGGCTGAGGTTTATTGAATTTCACTTCAGTTTATTTTCACAGAAATCTAAAAAAAAAAAAAAAGCCAGTGTGGCAATGTAGTTCCAGAAATATATTAAGCCCACTTACACAGAAAATGTATCCTGAGGTAGAATTTTTAAACTCTATTACTAGCACTATTCATTTAAAGAATGACCACAACTTTGTAATGCATATCATGACATTTTATTTCAGTAAAATTTCTCAGAATAAATTATTTCAATTCTATCTTTCTCAAATGATATCCACCTGTTTGCCTCAATCTAAAAGCTCAATCTAAAAGCTTTCTTTAACTAAGAAAAGCCTCAGTGGCAGGAATAAATACCAGACAATACAGTCAAGATACATTATGGACCTGATTGTCTTCTCACAGACTCTGATACAACTCTGTGCACTTTAGTGGCCTGAATATGATAGCTGTAACTGAGCTAAGTTTCAGGCTCTGCACAACTATTTTATAAATCTAAGGACTATAGCACATTTGTTTTATCCTGGGGGAAAGTATATCCAAGCAAAATAGATTATAGCTTCTATCTTACCCTCAACAGTAAATGAGGATATATTTGTAACAAATGGCCAACTGTATTTGCATTTCTATTACATATTTATTTAGCTTCTAACACAACAGCATTCTGAAAATCTTATGCAATTGGGATAACCCTTTAAAATAAAGATAAATAAATGGACTAGCTGTAATTTAGTAATTGGAGACCAGGAGACCTGAGAGGTATTTTCCTGCTACTCATCATTCTTCAATGCCTTTCTTCTATAATGTTGAAGAAAAAAAATCACTGCAACATTTTTGAGAAGAAGCTTTTATGCATAGAAAGTTATGATCATTCTCTCTTTGCAGTAATTACTCTTGTAGTAATTTATACACTTTTAATTGTCCAATATCAGTCAGCATAGAGGAATTATTAAGGGCTGTATCTCTTAGCCAAACAAGGATACCATGCACAAGACAAATTCCTCCATTTATCTGCATCTGTTGTCTATAAAATGTTTATATGCCTCGTTCCTGCCACCTGGCAATAAACTCTAGCTTACACTTGAAACACTACACGGAGCTGAAATAATCCATAGCACCATAGCTCAATACAAAGAATTAAATATGAGCTAAGAATAGAGCAGCTTTCTTATTAATCCTGTATCAGTCCTGATGCAAAACTGTACCAGGAGTCATAAATACCACATATACCAAGAAACAAAATTCTGCACATTTTCCAGTCATGTATTTTGCCACAAGTTTTCATAGTTACAAACTATTTGTTAAAAATAAAAGCCAATCAAACCCACACAGCACCAAAAAACCCAACCAAGCAACCAATCAAAAATCCCTACTATCAAACCACCAAAAAAGCCTAAATCAAACTATAGTATAAAGCAAGAGAATCATAGAAGGGAGGGAATCAAGTTGGAAGGGACCAATAAGGATCACTGAGTCCAACTCCTGAACTATTAATCTTACATTATATATTATATATATCAATATATTAATAATTAAATATTATGAAATAATATTAATATAAATAAAATAATAAGGATAAAAGAAAACCAGAGAAACTGGACTTTACTGTGAACTTCAATGACAGACAGACAGTGGTTTTCCAGTACCTCTTACTCAAAGACCCTCATAAGAAATTGTATTGCACACTGTGAGCACAATGCTTTCACAGACTGATTTTTGAAGTTGCATAGGAAATACGCCAAGGTTATTTAAAATTTTTAGGTCTTTTCAAATCAAATTATTCTACAAGTAACTTGAAGCTATAAAAACTGTTCCTCTTAATTTAGAAAATTATATAAAGGAAAATAATTTTTAAAATTCGCTAAATTTTTAAAATGTCTCTTTACAGACTGTCTCCATGTTTATTTGTATTATATAGCAATACAGTATCATGGTTCTTAAATACAGAAGTTAGGAATTTTTAGAGTAACTTTGCTTGTATTAATAAAAATTCATCCCTGTGTGTTCAAACAAAATATTCAGGTCTCTAATCTATAGCCACCTTTTACTTATACCTGGTTTTAAGCAAACCATCCCACTCGACCTCAGTGAAAAATACTTTCTGTGTGTTAGCTTGCTGAGCACCACTCCAGGACTTCAAAGCAAGAATGATACAAAATTAACATCAAAAATATGTTATGGATTAGAATGGATTAGAAACAGACAAATCAGTAAGTCTCAGAATGTAATTGCAAACAGGGAATTATATTAAGGGCATTTGTAAGAGCGATCTGCTGTGATAGGTTACTGGTCCCACACGGTTCCATTCTTTTATCAATGACCTTCAAGAAATTGCAAATTCATTACTGATGACGTTTGCTGACAACACAGCAAATGGTAATGAGGAGAGCCAGCTACTAGAATGAAATGATCTGATTATATGGAAATGTTTTATTTAAACATTTAAAAGGAATTGAAAGGAATTAAAAGGAATACTTTTCATGCCATCACATGTGTAAAGCTGCACTTCTAGCTACAAAGGAAAAAGTCCATATTCAGAGGATGAAACATGGTGTCTCAGAAAAATTACAGACATGGAGTTACGATGCATAGTTAAGTCCCATGGCACACTAGTCAAATGGGCAAAGACCCTTGACAACATAAATAATGAGAAAAGGAAGGTTATGCTTTTTTAAATCCCAAGGTAACATAACCATTGCAGAACACCGTGACCAGTTCTAATGTTGACCATAAATTGGAATAGTTTAAAAGACAATTCAGCTAACCTGAAAACATTTCTTATATATTGAACTCACAGTGCATTTCTCTATTCAGATTCTGAAAAGGGAGGTCAAAAGTATAAGATAAACAGAAAGTTCTTCACTATCACATAACATCCAATGACTGCAGATTGATCTGAGAGACACTCAGATGAGAAAAATGTCTTCCTTCTTCAGCACTGAAATTATATACAAAATATCTATAGATAGAGCAGCACTTTAAATCTTCACTAGTCACCCTAATTAGCATAGACTGTCTTAACCCAGTCTGCCAGCCAGAAGAAATCTGTAAGCAATGGCTTTAGTTGGAATAAAATAGCTGCCCCTCTGTACCAAATGAGATTGCGTATTACAGCCTCCTCCAATCCCATTCCAAAATCAGCTCCATCATACAGTCTCCATTCTCTTTAAAGACAAAGGCACAACTATTTTATGGTGGCTCTGGGAACACACCATGCCCCAGCTACTGTTTATACGGATGTTAAAGCCATTGTGGGTATCTGGTCACCAGGAATTTGACATCTGATCAGACAATACAGTTACTGACTGAATTGAACCCTTCTGTGTTACAAAGCACAGGAGGAGATGCAGCCTGTTACATTACCCTCTACAAGTATCATATTTACATTGCAAAATTCTAATCTGAAAATTTAAGCATACATAATAAAAGAAGAAGTAGGCATAGTAAAATTTTGTAGCAGTGATCTCTTCTAAGTAAGGAAAAAGAATTACTTGAAAATGAAAATGAAGATCAGAAGACCAGATAAGAAAACCAAAAATCTTCCAGGAATACTTCACTAAAACTGAAGGTATTGTATTCACAGGATATCTTCACTTACCCAAATATCTTCTGGGTAACAGAATAAAATTGCACCACAAAATTCCATGTCTTATGCACAACACAGGTTTGTATTCCAAGAGTCAAAAATCCCAGAGAACCTTTCATATTCTCTATTTCATAAAAAAAAACCCCAGACTGTTAAAGAAATGATTGAACTTTAAAAATGTAGAAAAATTAAGTATATGATTCTGTTCCTACTATACAGCAATATTACCTTTGTAGGATCTTTAACTAGTGTAAAATTGTATGTATATTATGATGCATTACTCAGAACATGACTTGATATGAACAAACAGACTAATGATATATGACAGATAGCAGAAGACGGAAAAGAATTTTACTGATATACCCACATTCTGTTAGTAGCAGTCTTGTCTTAAAGTATTCTCAAGTAATAGATCCTTAAGGTTCTATAGAGATAAATGTGAATACCAACACCAAAAAAGGCCATTTTGTAATAAACTGAAAAAATGCTGAAAACTGACAATGTAAACACAGAAATTACAGTTTTACAGAAAAACCTTAAAGACTAAAAACGTCAGTTTAGGGGCATGTCATAAAATTTTTCACCTAGATGAAAAACATCTCAGATTCAATGGGAAGGAATAACTCTCACAATAATATCCCTAAGTGTGTTCCTGGATAGTAAATCAGATATGAAAAGGGAAAAAATATTATGACACAGCAGACACACATAAACAGCAGCACATAAACATAGAGAAGTGCCACCATAGTGAAAACGAGCTCTCCTGTTCCTGCAAACCTGTTTGTTACGATATCACTCATACTCAGCAGGAGCCCTGGCGTATTGTAAAGCCATGAGGTAGCTGGAGCTCCAAAGGACTGTAAATCTTAAGGGAAGACAAGGATTTCTTTGCTTGTCTACAGCACACAGTGCAAGACAACCCATGACAATCAAAGCTGCTACTTGGATTTCTATTCCGATGACTATAGCACACCTAGTGAACAGTAAACCAAAGACCAGAAGACACACAAGTAAAAGCAGGACAGCAAAAGATTGGCTTTCCACACAAAATATCAGGGAATATATAAGCTCAAAATCTGATCAGAAATGTTCAGTGTAAAGTAAACATAGGAAAGCAATGGCAATGACTTTAACTTTTTGTAAGAACTAATAGCCAGTAATTACATCTACTTAAATTCTTCTCTGGTAACAACAGTATAAGGAGCATTGATAACTGCATCTATCTGGCACAGAACAGGAGAACCATGCAAAAAGCTTGAAAGAACATGCAAATTCCTGAAGCCAGTAAGACAATTCAATTTTTCCAAACATTCTATTGGCTCTGCATACAACAGTTCTTCACATATAAAACCATGCCTGCTGAGGAGACCTTGCTTTGACTTTGGGTTCTCAGCTACAGCACTGGAATTCTGAGAAAGGCAATGATCTGTTGCATATGGTAAGTGAACCTGCGAAAACTAACCCAAAATACAAAGAGGATTGTTCAAAACCTCTGGACCTACAGGGATGAGATACTTGTTCTGCTTTCATCCTTTGATCTTTGCAAGACTCATGAACAAAATACCATGGCAAGCATGCCTGAAAGCCAGACACACATAGTTTCAAAGAGGAAACAAGTATGTATGAACCTTGTGTCATTGATAGAAGATCATATCAACTTACACATGTAGACAAAAATAATTCCTAAAAGTAATAACCACATTCAAGTCAATGAAACAGCTTGGCAAGAACTGGACTTAGTATATACCACAACATTTGTATCTTCCCCAGTTGCTTCTGCTTCCAGCCCACCTCAAAGAGAGTGCTCTGAGCTGCAAGGCAACACAGGATGTTGGAGAGGTGGCACCACCTCTTCATGAACAGGGGCTCTTGAGGGATGAAGCAAAGGAAGTCAAATCAGGGGAATCCAACCTCCATATCTCTCCTCCCATCAGAATAAAAGAGGAGAGATCTCTTAAAAGATTTTTAGTAGAAAACAAACAACATGCAGGACATGGGCTAGGTGGTTAGAAAAATCTGTAGAAGCAGCAGCAGCTGCAACATCAGCTCGCTGGGAGAAATTTCAGTAGGTTTTACAGGAACAACTCTGTCCTATCTTGTCAGACATTTGGACCGATTCTCTCTTATATTCCTCAAAATTTCTTCCCATAAATCTCAAGCTTATACCTCTTAGTTTTTTTTACCTGGCCCTTCCTTAAATTTCAGCATACAAAGCAATATAGAAAAAAAAAAATGGAACTAGCATAATGAAAATCATAAGACATTCACATGAGAAGGCAACTGGTACCTTCCCTTCTCTAAATATTTAATGAATATTTAATTATTTTCTAGGCTTTCTACTACCAGAAGCCAAGAAATGAACCACTGCTTTCAAACATAAAAACATTTAGACACAACCAAACAAACAACCAGTTCCTGGGCATGCTCCAGGCTGATATCATGGAGCTGTCATCCACGACACCATTGTTACTGTAAACCTGCAACATCTTTCTCCATGAATCCCACATGCTGCAAGGCAATGGCCACATTGTTTCAGGCACTCTAAGCCAACATTCCCCAAAAACATACAAACCCTGATGGAGCATTACCTGATTCAAAAGCTAGAGTTTAGTTACAGAGCAGCACTGGCTCAAGCACCCTAGTGCAGCTAATGCCCAGTGCCACTGAACCCTGGCCGTGGTAGCAAGCAGCACGCCAGGCAATGCTCAGGCAGGGTCTGCACGCAGCACGACTGGCCCAGCACACAGCACGACTGCAGGTCTCCTGTTTGGGCAGTCAACCGAGCTGGTGAAGGGAAAGAGAGTAGAGATAAGGACAGAAGATACTGTGCAACTTTCTTTCAGGGGTGGAAAACAGGCTCAAAGAGACGTGGGCCACGAGCTCCATGCAGGACATGCCACGTCAGGCTGCTCAACCATGGGCTGTCCTATTTCTGAACAGGCACAAGTCACTCCAAATACCTAAAGCATGTTCACAGGTTTATTCCTCACACTGTGCTGTTCTACCACGTAAATCTTTATTGAAAGTCCAAGAGTTTGGATTTTCTGTAAGGAACGCAAGAACTCCGAAATATTTTCCTTCTTAAATGAAATACAGTCTGCAAATTCAGACTCTGAAGTCTTCACCACAGTGAATAGCACAGATGTACTTTAACACAAAGTAGAAAGGATACTAGTATCAAGTGTAGACATAACATGTTTGGAGGGATTCTTTTCAGGCATTGGTCCTAATTGAAAATCATCAGCTATAAGCCATCCAACTCAAATGCTCTCCATTATTTTGCCTTATAAAACTTCTGCTCAAACTGGGGAACTCTGCTGCTTTTATTAATAGTAGACATTAAAGGACTTGATCTGAAAACTGTGCAAAATTCGTAATAACTAATACAAACTGTGGCAGAACAATCACACCATACTGCCTCTAGGAAAAAAGTAGAAACAAACTATGGAAACAGATTAGGGAAAATGGTTACAATCACTGACTGTACATGTTTAAAAGATAAAAGGATCATTTTGCCCCACTTTTTAGCCCTAATACTTCAACTATTGCAAAAGAAGAAAATACAATACAAAGAAAAATTCATGAGTGTGTAAAAGAACAGCAATCTTAATTTTGCATGTAAGAGCAAGAATAAAATCAAATATATTTCATTTTCAGAGATTTAATAGTTTGCCAGGTAGTGACAAGAAAAAAAAAAATTGAAGTGCCTCTATTTTTCACAGGAAGAGCTTTTTGCTCTAAAGTTACAGAACCACAAAAAACAATTAGATCACTGAAATCACCTCTAAAAAACCCCTGTTTTTATAAAGACTTATTAAACATACTTGGTTTAAAACCATGGCCAAACTGACAGCTTTAGAAAGGTTCAGAGTTTGTACTAGAACTGATGCAGTTCTCCAAACAGCCTCCTGTACATTATGTACAGCACACCTGAAGGCAGTGTAGCCACAATGGCAAGGAGGAAATCTCTGCAGGAACAGATTGTACATTTGTTCACTTTTTTCTTCCCCACAGTGAAAAACACCTACCTAAGAGAGTTTATGTTTTTCACTTCTTTTCTTCTTTATGATATAGAAATAGGCCAGAAAGAAATTTGCCCAGATTTCTCTCCCAAAAACATATGGAACAGAGACTGAGGTTACCTGGTTTCTCAGTCTAGATTCAGGAGGATAATCACAACACTCCCTTTATTTTTTCTAAAAGGGTTGGAAGTCAAATGAACTGGCATACAAATTTTCAAGTTGAACAGATGAAAATACTGTGTATTTTAAAATAAACCTTTACAAAGGAAAATGAGTTACATAATTGAAACAAATCCAAAAATTTTAGCAAATATTCTCTCTCCTGTAACTTTCTCTATTTCCCTGGTATACGGTATGATCTGCTTACTTATTTTCCCATCTTCTAGACAAAGCTGAAGGGGAATTCAACAAATTAAAAAAATTTAAAAATTAAAAAATTTCGGAAAAGAGAAAACTGGTAAGAACTCAATTGCTAAGGATCAGGAACACCAAATGTTAGCAAATTGTAAGTATTCATTAAATATTTTTATCAGGGCATTAGGCTTTAATAGTACAAGCCTCCACACAAGTCTTATTTTCAGAAATTGAAGTGTAATAAATTATAAAATATAAAATTAACAGCTTTAGAAAACTCATTTAATCTAAGAAGTCATGCAGCGAGAAACATCTATCACAGAACATTGCATCTGAACAACTATGTTGAAAATAATCAATCAGTGGGAAGAAACCTCTGGGCCAGTCAGCAGCCGGGTGTCTCTTGCTGTTCCTAGACCAGCCCACCTGAATGGGAGGCATGAGAACTGCCCTTCAGAATGCATTGGTGCTTTCTTCCCGTACAACCCCATCGACCACCTGTATCTCATGTTAGATCAAAAAACCCCAATCAGACATCAGTTCACACGAACCAGATCCACGTCTCTTCCAAACTACAGCAGGAATCAGCCCATGAACTTTCCTGCTGGCCAGCTATCACTGCAGTGCTACAGGAGACCCAGGAGTGGGAATCAGAAGAGTGGCCTAAGGTATTTATTTCATCACATTTGC
Source organism: Onychostruthus taczanowskii (assembly GCF_017590055.1). Lineage (NCBI taxonomy): Eukaryota > Metazoa > Chordata > Aves > Passeriformes > Passeridae > Onychostruthus > Onychostruthus taczanowskii. Next base: position 3,045,882 of record NW_024504566.1, read on the forward strand.
CAACTGATCTGTGAAGTGCAGCAATACTTTATTTTGAAGCATTAACTGTTTCAGATCAATGCAGAAATATTCCATAGCTGTGCAATAACCCCAATATGATTTTAAATGTCCACAGTCTACATGAAAAAAACAACAAAATATATTTTTATTACATTATTAATAGATCATTACTAAATATAACTACTTTATTTATAATTTTTCTGGGTTTATGTTAAAAGGATTATTGCTAAAACTTTTTTTACTATTCAATTTTATTTTTCTCATCCTGAATAAAGTTAAAAGTAGAAAGATTGTGAATCATATGGATCAAAGACTATCCATCAGCGTGTCACACACCATGTGGCATTGTGTTTTGCCAAGTCAAAGTCACGCTCCAAGTTTCAAAACTTCAAACAACTGAAATACCACAACATTCATAAAACAGAACTGAGCTACTGGGAGTAAGAAAAAAAATACAAAAAAGGTAACAGACCTCAACAGCAGATAGTAAAATTAACATTTCAACAGTTCTTGCCTTTCATCTTGGTCTCCATAGTACATTTTTTCTGGAAAAGCTACAATTTAGGTTTAGCAAGATGCAGAATTACATAAAACATCTGGAATATGGGACAAGGAATATTGGCTTATTATCCCTGGTGGACCCTCCCTATGAAAAATTTAATAGGTCTGTTTTGGTAGTTTTAATCTCCAGAGCACCCCAAGCTATGTTATGGAAACATCATCTTGGTAATTTATATTAGAAAGAACACCTGGTGATGAAAGCAAATATACCCTCTTTAAAATTGTGAGTGATTTTTCTTTAATCCTCAAACTTTTCATCTTCTTAAATATATAATTTTTAACAGCTTGACTAAAAATTAGTTTTTGTATCTTTGAGACTGATCACAATGTAACCATTGTGAACTTAACACTATTTTATTAGAGAGCTACATTTCTTCATTCCTGTCTTCAGAGAACAAGTCATTTTGTCTTTACTCTGACATTGGCCTTTTACGGATTACAGAGGAAGCTCTGTTGAATCTTATATGAATATCACAAAATCATTTAAAATGTTGTCCATTTATTACAGCACCACTCCGAACATAAAGAGAAAAAAGAACTCTTAAAAAGCTTTCTACTATTTTTATTCCTATCTCTAATTCTAAAGGCAGAATTAGCCACAAATAATAACAAATACATAAATTTTTATCACAATTTATTCTAGGATCAATCTCAAGTGACAGCATGCAGCATACATAAATTATATGAATTCTGATCTGTAATTGCTTTTTTGGTTTCTATAATGTTTAGCATATGATTTCAAAATAACTAGCAAACATCTATATATGAAAGCAATTAAATTATTTTCAATTAAAATAATTAACTGTATTCCTCTGAATATAAATACAAGTAAAATGGTATATAACTGAAAGGAATTTTACATACAGCTTTCTAATGTCACACTGCTTTACGCTTTATTATAAAAACACATTTTTAACTGTTCCTAATTTACTATTATATTGACTAATGAGAAATTAATTAGAGTACTGGTCAATGTATAAAGAAATTTACTAATAAAAATGCATTTTATACTTTCCAGCTAAAAAAAAGGTTTCCATTTATCAAATTTCTAAAGAAACAAAATATGTACAAATTAATCTGTTTTTATCATTTAACATGCCTCCCTTAAAACAGATCCTAAAACACATTTTGTCTTTTATAACAAAAAACCCCATAATACTATAATCTGTAGCCCATAAAGATTTTCAGAAACATTTTTTTTATTAATTTGACACTGATACGCCTCCATTTCTAATATCCCAACCCTGCAACATTTTAAATGCAATTAAAAGTGGTTATGAAAGAGTGTGGACTTCCGTGTGAAGTAGGAAATCACTCTTGTGATTAACATGCAAACGAGCTCATGCTGGCAGAATAGATTGGGGTTTTAAAACCCCAATTACTTTTGTATGATTATCTATTTACCCGTACACAGACTATTTTCATTTTTCATCTAATACAAAGTCATCCTGCTTACATTTTTAGCACAGCAATTAATATTTACAATAATTATGACATCAAGTACCATTGAGAGTATGCCAAGTAAATAATTTATCGTGTTTTTTAATATATATGTTGTTAAAATAACATCTATGGTAATATATTGCAGAGGATGGAGATATATTATTGGCCTTTATACACAATCCAGCGCAATACAACGTTCTTTTGGCTTTAAATTTAGTTAAGGGGCATATTATTTTTAGTATCTGAGTAGGTCAACTGCTGTTCGTTCTGATTACAAATGCCAAAATTCTCAAGTCTGTAACTGCTTTGTATAAAGTGTAAGGTTTGTTTAAACTTTCTCAGTAAAAATAACAATAAAATTACTTCCTCACATTTTTCTCTTATTTTCCCCCTCCTTTTTTAGTAATAACATACAATTCTTAACTTTCACTAACACACTTTGATTCATACCTGCTACAGAGTGCATATATACACATTTTTTCCAGACTTCTAAAGAAAATTATAATGCATTAATGACAGGAACTATGGTAATGGAAAAAGGTCACCCTCTTTTGAACACCTTCTGTTTTAAACCATTATATATAAAGACATTTGAGAAAGCAAAGAATTAAAAGGCAGCCTTTGTGCAACCCATTACTGAAATATTATAGAATAATCTATATCAAATGTAGTGGAATAGCAGATTCTTTTGGATCTAAATTTACTGCAGCCACAGAAATGCTTTTATGCTTATTATGTATCTGCATGTTGATTCAATTATTAAAAGGACACCTGACAGCAGACTTACTTAATTGAATTAATTAAACTGGATGAATAATCACAGAATTACTATTGTATGAAATTTGTCCTGAGAAGCAACACTGGCATTGTGAAATTGCACATAATTTGAATGGTGAAATACACTGTGCAGAGCAGTGTTCACTTACTGTATTCTGGAATTCTTCACCTCATACGTGAACAAATGGGACACGTAAATGAACAGACAGCTGTGAGTAATGAAGGCTTTTGCTTACCTATTGCAATTTATTATGTGAGTCCAGCTACATCACTAAATCTTTTAAAAACTTTGCAAAAAAATTTCAAAATAACAATTATTTTAATCTCTCTTTTTAACGTGATACAAGGGAGTGGACTATTAGGTACTAAGAGAGAGGAGAGGTAGTGTAACACTGAAACACTTATGTAAAGCAATACTTCTAACCACAATATCTAGAAAAAAAAAAATAGAATGTCGAATTGAAATTATGCAAGTATTGTTTATTGACTAAAGCAAACAAATCAGAGAAATTATATTATTTTAAAATGTTTTAATAGATTGGTACAGTGAGCTTCTACCACTGATTTTAGCAACAGGAGCTATTTTCTTTAGTGATTAAATGTTATGACATACTGTATATAAATACAGTCTTTTTAAGGTGTACTGAAACAATTTTTTCTTATTATTAAAACCAGTTTACTGATGAAGTTCAGACAAATATATTATGCCCTCTTCTATTTAGCTAATTTGATAATTCACTAAATAGAAGCGAAATTTTCCATGACAGGTGTTTTTTTTTAACACACATTTTCGCTTGCCCCTGACTTCACATCAAAAACAGACACAGAAAAGCCTCACACTGCTCAGAACAGAAGTTTATACTGGCAGAGGACATTCCTGGAGTGCAAGCACCCATCTGGCATGTATCCAAACCCCAGCTATTAGCTCCGTATCACCACTGGGTGTTTTTCTTACGTCCTCTCGCAGGGTTTTTATTTTGTTTTGTTTTAGCAACAATCCCCATAACAGAGAAATGTACAGAACAGTCTAATTTCATATGAGAGAATGGTGGGACTGGATATTTATCTTACTCTAAAGTAATCTGCAGCACAGTAGAATCAAACCCACCACCTTTTTTTTTTTTTAATCAGCAATGTGTTTTCTCTTCCTAAAAATTAATATTGATGATTCTACAAATAGAAAATATTAATTTAGAAGTGATTATTAATTTATATTACTAAAAAGAACATGAACATTTATGGATATTGAGTCAGAATATTTTAAAATTAAATAATATGACATCTACCATCTATATACTATAAATCACTGACTTTTTTTTACATTCATATTTTCCCTCATATTCCTACTTGAATAAAATTCATTTTACAAATATGTCTGATCCTGCCTCTGACCTTACTACACTTTAAGCTCTTTTCTGCTCATGGAAAGCTAATTTGCATTTTTTAAAAATGTGTCTGTATTAATGATCTAATTTACCACAAAAAGGCTTTATATTAAATACAAAAAGGCCAGCCATTAGCTTTCTTCCCACAATAAAATCAAAACAAAAAATAAAACATCCCATTTATACAATTAACAGGGGTTTTTTTCCTAACACAATGCTAAATGAATCTGTACAGTTTAGCATTCATAAACATTATATATTGTGGAGAATTCTTGTTCTACAAGCAACACAAGGAACACTATAAATATGCAAAGTTTTAAAAAACACTTTTCTAAGAAAACTATACATTCATTTTAATACCTATATTAATAACCAGAGTGGTTTGATTTTTTCTTTTACATAAATTATACAAAGTATATTGGAATTACATACCATTTTAATACCAGTTTATTATAGCTTTATTTCATAATACTGGAGGTGGAAATGGAAACAGTGCCATCATGTGATACTATTCAGGCTACTTCACTTCTTTTATTTCCAAGGAGTGAATCTGTTACAAATAAGGGTTCCTAGAAAAGCACGCAATGGCAGCATAATTTATTATATGTTATGCTGTAACTAGATAATGTTAGGTGTTTTTATGCATCAAATATTAAAAATACCTTCTAAATCTGCAAAGAAAGAAAAGCATATGATCAGAACAAATGTCACTTAGCTCCTTCTATTAAAACTTTACAAATTATCCGACACAGTCTTATGAAATTCCTTTCCGTTTACAGTCAAGATATTAATCCGAACAGCTTCATTTCTACAAAAGCGTGCAGAAGTTAAATTCCCTGGTTTTAATTAGTACTGGGCAGGCTTCTTGGAAAAAACCCTGATACGTGAAATCGTCACAGGCGTGCGATATCAAAGCCAAATCCTACTCATATTATATTTACTACACAAGGTATTTTTAATGAAATCAGACACACAGTTATTATTTTTCTTTTGTATCCATTTCATATTGAAATAAAGGCATTTTTCTCCCTAGTGGTCAGAATAAACTGGAAAATCCAGACTTGATACTAACCACACATATTTCACTTATCTCTTCCGTTTTCCAGAGATCAAGAAAACCATTTGACAACTGCTTGGAATCTAGAAATGTAAGTAATCTATTAAATCTGAAATCCCACTCTACTGTACAACTCACAGCTGCCAAATCCAAACACTTTACAGTAATGGGGATTTTTAAATACACTTTTTTAAAAGAGAAGTAAACCCTTACAATGAATTCAGGGATGCAGGGGTGAAAGTTGATAAAAAACCCACAGAAATTGTGACTTTCAAAAGCAAGGACAGATGCTACATATTTCTTATAGTATTTCAGAATTTACAGGAACAGTAATTGAATTCTCCAAGATTAAAAATCCTTACAAAATGTAACTGCTCACAGTTCCACAGGAGAAGTATTACTTATTAAGTACAGCCATTTGAAAATATTTAGATTTCTTTATATGACTCAAAAACTCACCATATATGCATGCAAGCCACCCATATGAGTTACATTCAAGTGTGTTTTGAGTCTGAAACAAACACGAGGAGTTATTAATAAAGTACATTTCATACATCCAAAACTCAATTGAAAGCTCAGTATTACAGCTGGTGAACAGAACTGCTTTTGCTAACAGGTAACAAAGCAAATCCCTCCACCCACAGAACCTTCAGAGAGCAGGGTACAAGAGTGGAAACATTACATACAAGAAAAATATTGTAGTAAGAAAATCATAGGGAGAGATAATGTTATGTTCTTACTTAAGTTTAATGTGTACTACTTACAGGTAACATTTTATATATTGTTTGAAAAAAAAAACAAATTGCATTTAGCAGGTTGAAGGCAGGCCAATGGCACACTGTGTAAATACTGAATTGTACATTTAGTACAGGGAAACTAAATTTTTGTATTTGCAACCCAGCAAGCAAGGTTTTGAGGAACAGACTAAAAAGAAAAAGTGAGAGCTATTGTTGCTGCTGTTGTTACTTCAATTGCTGGATGTTTTCATTAGTGCCAGCAATAACCAGCCTGGCTCCCCACCTGACATTTCTACTTTACAGGCTGGATACAATGGTAATTTGACTGGAATGATACCAGCACAAGTGACACGTGAAACTCATTGCATGGTGAAGACAATCTGTAGCAAGGCATTCAATACCTAGGATAGATCTTTTTAAATCTTTTTAGTTCTTGTCATTAATTATCATCCTTAAGTGTAGTAAAAACTTCTCTTTTTCTATGGTTAGGGTTTAGACATAGTCCTCCCTCTAAAAATCAGTAACAATTTCCTGTCATGATGAAACACATAAGCCTGCATCAACACTTACTATACAGTTTTATTATGTTGATTATGAACTAGAGGATGAATATTAACAATATGACCTTACAAAATACTGTCAGGAAACTCACACTGCTGTCCAGAAACAAGATTGTAAATCAGATAAAATCATAGCACTCTAACTACATTAAGCAATAAGTAAAGTGAATCATAATCTAGTGAGGCATTTGCTGGTTGATCAGCTGAGATATTTGAGAAATCTGGAAGCGGGAGCCAAAACTTCCTTTTCAGATCCCTTCCCAGTAACACTTCTGCAGCTAGCAGAAAATGAATTTGCTTTTTATTTGTGTTCCAGTATTTCCTGTGGTGCCAAAAACAAGTGCTCATTTAAGACTGACCTAAGTTATGCTGCAGATGAGTACTCTGAACGTCAGTGATGGAGAGTGTTCTACACAAACATCTGTGGAAGTATTTCTACAATTGTGAGCTAAGGGAGAGGCTGAATTATCCTCTGGGTAAAAACAAATATTACATTTCTTATCTGTATTCTTGTTTATCTATTGCAAAAATCCAGTACTTTACACAGAAGGTCAAGACAGCTGAAGGAATATGAAATATTTTATGAGGAAGTTCTAATTGAGAAGATAGAAAAATTCAAAATTTTAAAAACCCAGAAGAGTCATTTTTTCATGAGTGTTGAGACCTGTAGAAAAGTTGTTGTGTGGTAATCACAACTTGCAGATAGCTAATCTAGAAGATAATACTTGTCTAATTATGTAGCACTCACCTATTTGAATAAGCCATAAAACCTGAAAGTAATTCCAAAATTATTAATTTAGTTGCCCCAATACAGAACCGTGGGACTATGATGAATCAAAATTAATTGGACAAAACACATAATGTAGAACTTCTCAAGAAAATTATTTGGTATTCTCTAGGGTTTTGAAGATTTTAGAAAGCACCATTTTCTAGGTCCTGTGCATATGGCTAAACCATCTCCTTAATTCACAAAGAGACTGAAACCAAAAAGAAGAGTTGCCCCTACTTGTCGAGGTATTTTTGAACAACAAACAAATTTAGCTTCTGTTTAAGGCTTTCTTAAATAGAAACGTTGTTATTCATCTAACTTTCCAACCCTACAAAATGTCAGATTAAATAAGATATACTGTCAGAAAAGAAAAACAAGCCATTTGTGGGGGTTCAAAAACAGGTAAAAACCCCCAGATAGCTGCAGCACCATATTCCATCACCTGAGCGCCACAGGTTGTCTTATAAAGAGAGTTACATTATAAGGCAATAATGATTGCCATCACTCACTGGCATGGTTAGAAATCAGCCCTTTACTCAGGAGTTGTCATTCAAGTTCAATGGAAGGAACAGCTAAATGTTCTTTTGTGCAGAGACAGCTGGAACCAGGCTGTCCTGAGTGGGAGCAGCATGCACATGCCCATGAAGATCTCCAGTTCGAGGTTACAAAGCAATGTGTATCAGGATGTGTGAGACCTGGAAATGTCTCACTGAACAGTGGAGCTCAAAACATCAGTCTCCATGTAACACTCTTTTATAGGGAACTCTAAAGTTCTGTAAAGAGGAAAATCAGTGTTAATTTAGTAATGACTGTAATGAGGTCAAAGAATACCTAAATAAATTTTTAGTAACAGGCCAAGTAGAAACTTGCACAAACTATTAATCATAAAATATCAAAACACTGTCATTATCACAGTTAATGTAACTGATTTTTTTTAATGTTTGATAATATTCACAGTCAAAAGAAAGAGATGGTCAACATATGGCTAAATATAACTGGACATATTTTTCTATCTGTAGACTGACAGACAAAAGGAAAATCCCTAGAGGATGAACTCAAGCTTCAAGACAGCTTAAGTATAGAGTTTGATGTGTGCCAAAGACACAGGAGGTCAAGTAATCCCCTTATGGTTAGAGAATATATAGTAAAAATTCTATTTGCTTGTAAAGTCTCTTTATTTCAGAGGTCTTTCAGATAAAGTATTATGATTAAGTGACACATGGCCTTTAGTGGGATGCACTGGTTTCTGGAATGGTATCTACTACTAGAAACATGATAAGAGAAAGAAAGACAGAAATAAAACAAAAATCTGAAACAAAAACCCAACAAAAAGAGCTTAATTGCTAAGTCCCTTATTTTGGGGTGGAACAGAGCTTTGATACTTACCCTAAGACTTTTTTTCCAGTGAACTTAATCTAAGTTCTGAAAAACCTGCCTGCCTTCTATTTGGACTCCTCTTTTTAACAAGAAGAGGAAAAAACACTTTATTTTTTTTTTAAATTCCTTTATGCTGCCTGCAGGGTTTCTGGGAAGCTGCTAACATGTAATGGGAAAGCACACACAATGCATTCTGTCACCAAAGAAGCCTCTGATGCTGGTCCCCACAATTAGACACTCATTGCCACCCAAGGCAAGACTCTCAGCAAGTTAATACAACTCAGTAGCAAGGAGAAGCTCAAGGTAAGTTTAAGTAGTTGTAGGTTGTTTGATTGAAAGTAGGAACAACCACAGCAAATACAAAAAATTTCTGTGAAAAGCAAACAAGTATTTACAGCTCAACAAAGGAACAACACAAACACAACATCGAGCAGTTTCTGGATGTTAATTTTCATCTCCATTTAACAGAAATAAAACAGGCTGACAAACATGGAAATTCTGAAAGACAAATTAAACTACAGGCAATTGTATCTCCAGCTTGTGACAAACAAGTAGCATGAGGTTTTAATACAGAAGAACTAGTACTGGCTCAAGATGATACAGGTGGTATTTTCCTCTGTGTATCAACAATAAATCAATTCCCAATTTTGCCTTAAGAGGAACATGGATTTTGGCTGCTCGCAGTATTTCACATGAACCATAAAACAGAATTCCTGAACACTTGTGCTTACAGATCACATTGCACTTCACAGCTGTTGTGTTTTACCCCAGCAGAGGGTGCATTTAAGTGAGTGTAAAAAACCAATTTTCTTTTAAACATAGCTTAAAGTGCTTAGGGGTCTTTTTGAATGACATGTAATGCATACATATATTATATTTAAATATGTTAAATAATTCATAGCAAGTAATTATTAGGTCTACCTGCAATGTTTGTCTCATTTTCTTCTAGTTCCTCATGTGCCACAATGAACAACAGCAAAATGCTGCAACTAGCTGGATGAAGAAGCAATGAAGTCTGAGGAGCAGACCTAAATTTCATAACATTGTGATAAATATGAGGTCAGTAAATCTGTGTAAAGGAATTGCTATTATGATTACTTTTTAAAAAGCAAATTTTTGTTTCATCTTCTACATTAAAAGAATGCTGAAGTTGCAAAAGCAAAGCATTTAAAAAACAGAACATGCCTGAAGTAAAGCTGTTCATGTGGCATTATTTCAACCTCCTCTGCATGACCTTTCCTCCATTCTTTGTTATTATGTACCACAGTATTTGTTTCCCCAGGACCTACGTTTCATCACTGCATTGGTTAGACTGAGATTTGAAAATGAACTGAATGTTTTTTTAAAATACTCTTGCTTAGTACTACTTAGTGCAGACACTGTTGTCTCTGTCCTGTGTTCCCTTTGTTGCTGAAACTGAAAGGGATAAGGCCAAGGTATGCACACTTTAGGATTTGGAGGAACTTTTCAGGGAAGCAGAATGCCGTTTCAAAGAAATGTATTTCTGTCACAAATAACTTTTCACCATGTTCCATAAAATGTTAAAAAATATTACCAAATTTCCATTCATTGTAAATTCTTCCTTTTCTAGGGTCTCGTACGCATCTACCTTTGTGGTAGTTAGATGTAACTAAGTACAAATCTTCCTTAAAAATTCATGCATACCCCCTGTTGCATGTAGTCTTCAATGAAGGATCATGATGTAACCTACTTTTACAAACATTTAACTCCTCTGGACAAAGTAAGTCAAAATTCAAAAAAGAAATAGCCCACAATTATCTTCCTACTAATTATCATTTCTCCTAAGTGAAAAAAAAAACCAAAAAACGAACTCACATTTTAATGATGAAATGTCAGAGTGAAAAAGACAGCAGTCCCTCATTATAAAACACAAACTAAACTGTATTTGAAGGAGCAGGGATTCCTGCCAAGTTGTACATGAAGCAACTTTCAAAGAAAAGTCCCAAGTAACACGTGGGAAGTAGTTCTACACCCCTAACAGCAACTGGACATGGAATGAATGAACAAAGAAATTATTTTGGGTGGAAGCAAAATAACAACAAAACTTGGTAGTTCTGTAAGCAATGGAACTTGATGAATAACATGGGAATCTTAATGCTGCAGCCTTTTTCAACAGCATGCACTATTTTGCATGTTTTTGTTAAATAGTCCATTCGTTTTCATGGATATCAGTGTTTTTGAGGCTCTACTTTTCCATCAAATTTGTATTAAGTTGTTCAACAGCTTCAGGAATTATTGTGGGGGAATGACAGATAGTATGACTGCATCAACTTAAAAACTTCTGTTTCCTTACCAAAGTACTATAAAAATAGCAATTCTATTCTATGCAAATAGCAATCTAGTTATGTTAAATTAGGAAACAGACAATACCACAGCAGGGAACTTTTTGCAGGGAAGGCCAAGCCAGGAAAACACGGGAGTACAGTGTTCATGTCTAGCAGTAAGAATTCTCAAGCTGATAGACTGTGGTAACACTAAAAAGGAGAACAGATAAAAATATGCCCAGTACTACACCAAATACTAAAAATAAGATTAAAAAATTAGAATTATTAGATAGCATACTTAAAGAAAATGGAAATACCATATTTTAATATACTGTAATTAGCTGTTGTTAGCAACTTTTGCTTAATTCTGCTTGAAAAGCTTAAATAGGTCTTAACATAAGGAAGAGCTTGCTTCTTTGATTTTGAACTATAGCCTGGTATTGGTTCAGCAACAGAACACAATAGAACAAATTAATTTAACTGCAATACTTCAGAAGGCGTTTTATCAAGGATTAATATAGCACAATACTTCCACCAAGTGTTATAAGAATGTGGTCATCAGCTTAGGTGTGGCTAACTCCCCTTTTAGTAATTCAGTCATGCTTTGAATACCCCAGTGAACTTATCTTACCTCTTTTTTATTCATTGGAAGAAAGGCTGCTTTCAAAGAATGGCATGGTTTTGTTACAGGACAACAAATAGACTAGACTAGAATAGAATAGAATAGAATAGAATAGAATATTTTCGTTATGTTTCATTCATTTTGATGTTTAGTATGAAATCAAGATTGGGCCACCAATGCCATGGAGGAGCTGCCACTGTGAAATATCTTACATAGCCTTACTGCTATGTATCCCAAGCATCAGGCTTGCAAGGGATGATTTCCTCCGCAAGGATTTCCTTGCGGAGGAAATCATTCATGCTGGAGTAATGTAATGTATAAGTTAGTTATTATCCTAAGTTAGTTAGTATCCTAACTTTCTCTTTTATTCTGTTGTACTAGACATGAAATTCATAGCCACCTTATCTGGCGGCTATGAATGGGTTAATGAATGGGTTTCTTCAGATATAAAGTTACAAATACACAAATTTACACAATCCTTTTTGGCAGCAGAAAAGGGATGTACAGCTTTGCTAATTTAATTCTAAAGCAACAGAACAGAAATTATGGTTTATACTTTATAAGGAGAATGGTTTCACATCCAACATATTGGAGTAGAATTAAATTGTATGAGAAGCAGCACAACATCATTATAAAAGACAGAAAATACAATAATAAAAAGAAATGGTGAAACCATGAATTAAATTTCACGGTTGCTACATGTATTTAAGTAAGTAAACACAGTTTTCACCAAAGATTTTACAAATGGAAATCAGGAGAAAAAAAAGGAGGTGGAAGGAAAAAAAAAAGAACTAAAGAAATCTCTAGTATTCGATTGAAATGGTTTCATATTTTTTTAAATGCTCAGTTACAGATAAAAATTTGGAATGAGATCACATTCATCAAACTGTCCACTTGACGAAACAATACTGCATCTCACTGATGAATCTGCTGTCAATTAGAAGCCGTAAAATTTCATTAAACATGTACTAGTCATAGCTGTCACCATCTCATGATCTATGCATGCATTGCATGTATCAGAACATGGCAACACTGCACTTCCACATTCCTGGTACCATCCTGAGGACTTACAGTGGAGGTTTTCAGAGTCAGAATCAAAAGGAAGGAGCAGGTAAGAAAAAACCAAAATTCTGAAACAGAAACACTGAGATAAATATGTAACATCTGCCTGAGGCAGACAGGAATTCAATACATAGGCATTTATGTTCCAAAATAAAATGCTGGACTCTGTGACTACATTTCCCCCTTGATGTCCTACTGACTACACACAGTAGACAAGCTTTGTTTTCATGCTTACAGCCTCCTAAGGAGCTCCTCAGTGGTATTACAACTCACTAATTCATTGTTGCCTTGTATTTGTTTTATCTGTGTTATATTATTATAGATGTTATTCATATGAATAATATGTAATAAAGTCACAGAAGAATCTTAATAATTTGTGACATCATTGCATGCTGTTCTTCAACTGTTACACCTTAATTGCTATATATATCTGTTTTTCAAATAAAACGGAAAGGAATGAAGGCTGTCTAACCATCAACATCACTCACAATGTGACAAAACACAAAGTTCAGCATAGGTTTTACTTATGGTCTTCACAGGAATTTATAAGATGGCTTCCTGATTTAATTCACAAATGACACAAGACATGAATTACACACCAATTCACCACAGCTCTTGCAGCCTATTGTCTTTCTTCCTTCCATTCTGACACCATTAACGAGTTCCATCCTGTCTTTCATAGTTCGTGATCCTCTCTTGCACTGTGTTCCTGTTCTGAACAACATCTTTTCTATTAGAGGACTAATAGCTATTCACCTTTCTCTGTTGTATGTATATATATGATTCTTTTTATACTTCAGAATTATTAATTTCCATGTACATTTTTCCCTCACTGTAACTTTTTCCCCTGTTCCTTGAGATTAGAACCAACACAGAAAGATCAAGACAGTTGGGAGACTATATCAGCTGGCTCAGCATGACTACCTAGCAGCATAAACCATGATTTTTAACTTTTATTTGTCAATAATTATGACTTAACACAATTGCCACCACTGGAATCATCATTCCATATACAAATAGCTTCTTACAGAAATGATAAACTTTAGTCCATTTTTCTTACAACACTATTTTACCTACTTATTAATCAAAACCAACCTAACATGTTACCACATCAAATGCAGATTACTCAGTCCACCCTGAAAAGCTATCATTAATCCGGCTGATTTACAGAGGAAAAATTTCTAGAAAAATTTGGATGGCAATAAGACTGAGGTTTAGGCATACTGCAGCCATCCTTGCAACCACATTTTCCACATAATTACTGGAGCTAGTGTGGAACTAGCCAGTTCAAGTGCCATGACCCATCTAGCCACAGCTCTGACAAACTCAGCACAGGCTGTAGAACCTGCCTGAGAAACAAAATAAATATGCAATAATTAAGTGTCTCTGTACCTCCTGTCCCACAGACAGACTCTGCAGGAATCCCAGATCTCTGTACAGGGGAGAGTGACTATTGTTCAACGACACCCAAGTCTCCACAAAATAGTTCCAATATTGACTGTTAAGCACAGAATTGTAAGAAAACCAAGAAAAAACCTTGCCCTTATAGTGAAACCAGATAATTTAAAGATAAATAGAGAAACCAGACTCTAACAGAATAATCATATACTAAAGTCCAATAAAAAGTTAATAACTTTTGGAAAAGTATTTTTAGTATTTGACATTAATATTTTAGGGGGTTTTAATAGCTATTCACACACCTACCCAACTCTTATTAAAAAAATTATTTCATTTACAGGAAGGTGTCTCCAAGATCTGACTATTTACAGTATCTTCTACATTTTATGTCTTTCCAAATAAAAATTATTGACATTTTGGTGCAGAAATACTGTTCCAAGACACAAAATGAACATTTTATATTGAACTCTTACAAGAGAGTGACACACAAAACTCTTACCTGAAAGGGACACTGTACCTTACAATAATTTAATAAATCGGGTATTTTAATAAATCAGGTTCTAAATTACTAATAACAAGAACTGATTAAACACTATACATTAAAAGAAAAATATTATGCCACCCCCACACACACCCCTTCTAAGAAATGGGATAGGAACAGAGCATAAGTGTGTAGCCTCAGATTTAGAACCTCAGAAGATTAGTGCTTCAAATACAAATAACTTAAAATTCCAGGTGGAAATTCTTTTTGACACAGGTCACAAAATCAGTAATCTCAGTATTTCTGCAATTTATCAATCATGTACAATTTATTTAAACTGCCAAAATTTTAGAGCTTGCTTTGTTTGTTTGTTCCACTTGGTTGAATAAAAAGGTTAGGTGAGGAAGAAGGGAGGCAAAAAAACCAAACAACCAAAAAAATATTTGATGAATGAGAAAACAAAATTCCACAAATTACTTCAACAAATCTGACTTTCTAGTGAATGGGTTCCCATACGTGATAATCCCAAATTAGTAGCCATGGCAAGAAGATTTTTATAATATGAGTCTCTTCTGCTTTCTGTTGCAGTTGGACAAGCAAGGGGTTTCTGTACAGAAGAACCTGAAAGCTGACTCATAGCACCACAGTCCCCGTCTGTGGGTTAAGATACAGAGTACACCACCACCTGCAGCCACTGCTGCTCATAATACAAGACAGACAACGTTTTTCTAAAGAAGAGCTCCATGGCTGCTCAGGTAATCACAATAAATAGAAAAAAGAGAAAACAAACTCCCAAATAATATCTCTGGTATGAAGAAAAGGAAAGATGCCAAGTGTCAGAGATCTTGCTTAAGGCTTTACAGGATACATCTTCAAGACATAGAAGTATATTAACTAGTGAGGTAATTCAGCTGTGCAGACACCCCTAAAACACGGTAATATGCATTTCAGCAGGTGAGCACGTGCATTGCCACAGATGGATTTACATGGTTGTAGTTAGGATTGTGCTATAGTTACTACACACTTCCTGCTTTCAAAAAACAGTGAGATCAAAGGTACCTCCAGCAAAGAGTGAATGTTATCCTAAGTACAAAACAATTTACAACACACACCGTCGCACAGTCATAGTTCTATGATCATAATACCCTGACCATGGCTTTTGGTTTTCTAAAATTTGGTCTTGCGGAGTTCCTTCAGGTGTTTTAGTTTGGGTTTGTTGGTTGTTGGGGTTTTTTTGTTGGTGGTTTTTTTTTTTTTTTGTTTTTTTTTTTTTTTTTTTTTTGGTGTAGGTGTAGGAGGGAGGGGGCAGGGGAGTGTTTATTTCTGGGTTGTTTTGGGTTTTCTTTTGAAGGAGGATGGATTTTTTTTGTTTGGTGGTTTGATTTTTGAAAGGAAGAATATTATGGGGACCCATGTGAAATCTTTCTTTTAAATTAATCTTATCCTGCATCACACTGCAATTCCAGTTAAGCAGAATAAACAAATGCTTTGAACCTTAACAGATTATTAAAAATGGATCATTTTTCTTAAAATTTCTGTAGTAAATTCCCTCTTAAATACCACCAAGTACTTGTGGAAAAAGGAATTAAAAACTCAAAACATAACATTTCACCATGCCTGTATACCATGCGTTTTTTAAGACACTATTTTCCAGTTGTGACAAAGTAAATCTTAGAGGGAAAGTCACAGATTCATGGCTATGGAGTTTTCAAAAGCAGTTTTCAACCAAGGAGCAAAACAAGGGATGAATAAACTATTCAACTTGGATACAATTTGGAGATCAATGGATCCACAGTCCCTCTCTTTCAGTAAAGCAAAAACTGATCAGACTTAATTGCAAAGTTTTACTTACATCTCTTGTTGCAGTGCACATTAACTATGACTGTCAATGAAGGTACATTAATATTATGGAGAGAAAACAACAACAAGATTTCTTAATTCATGAGTTTTCAAACTGTACAACCACCCTTTTTTCATGAAGATGGCTTTGCTAACTCACTTTTTATGGGAGTTTTTATGTTTGGGGACATTAATTGTGATGACTTTCCTCTATTTGTCCTGAGCTTTATATTAGAAGAAATTTTAGGGCTCTCAAGATTCTTTCTCCTTTAATTGTAAAGGGAATTATTTTTATAAGGGGCCTTCCTTGTCATCAGCTCCAATTACGCAAATCTAATACTGCAAACTCTATTACTTGTTGCTTCAGATACAAAAAATAAACATTAATGTGTAATACTCCAGATTATTTTCTACATAAATACATGTTGTTTCCTTAACTCTCTTTTTTAGCTCAAAATGGCATCATACAGAATAAACTTACATTTATATTTGGCAAATGTTTCTGGATACTATATCCTCCAAAAGTTGATCTTAATTAATGCATTCCTTACTGATTCTTTTAGTTCGTAACAGGTCCAAAGGACATGAGACAAAACACAATACTCATATTCTATCCATCTGAAAGGTCTAGGAAAACCTTTTGAGCTCCAGTATCTAGAGGGGGACAGACAGACCCAGAACCAAAGTGCACCTGCCTTTTCCTCTTGCTTTTGCCTTCCTGTCACTATGGGTTGTCAGGACAAGGAAAGTGATGCTTTGTGAACCTTCTCAGCACATATGTTTTACTGCAGAAACTTTCAGGAACACTGTCTGCAAAGAACAAACTCAATTTCCGTACTCACACCTCTGCAAACACTTCATAAAAATACTACGAAAACAACTAATTTGTGACTGCTACCACAGGTATCTGGAATAGCACAACATAGACTGGGTGAGGTCTTTTCCAACGTTAGTGATCCTGTGATTCTATGGGACAGCAGAGCAGAGCATAGACTGTTTTCACTTGGAAGGGAACATGCAACTATCCTCCAACTCAGCTGCCTGACCAATTCAGGGCTGCCCAAAAGTTTAAATGTTATTAAGGATAGCGTAAACACTGACAGGCTTGGGACATCACCACCACTTTAGGGAGCCTGCTTCAGTGTTTGGCCAACCTCTCCATAAAGAAATGTTTCCAAATGTCCAGTCAGATACCCCAGGTGCAGTTTTGAAGTATTCCCACAAATCCTATCACTGGATCCCAGGTAGACGTGATCACTACTCCATCTCCCCTTCCCCTCCTTGGGAACCTGTACAGAGCAATGAGGACACCCCTCAGTGTCCTTTTCTCCAAACCTAATAAACCCAAAGTCCTTGGCCAGTCTTCATGGGACATTTCCTTCAGCCTGTTCTCCAGTTTTGTTGTCCTCCTCTGGATGCATTCACAGACCACCACGTCCTCTTAAACGGAACATAGCATTCCAGAGTGTTGCTGTACTTTGCTGGTAATTTACTCTTTACCCTAACATCTAAAGCACCTACCAAACTACAACAGAAAATTCCAAAATTAAATATTTATTATTTTACTTATTAAAAGCTTATTATTTTTCATCCAAAATGGACTTCAGACTTCAAGTACATATCACACTAAGCTATTCACTAGTAACAGGAAATATGTATGGGCAAATAAATGCAAATAGCAAGAAATGAATTCTGCTTTAACAAGGATGTCCTGGAAGAGATGACTATTGATATGTACAGTTCTAAAAGATGCTAAGTATATATTACAATTTACTTTAATTGTTAATGAATTGTTTTTATTACTTGATTTGCTGATTAGGTGAAAAATGTTGCACATACAGAAAAAGGAATGAAATATCAGAAACGGTGCCTTGTATTTCACACAATTTCATCTGACCTTGAACAATGCTGGTGCAAAGAACCCAGACAAATTAGATTTTACATTTACAAGAATTCCACAGTGTGAACATCTAAGAGTGTGAATGTCTCCTGACAATTTTTCCAGGTTGTTCTCAGAAACAGGTAAGAATTTCCCTGCTAAAACATCAATTAGCTCCCAATGGGAGTTACTTTAGGTAGGCCTGAGGAATAAGAAGCTTCAGAATTATGGCCTTTCCATCACAGTACAGCAGCTCAGGAAAAAGGACAAGAGCAAGGGATTAAGGAAGCTTAGATATTGTTCACAATTCAAATTAATCTTTGAGTAGATGATGGCTTATAAGTGACAGATGAATAAGGGAGCAGAATTTTCAAGTAAATGTTGCTTCTGTCCCACAGCAGGGAAGATTTGCTTAGCTGAAATGCAGTTTCCTCAGTGCCTGACTGATGCAAGGACAAACAACGAGGCATAAATTTAAGCTAAAATGCTTACCTTTGTTAATAAAAGTTAAAGAAGAAATATAGTTTCGTTTTTTTAGTTTTTAAGCAGAAAGCTGATAAGTCAAAAGAGCAAATGAAGCATGTAAAACTTACAGAAGAAAAACAGCAACAAATACCAGTGCTTGAGCACTCGCAGAAGTCTCTCAGTCATTTGAAAAGCCTTTCTATCAATGGTAAGAAATCAGACAGACATGCTCAAAATTGCTCATCTATATTGGACAAGTGTAATATAATACACTCAGAAAAGCCTAAGTAAACATGAAGCATGCTGTATGTCATTATCCTTTATGCAATTAATTATAAATTATAATAATTTTTTTTTAATTCATAGATATTAAATTAGTCAATCAGGAACAAGCTTTATCCTCTCCTCTGGAAGTGTGCATAAATATCCTTGACACAATGAATGAAAAAAAAAACCCTCAAAACTCTGCAAACATTAAACAACAACCCAAATCAGTTAAGACAAACCATACCTACTTAAACTGGAGAAACCAAAAATGTGAATAGTGTAAGCAATAGTGTCTATTGTATTTAGACAGCCTTTCATCATACCATGTGTTGTTGTGTCAAAGCAAAAATCTGTTTTAGTAAGTATAATTACTTAAATAAATGAAGATGGTCAGGACTGAATTTTAAAGCTAGTTGATTACGTGGAGTAGGATAGCAGTATTTCTTTTTTTATAAAGAGGTTTAAAATATTTTAATAAATGCCATTATGTTACAGGATTTTGTATTCCTGAGATGTAAATAAAACAATAAGTCTGCAAAGCTCACAGAATAACTACATAAGCCATTTTACAAGGAGGATATACTTTTCCTTCTTTTCTATGAATGTATAAAGCTCTCCTTCAAGCTCTTACTAAATCTATTGATCTGTGAAACACAGTGCACTCCAGAGAGGCAATTCACTTGACGTTATATATCAAATGATGAGATGAATAATGATCATACCATTTGGTAATTAAACATCTTACAAACCTTCTAACTGACTGAATGTCAGAAAGGTCAAATGAGATCAAACCTATTTTTTTGTTGTTTTTAATTTTTTTTTTTTTTTTTTTTGTATTTGCAACTCAGAAGTTATATTTAACAGCAACTATTATACTACATGGCAAAACCAAATTATTGAACATGCTTTTCATTCCTATTAGGCAGTTTGAATACATAAGAGAAATATTTCTTTCATCCCACAGTCCTATTATAATCTTCATTCTTAATCTTACAGAGAAGTAACCATTCACCAGTACAGTGCAAATAACTAGCAAAGTTATTAGATTAAGGGAAATGAACAGCACATAGAGCAAATCTAAAATATATCAAAGCACTAAGAAATTAAAAAACCTCCTTGATAACTTCTGTAAAGGAAGTTCCTGACATTTTTTTAGATACCAAATAAGTCCATTTAAGCAGTTTGAAGACACTAACAGTGTTTGTCAACTTGCACATTAATTTGGACATTTTACCTGTTATTATAGGATAATAATTTAAATGCCTGACACTAGAAATAAATCCAAAATATTTAATAAAGAAGACATCTACAACTGTAATTTCATGAAAAATTTTGTATTTTGCCTGTAAATTTTTAAGTTCCAAAGGCAATCAAAAAGATGCACAGCAAAGATGGTTTTTACTACAGACCAAAAAGTGAAAATCACTTGCCTCAACAGATAATGCCTCTGTCAAACATGATTTCTAGAAAAGACAGTATCTATTCACACACATCTTCAGCACAGCCTTATAGGTTACCATAAATCAAGGACTTCATTGTCAGACAGAATAAATCCCTCCATCTTCATGCAAGCTCTCACCAGCCTTCACAGCCCAAATCACATCCCAAATATTAAGGAGTATCTAAGGAGTTTCCTTGAATTGCCTTCCTAGAAAACGAAGAAAACTTTCGTAACTTAAGAAAACACTGAACATCTTTCACAAAAACAATTTGGGACAGATCCAGTCAACTCTCACAAATACACAAGTGCAGAAACACACATGAAATAACTGAACACACCCAGTAACAGCCTCTATGTATGTGTGACATTCTGTCCCACAGAGGAGCAAACTAGCTGCTCTCAAATATCCCAGTGTTGCCCCAGGTGCTTCTGCACAGCTAGAGCCAGTTTGGAAAAGAGAGGTCTCTGGGCCAGAAGTTGAAAGAAAGAGAGGATTTTTACAGGGCATCTAAAGAAGTAATGCAGGAGGTGAATCTGGCCACCAAAGGACAGAGGTTGACTGGAAAGTTCCACATCCATGCAGACTGGCTACTCCTACGGGACCTACACGAGAAGGATGCAGGAGATGGTGCCTTCATGGTACCAGCTGCCAGTCACTCACAGTACTTTGTCTTTCCTTGTCTCAAGGTTGGGAACAGAGGTCGAGTTTGCAAAATGAAAAAGAGGTCATTAAATCACATGCTCCATCTTCTGGGATCTTTTAAGTACTGGACAGGGCATTCAAGTTCATAACATAATAATTTAAAAACACTGTCCTATAAAATACATTCAATCCATCCAATATATAGCTTTTTCAGGCCTAATCAATCCAATAAATTTAAAATACCTTTAATGAAAAATACTTCTGGATTGCAAAAATAAAACAATATAAATGATAATGCTTCTTCAGATCTTCGTTTCTAATAATGTCCAAACATACAGCATTCAGAAAATTTTCTAGAGACAGAAATAGCAAATACTAATTTTTCTAAAAGCTCAACATGCAAAAAATCAGGGGAAAATGTCACTTTACTGTAAGGAACTGGACTATTCCATTATACTTCAAGGATAAGTAACTCTGGGACTTCCACAATACGACAACTTCCCTTGGAAAAATAAATAAGCAGGTGCTCAGATCAAATGTGAGGGGCATATTACACGTGTGAATTAAGCACTGACCTGGTAAATGATGCTCTGTGGAGGCTCAAGGGCATCAGCATATGCTCACTTAGCAAACAGCTGCAGCAGTAAAGGCTGCTCCTTCCCTCTCCTTCCTTTCCCTACTGTTTGTTACCTTCCCAACACCAGAGCTGCCTGCTGCCACAAAAGAGCTGGCAAAAGGACCAAACAAAATGACCATATGTGTACCTTAGTGCAGACTAAGGGACATGCTTCAAACTCTTACGAATTTTCCATGGCATCAGCTGGGCATCCTTTCCTTTTTGACAGGTTGAAGAAGAGAAACAAGAAAAAAATGCAATTACAAGTCCTCATGCAGGGGCAATAAAGAATTTGGGAGAGAGGAAAAAGATCTCTAGAACTGAAGTACCTGTTCATTAAATAAGTATGTGCTTTAGTGAAAAGGACTATCAGTAGGGGTGAGTCTAATACTTCTACAGTGAAGATGACAAGTTTACAAACAGAAATGCTTATATTCCACATTCTTTATAATAGTAGTGCTCAAAAAAGCAAACGTAAAACGATTCTGTCATGAGAAAAAACTTTAAATATTTTTCATTCATTTAGTAATTCAGTTCAACATTTCAGCCTTATTTTCAAAAATAAAATAAATTATAATGCTGTCATTCATTTAGTCCACTTAAACAGCAGAGAGAAACTGGCCTGAGGCAAAATTTCAGTAAAGGAGTTTGTTTTGTTGGGTTGGGTTTTTTTGTTGGTTGTTTGTTGTTTTTGGAATTTTTTTGCTTGTTTGTATGTTTTTAAGAAGAAGGACTCTTAGACATAAAATTCCATTTAAGAAGGTGAGGGATGATGATTCCAAGATTACAAACCCCTGAATTTGTCTTTTTTTAAACAAGTAGCAATCATCAAATATGAGCAAAAATACATCTACCTATATCCAGAAGCCTTTGACTGGACTGAATAAAAATTTTGTATATTATATAGCTCTAATTCTTTATTAAGTGATAAAAAAAGAGAACTGAATTTGCATTACATCATGAAAATATATCTTAGAGCAAAGAGAAAACTAAGTAAAAATGAATGACAAATGGCCATGTGAGAAAATTTTAATCTTGAAAAGAAGAAAACTAAATATTCAGCAACTTGACGGTTGCATGCAGATAATAAATATTAGTTTCAAATTAGCTGCAAAGCATTTAAGACATGAGGTCACATGTCTTTGCCATAGCACACTATCCATCTGCTCTGATTTGAAGTGTTTAGTAAATAGCTTCACCCAAATAACACAGAATGATCTTAGGCTGCAAATCCTTACAGGAACTATCTATATGTATCTCGACAGATCTAAAACAATATTCAATTTAGTTTCTCCCTCAAGTACAAAAGCATTGAGTTAAAATTGCAGTCCATTTCCCATTAGTGCTGTTACCTATAAAACTATATTTAACCAAAGTATATAGATTCTAGAATTAAATTTCTGTATTCTACATACTGAGGGACAATGTCTCACACCTTATTTTTGAGAAGTGGTATATATCATGCAAACTGTATCAAGTAGTTTTAACTTTGAAGCCTTTGATTACATGTCTGGTAGGTTTTTTTTTTTTTTGCAAAACCTTCACTGGATCTGTCATAATTAAATGCATTTTTATATAGGTACTCAAATCTATATGCTTATGTTTGGATGTAGGACCAGAACCACTACATGAGCCAAAAACAAAACCTGTTTTACTTCCCTAGAGAAGTCAAGCTCAGGGGGAAAAAAAAAAGTTTCTTCAAACATTAAATTGTGAACAATCAGAATTTTCTAAAAAATAAAAAATAGTAATAATAAAAAAAAATCAGCTAAGCACAGTTTTCCCCACCAAATAACCACTAAAAACCTGCATTCTATATGCTGTGACTGACAACAATTACTACTAAATAGCTGTTTTACAGACTACATTCAAAATTCTGAGGCCTAGTTCCTGAGGGACACAGTGATCTCTGTCCAGTTCCTAGATGACAGCAGCCACATTTAAAAAAAAAAAAATCATTACCTCTTTCTTTCCTGGATCCCATAATGCATTTTCCAGAGAAGAGAACAAATCACTCCCCAAGACAGTTAACAAGTACCATTTACAAACACAAAACTCATTTAAAATCAGCTTTTTAGGGAAACTAACTCTCAAAGCAATCAAATAAACATTTATTCCATTTTCAAGATCCCATTTATTTTCAGGAATTACAGGTGATGCTATTTCTTCCATATGTAGTTACTTGTACTGAATTGCTTTCTTTATTGCCTACATTAATTTATTTTTTTTAATAAGCATTTAAAATAGCTAGTTCATAACATTTATCATAGAATGATTTCTCGATAAGGTAACTTCAAAAGCATGCCAAAAATACAGATAATTTTTTTTTTACTGTGTTGCTGAATAACATAGGAAATAGTAAGATAAAAATCAGAATTATTTCAGACACAGTCAAATAAGAGATCATGCTGAGAAAAACAGCACAAATAACTTCTTCTGAGCAATAAGGAAAACTACATTTGATTTTCTTAAGTTTTAGAAAAATCCCAAGTAAAGTAAACTACTGTTGAGGCTTCCTTTTCTCTTGATAAAACCAGCTTTTATTCTGTCTAAATCAATCTGTGTTGGAGTGCTCATGGGCCTCAGGATTTTCTCCCAAAGACTGTGCTAACAGCATAATGGCTTTATAATTTAACTAGAAAAAGCTATGAGAGAGGGAAAAGGCTATGTAACACAGAAATGAGCAGGGATTCTTTGTATTGGACCTCCTATCACAGAAAAAACCCAAAACAATTCTATTTATATAATTAAAAGCAACTACATTAATTTTCTATGTTCCGTCCACATTGCAGGACTTTAAAAAAACTTCATATATGGAAAATGAAAGGGTTAAAACAGGGATTTTTTTTTTTTTAATTGGCAGATTTGTGTCATCTATTCTCTTGCAGCTTTGAGAGCATTAAAGATTTGGCCAGGTACAGTCATCAGCATGGCAACAAGAGAAAAAATACCTGGGGCCAGTGCTCTGCCTTATAAGCACCATAGAGTAATTTTTCCTCTTACATATACATATAGGATGTCAAAAAAAAAGAAGAGTATCATTCATGTAGGTTTATTCACAGTCTTATTGAAAATATGATTTTGACCAATACCATTGCTGCATACATCAGCACAACCAGCTGTGTATTCTGGACAATATTTAACCTGGAAATCTACCCTTACCATGTCTTCCTAGTCTGTCAACTCACTCTTGCAGGTCATTTTCAAAGAGCTCGTTCATAATTTATTCCTTACCCAATATTCATGAAATCTCACTAGTATCCAATCTAAAAGCACAAATAGCACAATCTTTTACAATCAATTTTTTAAGTTTTAAAAATAAAATAAAATTGATACATAACACGTCTCTCCTCTCCACCCCAAAAAAGAACCTATTTTGTTAAAACATAAAGAAAAAAGAAAATTGTATTGGATGTTTAAATAGCTGTGTTTTCAAGTGATAAATAAACCAAGGCTGCATCTGCCAACTTTGTTGATATTTTTTTAACTTCTTTTGTATTTATTTCCTTTATTAACTCTGAGTTTGACATAATTTATTATACTAAATTATTAGTATAATTAAACTAAAACACTGGTGTGTCTTCCCTTCTGGAAGAAGTGGTCCAGCTAGTAAGGAGTCCACTAGTATGACCAAAAAGACCAATACTCATTTTCATCCAGATTAAAAAAATTAGAGTCATATGTCACCTATTGTGTCTTTAGTCACATAGTATTATATATTGTCTTATTTCTGAAAATAGCACAGACACAGTACAATGCTTATCCAAAGAAATTCTTTATAAAATAAAAATGCTGTGGAGAATATCTGGGACTTGTTGACCATTATTCTGAGCAGTCTGTCACAAGAACTTTAGCAGCTCGTAGTTCTTATGTATTGTATTGCTATACTTTTAGAAATTTTAGGGGTTTTTTTAGCAGCTTTATCTGTAATATTCAAAATTATGTCACTTAATGGTTATTAAAAACCTATAAAGTAACAACCTATTTTGCATTTCACAGAATTATTTTCTCAAATACTAAACTCACCCTTATTTTTTTAAATTACATTTTAAGAGACTGGTTATCTATCACCACTCTCTTAAAGAACCAGAAGCAATAAGAAAATAAAATCAGTATATCCATTACTTTTATATTAAAAATAATCTCTCTGTTTGAGAGAAGTAACAATTTAAACACCAATGGAAATTATATTTTCAACAATTATAATTTTGGTAAAAGCCATTAACAGTGTAGCAGCAAGCCAGTAGACACCTTTTCCTGGTATATTGTGCATAAAAAGTATTCCCATCTGTTTCAATGCTCAGGCTTTTCCATGGGCTTAAACCTGTCAAATTATTCCATTTGATTTCAGAGAATTCTCATATGGCAATCTATTTTATTTACTTTATCTTCAATAAAATGGTTGAGTGAGCATTAGCAACTATGAGACACAAGTTTCAATCAGTCCTCTGGCAAAGGCGTCAATCTACATTAGACCTGCAGTGCTGTGAGCTGCAGCCAGAAAGCTGGAGAGAGACAGGGCAGCAGTGAGTGAGTGAGCAAGACCTAATAAAGCAGCAGTGGAGAGAGAGAAAATTCCCCCCAGACACCACCACACACCGCTTATATAATGTGTGTGCCTAGTTCAACACACCAGTAGCTCCTTAATAAAGCTGACAGCTAAAAAGGAGATTCAGACTCCAACTTCATTTTACATGACAACTACAGTAATGGTCCTCTGTTCTCAACCAGGCCACGTTTAGAAACCTGAATTCAGTTCAGTTAAAAATTAAGAGTTCTCACCTCCCTCCTTCATGTCACATCGGAAAAAGAATCATAAAATTATTAAGATGCACACCATTTTCTCCTCATTTCATAGAGCTGAGAAAACCCATCAGGTTTCAACTAGCTATTCCTTAAAAATTTCTGTGCTAGAAACCACAAAACAATCAGTGTATTTAAGCAATAACTCATTTTTCAAGAGAGTATCATTAACGACTAATTCCAACAAATGTGGAGCATCACTCCTAGATGCTACAAAAATAGCATCTAGGAGTGATGCACAAAAAGCACAAACTTTGTAATAACTGATGCAAGTTCATTTTTGATATGGGCTGTAAAGAACAGATTATTTCAACAGTGCTCTTCCCAGCAAATCAGACCATTAAGACTGTACTTATTGTTTAGTTGAATTGAATAGCTGGCCAATTTAAATCCATAGTCTGGCGTTATGTATAATCATAGCAAAAACTTACTGCCTCACATTTCCAGGTCACAAATTCAATTCTATCAATGTGCATTACTTTTTGACAAAAGTTGACTTCAGGTTCCCCCCAGATCACCAATTTATAGCTATTCAAAATCACCCTGGAAAGCTAATTCAAAATTCTAAAATAAACAGGGTCTCTGTTCTAATACAATTCTATTAAAGCATAATACTTTACGTTTCAGATTCTTCCTGTTAGAAACCATATTAAAGACAAAGCCCATCAAACCCCATCTAATTACTTCTTGCAAACCAGATGCCATCCTTCTCTTTAAGCATTATTCTGCATACCCTCCTTTCATTCACTTACACAAGTATTAAAACTCCTTTGCCTTCTGAGCAGACATGTGAAAGGCTTAGACTTCCTTGTGGACAAAGTTAAAGCCAGTCCATGATGCAGCCAGTGGAAAACATCCTATCTTTCACATGTTGGTCACCAACATGGTCACCAGCAATGAGTCCTTACATAACTCTTGAGAGAATTTCAGTGCAGATGCAAGATACCCCTGTGAGATAATCTTCTGTACTAATCTAACAGTATAATTATGTTTGCCCTCTACAAAATAAACATTTGCATATAGACTGAATATTTAATAGTATATAAAATGTATGCATATACTTGTACGTGAGCTGTGATGTTTCAAGTTTTTGTTTCCTGCAGTACCAGAAATAAACAGGAATGAGCACAATGTCTCCTCTCCTCCAAACTGACAACACAGAAGAGCTATATCAATTTAATAATCATTCATACCAGAATTTATTTAGCTTTTTTTTTTTTCAAAGCCCGAGTAACTCATAAAACATAGATGTAAATGTATCACTAACAGTCTCAAAACTGTCTATTTAAGTCATCAGTCAGAAAAGGGAACATTTTTTCTCTGCTTTCACATTTCTCTGAGCTCTGTCTCAGTTTTTCTAAAACTTGCTCCTAAAGAGTTAAGTGTTCTATTGAGAGGACAAAAACCAAACAGATTATTTTTCTCTCTGTTGATTAAAAATGTATTCATAATTGCAATTTTATTTTTATGCATATCTATCACTACATTTATGACTAAATCTCAGTTTTCAATCATTTCAAACACACCATATTCTGCCATAAAAGAACCTATTAATTCTAAATACTGTACTGAAGAACTAGCATTCAGAATTTACTACTGTTTCCTCATTGACTACAAAAACATTCCTTCTCCACTTTCACATATTGCAAGAAATAGAGACCAATGCTAAAAAGGCCAAAAATATTTTGGCTACCTTTACAGAAAGCATTTTTATAGACTATATTTAACTTAAAGTTATGGAAGAAAATAATAGAGGAAGCAGAACAGCAGTTATTTTCTTTCATATGCTTTAAGTTTCAGACATACTGGAATTTAATAAAATTATACTGCCAAAATATCAGAGATGCACAAGTCAGTTACACTGCATTTTGGCCATTACTTGTCAGAACATAGTACACTTCCAAAGAAAATATACTTTAAAAACAAGAACACTCTTGCTGACTCAACAGATTTCAACTACTACACTTTCTATCAAACTCCAGTTTCTATCAGTTCTCCAAAATACTGACAGTATCAAAAAACTATCTATAACATAACTACATACAAGTTACACCATTCAGACATATACAAATAAATATGTGACAGAAATCCAGCCATATTCCCATTGCTACAAAGAAAGCAAAGAATCTGACATTTCTCATTGTTTTTTCTACTGAAGAATGAAAGAAAAAAAACACTGTTTTGCAAATAAATATATTACTACATACTAACAAACAGTCATATAAAGGTTTCCACATGACACCAGTAATATCTACAGTTTCCCTGTATGGTGCTGTATATCCTCTGACTTACAACACTGCTACAACCTAACCTTTCTTCTTTCCCTGGCTTCACCATATTTATATTGTAGCCTTCCAGCCAGCGCCTTAACTCCTTGGAAAAAGGTGAAGTTAAATTGGAATAAAGGAATTTTGTTTTCTTATTACCCAGTCACAGTGCAACACATACCAGAACAGTCTTCTTTTACACTACTTTGAACTAGGTTAAAAAGGGCTGTGCTTCCTTACAGAGGGTAAAACTTCAAAAAACATATTATAAACAAAGTTTCAGAACTAATTACTGTTATCATCATTAACTCCTGTGGAACAGCTTCTTTTTCTTTCCTTCCAGAGCCATCAATACATTAAGATGGATATACCAATATTATGGAGTACATAGGTATATCAGAATAACTTGTAATACTTTAGCAGTTACTATATATGGCATATTATTTGTATTTACATATTTGTTTCTATTTCCTGGAGTACGCAGAAGAATTTGGCCTGGCTGCTATTATGGTAAATTTGTTGAAATCTTTATTTTAAAGATTTAGTATCAGGCCCAATTGACCATATTTTGCAATTTATATGTTAAAATATTGCCTAAAAATTTTGAATTTGAAAAGTTCTGGGAATAGTCCCAAAAAATTTCATACCTCCGTAGGAAATGTAGAATGTGAACAACTGCAACACTTAACATACAGATTTTTTTGTTGTTGTTGCAATCACAATTATGAAAAATCCAAAATACATGTGACTGCCTTGCTAAGCTCTCATCTTACACTAATTCCTTCAGGATCTCCTTTTCCAGTCTAAGTTAAAAAGACCTGATAGCCACGTGTACATGATTCACTGAGGATAGCTGTGAAGGTCTGGAGCAAAGCAAGGCATTCAGTGCATGCATGCCCAGGCCTCAGTGGCACTGTACCCACTGACAGGGTGTGTCCCAGGCAGGTTCAGCCTGTTAACACACAAAGCAGCTGAAACAAGGCTTGACCTCATGGGTCCTTGCCATCGTGGAATTCCTGGTTACCAAAGGAATAAAGATCATCCGAGTTTCAAGAAGCTAGGAATATCCAAACTCAGGAATTCTTCACTATTTATTAGAGTGTATTTGCCTTTTAAAATTTTATTTTTCACAAGAAATACAGTCTAAAACAATTTTCAAAACAAATTAGCTTAATTATCATACTCCAAATACAGCTGAGGTAAGGAAACTGTACAGTGTAAGTTAACTCCAGAGTTCCAGAGACCTTGGTGACAGAACCATGGTTTCACCTATTTTCATGGCAGAAGCTGAAAAAGTATGTAGGGAAATCCTAAATGAATCAGATATTGCCTGCTATCTAGTCACAACACAAGCAGTCACACATCTCAGTGAATCAGGAAAGCAGAGACAGCTGTTTGAATCTGGATTGGTAACCAAGAACAGCAATTCTGGGACAAAATACAAGTTGCAAAAAAGAAATCCTCTTCGATTTATGACTATTGACTTGTACTCACCTGCTTCTTCTAAGCCTCAAAAAGACCTTTTAACTTCAACCTTGAACTGAAGTGATGTCCAAGATCAATTCTAGTACCACAATCCTGACAAAACAGAGAGAAATATTTACAGCTATTTAGAATCATTTAACAAAACCAACATAGAATCTGCCCTGATCATTCCCTCTAATTTGTTCTCTTACACAAGTAATAAGATTAAATGTAGTCCACAAAGAAATATAATTGTTCACTAGGTTTCTTCCATGCAGCAGAGTGACATCTAAGGCATCACTCAAATTTTACTCCTGTGTTTTTATTCTATTTTTATTATTATAGTACTCAAGGGCAAACAAAAGGAAGGCTTCCCTGAAGTAGTTTGTTTCAGGCAGAGAGCTGCCACAATATCACTACCAGTAAGTTCACAGGGTCTTCTGAAGGAGGGGACAGAAGCTGGGAGACAGCATGCCAATAAAATTTAAATCTGTATATATGTTAGGAAGGACAAAAGGACAAGCAGAAAGGGAAAAAAAAGAACAAAACAAAAAACAAAAACCAGCTTTGAAGCTGAGACTGGAAGACTGCAATGAAGAGAGAAGGCTGGACAAGGCAGAAGAAATAAAGAACATGAGGTCTGTGGAACATTTAGATTCCATCTATACCGGAGCACATTTCTCTTTCCTGAAATCAGCTGGCAGAGATAATCCTCCATCAGTGTAGGATGCAGGATAATCCTACACCTATGTAGCATAGTCACATATGCTCTGAAACAGAGGGTTTACACAAAAATTGTCTAATGGAGGTGCTCAAATAAATGTCTGGAAATTTTCTGGAACAATGTTAGTTTGCAAAGACATTCACTGTGGCAGAGACATGGAAATATTTCAAGGCATTGTTTAATTTACTAATATAGACACAGACTTAATGCCTGAAACTCTGCTATCTCTGAAGTAGATCCTACCAGCCTCTCGATGGTGCCTCTTGGCAATTCTCTCTTGCTGACAAGGTCAGACAGAAGCAGACTGAGAGTAAAATAAATGTAGAATTTTTTAAAGAAAAGACTGCTTTCCCACAGTTTAAGAAAAAAAATCTGTGTTCCAACTGGCATTATTAATACACACTTTGTTACAAGATGTTTGGACATTTAAAAGAGCTGCAGTTCTAACTTCTTCCTTTGTTTGTAGAGTGTAACAAAACCTGCTGGGAAGGTCGAAGTTCCTAGGAAACTGAAAGCTACCTGGCAGCCTCTGTAGTAGAGCAAGTGAAGAAGGGAGAGCAAAGAATGACAAGCTGGAGAAATAAACACTACATGAAACCCCTGCACAGTAGGACAGCACTAGGAAATGAGAAGGATATCTTATGAGCTTAATACAAAGCAAAAAAGAGAAGAAAATGTTAAAAAAACAGGTAAGGAACCTAAGGCAAATACGAGGAGGTGAAGGTGGGTGGCAATTCTTAAAAGTTTTTGGAAAGTAAAATATGTGTCAATGTAACTTTGCTTGATGGTCATGTGGTCACCCTGGATCCACAATGTAAATGTCCAACCAACTGAGTGAAAAGCATTCATCTCACTGACCTATTTCCCATTAAAAAGTTGCAGTTTTGCCTCTCAGTAGCTATGGCTCTGTCTTTGAAGTTTCTTGTGCACCTGAATTCTAGATCTGAATACTAAATACTACAGTTATTTCTTCAACACTACATCTTGTTGACAGATAATATGTAAGCCTCAAATGCAAGTATTTTATATTTCCCATTTTTCCTATACGCCATTACACCAAAATATTTTCAAATCATCAGTATTCTTAGCTTGGAGTATATCAAACATCACATAGTGCTTCATCGCAGAAATAAAGCCAGGACAAACAGTTATTATACATGAAATCTGGTACCAAACCATGACCCATTTTGTTGAGATACAGCCTTTTCAGAAGAAACTTTTCATTATAGTATTTTTTGGTAATTAGTCTTAATATGAAAAAAACCACAATCACTAATCTCAATTATTATAATTTTATTTGGTCTACTTCTGGATTTCTATACTTCCTCAGAAATCAATAAGAAATATTTAAAGTGGTGAGGATGGCACAAATTAGGTGTGACAGGACACAGACAGATTAGCAGGTCTTACCTACCAATTCTCTTTTTAACTATGCCAGTTTTCATCTTTAGGATCTTATTTATTGACTTCCGTTTAATTTATGCCACTTTTCAGTGTGGTTTACCTGACAAAGGCAGAAGACTCCTAAAAAATAATATTACTTCTGTTATAGACTTTGATTTGTTTTGATTTTTGTTAGCATCTTAAAACCTGGATCTGAATCATTCCAGTTTTTCCAGGATAGATTCCATCCCTTGGGCCCCAGCAGGTAGACCTTTAATTGTTTACCTATCCCCTACTGACAGTGCTTACAGAGATCTGTTCCCATTCTTCACCTAACAATTCCATCTGAACTTTAAAAATTTACAAATTCACAGACCTTGTTAACCAAAGCTTTAAAAACATCCTGACAGAATGTTAATTGTCACAGTTATGTCAGAAATCTCTAGAATATTTAATTAAAAATTGAAGTCAAATTCATTCCTGGATAAAGACTTAGAAACTTGACTGAAATAAACACAATGCCCATGTGCTGCAAGCTATTTCTTTAACTCATTCATTTACTTGCTGCCATCACCTCTTAGCTTATTCCACATTATTTAGATCACAACCTTTAGGATAATTTTACCTGTTATATGTTTGTACACTCCCTCTAAGGTAATATTTTTATTTGAGACTACGTGCTTTTATTCTTTATCCTGCCTTATTGGTGGCCTTTGTTATTTTTTAATATGTAAATACTCCACCAAAGTGCACTACAGCACTTAAGCAGTTCTCCTATTTGATAGATCAAGTTGCCATGATGGTCACTATTTCAGGTAAGACCTGCTTCTTCAGATTTCTTCTATAGTAAAAATGGTTCAAAGTGCATTACTGCTTGAAGTGGGTATCTGTATAAAATATTCTAATGAAACACTACTCACCAAAGCATGCAAGAAAAATTTCAGAACCTGGTCAAGGGCTATCTATAGTTACTATTAGGTACGCTTGTTTTGATTCAGATCGATCGAGCCGAAATCACCACTGGTTTCACTAAAGAAAAAATGACTTGCTAAAGAGACTGTCTAGTCTTTTAGAGACATAAACATTCACTGGTATCTGTAGCTTCCAAATCTCTATCATATAGGACTCGCACAATAAAAAAAAACAAACCTCTTAATTCATAGTAGGACTTCTGAGCATGTGTTAAATTGCACTATATCAATGGGTCCTGAACTTTATTTGAAAATACATCACTTACATACAATCTACAAGGTATATCTTCTAAAAGTATGAAAAAGTGTAAATTTACCTAGCAGTCAGACTATGTATTTTAATTATATTTAAACTACTTCAACACATTAATTTAAACTACAAAAAATATGATTTTTGAAGAATATTATATAAACTGCAAATAGTAAAGAGACACCTCCTTTCTTCCTGATTCCAGGAATTCACATTTCTGTGATAGAAAGATACTCAGAAGCTCATAACCAGATCAGCACTATTGAATGTCATTATAATTAACAAGAACATGCAAAATGAATTAGTAGTTATGTTTATAATCAGTCCAAAGTTAAATGAACCAATGAAAAGACCTTCATACTACCATGATCTTATCAGCTAATTTTCACATACTATTTTACATTACTACTTAGACAAACGAAGGCTGGTTTACATTAGCAGTGGGTCCAAACAAAAGTTCTGTGGAGCTAGGAGAAGCATATATTTTTTCACATGGCACAGAGAAAATAATGAATTCCCATATGATTCTTGAGCTGTCAAGCTTCCCCAACTACTTATTTTCCAAATTTTTCAATGCTGTGTGCTTATAAAGGTTCACATTATATTCTATACCACAAAAATTATTCTTGAATTTTTACAATATGTAATTTCCTATGCAAAAACACCCATACTCCATTAATTCATAAAACATGTAACTGTGCAAAGAAGTAAGCCAAGGATAATAATAAAACTTACAAAAAATAATTAAAAATCTAATATTAAATGCCCTGGAAATTGCCTGGTGACAGAAAAACATCGACATGGTTTAAATACATCATCTGCTTCCGGTATGTCCCATCCACTGCACAACTGATGCACAGGTTGCATAAAACTCCTCTTGGGGAAGAGGGGCTGGGGGGGAGACGTTGCTCCATTTAGGTCTTACTTATCCTAAAGATTAAGAGGACACAGATTACCTGTACCTACCAAAGCACACTGGAGAAAATGGAGACAGTACCAATGAATGGGAAGCCTGGAGTCATGGAAAAATCATCCCTCAGTCTTTTCTTCCAAAATATCCACAGCAATGTTGTCTGAACAGTTGGATATACAGGCTAAACCATCCCTGAGGCAGGTCTAACTTGCTTGACTTGCCCCTACATGATAGATAACCTGTGTTGACACTAATCTTATAAGTATGCATGATACCAATATCATATTTATAGAGATTTCTATCCAGTGTACACAGATACCATACCTTACTTTATCCTCAGGCATGTCTACCTTTCCTCTGAAAACATTCAATTTATTCTAAGACAACTCAGAGAAAAGCCAATTTCCATTTGTTGAATTTTTTTATTATGATAAACTGCAACAGTCCACAATAATTGGGGAAGAAGAATATAAACAAAAAAATGAAAGTAAATAACTACTCCTAAATAGTTTGTTCTACAATACCACTAACACAATGGCACTGCAGTCTTGTGAATTACTTACAGAATTAAGATGTGTGTCTCCCTTTTTCTCCTGCCATGTGATTAGAAGGGATTCAGATAAGAACGTAGAACAACTTTAGAAAGTAGTATTTCAAAAGTGCACATATATGGTGATCATCCTGAGTTGTCTAACATGTCTAGTTTGTTCCTGTAACAAGATTTATAACGTACTAAGACTTAAAGTCGAAATGCACCTGACGCTTCTGCCATGATGCACCATATCACAGAGTGGTTGATGAGTTGCAGCTGCATAAAGCATCTGAATTTAGACTGGTTCACTTCATATATTAGACAGATGCATCTCCAAAACTTTCCAAAAAGGTGATTCCACAACCTGGTTTCCATAGGCAACCATTTCCATTGCATAATCATCCCTCTACTGAAAATCTTTTCCCTTATATTGAATCAAAACCTTTACACACGAGTGCCATGCATTCCAACTGTTCCTTCACATAAAGGACAACCCTCACCTCCCTTTTCTGCCTGAGCTTGCATTCATCCATCACTAAATCTCAACTTTCTAGTTGTTTTGCCACTTAGCAGTTTATTTCAATGATACCATCATTCTGGATCTGCATGTGGAAGTCTAGATCCTTCTGCTTCTTTCCCACCAACAAAAATCTTGCCTAAATAAATAGAATGAAAATTCAACAAAGCCAACAACAAAACATAGATAATTGAAGAGTCACACAACTTTCAGGGAGAAAAAGAAACAAACTGTGTGAAGTCCACACCTACAAACAACACAGAACAGGAAACCGAACATACACACACACTCCTTGAGTTCCTAAAGAGCACAAGAAAACCGATCAAAACAATTATGATAAATAAACTAACTGTGGAGAAAAAAAAATGAAGAGGGGAAAAAAATCCCCACAAAACAGGCAAACAAAATGATTCCAAGGTAATCTACCCATACAGCCTCAATCTCCTGCCAAAAATGTCACCATTAAAATAAAGACAGAAATTGTCTCACCAATTGCTGTCATTTCCATTAACTGTTTGCAGCATCTCAAATTATATGCTTTTTACTTCAGCTGAACAGCAGGTAACCCCCTCATCAACATAGAGATTCCTTGGGGAAGCCTAACACATAGCCCTAACACATCCTCAGTTTGGGCATCTCAGGAACTGCTTCCATTGCTTAGGAGGTTGCCTCAATACTGATATGAACACCGCAGCTCGTTGCAAATAATTGTCACAAACTAAATGTCCTAAGATGAGTGGATCCTTACAGAGGTCCTTACTCTAAATGACCCAAAATTTGACATGACTTCATTAATTGTGTCTTTTGTAAAGAACAGAATTATGTCCTTGATTTCTTCTCAGAGACCCTGCCTGGTGACCTGAGTGATAGGTCTCTCCAGAGGATGCTGTTCATACATCACTACCATTGCTTCTTGACATCTTATTCAGAGCTACATTGGTCTCCAGAGGGGAAATTCCTACAAATAGGCTAGACACAGCAAGTCTTCAGCACTGCTGTATTCTGATATGGACCGCTTCAGATTACTGGGCAAGCTCAAGGACTCCTTTTTAGTTTCTTTTCACTCATTAGAGAATGACTGCCAGACCCATCTGGCAGTTAACAGTCCATTCATGTTAAACAACCCAGAGACTCCCTCTTTCAGCACTGGCCAAGGCAGATGACATCAAGACACAGGATACAAATATAATCCATGTTCTGGACCAACCCCCAAAGACACCTGAGAAACAGAACACCTTCATAACACTGAAAAATGTCCCTAGAAGTGTGGCAGATAAATAATTTGGCTGTTGGATATTTCCGCCTGTCTTGTACATGACATATCAGGGTATGACTCAAAGTAAATTTCTAGCCACAGTCAATAACTGCTTTGATGTAGATTGGAATCTATGCCCTTGAAGGGGCAACGTATGCCAAAAAAACTCTTACCACCATCTCAAAGAGGGTCACTGAATAAAAATGAGTAAGCTTGTTACAAGAAAGAAAAAAGAATCAGCTACAAAAGTCACATTTTTACAGGTGGCACAGAGACTGATTAAAGACACCTTTTGCAAGCTCAAAAGAAATGCATACAACCTACCAAAAAAGACTGAGAAAATCCAGAGAAGGGAGCTCTCATGAACAAATGAGATGAAGGAGGCTTTTAGAAATAAAAAAGCATCCTTGCAAAAGCTCCAAGTTGTGTCCAAGTAAGGAAAACAGAAAGGATTGTAACCTTTGGAAGGCTTAAACATAAAACACAGCCCAGGGTCAGAGGGCTGCAGGGACCAGCAGCTCCCAAGAGGCTGGAGGTCAGAAGCTGAGGGAGCTGTCCATGGTCAGAGCAGGACCCTGCTGCCCTTGGCCAGGGAGAACAGCAGCCCAAGGGGTAGCTGGGGGCAGCCCTAGCCCACAGCACACCAGACAGCTCCACGGAGATGGCCAAGGCTCGGGTCACAATCAGGCTTGGTGGGGAGCCTCCCACACACAGACATCTAGGGGCTCCTGCTGAGGCTGGCAGAAAGCAGGGGCCACTAAAAACCTGGGGGTTAATCCACACCAGAGGAGACTGGAGAAGTTACTAGGCCCGATATCCACCTCAGAGAAATACATGAAAGGATTTGTCTTAAACTGAAGTGCTATTAGAGAACATAAGAAAAAAAGACAAACTGAGCTCTAACAGATTATTAGACTGGAGTGTACCCCATCAACAACTCTAAAGGGACTTGAGTATGAAACACCTGATCAAACAAAGGTGACAAATATGAAATCAACCCTAAAAAAAAATCTAGAGAAGGTCCAGAAAGCTACACATGGAGTGCACACTAGACAACTTCCTACAGGCTACTATAAAGTGTATGTGTATGTCAATATGAATGACACATTTAGGAATCAACATTCCAGTATGGAAATGGAAGACACACTTTGGATTATCTCAGTTCTTTTGAGAAGTTACTGAGAATGTGGACAAATGAGATCCACTTGTAAGTCATGTATTTCCAAAAATCATTTTACAAGCTCTCTTACCCAAGTCTCTAAAAGAGACTAAGCAACATGGGACAAAAAAAAAAAAAAAAAAAAAAAAAAAAAAGGGAGGTCTTTGTACTACTAAAAATAAAAATTTAAGAATTTAAAAGAGAGAGTATTAGGAATAAGAATAAATGACAGCTTTCAATATTGCCCAGAAGGATATCATAGACTCATTATTAAGGTTAGGAAAGATCTCCAAGATCACCAAGTCCAACTTTTGTCCAAATGCTACTGAGCCAACTAAACTACAGCACCAAGCACTAGGTCCAGTCATTTCCTGAACACCTCCAGGTGCCTCCATCACTTCCCTAGACAGCTCATTACAGATCTCGACATCCTCTGTATGAAAAAATTCCTCCTGACATCCAACTTGAACCTCTCCAGTGGAGCTTGAGGCAATTTCCTCTAGTCCTGTTGCTGCTTGCCTGAGAAACGAGGCTGATCCCCACGTGGCCACAACCTCATTTCAGGCAGCTGTCAGGATGGTCAGGCACTGGAATAAGTTGCCCAGAAGGTGCTTGACTCATTGTGCCTAGAGGGACATTTGCATTTGGCACTGGGTGATGTGGTTTAGGGGTTAAGGGGTTACAGTGCTAGTGCTGAATGGTAGTGGGACAATCTTAAAGACCTCTTCCAAACATTTTCATTCTATGATTCTAAGAAATTTAAATTCAGTTTTTGAAAATACAGTGTATGCAGGACCCAAATGTGGCCTGCAGCTTTTGGAAACTGCCTCACATACCTGCCGAACTTCAATAAAACTCGTCACGCTCAGTAGGATTCTGTAGGTGATCCCACACTAAATACATAGGTATCTTCTACAATTATTTTTTATTGCCTTTTGACAATACTGTTAAAGAAGCAAAATGCCTTACCCTAGTGATTTAAACCAAATGGTAAAATCCAAAGAAAGAGGGATCAAATATTTCATTTGCCTAAAATAATAAAGTATGTTTGTTCATAAAGAAGCAAAGCTGAAGAGGGATTTTTTACAAGGGTATGTAGTGATAGGTCAAGAGGCAATGGCTTGAAACTGAAGCAAGGTAGTTTTACATTATGTATATGGAAGGAACTCTTTACTGCAAGAGGGGTGAGACCCTGGATGAGGTTGCCCAGAGGCTTTGTGGCTGCCCTGTTCCAGGAAATAGTCAAAGCCAGGTTTGATGGTGCTTTAAGCAAATTGGTCTAGTGATAGGCATCCCTGTCAATGGCAGGGGGTTGAAACTACAGGATCTTCAAGGTCCCCTCCAGCCAAACCATTCTGAAGTTCTTGAAGGGTCTATGAATGAGTTCAATCCCTTTAACAGATTGAAAAAAACCAGCAGTTTTCTAGCAAATTATGGGTTCAGGTTAATTTAGGCATTTACACTAGTTCTCATTTCTGCATTAACTTTCATAATAAATGACAAAATTCTCTTAACAACCTCCTGCACTGTATGATGTACACATTGCTTGTGAACGAAACATAAAACATCTGACACACACAAATCAAAACATAATGGGAATGTAGATAGCTTTTATATTTTAAAAGCAGTAAATTATATTGGACATTTATTATTTTTATGCTTATCTTGTGACTTTCTTCAACTCATCAATTTCACATGAATAAAATTACCCTCTTACAAACAGCTTCAGGCATACAAACTCAATATAAATAAATACAGTAAAATATTGATAAGCTAAATTATGTAGCTTTTCTTTCCAAAATATTAACATATCTTTTCTTTTAAACGGGGATCATTAAAATGCATCGGGTAAGAGTGTCCTGGCAGATAAGAACTTTACTTCAAAAAGGTACCACATGATTACTTTTGCCAGGAACGTCAATTGCTTTGGCTAATGCAGAGTCAACAAGTTTTATTTGTGACAATTGACTTTATAGTATCCTGTGGAAATTTCTGTCAGAGACATGGCTGCTTCCAG
This sequence comes from Onychostruthus taczanowskii, assembly GCF_017590055.1. NCBI lineage: Eukaryota > Metazoa > Chordata > Aves > Passeriformes > Passeridae > Onychostruthus > Onychostruthus taczanowskii. The sequence goes on from NW_024504566.1 coordinate 3,085,801, forward strand.
CCACTCCAAGCCACTCACCACAGAGTGATGTCTCAGCTAGAAGAGGCTTAGGAAAGGGGAAAACCACCACAAAGGCAGAGGATAGGTGGGCGGAAAGTGTGAGAAACAGCCTGACAACACCAGTGAAGGTCAGTGAGCAGGAAGGTGAGCTGGTACTGCCTGAAAAAAGTGATGCTTTCATTATTTCTCACTACTAAAATATATTTTAATTGGAAATAAATTGGATCAATTTTTCCTAGGTCAGACCTATTTTGCCTGTAACAGTAACTGGGTAAGCAATTTCCCATGTCTTAATCATAACCCATGAACTTTTTGCCATCCTGTTTTCTCCCTCACGTCCTGTTGAGGAGGAAAACAAGCAAGCAGCTGGCCACAGCCAGCCCCCAACGCTGACCCTACAGAAGCACAGCACTGGACATTTTGTTAATACTTTGAAGGACATTCATGTACTATAACATTTATTTATATGCATTTATTCTGGAAACTGATAGCCCTAAACTGTGAAATTAAGAAAGCAGCAATTTAGCATACAATTTTCCACTGAGATATACATGGTTCACAATATGACATGCTTCAAAAGTATTTCCTACATTACTGCAATGTACATAATAGCACCCCAAGAAAAAAGATTTTTAAATCTTCTAAATCAAACAGGTCAGAAATTACATGCTCATGAATTGTTTCTGAAAGGAACTCAAATATTGCCATGATCACTGAAACTTCTCTCCAAAAGACTAGGTTACACAGAATTTATTTTAATCCCATTGCAACAAACAGCAATTGATATATGCAGTAAGTTCTTTTATTATTTATAAGTTATATTATATAAGATATATTTATAAGTTCTAGTAAAAGAAGCAGACTTTTCTTGCTCCACAAGCAAATTTAGCAAATGAAATGGGACATACGTCTGTTCAAAGTGAAAGGAAAACATGATAAATGGTAACAGAAGTCAAGTGCCATAAGCAAGAGGACAGTAGGAGCAAGCTGTGAAATCCAGGCTATGTGCTGGTGGACGGGGAAAAGAAAAGAACAAGTAATAGAACTGGCAGACAAGTGTGTCACTTTTGGGTGTTGTGGGTTGTACATTTTAACCACATTGGGAGTGCTCTGGCTGCACATGTGACCACATAAGCACAAGGAAAAATGTATAATTCCAGTAAATTAAAAAGATCAAATAAGTTGATATTTAATGGCCTCAGATGATCTGCAGCACATGCACTTCAGATGTTACTCAGCGGTAGCTTTTCCACCTGCCCCTTTTCCTGAATCTTGTGCATAGATTAACAGGATAAACACAAGCAGCTGAAGAGTTAAGTAATGAAAGCAGAAGAGAGGAAAATCTAATGAAACACAGATGAAGGAGAAGACAAAAAAAAAATAATGAGAATAATGAAAGAATAAACAGTGGAATTGTTAAAATGTGTGTGAAAACAAGCACCAATATGTTGGTGTCAAAGGTAAAGTAAAAGAGATTAAAGTCATGGATTACTGATGTCAAGAAGCATTTATTTAAAAATGATCCTGCTGCCCTGAACTATAATACAAAAAGGACCCTTTTGAAAACTGCCTGCCAGCAGTCTTAGAAAGGCCTTGTGTTGTGTATTGCCTGGGGGAAATTTAAGCTGTCCTTGATTTAAAGCAATTGAAACTTTTCAGTGAAATACAAAAAATAAATTTAATTTCATGTGATGTTACCATTAAACACTATACTGTAAGAGGTCCTTTCATAAATGTGACTACATGGAAAGAAAATTCAGGGTAGCTCAGGACTGATGTAACTAGGCTACCCTTCAATAGCAAAGTTCCCACTGATTTCAGCAGAACAGATTTAAAACCAGACCTGAGCACTTTTGAAATTCCTTTATTTATGGATTCCACAGCTGGAATTCATTCAATGCTGTCATATCTATGACTCCACCCTGACTGCACACTTTTCAGTAGATATGCTATAAGGAGAAATAAATACAAAACTGGGATCTTTTCAGCTTCTCTGACTCGGCATTCTATTGACTCTACTGATTGTAATAAAACTCTGCCTGAGACAAACAAACAATATCTGACCCCTCATTTATTCAAAGTATTTTGTAGGAGTCTTATATTGCAAAGAACAAAAAAAAAACCAAAAAAAAAAAAAACCTCTCCTTTTGGTAACTCCTCAAACGTGTCAGGCTCTACAGAGCTGCCACAGAGTGTCCAAGGAAATCCCAACTGGTCAGCAGCTGTCATTTCAGGAGGGTGCAGGTCTCCTGTGTCATATCTGACAGATGACCTCTCAGGTTATCTCAGATTTGCAGGACACACAATAAAGCGCACCCTATCAAGTATAAAGCTACTGGGCTACCATCGGCAGGTTTTGCATTCTTTTTGCACAGCTTCAGTAGTGGCAATTATAGCAACATCTAAATCTGTTCAAGTAAATCCTTACATTTGGAAGCTCTTCTAATGTTTAGCCAAAGAATTCCATACTTACCCTCGCTCTTTTTGCACCTCATCCACTTACTTTTAGCATGAATTTATAAACCACTTTCCTGCTACCAAACTCTCCATGTGATTTATTAAAACTTTACCCAAACAAATGAATATAAAATACATGCTATTACTAATTAATAATTATTGAAAAGCAAACACACACATTTATCTGATAATTCCAACTTTGTTTTTTCATGGGCCAGACAGGTATTGAAACAGAGTTTGCTGACACACAGCGAAACATATATATTTGCAAGATATTTTCATCTCTTTCATTGCTGAAGTCAATAAAATCTGACCAAATTCCAATGGCTAATTCTGCTTCTTCTCTTCCAATCACCAGAATGTAAAATAGAAGGATTTTGGTTGCTATTAAGTGTTAATTCCAACATAAGTTTAAGTTTAGTGTTTCACACCTCTATGTTCTATGTGAAGAAAATAACAATGCAACAGATGACTTGAATTATTTGACTAATTTTGGTGGAAGAGAAAGTACGGTACTGCTGTTTCATTTAACAGCTAAGTTATCAATGCCAAAATTTCCATAGATATCAGGTATAAACAATTTCTTAACACCCTTCCGTAAAAAATTTCACCCAAGTGGAATATATATTTTCTACTGTTTTCATATTTCTCCACCCTACTTTATCATCACTGCTTAGACGAATGGAAATACCCACCAGCTACAAATAGCATAAAAATCTTGGATGGCAAATACGGCTAATGGACTACTCATTGCCATTTACAGATCAGTAACTTTAGTATAAAATACATTTACTGAATTCTAAAGCATGTTTATGCACCCAAATTGTTGAGGTACCCAAATTTTACAAACCCTGACACAAGTCAGAAATGTTTGCAAACAGGAATTTCTGAAATAAGTTTTGCTGTTATGACTCATAACACTTTTCCATTTCTAACTGCCATTACAATTCTGTAATTAGAAAAGCAATCAACTAATAAACTGACAAAAATCTGCAGCTGCCATCATGCTGTTCATGACAGAAATATTTTGCTGTTCATTGAAATACCCATCATCATCAGATGTATTAAGGAACCACATGTAGTCTGTCTGAACAGGAGGCAACTGAAAGATATATTGAGATGATGCAAAAAACCAACTTACTGTAAGGTAGAAGAAATAATACAGTTGCTGTAACACAAAGAGAAGCAAGTAATCTAGTGTAATTAGAATTTTTGAATACCATGAATGTTTCCCACCAGAGTATTCTACAGTAACCTACAAGTTCCTTCTGGGCAGTGCCTAACCATAAAGAAGAACTCAGGATGAGTCTTCAACAAAAACTTTGCCCCCAGGACACATAGATGGGGCTGGGGGAGCAGGGCAGATTCACCACTATCGGAGAGGGCAGGACGGAGCTCCTCTCAGTAACAGGTATCTGCAATCTTCTCGCAAAAATAAAACAGCTAACTATAAAAATTGTCATCATGGCTAACAAAATATGACAACACCAGCACACCAGATGCACGAAGTAACTCACATTTGATGGTATGATCAAATTCCTAATGAAAGCAAAACTTTGCTTATTTTTACAGTATATTTACAAACTTCAGTAACAGAGAACAGAGAAAGATGAACTATCCATCCGAAACATGGTGAGCCAAGCGGCTGCTGCCTCCCACCAGGCAAAGATCACCTGGCTACACTTTAAGAATACAGCCCAACTGTAACATTTTCTGTAATACCAACGTCTTTTTCTGTTTTACACAAATGTATTTATTTTATGGACCCCTGTAGCATTCACTGTGTTATTAGAACAGCTTTTCCCCACTGCAGACCAAAGAGCAGCAGTAAGAGTTATGATTCTATGAAAGGGAAATATGAATAAGGAACCAGGACTACTATTGTCATTACAGGATTAGCAACATAAAACTACAAACACCTCACCCAACTCTTCCTAGAGCGGTATCACTGGAACTGCTGGGTAGGTAGGATTACAGGAAATTCCCATTCTACATATGGTATGAAGAAGGAATGAGAAAATAACAAGGAATATTAACCTCTTTTAAGATACAATATGTATCTTAACAGTAGTTGTAGCAGTAGTTGTCCTGCAGCCTTGGGAAGTGAAAGGTTGTGCAGAGAGTGATCCCTCCCAACAAAAAGAAAAGAAAGATAACGCACTGGAAATCATCCTCAGCTTCCTCTTTCTGGTTCTGAGAACTGTGTCCTCCTAAAGGCCACACTCTCATAGATAAGCACCAGAAAGTTGAACATAGTCTCTGGTTTTGACGTATTTGCAGCTATTTTAGAGCCCAATTAACTCTTTTGGCAAAGTAAAGATCTTGCTTTGCTTTGCTTCTTGCTGGAGAACATTAGTATGGTATTCCTTACAATGCCCAGAGGTGTGCACGAAAGACAATCACAGATTCTATACATTGCTCAAGCTCCAAAAGAAAAAAATTTCTCATCAACAACCACAACCCTGAGTTTGGAGTCACTCCAAATGTGTTTTTTGAAGCTTTTTACTGAGGTAAATCAAACTGCCATGAATGGCAAAGGAAATATGAAAATATCTCTGCTGCAGATACATTTTGGACCATTACATTGTGTCAGAGAAGATAATCTTAGGAAGGCATATCTGAGAGAGTTCCCATTTAAAACTAAAGACCCACTTTGCCTGTGTGCTATACAAACAGCAGGAACACAACTTGCCAGAGACAGAGGCTTAAGTAAACAAAACCAGAAGAAAGACAGAAGCAATGATAAAACATGGTATCAACCAGAAATCAGAATGCACATCATTATTTCTTAGTAAGAGTTAATTTCCTTATGTGTTTGCTTTAGTCTTGAAAGAAAAAGAAAAGTATGTATTTAATTGAAATCCACAGTAGCTTTTTCAATATCCCCTTTTTATAAAACAAATGCATTTTATTTATATAGATCAATTTGACATTTTCCCTTCCAATTTTTCTTGTTACTACTGTAACAATACTAAAAGCATAGTGAGCAGTACTTATATTCAACTTTTACCTGTTTCAGTTCTTTAACAATCAGATTTATAATAATCTGTCCCTATTGAAATACTGTTACAATATTTATGCATTTCTTTTATAGAATTGTTACTGTTGCTTTCTATAATTGTTTTTAAAAGTACTTATATTTGAAAATACAGAAAAGAACAACTAAAACCTGTCAAACAAATCAAGGCAATTTCTGCTAAAATGCAAACATTCTGTAATTTTTACATTTCTTCCATATTCTACGATTTTCTATGATCTTGAGCATTATGTTTTAAAATATGCCATTTATACAACACTCTTACCCTACAATTTAAGCTATTGCAAGAACTGTTCACCAGCATAACCACAAACACAAGTCAGGAGTGACAAATGCTGCATTCATTCATGAACAAACAGTATTTGCTACTACACTCGTGAGGTTTTCTCTGTTATTTTTAATGATGATAAAATTTAAATATATATAAATATTATACCTGAACATATGACATACCACCAAGCTCTTCAGTTTTGCATATTTTCATGGTTGAAGAATAAACTCCAGAAAATATTAACCACCCACAGAGATCACCTTGACATGCTTTTGCTGCAGAAAATAGAACATTATACAAACTACTGAAGCCTGAAGCATACTCAAAACATCACATCCTATTTGTAAAATGCACAGAAAAAATAATGGGATCAGTAAGAACATTTAAAATGTAATGTGTTATATTCAGTTTTAACTCTATAAAAATGAGACTTCTCAAAAAGGCATACTTATTTTTAACATGATCAGATTAAGCTGAATATAACTGTTGGATAAATCCTTCTTAGTTTTACTCATACAATTTCAAAGAAATTAAGGAGTACCATTAAGCCATATGCATAAAAAGTACGTATGCCTTATATGAAGGCCAGAGGACAAGCTACTGGAAAACCAATGTCTGTACATGAAAAACTGGCAACCACACCAGAATTTCCTAAATCCATGTTTGAAAGGAATCCAGTATAAAATTTAACATACTTTGAAGGAAAGTAACACTTATGAATCTAAAAATTACAATTTACTTCCAATTATGACTGTTCTTGACTTCAGAGAAATCAGTGTCAAGGTTCAGGACATCTTCCTCACAGGTTCATGCAAACCGCTACAGAATTTTTGGCAATAAAAATAGGGTTATGTAAATTAAATGCAGCTATCATTTTAAATAATTTTTAAAGGAATTGCAAAGAAAAATATGACATTATAATTATGGGAATAAAAAATTGACCTTAATGGCTGAAGAGGACCCTTCTGTACTAAGTTCTGAGGCCAATACAGAAAATTACACAAATTTATTCTGAATATTAGCACATATACAGAAAGGACAGATAATGTAATACAATCAGAATGAGAACAAATAACACAACAATGAGGACAAAAAATACATTACTTGTTTCATAACAAGTTTCATATCCAAAGATCTTTTATTTTTCATTACTTGTTCTCCATTCCATATTGAAAAGGGAAAATATGCATTATTGAAATATACTGCATGTTCTACTGAACCTGTTGAAACTCTTACTTACTTTGAGTCCTCAATGAAGAGAGGAACACAAAATAAGGAATTACATTAATGAAAAAAAATTGCTACATATGTTCACGTGTCATAAAGGAAATACTGGACAAGAAGGAAAGCACTACCTATTTTCCTAGCAAGAAAAACAATTGCAGCAAATAAGCAAGAAAAAGACCCACTAATTCTTGCAGTGAATTCACTGGCAAGACAGCCTTTGTATTTCACTACAGAGAGTATTTAGATACTCAAGAACTTGATGGAATTCAGTAATTTTACTTTGCACGTTGCAAAAAAATCTATTAAGATTATATTATCTAGAAATGTCAAAAGGACTTCTGACATTCTTACCCCAATACGATCTTTGTATCCTAGCAAAAAAGAGAGGGAAGGAAGGAGCAGAGGGGAGAAAGCTAAGAGAGGAAGAAGGGAAGTGACAGGAGAGGAGAGAGACACAAACATATCTCATCTATTTCAGCTCACTTAAATCTCTGCTACAGTCCAAGTCTTACACGAGCTTCAATAAATACAGTGATATGAGCACATTTCCTTCAGTCCATTACAAAACAGCCTCCTCATCTGGACACAGAAGAACTCCTTAAGAATTTGGCACTCAAAATAGCACTACTGAGAAGCATATTGGTTGGACACTTCCTAAACTTCAGTTTTCTTCCTTCACAGTTTTTGTGCCAGAACAAACTCCTCTCAAGTTTAGAAAGAGCTCAAATTTCCAATGGTTTGGAAAGAATTAAAGGATTCAAGTTACTACCACTAACGTTGTCTCTATATGCCTACATCACCTCCTACATGGCACCTACTGCTCTGCCTGGACCCAGGGAGTAAAATGAGAAAATTCAAAATCTACAAGCTACTGTGGGTGGAGGAAGGAGAGGACTGACATGGAAGGAACTAACAGAACATTGGAGGTTACATGATGCATTGATACAGAAATTGGTAGAATCTTTAGAGTTGCATTGCTCAAAAAACATTTTGTTTCACTGAATGTCTCACACAACATTTGTTTAGGCATTTTGATGCGTCCTTAGTATAGGCGTCAAAACTCAGGTTTTCCAGATCACTACAGCTTCAAGCAGCAACTTTAATTACATCAGCTTTAAGGTTCTCTTTTTATCTTTTTTTCTTATGTGCTTTATTTCTGGGCTTATCAAGGGCATGGACTGTGAAAGTCACTAGAGTGGCTATTTTTTGCCTTGTCCTTTCATTTCTTTTCTCATGAAGTTACTTACTCCAGTGGCTCATAGATTCCTTTTAAAAACTGAATCCAACGTATTTCTTAATTCTGCAGAATTTCACAATAATCAGATGATTTTTTAGAAAGCAATTTCTTCTGTCATTTTCACTGAACGCGAAAACTACCTTTCAGAATGACAAATGAAACAAAATAATTTAAAAATTTAAGAAATTTCACAAACACATTCTGTCAGTAATATCTACTATTGGTAGAGTTTTCAGTGGGAGAAAAAAAAAAATTCAGAGCAAAGTCTTAGAAATTCCAATTATGTTTGTGGGGCTTCGAATATAGCTCATACAGTTTGGCAAGGCTTCACTTACCATGTAGATTTCCAAAGTTATGTACTAAGAAAAACAGGTGTACGAACCATTTCATGAAGTAAAATTATATGAGCAATTAGCTGCTGAAGTGTCATCAGTCAGTTACTGAGAGCTCTTTCACATGCATTGTCACTGCACTCTTAGCAAATCCTCAATGTAGTCATTAGGGAGGAAGAAAATTGAGACGTATCTCAACAGAAGAGGCACACAAAGCATTTAGAAAAAGCTGAACATAAAACGTGGTGCAACATGAGTTCAATTATCTCCTTATTGTACAGTATGAGCATGCAGGATATGAAAATAGAAGGGAAATTGTATAAATACTGAGATACAGTCTGCACAATATAGAGAGCAGTTAGGAAAAGGGCAATAAACCATATTGGAGCACTGTAGTGAAGAAAATACAGAAAGGTGTTGGAAGGAAGGCAGTTGATGGTGCCATGGCCTGGAAAGTAATTCTGCTTGGAGAATTATGCTGGACCTTACACCAAGAACCCTTATTGACATGAAATGAAAAAAAAAAAAAAAAATTATCATTTTAAAGCTTTTTTTAAGAATTCTGGTGCTCACCTACTGTTGTTTAACATTTTACATATTTCAATAAAGACAGACCAACTAAGTCTTCCCTTTACCGTAATTACATATCCACAGTTCATAAACACTAACATTATTTATCAATATGTCAAAATTTTGATATCAATTCAAAACTTATGTGAATTACACTGAAAAGTCAGATTCCAGAACCACTCCATTATTCACTAGTGCAATTCAAATAGTGGTAATTACATTACACTTGCTTTGGTCCTTCGTAAATGTAATAAGCAGCACAAGTACAATCAAAGGCAAAATACATAAGGCACAAGGGTTCAGTCTCAGCAGGGTATTAGATTTGGTGCCCATTTACACACTAAGAATGTTAATTATGATGTTAAAAAAAAAAAAAAAAAAAAAAAAAAAAAAAAAAAAAAAGGCTGAAATGCCACCAAGACCTGGGAAATTGTTTAGGCTCTCAATATAGAGAGCCTCTTTTTCCAGTAAAATTATTTTCATCATTCAACATTACCAAGGTACCATTCAGAAAAATATTTATGGATGTATGTGCTATCTTTTTTTGGAATAAATACAAAATTTAAATAGAAATTATAAGTTGACCTATCTGAAATACTTGTATTTAGGTAAGACCCACTATCTGATAAAAACACTACAATAAGGTTGCTATGTCCTGGGGCATCGGGGATCGAGGTTTAGTTCTACACATTGTTTCCTGCTGTCTTCCAAGTACAGCCAGTGGGAATTTCTATAAATTTTATGGAAAATTCCTGCCTCAAAACTGTAAATGAAATATTTTGTTGGTCAAGTTTGCAAAAAATGCCAAGAGCTCATTCTCAAGCAATAGTACCAGCATAGCTAAAGTCATGCTGAAATCACAATATGAAAGTTGTTTTCCAAATCTTTTCAAGATATTCAAAGGACTGGGTATACTCACGAATATTGATCAGCATGAACTAGGATCACCAGTCCAGTTTAAAATGATATCTGACTGGAAGTGGCACTGGCAGCTCCAGTAATCTTGTGTTGAACCGCTGTCACTCTCATCCTCAGGCCCCTGCAAGGTATCTCAAACCATTTCAGACCAATTTATCTCTCCAAATGACATGAAGCAACAGAAGCCTCTAAACAGTCAGAGAAGGGACAGAAAAAGATGTTTCTACAGGGATTGAAGAGATTGACCACAGAAGCCTACAGCTGTCTGAAGTGCTTGCTGAAGGATCCCACCTCACTCCAGGGACTCGTGACAGATTTTAAGTACACCAGAATGCTAGTGTAGACATCCAGAATAAGGCTATGAAATACACTATTTTTCCTTGTAAATACACACTTGGTAATGAAAACTACTGAAGTTGTGTTTTCTTTTAAGAAGTTGTGAAGGCAATAAAATACTGCCTTCACATCTCTGCTAATATGAGACTTTTGATCTTTATGTTTCTGTCCTGTGGCATCTTTATTACAAAAAAAAAAAAAAAAATAACCCACAGAAAATGATCTTCACATAACAATGTGTTTACTGCTTCCAGCACAGAAAACCATCTGCTTATTATCTCGGATAGTATGAACTTCTGTTTTATTCTCTGCTAGGCCATCACAACACATCAGCAATGCTGCTCACAGGTGCACCCAGAACTGCACATGGTAAAGCACAGCAAATTTTATTCTAGTGAAGACTCTATCAATGCCACTTTTAGAAGACTTTCCAATAAGTGGCAAAGGCAGGGCAGAAGAAAGAAGGAAAAATGAGAATTTACACTGCCTGTGTTTGATCATAGTATGCCCAGCAATTACAAACACCCAGCTTCCTAGCCTGATTGTGGATTTTATTTAGTAGTCCTGCATCAACACACTGTTTCAATATTCCAGCACCTCCATTGTCTATGTCCTCCCTGTCAAACAGCCCCATAAAAGCAGAAATATTAAAAATACATCTCTTCCACACACATCTGATAACACAGCTAATTAAACAGATGTTCTGGTATTTAGCATCAGACCAGTTAATATGTGTTTTTCATTTGCATTAAAAACTCGTATCTGGTACAAAAGAAAATATATTTGGGTAAGCAGTAACCTTCATCAGCTTACCTTAGAACAGTATCTGACTGAAAATGCCTCTTGTAAAATTTTGGGTTAAATCTCCAGTCTTTACATACCTACAACTGCAACACATCCCAACTAAGTTGGTTCAACTAATCAGGACGTGGCATACCACTAGAGTCTAACCAAACACATTAAAAACACAGATGTCAGCTTTTCAAATTATGTCTGGTAAAGAACAAAACACCGTATTTACAGCTTACACAACTCTTCAAAAATATCTGCTTTCCCTGACACATTAATCACTCTCAGCATAACTTCAGCATGGCACGCTTCATGCACTGACATAAAACTTTACCTCAGAATGGCAATTTGTTTGACAGTCTTCTAAGAGTATGAAGTTTTTTAAATCTGTTTTAAATACACAACATACAGGTGTGCTTAAGTATCTTAGATTGGGATTTCCTTTAAATCCAAGCTATTTAATTTAGACGTATTATATAGAGAACACATATAGCTAGAAATAGCTATAGAAAAGTTATTACAATAATCCATAAAAACTTGAATTTCAAGTATTTAAATTTACTTTTGAAATTTTACAGGAAAACAAGATACTCAAAGAGCTAGCCTGTGGCCTTCACAGTCCTAAAACATGATTCCTTTGCCCAGGGTTTTTCGTCCTGGGAAGCTGAAAGGCAGTGAGAGGCCTCAGAGAAAAGAAAAACAATTCTCATCTCATTTGTTTCTCCTGTGTTTTGCTCATGTGGAATGTGTTGGAGATTGTTTACCCAAGGTGACTGTTTGATTGGACTCTGCTGTGAGTTGTTTTGACTCATTGGCCAATTAGGACCAAGCTGTGTCAGGACTCTGGAAAGAGTCACAAGTTTTCATTATTATCTTTTAGCATTCGGAATCCTTCCTGTTTTCATCAATATAGTATAGTACAGTATTCTTTATTGTAATATAGTCTAATAAAGTAATCAATTAGCCTTCTGATAATATAGAGTCCTCCTCATCATTCCTTCCTTTGTCGGTAGCCCTGCATTTACAATACTAGCCCACAAAATACACATGGGGGGTAGTAGGGCCTGTTGTCAACATAGCTGCTCCTCTTAGGAGTAAAGGAATATAGGTCCTATGGCAAAATTATGTGTCAATATTTTAAGGGATCTTGACAACAGATAAAATCAGAGATCTGTGGAAATTTGGCAAGAAAAAGATACTGCAGAATTAATAAAGTTAACCAAAAAAGTGGTTCTTTACTAAAGACAGGAAAACAGACAACTGAAAACTGACTGATGGCACAGATAATTTCTCATCCAAATGAAAGCTTCTCTTCAAAGAGAATAAAGGAAAGTGAGGATGGAAAAGTCAGTATGGCTTTTTTGATGAGGAAAACAGAGTTAAAGAGAAAGACTAATGATGTAAAATTATTTTCAAGTGTATGAATAAACAGAGAAAAATTTAACAACTAAAAACATTTTTAAAAGAAAAAATTTAAAAATTCAGACTAAACAGACTTTTTTTTGTGATACTTATTCTGAGGTATTATTAGGAGGTCATATTTTAAGACTTGAGAAGCAAATTAAAACAGATAGTGATAATTACTCCCTAATGCAACAGATTATTGAGTTACAAGCCACTCTATGATTATATGATTTCCAGAAAAATGCTGTGCAAAAAAAACTCTGGTAAAGCCATCTACACTAAGGACACACATCCACAACTAATTATACGCCCACCTCAAAGCACTGGTGCGATGTTTGGTCTTAGCTGCTTGCAGCTAATCGGACAGTAGTTGTGGAAGAGCAATCTGAAGTTTTCCAGTGCAGAACAGTCTCTCCCTGCCTGATGCCTTTTTCAGGATTGAATCTTGCCTGGCCCTGTAACACTTCCCCTGTTAACCTACATTTTAAAGCTATGTCTCTGTAAACCTTCAACCCCAGAAGGTGCTAACTCATCTGCCCATACATTCACCTTTAACTACACCTACGTGGCAGACAGAGACTGTCTCACACTCCACTTATCATTGCCTTTAATCTGATCTCCTTTCTAACCACACAAAGGCTCCATCTACTTTTTTTAGCTATCAGTAGCCAATTCACACAGTATCAAGACTGACAGGAGTCCTAGATGAATTATTTCATGACTTTCGGAGTGTGACTTCCTGATGGCATCTTATTTTTCCAGGCATGAGTCTTAGTATTCCACACGGAAATTGGCACACAAGTCAACCACTGTCTCATACTGAGTCTCCACATAATTGCAAAATAAACAAAGCTGATCTGATCCTTCAAGACAACATATTTCTAGAAATATAGAAAAGATTGTAGGAAGGGCAAGTATAAGACTACAATAAAAAAAACAGGGAAAAAATGAACAGAGGAGCAAGGGAACATAGGTACTCAAGGCAGGTAAGCATTTCACAGGTATTTTGGCTGGATAGCAACTTCAAGAAATATAGTTTTATAAGTGTTTATTAAAAAAAAAGAAAGGAAAGAAAAAAGCTTCAGGAAAATAAATACAGTAGGGACTTTGAGTGAGGCAAATCAGAATGCTGCTTGGGGTCTTTGCTTCAAGTCCAAAGGGTCTTTTTTTATTTTCTGTATGAAAAGCAGAAAAGAAAAGAAATTGAAATAAATAAATAAAACCTTCCAGTTTCAAGCACACAAACAATTGTCTCTCACACACACAATTTCAGAAGGGACTGAACTTCAGTCTACAGTTATTAATCCTCCAATGTCACTGTGAGTGTGTATCACAGCTGTTTTCCTTAGCTTCCCATATATTCTTTGTTACAAAAACAGCTCAAAAGGTTTCCTCATTGCTGAGCATGCCTGTAACACCATATTTTATGACAAAATCTTCTAAAGATACCAGTTGATATTTTTATTGTATGCAATATGTTTTGAGTAAGGAACTTCAAATTTTATTTTCATATAAACATCCAAATTTATTACTATTTCACAGACTCTTGGCTGGAACTTCTTTTTTTAATCAATGTGCTTCTTAAAACAATAATGACTAAAAGCACATTTCATGTTTCTGGACAAAGTCAGCATAAGAGACTAACAAATAATGAGTGCAGGAATGACTTTGCCAGTGTGCAGGCAAACATTAATACAAAAATATAAATTGATCAAAAATAATATTTAAAAAAGAACAAGCTAGATAAAAGTGATAATTTCTACAAATAAGACTGAAAAAAAATCCAAAAATTATAAAAAAATTTCAGATAAGAAAAACATCTGTGGCATCTGTATTGACATTACTGTGAGTGCCAGGTAATTGCATATACTTAGTGTTTAAAACTTAAGTAACTTAACAGAAGTTCCTTCCAATAGATGTGCATCTATATAAAACGGAGGCCTGGGACACTCGGCTTCTTAGCTCTTCAGGGGAAGTTTATTGCTTTGAAGAATGTTGCAAGAGCACAGCCACCAAGTGACTAAGGCAAAAAAAAAGAAGCACTGCCAGTACTGAAATCCAAGAGCACCCAGCTGGTAGATTTTAAGTTACATGGATGAGGAAGAACATTTCCTAAGCTTCAAAAGGCATACTGCATGCCACTGAAACAAAACATGTATATAGTCAAGAGGGAATTACTTTATAAATGCACCTAATGTGTAATTTTTAGAGAAAGACAGTTCTTCATGTGAGGGAAGCACACTTTCCAGATACAGAAAAATACATTTAATAGCCATTTTGACAAAATACTTTAAAACTATTGTCAAACAATAATAATATGTTATTGCCACATATTGCCTTGTCACAAAAATAACCGAGAACCAGATGGGCGAACACATGATAGAATTCTCAACATTTAACCTCTGACCACAGTCAAATTTAGAATCAGCAAATGTCCAAAAGCTCTTCTCAGTTCATGAACATGTTACATCCTCCATGAAATAAGCAGATCGTATTTCCATTTGTACCAGACAGACGTTAGCAATAGGCAATACACTACTTCCACAAGTATCTTGACCCTAAATGTATCCAAATGCATTCATTTAGGTTACGCACTAATCAACACTGATGGGCAAAACACACTACACAGCACTGAAGGGCACAACCAGCCTGATACTGCCCAGGCTCTGCACTGCCTTCAGTGGCCTTGCCCAAGCCAGCACCACCCTAGTGGGTGCTTTTGCCCCTCTGCCTCCAGCCCTTTGTCCTCTCCTTTCTGCTTCAGCCCATGCCTGCATTACCTCCCTGGCTCCAGACAGTTCAAAAGGGAAAAACCTAGGGTTCCAACACCCACAAACCCTAGAGATGTCTCTGTCTGCCCAGGAAAATGATGGAGCAGCACAGGACAGCCATGAGCTGCAAGGGCTAGATCTTCACTGAGTGCACAGTACAGCATTTTGTGCTGACAAACACAATCCAACAAAGTCAGGGACAGAAGTCTTGTCTGGACAGATTCTGGATCTCAGTAACACCAACTCAGCTGGGGAGAAGACGGAAGTTTTAGGAAAGGAGATGTTCAACTCAACCACAGTACCAAGAGTCTTCTGTACCACAAAACCCTGTTCTATAATATTATAAAAAACATAGTGCCATTGTCTATCACTGCGGGATTCAATACAATCAGCATGATACAGTTACCCATCAGCTGGGGACCTAATGAGAGAGAGATTCTACCTTTTTGTGGAATAATTCTCTAGACAACATACAGAAAACAGTGCCAATTATTATGGTAATAGGATGACAGGAAAGTCAAAAGTGTTGCATGGCAGCAGAGTAACACTAAAGAGAAGGCAGCTTTCTCACTCTTCAAAAATCTTCAAAAGCAGAGAGCAAGTTATAGTCAGTTAAAAAAATTTGGAGGAGCAGAATTGCCTATGACACACACTCAGTTGAACAAAACTCTACAAAGTCAAAAAGCCTGTGTCTGGAAATATTCAGAATTATTCTGAGAAGGTAAAGGAACCATTTAAGTACTTCTATCTAACCTAAGGATAGGAAAGTGCAGTAAAGGCAGATATAAGCATAGACAGACACATTGCTCTTGGACAGCATTATATGTTTTAAGGACAAATAAATCTGAGCATCTCTCAGATGGTCAAAGCAAATGCAAAGTATCATCATACAAATAACGGACTAATCTTTAATTAATAGGGAGCTTCAGCCTTAAAAGAGATGCCTCAAACTACTGGTAATGGCTAATTATTTTGTCTTTTAACTTAACACCTGACTGGAAATCCTTGTGCATATTTGCAGTAAGCAAATGAAGAATATAAAAGTCCTATGATAAGAATATGCAAAAATTTATGAAAAATATTACTAAAATAAAAGTGAAGTTGAAAATTCGGTGTTGGAAGCACACAACATGTCTGAAAAGTCAGAAATATAATTTCACATATGACCACAGTTAGTTTTGTTACTTCTAACACTCAGGACGGGATGCAATATTTTCAAAAGCTGCATTAAATCCATACTATTTTTATTTTTTTTCACGGATTTTGCAAATCTTTGTTTATTGCTGGAGAGAATACTGAATATCACCGTCCTCGGGACTTGTCTTTGTTACACCTCTATAGTTTCACTCCAACTGTGCTAGAAATTATTTTCAGCTGGCCCAGAGGCACTGTCGAATGCTCTGCGCTGCCACAGGCAAGACCAATATTTGATAGCTAACTTAGGATTCCTGCTGCCTGAACTGGTAGAGAACAAGCATGTGGTAGAAGTGATGAGCTTGCTCTCCTGAGGGTAGGGTGCCAGCTGCACTATAAAAGAGAGATAGTGTGGAATTAATAGTGGCCTCACAGGCAGGCTGTATATTTTACCTTTCAACAGGAAAAATTCATGCCTTAATGGAAGACAGAATGGAAGAACGAGGACTCAGAATGCAGAAAAGGCAGCTACTAACTTGCAAAATGAATTTATTTCAGTTCTGTGGACTTCAGCCTCACTATTGCAGGATGCTTTTCAGATGCTTTAAAGGACAGTTTAAAGGACAGTGCCTAAATTAATGTATTATCTAATGACAAACCACTACAGAATTTCTACTGAAAAATAAAGAACAGAAGCAAATTCTGTATGTGGAAACTCTGCATTGATGTACTCAAGAAAGCAGAGGTGGGCTTAGAAAAAGGATGCATAAGCAAATGCAGCACAGGCTTTTTTGATGAGCTCATGAGGTTCTCTCATGGGTGCATGACTATAGAAAAGAAAATACAGCAGTGAGAGAAACTGTCTTCAAACATGTAGACAAGTCTGGAAGTAGAAGGAGGCACCTACAAGTGCAAGTGAAATGAACAGGCATGACATAATACCTGATTATACAAAAAAACACAAACAAAAGACAAAGTTCAGACATAAATTTCCTAAGATTTTGTACCTAACAAACAAACTTTCTCAAAATAATCTGTGTAGCACTTATACTTCATTTGGTTCCACCGACATTTTCCACCCCCTCTCAATCTATTGCTGGACTGCTCAGCACATTTAGAAAGCACACATGTAAAGCTTAAGTGAGTATCTTAAATTTGAGGCAAGAGGCCTTGAGAATATAAAACAGGAAGAGATATGAAAACACAAGCAGACTAAAAGAAGGAATTCTGTGACTACAGTTTGCTTTAAGGAAGGCAACACTTGATTTTAAAACGAACAACAAAAAAGAAAGGAAAAAATTGTGAAAGTTAGGCAAGAAGGTCTAAATAAATTTACCAGAAGGATCAAAGGAAAAAATGGATCTGAATATCAAAAATTAAAATATGTAGGATCTGGTCCTGGTCAGGATGCATGAAGCATGAGGAAAGTAAGAGTAAAAAATAACAGTGAGTCACTGAATCTGAGTGACAAGAAGGATAATGTTCTTGTCATTCATGATAGAAAAGGAGAGAAGTGGATAGAGTTCTGTTTTGGAATGATGAGAATTAAAAGACATCATGTTAGAGATCCAGCCTGGGACACAAGACTAGATGGAAGGAGCAATAACATTGGTGGAAAGACAGATTTACAAGTCATCAGTATAACCATGACAATAAAGGCAGGGCTAGATTGCTCCTCCTACTTCTGTTTTTCTTTTGTTTTATGACCAAATTTGCATAAAGCAGAATCTGCATGTTGGAGTTTGGAGCTGTCCCACATACTACTCAACTGAATTAGTGACTCTAGATTCACTGCCATAACCAGAGGACAGTACAGTTAATACTGCTGCTGGTGATTCCTTAGACCATGAATGTCTCCCAAAGCTTCTTTTTATCTCATCTGCCTTTGGGACCAAATGATAGGCAAAGCTGGATTTTCTGCTACTCACAGTGTAAGTTCTTGCACAATGTGATTGATTAATCACACACTTAAGGATTCACAGTAGGTTGATGAAGTCTGTCACTGAGCTTTGTACCATTTTTGTTACTTCTTATGGAGGAACCTCTACTTGAGAAGCCAGGCTGACAGCATTAAAAGGTTTAAGAACATACCATGCACAGAAGAGGCTGACCAGTGGACCATCCCAAGATGGATAAGAACACTTCATGGTCACTAGCAGGGCACCTCAGGGATAAAAGGGACTGCAGAAAGTCCCACAGTCCACTTGTGCTATTCCAGAATGGAATCAGCAGCCTGTGCCTGGGAGTTCTTAAAGGCTTACAGTAATGAAGGGCTCACAGAGCATCTATTCCAATGTTTTGCTATCCTCCAACCCCCAAGTATACCCAATGTCTAACCTTGATGTATTTCACTATAATTTAGTCACTATTTCTGCTTTCAGCCACATGGAGTAAGGTGAACAACATTGCAGCAGCTTTCTAATGCATTTAAAGATTTATCTTCGCTCTCTCATTCTCCTCTTCTTTAAGCTATCAATTTTTCTAAACCTTCTATAATTGCCATTGCTTTTATACAGACTTTCATCTGTATAGTTCATCCCCATCTTTTCTGAAGTGCCCAGAAATGAATACATTAAACCTGAGCAGTGTTGAAAAAAAGTTTCGTATATCTTCTATACCATACTTAATTTTCCAATGTTTGCACTTTTTAGAATTGTATCACATCAGTTTCACATCTTTGGCTGGGAACACCTACAATCCTAAAACCTTTTTCTAAGGAGCTGCTACCCAGATAATTACTCCCTACTCTGTATTTCTTCAGTGGACTAGTCTTGTTTCAGATACCTGTTTCACTCCTTCAATTCAAGGCTGCAGTGAGGTGGCACTAACAGTATGCTGGCTTCTGCCTGTCTTGTTGGCATGTTGAGTGAAGCCAGTGATCATTACCAAATCCATTTTCTATTGGTTGTTAACACGTTTTTTTTGTCACATTTACAGCATGTTGGAAGTATTAAAGATTGGAAGCTCTTTCCATCTGAACAATCTCTGATGCAGATAAATATATTTTATAGACATTATTTTTGGTAAGAATAAAAAGTGGGATGCTGGGTAATCCAAGTTCATCCAGGTATGCTGAGGAAAGACCTGCCAAGCCACACTATGAACAGAAATATTTCATAACTGCTTTCAATTCTCCTCTGCCTCTATAATACTTTTACTGAATAAACTGAACTTTAGACAAACTGTTCTCAGTGTTTCAGTATAAGTTTGAAGTAAGGTCAGTCAGTTTTACACAGTTTCATATCCTAGCATAAACTTCCTAAAATTCTCAAAAAGTGCTTGAAAAGGACTATTTTCTATATTCAAATTGCTGTACAGCTGTAGCATTCATAGCTTCAAGAAGATGTGGCAAAACTTCCATTATTATAATGATATGTGATAGTTCCTCTTACATTTTGCTTAGATTTTAATTTTTCCAGTTTTAAAGACCATTATTAAAATGTATTTATTCTTCACTTATTTTTAATCATAATATTCAATTGAAGCTCGGGTCAAAATAAATAACCTGGCCCAAGGGCCTAATTTGCAGTGAGGTCCTATTTAAGAGTTTGCTGATAAGCTCACGAAGAAATAATTAGAACACTTAAAGTGACAAATTAAAGCCCATGCAATTAGCAAAAACCCTCATGATTACTTAATATTTTCTAAGTGGTTTTGAAAAAGCAATGACAGGATTTAATGCTACAAGATAAAAATGCTAGTCATGCGGAGAAGTGAATTACATATGTTTACCATATTGAAGAGTGTGAAAAAAAATCCAATGCAGTAAAAGGATATTAATAAATTAACACTAGAGCATACTACCAAAGTAAAATATTCACCCTGTCACTTAGTTCTATCATGGTGGTCTGTGAGTCTTGAATTTATGCTGTCAATGCCTAACCAAAATATATCTCAATTTCTGTGTTTAAAAGTAGTGCATGATCATTTGAACCAATTTATATTATAGTATCTGATCAAAGAAACACATTTTAAAAAATAGTTTTCATGCATAATTCTGAGTAAAATTTTGGTTGTTATTTTTTTTTTCTGTAGAACAGAATAAAACTGTTAGGGATCCATGCAAAGTTTCGCCTTTGTCCTGAAGACAAGTATGTCCCAAAATTCTCTGGTTTTTTTTTTTTTTTTCCTAACACAATATCACTCTTGATTCTTTGCTGTTCTCAGAATACCTTAGAGCACAGAGAGAAATATTGCAGGTATTAAAGTTGCACTCTACATGCTCACAAACATGTACCCCCCTGCATTTACATATATAAGACTCCACTGAAAGAACTCAAATCACCAACAAACCTACAATTTTTAGTCATCCCTTGGTTTTCTTTCAATTAAAAATAGTTTCAGAATGGGAAATTAAATTCTCTAAGAGTTCTCTACAGTGCTGCTTGGAGGGAAAAAAAAAAAAACAACCTGTTGTACTTGAAATCTGTGAAAAGATTTCGCATCATCCTCCAGGTCTGGAAACAAGAATAAACTCATTAAATCTGAACAGACTATTGCTCAACTCAGAAACAACTCACTTCCAAAAAAGATGCATCTGTTCAGCTAGTTAGAGACAGGAAGTGTTTCATTGTTCTCACCAATAATCAGTACTAATAAATAACCTGAGTAATGTCAGCACACGAAAATTCACTAAAAGATTTGCAGCAGCAAAGCAATTGGCACTTCATGCAGTATTATTTCTATGGAGCCTGTGAAATGAAGTGCAAGTTACGTGCATCTATGGAAAAAAATACAAAAAAGTTTCCAAAACCTAAGATCTTCCATCACAAATGCCTGGCATGTTTATAGTGCAAATTTATATAAAAGACCACCCCTCCTCAACATCTTACAATATGAAATGTAGTGTCCAGTTTCATATGTGGACTACAGGTTTCAGACATATTTTGATTCAGCAAGCAGTGTACTTTTTACTCAAGCACAGACAGTACTAGAGAAAAATGTATAAATAGGGACAGTTTCTAACACAGAGTAGAGCACACTCCTCTCCACAATGCTCCATTCTCCCTGCTCTTCTCCTTCTACACAGGACTCCAGACTTGACAGGAACCATTTCTTCCTCTATCCATTGGCACAAAAGGCCAGAACTGGTTTAAATGTAACCATTTGGTCCCCGCTCTCATCTTCTATTGAAACCCATTATTTTAACACCTAGGAAAGCTTTTCTTCACAGAGGGTAGAATACTACACAGGAAAACTATCTTCAAGAAAACTTCTGATGTACAGGCAGAAAGAAAATAAATAGTTAAATGCTGGGGATTTTGATTACTTTCTCTTTTGTGCAATGAAGTTTTTATGGTGATTTACTTCT
The DNA here is from genome assembly GCF_017590055.1 of Onychostruthus taczanowskii. Lineage (NCBI taxonomy): Eukaryota > Metazoa > Chordata > Aves > Passeriformes > Passeridae > Onychostruthus > Onychostruthus taczanowskii. Next base: position 3,107,595 of record NW_024504566.1, read on the forward strand.
GTTAATCAGGCTCCAAATGTAAAATAATCAGTGCTGACTGCTGACTCTGCCAGGTTGGTGGAACCAAAGAAAAGAGGTGCAGCCCCCATCTGCACACAGTTTGGGGCAGACACCTCTGTGTGCTCACACATTCAGTGCTGTGCAAAGGCAGGTTCTCCTCTCTTGCCTGTACATAATCTTTTTCAGCTGTCTGAATGTTGGCGATGGAGAATTTCTCAACCTGCTAGTTAGTACATATTACCAGGCAGTATTGACTCCTTTTTAAATAATTTGGAACTGAAGTTTTGCTCATAAAAACCTTTTGCTTACAGTCACAACAATTCCTGTTTTCTTAAAAATACTAGCAATAACTTGCTTTTAAGGCAAAAGCAAAAATGTGCTTTGTTGCTTCATGACCTATTATATAGAGATTTTCACTCTTTCTCAAATTATTTTAGGTGAGTTGACCATTCTCAAGATAGAAAATTCCGGGTTAAAAGTCAGCAAGAAACAATATTCCTCTAAAATAAGTTTTCATTATTTTCCATTGAAGAAGAAGCAACAACTGCAGTGTCTGCCACAACATCTTTGCAGATTCTGTAGTGTTCTCAATAACTGGAAAAATTATTGTAGCAGTCACAACCCAGCAGTCACAACCCAGGCAGGACAAATACCCACATGTAATCAAAAAAATTTAAGAACTTTCATGGACAGACCTTTATCATCTCTGCTTCCTTCTTCATTACTTCACACAATATTTTAAAACAGCTAGGATGACACAATCTCAGGGATGTAAATACTTTCATATCAAAACCAGTCACCCTTGGTTCAACGCACCTATGAGTGGATTTGAGTCAAATGTCATTTAGCCTGGATGATAACCTTGTGTCTGAGGACACAGGCACCCCTGCCAGAGACACTTGCTGCAGTTCTCTGCTTGGTGGCTGGAAGCAGAGCCCCATGCACACAGACACTGCACCCCAACAGCTCTGGTGGTTTGGCAGTACCTCTCAAGTGTCAGAAACACTCCCCATTGTCAGGTGATGATGTCCTACAGACAGTTCAGTGGTTAGGGAAAGCACATAGACTCCAGTATCAGCCAACTATCCCACCATGGGCTTTTCACCTGCCCTTTCAATGCAAGAGCACTGAAAGTTTAACATTTCCAAAAACATTTCCATTTTAAAACTCACTAATACCTTACTTTCTGATTGGCAATATTTGTTCAAGATAGAGAAAACCCCCAAATGCACTTGCATAGACCTTTCTGTGACACAGAGCTGGTTTCTTGTTCTCAGTGGCTTTCACAAACTTTTAGTGAAATCCAAATTTCTTTTAGATCAGTTTTTAAATTCATTTCCATTGCCACATACTCATAGATCTACAGAGTGGCTCATAGGCACACAGACTTAGGACACTAGAGAGAAATAGATACAGTAGTTAAACCTCCTCTTTAGTAAATTTTTCCTGTTAAACACAACAATATTATTTAGAAACTTATATAATCCTGACAATGCCACCTTCATATACTAATCTATACAAAAACTTGCATAGAAGAATATTGTAAAAACATATTTAAACTGCAATGTAGTATATTCCACAGTACTTAATTTCCCCAGATTCTCATAATGTTTCTGCATACAGGCTTCATTCTCCAGTCATGTTACAGGCAATTCAGAGTAAATTAAAAATTAAACATTTAAAAAAAATACTGTAACAGACCTGCGGAAGTATATTGTTATTCATATCAAATGAAAAGTCTCCTTCTTAAAAATGAATAAGTTACTAAGTAACTACTAACTAACTACACAGCAAATAACTTAATCACATATTTACTGGTTACTCTGAAGTATCTATACATTGGTCTTTAACTTGATTGAAATGAATGCTTGCATTCAACTATTAAATCTTTATTTTCTCTAATGTAATCAATTTTTAGAAAGTCCATAAAAGACTACAGAGAGATCTGCTGTTTACTAAATAATGCATTCAAAAAATGCCAGATTCAAAGATGCATTGTAAAGCACAAGACAGAGCTTGTGAAGACTTCTGTGCAAGAAAGGCATCTGTCAGGAAGAAGAAAGTAAAAACAAAAAACATCTAGCAGCATAGTACCATGAAATACTGAAATGATAATTGCCTTCGGTTTGAAAACTGGGGATGTGGTATCAGGGAAAAAACACTCAGGTAAAAATGTTTCAATGCCCACTAAAAAGTAAATAGGGTTTTTCTTTTCAGTAAACAGATAAATGTTTCATCTTTTCCTTGAACGTTCCTGCTTTCTGTGTTTATTTGTTTCTAGTTCCACTAGCATTTGTATCCATTTTTCCTTGTGTGATGGCATACTAAAGAACAACTTTAGAAAAATTTTAAAAAGGCAAAAAAACAAAAAGAAAGAAAAATCCATAAAAGAACACAATGTTAAGAAGCAGTAATGTTTAAAAGAGAATCAAAGGAGAGCAGAGGAAAGGAGAAGAGAGCAGCTAAAAAGACTGAAAAAAGATAAAGGGCAAAGGATTTAAAAATTAAACAGAAGGAAAAAGATTAAAGAAAGAATGGCAAAAGGCAATGCAAAAGGATTTAAGAAGCCAGTATAAAGAAATGACATTCAGTTACAAAAAAGGAATAGCAACTACTAGAGGAAAAATACTTGAATATAATGAATCAAAAAAAATGGAAAGAAGTTAAAATTAATTTTAAGAAGACTGAAAGTTAGAAAACTTTTTTTTTGCCTATATGAAATACATACACAAGATTCAGTGAAATTTTAAAAGTCTGTTTGGATTATATACATTATCATTTAACAATTTTTCAGGTTTAGTAACTTTAATTATATGAAAATAAATACAAAGCTATGCAATGCAAAGTATTTCCTAAGCAGGTGTTTATGCATCATGTGCAAAGCTGAGAATAAAATGCATTCCCTATTTAAAATTACAAATCCTTTTCTTTACACTAGTAATTGTATTAAAATTCAAAGAATTTGCCTGTCTATATAAAGTTTTAACACCATTATGAAGACCATTAATAGTTTCTGAAGGGTTAATAAAAGCTTACAGCTGCTTACTTTGCAGCCAGAAGCTGTGTATTGCAAGTAGTTAAATAAAAAACTAGAGCAACCAACAGATTGACTGGACTTCACAAAATACAATTAATTTATTATTAATGTTATCATCTCATTAAAAACTTCTAATAAATGTGCTCTTGCTATAATGAAAATATTTTTTGTCAGTAAAAAAATTACAGGATACAAGAAAAATGGAAGGAATGTAACTCGAATGCAGGAAGCACAAAGAGTTTAAGAGTAACACTCTCTTTTGAACATTATCTATCAGATACATTTTGAAATTTTTTTTTATTATTATTATTTCTACTGTCTAACTTAGGGGATTAGCAGCTATTCATTTCAATATTTACTCCACGTAACTCAGTTTTTTTCTCTAAACAAGCAACATCCCAAAGCCAGAAAAATTGTTGCCATACACAGTCTGCATTTAAAGGTACTGATTTTATTCCATCCCTGTTTTATACATTTATTTATTTATTTGACTATATTCCATTCCCTGGTTTCTTAGAAAAAGTAGAGCTTTTCAAACTTTAGCTTTCTATACCATTTATCATTTTGTATACCGTTTACCTCTATACTATTTAACGTTTGCTATACCACCTACCTCTTTTTTATCTGCACACGATAGTAATCTTTTTCATCTCTACCCATATGAAATAATTTCCATACCTCCAGTCATTTTTAGAGGCCTTTGCTGGACCTTTTCTGTTCCTGCAGTATTTTTCATGAGATGAAGCAACCAGACTACAAAAGCTACTCAAACTGAACATATAACATCACTTTATTTAAATGTGTTCCAATACTTGTGGGAATATTCTCCAAAACAACCACTATCTTTCTTGGGTTTTTTCTTCTTCTTCTTCTTCTTTTTTTTTTCTTTTTTTTTTTTTTTTTTTTTTTTTTCTCCTCTTTTTTTCCTTCTGACAAAAAAAACCCATAATGAACAAACATTTTATGTGAACAGAACAAAAAAACACCTATGTGTCATTACTTGGTAGGAAAAATTTTAATGCACAGAAGCAGCCCCAGCTCCCTCTCAGCATGTGTTGCCATTTTGCACCACCCATTGTTACTTGCCTACTGTGCTGAAAACTGGTCATTAATGCAACTTTTTGTTTATGCATTCCACAGGACTCTGTAAACCACGACGGTAATATAACCTCTTCCACTAATTATAAAATTTCCTTTTCAAATCTGGAGATCTAAGATCAATCAGTTGTCCTTGTTTTACTGAACTGATGCATCTGAAAGGCTGGATGAGCACAGTAATTATTTACACAAAACCCTGCATTTCCTCAGCCATATTTTTTCAATCTTTTTAATTTGTAAAAAAATACTACTAAAATAAGGCTTAAACCTTATTTGTTTATTCAGTGCAGTGTTTCCAGTTTTGCTCATTTCTCTCTTATTACTTAAAGATTTATTTTGACATTGTATGCCTAGCCTTGCTCAGGGCTTTTTGTCATGAAAATGAGGATAAAGAAACTATTCCACATTACAAATTAAAAATAATTTTTCAAAACCCCAAAAATAACAACCACAATAAAAATTCTCCAGCTGAAAATCACACCTATTAACATCTGTGCCACCAGAGACTCCTCTAAATGTTTTTTGCTCTAAAACTTACAACCCCCTTTATCTCTCCTTAGACAGAAGACTTTGCAAACCAGGACATTCCCAACAGATAACAGCACAACTTTCAATTTGGTTGACAACTTTCCATAAACAGTAACTTTGAGCTTAAAACTATAGCCCTGATAGAAAGAAAAGTGCTGTAGAATGCACAGTTTAACCACATGAACCCATGAGAAAACAGAGATGTCCCACACGGTGCAATCAACAGTCCAGTGTAGAATGTTGTTTGCACACATCCAGTAATTCTGGGCTGCAATGTCCTGTGAAATTTATTTTACAAGCCTAATGAACAAGTGTTTTTCATTTCAGGTGACTGCGGAGATTAATTCAACTATGGCACATGAATGACTTCATCAGCTATACAGAAATTAATTCCCATTCTTCACATAGCTGATCTTGCATGCTCCATTACTTGGACGCCAAAATAAAATAAAGCCCAGGAAGAGATGTGCTTACAGTGTAACAATATGGGAAGTGTGTTCCTGACAGGACTCTCTCTGAAGAAGTGACTCTATTTCTAAGACTAGCATAACTTTATATAATATCCTTAGGATGGATTGCCCTGGATCAGAGAGCCAGCATGCAAAGCCAGTGCAACAAGCAAAAAGTTTTTCAGGAATTTAATTCAGTGTGCTTTTGTCAACTAATACAGCAAATGAGCTAAATAAAGCATTGATACACAACCAAACCATTCTTCTGGATTACATCTACTAAGACTGTGCACTTAAAACTGATAGAGGACAGGAAATTAGTTTTTCATACACATCTAGCCAGGCTACTGGTATGAACACGTTGTATCTTACCAAGCAGCCTTCCAAGTACAGCTATATATCATTCTGGTTTTAAATTTCTGAAACATTCTCAATGAATTTATTTTCTGTATCTATGAATCCAAACTTATATTTTACTAGTGTGCTACATCACAATGTTGCAACATCACAATACTGTCACTTTTGAAAACAAGTAAGTCAGGAAGAAGATGCTTCCTCATGTTTTTGCAGTTCTTTTTCTAACAATTTACAGCTTCAATATACAGAATTTACTGAAGGACTTTACAGAGAGCCTTAAATTAATACTTTTACATTAATTAAAAGCAATGAAAGATGCATCAAAGAGATGCTAAACACAATTAAAATGCTGTAAAATGTTCTGGAACAGTGTAAAATTTCACAAAACAAAATAGAACAAAATTTAGAGAGAGTGTCCAAGATGAGTATTAATAGAAACACGTGGTTTGGAGTCTTATTTTTAACACACCCTAACTGCAGCTGAGAAAAAGGAACACAGTGAAATATCTGTGATAGCTCTGTAAGAAAGAAACTCAGAGTAGCTGTGCCCTCAGAAATGCTGAGTTTAGATGCAAAGGGAAGAAATGAAAGAGTAACTGCTGCAGCAGGTACAGCGCAGGACAGCTTCTGTGAATGTAGGCTGTGCACAAAATGGACTGAGGAGAATGAGATCTTGAGGGAAAATGTGAGAAAGTGGAAACACGAGATTAGAAAGCAAGCTAACATGCGTAATGGGACAACTTGAAAGTTCAGAGGCACCACACAAATCTCTGATGGTGGCAATGTGACTGTCTTTAGCAAGCCCAGACAGATATTCTTATAATTCACTTTACATTACATATTTCCATGGTTTTGTGTATATAAGGTACAGAAAGCAAAACAAATTTATTTTCTAAATTAAAAAATTGCATCCTACAGAAGCTACATACAGTATATAGCTTAATTTCTTAGCACTAAAACGAGTATGTTAAGGATTTTAGCTATTAAAAAGCTAACTGAAGGGGCAAAAATTAAGTGATCTTGAAGAGCTATGCAGTTTCAGGTGAGGCACATGGGCAGGAGGGCACCAAGCCTGAGGAGCTTCACGCTACCCAAGATCCCATCAGGTCATGTACTTCAGCTCAAGGCACTGAACTTTCTAAGGAGGGAGCAGAGAGAGGTTTCAGCAATACAAACCATGCAACCAGCACAAATGATGGGACAAAAAACTATCTGTGCTTCAGAGCATTCTTAGCTTCAGAATTGTCTCTGTGCATGACGGAAAACAGAAGGACTTTGGAGTTTTGTAGCTATGCAACAATCTACAGTCAAAACTAATAAATCCCTAGCAACAGCAAAAAAAATCTGAGAAAGACCATGGAGTTCTTCACCAAAAATCCTATTAGGGCACGTAGCGTAAAAATAGTCACATCACCTCCTGTTAGATAAGCAGAAGCTTCAGACAGACACAGTGACAGTCAACACATTTCTGCAAAGTGACAGAGCTGCAATGTGATGTAGGAGCTGGCAAATTTTCCGGGTTTGGCACACCACACAAGGGGGTTTACATTTGTAATCAGGGTTCTCCTACAGCAAAGTAACACGGGGTGTCTTGTACCATTTACAGTGTGGCTAATGCAATAAGCTTACAAACAACTACAGGATCCACAGGGATTTCCCTTTGCTTTTTTTCACTCTCACCATCCCCATGTGCTTGAACAATGCTATTCCCCAATTTTTATTTCTCATATTAATCTCTACATTAGTAAGTATTATTAGGAAAGAACAAGAAGCAATGAAATTTGACACAAGATCTTCCAAGTGACATTAAGGTGTGCCACATTTGTGTATGGCTAATTTCCATTAACATTTCATACAGGTGAAATTTAAAAAGAGAGGGCTGAGAGTATACAACCAAATGGTCTGGGCATTACTCTGATGTTTTTTTTTCCTTGAAAATTCAAATGATCCCTGCAGGCAGCTGACAACTGCTAGAATTGTGGAATGTGCTCTTTGAACTGTACAAAACCCTTCAGCCTTTCGTGCATTGCTGCAAACAAAAACTGCCAAGTGCAATTATTTCTCAAATTTAATGTTACGGAAGTGTTGCACCATTTTTTTCACAGCTTCGAAAGCAGCTGTGGAAAAAGAAAATTTACAGGACTATTTCCCTACCGAAGTTATATATTGCATTTACCACTTTTTGTAAACAACTGATACAAATGAACCAGTCAAATCCCAAAGAGTGCTGTTCTTTCTTTGGTGCAATGACAATTATGTTCCTGTGGAAAGAAAGGAAGGAGTATGTGGAAGGAGTCCTCCCAAGGACAGTTTCTCATCCTTTAGCCTTTTTAAAAGGAAAAAAATAACTCACCAAAACATACCATAAAACAAACCACAGCTTAGAAGCAGAAAATCACACTGAGACAAAGACAGAAGCTTGAAAATTTGTATTTCACTTCCCCCTTTTATTTATATTTATAAAAATAAAATATGTTGTTATTATTATATATATTATTATATATTATTATTTAAATGTATATATTTATATCACTGAATGCATTTATTTATATATTTGTATATAATCATTTATTTATATTATTTTTATTTTCTTAACCTACACTGCTGTATCTAGAGTTCCTACAAACACATACTAAAAATTAATTTGGTAAAAACAAGCACAGCAATTCAGGTAATCTTGCATGCATCTGTAGTTCCAGTAAGAACTGCCCAGGTTCTGAACGCAGTTGTATTCATTGTTGAACCAAAGGCAGATGAGCCTTACTCAGTGAGTACAGACTTACCCTGCAACAGGACTTTTACTACTGACTCCAGCTATATCTGACATTCTTAAGCTAAAGATGACATTGAGGCATAACCAACTCCTCTGAAATAAAAGTCTTCACATCTGAAATAAGTATTACACGACCACGAAGATACCCAAATTCTAAACAGTAGTTTTTGCTTGGATTGCAGTTGGGCAAGCTATTTAGTTTCAGAGTAAACTTCATTACAATTCAGACTTGAGGTGAAGAAATGTCTACACACCAAAGCAGTCCCAAAGCACACCAAAACTCTGAGGTCTTGTCCAAGATCCGTCGCCCACACCCACACATTAAGTTAGCCACAATATCCTGTTTCATAGCAGGAGAAAGGACCTGCAAGCAGCCAGATTCAAGCTGTGAGACAGCTGAGCAATGTGAATGCGAAGTCCAAATGCAATGTTTAACTGATCCAAAATTAAAATGAGCCACTGCAAATTGCATGGCAAAAAAAAAAAAACAAAAAAAACCCAAAAATTAAACAAAACAAAACAAAACAAAACAAAACACATAAAGAAAATAGAAAAAGGAGCTTGACTCTTTAGCTTGATCATGCAGACAGAATGGACCAGATGAAGGCATTTAGTAGACTTACAACTTCTACAGATTTAGTGAGGGCCAAGAATTAGAATCAAAACATGTGTTGAGCATTTCCTGCTGGTTACTACACCTACGTGGAATCAAGACAGGAGTCAGTGACAGTCAGCAGCCACCTCTTGCTGCATTCCTGCAGGTGTCAGGACACATGCTCTGCAATGACAAGATGCACCTCAGCAGCAGAACGTGCTGTGCTGTAGCCCACTGCTTGGTTCACCAAGGAGCTTGTTCAGTGCCGTGACTTGGTGTCACTGAGCTGTACAGATATAAAAGGGGTGTCCAAACCTGTGACACCTTACTTTCATTTCAGAATTAGAAGAGAGGCCAAGAGTACTACTTCAGTACTGGTTAACACCCTACTGAACACCTCAGAATCCCAGAATATGTCAAGTTGGAACCTTGCCATGTCATAGATGCTATTCATGTGTTTGCATCAAACACAGACATGTCTGCTATTTTAAAAATAAAACATAAGGTTTGGTGAGGGTTTTTTTAAGTTGTCTTCATGGTAGTAAATCTTGGTCAAGATTCAGTGTTAACACAACTTATACAAACACCAAAGAGCAGCCCACAGAACTGCCCGTGATGAACATAATTGCATTAAGAATGATGAGAGCATGGTAAACCAAGCCAATGCAAGCAAAACTAGTAATGGAGAAACTGCAATTAATTTTGAATCAGAAAGGGCAATGGCACTGTTTCTCTTTGTTGATCTTTCCATCAGGACAGGAAAAAGCACAATAATAAGTATGTTCATGGGGTTTTAAAAGCATTCCATGTAAAAAGCAATAAACATAAAGTACATTCATTGAAGCCTGGGTGAGAAGACTGTCCTGAGGGAAGCCCAAGAGCTAGACACTTGATGCAAGACACACAGTTGCTCTTTCTAAAAAGTTACCAAGTAAAGCCAAAAAAAAATCTTGCATCACAGCAATTGCTTACAAGCACTACAAAAGAAACAAAACATAATGAAGCTCTGCCAGGGGGTATTTAGGTTAGACACCTGGAATTAGGCTCTTCACCCAAAGGGTCTTTGGGCACTGACACAGGCTCCCCAGGGAACTGGTCACAGCACCAGCCTGACAGAGTTCAGGAAGTGTTTGAACAATGCTTTTGGGCACATGGTGTGACTCTTGGGGATGTCCTGTGCCGGGCCAGGAGCTGGGTTTCAATATTTCTGGTGGATCCCTGCCAGCCCAGAACCGTTCTTTGATTCTATGAAAAACATATTATTTTGATATGAGTTTCTAACATCTGTTAAAAAAAAAACCTAAAAAAATCATTACCTTTGATATTTTTAAGTTTTTTTCAAACTAACGAAGTGGAACATCTCAAAGTCTTACTATTCTTTTACCAATACGGCAAGCAATGTAGGGATTTACAAGAGCAAAATCAGTAAAGGGCTTGTTGAAAATAATCTTAAAATAGGCACAATGAAGTTATTTGCTGTGAAGAAAAGCACTTAAGTAATGATTTGCATAACATCAGTGATGTCTCATTTTCAGGATGTAACAAGATAGTTTCTAGATTTCTTACATGCATCTCATTGCTGACATCACTCTAAACACCCAGATGGCCACAGTGGTAGAAATTGTTTACACCTAGAAGTGCTTTCATAAATTGCTGATGAGGGAAGAATCAGAAAAGTATGTGAGAAGCAAACACGAGATAATCTGTTCCTCATGACTGTTTCCCCAAACTTAACAGAAATTTGCCTAATACCAGGCATTCCTCTCTTGACACAAAAATTTCAAACTTGTCAATCTGCGTGGAAGCATCAGCATAATGCTGTCTACCTTCTGCACTTCCTAAAACATGACTGATTAAAAGAAATCCAAAAAAGAAATCTGCCCTGGGGTTGAGGAGTTTAATGCCAAACTTAGCCTGAGGCACATTTCAAAGCCAAAATGTTAATCCTTGGGTGGGGGGTGCTGGTGCTATGTTTTTGATGGTTTCTCATTTAGAATATTTGTGATACAAGTGTCTGTAATCTCCTAACAGGAATATTTTCCTTCTTCAAATTCCAGGAGGAATGTCCTGTTGGGTGTCTTCTCCTGCAAGTAAATAAAATTAACACAATGGGTTGCCCATAACTTTGGTACAGCACTGGCTAAAGGGTAGTGGCTATAGCTCCGATTGAAGTGAGTCAATATTGCAAAAGACAATAACCAGAAAAAGAGAACTCCAAACTTTTACTACAACCTATGATAAAAGAATTCACTAATGGTCTCTGCATTCCAGATATCAAGTCTTGTATAATTTTTCTGAATTTTTTCCAAATGAAAAGTCCACTAGAAGCTGGCCAACTGAACAACATATCTCATCTAGAGGGCAATTAACAATAAAATCAAAGAAAATATGAACTATCAAGAGTAACTATTTCTGGAAGGGGCCCTCCACCTAGAATAAGAAAGTAAAAACCAGTCACAAATTTAGAAAATGCCTTCAGATCCCCTGATAACAAACCATAGTTATTTCAAAAGCAATTACCCCCTCTCCCCTTGTTTTGTTTTTATCTTATCCTACAAGCCCCTCCCAGTCCAAGTGTATTTCTCTTCTGCGGGCTGTCAAGGTTGTCAAGAAGAGGGCCATGTGTTTTGCAGAGTTGCTGAAGTTCAGATGATTCATGAATAAGAGAGAGTTTAAGGTCAGAAAGGACCATTAGATCATTAAGTCTGACTTCCTACAGTATCACAGACTATAAAATTTCAGACAGTTACCTTATTATTGAACCCAAACACTTACAGCTGATTGAAGAATAAATTCTGTTTCAGCTAAAACAGTTGTTTCATGACACACTTTCTTTTTCTGTACTAGATTAAAGAGCTCTCTAGGGCACCAGATATTTTCTCTTTGTGAAGGTATGCTGTAATTAAGTAATTTCTCAAACATCTTTTTGATAAGGTAAACAGACTGATGTTAAATATTTCACTGCAAGGCAATTTTCAAGCTCTTAAATCACTTTCATAATCGTTTCTGGCACCATCTCTAATTTTCAAAAAGGTTTTTTCTTTTAGATGTAGCCAGAAGAAACATCAGCTGAAATTCAGTCTGTTTACCAATGCAGTAAAAAAAGATAAATTCACGTATTTGCTGACATTTGGTTGCTTGTACGTCTAGCACAGTCCTTTATGTATTGAATAGCATACTGAGTTTTCTCCTGTCAGGAAAAAAAAAATAAAATTATGGGGGGGTTGTGACTAAGTAGTGCAAGAAAGTATCAGCAGAACTTGGCAATAACAGCAAACCTTAACTATCTGGTCATCTTTTTGGAAAGGAGACAGCAAGATACAGGCTATCCAAATATGTGCGAGCAACCATTCTTAGTACAGAAACTGAGGAAAACACTCAAAGCAAAACATGTTTTAGATTATACTTCAACCTTCAACTCACTGGAAATGTGAGAATTGAGGGCACCTTGGTTGAAAGAAACCATAACATGAGAGAATTCCCATTTCTAAGGACGGGAAGGAAAAGGGAGGCTAGGAGAATAAAGTCAATGAAGATTACAGAAAAGGACTTGGATAAATGCATTGGTGGCCAGGATCCTGTAAAAGGTAACTCGAAGGGAAGAAGAAAGAGTTCAAGAGAGATCACAGGTCCATCAAGAAATAACATTTACAGCATAAGAGCAAACTTAGTCAGTGTGGAAAAAGGCTACATCATAAGCTCTTCAAGCGCCTGCAACTTCAGGAAAGCAGAGGTCCATGAACACAAGTAGGTGAGAGAGAAAAACATGACAGTACAGGGATAAAGTCAAGAGGGCAAAAACCAGAAAGTGAAATGTAACTTAAAAAAAAAATATTAGTAGCAAAAAAGCATTTTTTACATTCCTTAACAGTAATGGGAAAATTCAAGAAATTCAGGCTATTTGCAGAAGAATCAGACATATATTTTGCTTAGCCTTTAATATAAGAAACAAATACAATCTGATCGCTAAAACTAGTGACAAAAGGGACAAAAAATTAAGAGTAAAACAGGGAAGCCAGATGACGAGACACTGCAGTAAGTTAGATGCTGTCAGATGAGTTCAGCCTAACCAAGCTTACTTATGTTAGGTAGAAACACAGTGTTGGCCTGTGCTGTGAAGTCAGAAGAAGAATGCCAAACTGCAGTATTTCCAATGCTTGACTGCACTGAAATTTCACTTATCTGTCATCTATGCCTACTCAAAAACAAATCAGCGAAATTTTAAGAGTTTAAGTTATCTTTCTTTTTGAAACTTATTTTTAACTCCAATCAAACCAGTGACTAACGTCTTTGCCTATTATCATGAACAGCTGCATTACCTCAATAGGTAAAACATTTAACTACAGTGCAAGGGACTCTAAGACAAATAATTGAAACTCTCTCACTGGCATTAGCAACTTTTCAGAACTCTAGAGAATAGATGGAGATCCGGAAAAATCAAGAGGGAAAAACACAGTCCATGTCATAAAAAGCTGAAAAAAGAGGAGGTAAGAAATGAAAAATTTTTCAATTAATTTCAGTTTCTGAAATATTTTTAAGAAAACCAAGACAAACAAGACTTTATCTTTTTCTTTAAAACAAGAAAATAAATACCTGTCATTATAGTTTTGTCATGACCAAAATTTCACAAGCCAATTAAGTTTCTCCATCAGTAGAAAAAATAGTTTTTTAACAGGAAAGAAGCTGTGGATGACACATAAAAAGAAGGGGATGACTCATAAAAAGAAGCAAAGGAAACAAAGACTAAATTAAGCTATTTTAAGGCTAATACAAAATGTGTTCAAAGATTTGATATAGAGACTGGGAATAAAGGACAGATACTATGAATGGGGCTCAGTAGGGGTCCATCCTGGTCTGGTGTGTTTTCTTTTATAACTTGGATGGTGAAATGTTGTTCATATAGAAATTGTACTTTTAAAATTATCAGATGATGCTAAGTTTGAGAAAGACAGAAAAACAATGGTCTTTCCTGTGGGATACACCAAAAGTAACAGGAAGTACATTTAAAGATGTACACACATGAAAATAAATTTTAACCATTTGAGGAGCTTTTAGAAACCGTGAGTTAGTTCTGAAGTAGGGAAACTCAAAATTATACCAAACCCATTTTAAAACACGTAATCACTTGCCTTTGTGGCGTCACAGAGCAACACTAGCTCGTTCCATGTGCTGTGCTTAGACCTACATTTTGAAACATTCAAAATTCTCTCATTCTCTCTCCCATTCTCTCCCTAACTGTTTGTCTTTTCAACTGTGCTGTAAGTGAGACATAATGGAGAGCCACAGACACAGCCTGACTCAGTTCTGACCACCCCACCCTTTGAACACATTGTACTACCAGCTGCTGGTGATTCTCTCCCTAACTGGTCATAACTGCTAGGACAGAGTGAGCCAGCACTACCACCAATATTTCAGTGCTCCTGGCATAACTAACAGGATCTTTTAACTTGCTGGGATATTATCTGTGAATTTTCTTGGAACACGTGGACATCTCACTCACCCCACCCATGTGGCTGAATGCAGCCTTTATGAAAGCATGCCCAGAGATGAGGGCTTCAGGTTACCCTCACCTTCTACTCCTGTTACCACAGGCCCTGGTAAAATCTCTGTTCCCATCATTATTGCAGGCCCCTTTTAAGAATGGAAAGGCTACAATGAAGCCTTTCCAGAACCTTCCTTCTCCAAGCTCCCTCAGCCTTTCCTCATAGCAGAGGTGTTCCATTCCTCTGGTCATTTTTGTGGCCCTCTTCTGATGCCCATTTAATTGAGGCAGCATAGAATACATTGAATGAACGGTGACTATTTGCTTTTAATGCAGTGAGAAGTGTATGCATTTGGCTAACAAAATAAAAATTAGGAAATATACTTTTCAGGAATTAGAGAATCTTTAAAAATTATAAAATGTTACACAAGTTTAGTCAAGGCATCTCAGAAGAATAAATATATAAATTGATCAATTTAAGACAAAAAAAAAAAAAGAAGCTACTGAGACCTAGACTTACAATATTTGTTATTCCTTTTCACTGAACTAAAATACCAGCAAAAGCACAAAGTGAAACTAAATAGCTTCCTGGTTTTTTTTGCAGGTTGAATTATAGATGCTCTTTACCTTCTAGGGTGAAATTGCTTCTTTGTATTTCCATAATCTGATTCTATTCTCATTGTCTATTTGATCTTTACCAGATCATGCAAAACAAGCAAAGAAAAAAACATTTCTCAATGCACAGGCTGTGAAGGTATTAAAAACTACTGCTTCTGGATTTCATATCCAGAGGTTTCCTAGAAACCCTCCATAGTCTGTCCATCTTTGATGCATATGTAGTGTGGTCAAGTTAATGCTGCTATTGAAACCTAGAATTTTGCATTTCTCAAATGAAAACAAAAATGCAAAAAAAGCCCAAATATTGCATCTACAGGATTTTTTTTTGCATTTAATTTCTCAGGTTCCTTTTAGGGAAAAAAAGGGAAAAAGTCCTTAAGGCAATATAAGCACTTAATCCAACTCAAATACTAAAGAGGACATAACCTTTTAAATCATCTTAAATATTTACGATGCCATAAGCTCTTAAACTTCCTGGAATACTTAGCCTTCCTTAAAACCCCACAGTACTCAAAGTCCCTTGAGCAACATAAGCACCTAAACTACTTCAAATCCTTTCAAAGGACACAACCTTTAAACCAACATTGTGTCTAATTTTTAGAAATATTTGTTTCTTCAGGCACAATTCTGCCTGGTTTTGCCCACAAATCGTGCAACTATTCAAGTTACTATTCACATGCCTCCGTTGACACAATGCTTCCATCAGATGGAAGGTCTATGCATGGAAGGTATAAAGCACCCTGCCAACACTGGGAAAGTCAGTGCAAGTAATGGAAGAGATTCCCTCGGTCCTAAAGCCAGCTTCAACTTCACAGAAAGAGAAGTAATAGAAACACAAGACAGTCACCAAAGTCTTTGCAGTAGCTTGTTCATATCTTTACATAATGCCTGTCAGTGACTCAAGCTAGGTTCATAATATTTCCCCATTAGCTTAGGACAGCAATCAAGAAATTGCAAAAAATTGACATCTTCAACAACAGCAACGAACATGATCTCTGTGTGGGAACCTAGCAGTAAATCCTAAGAATAAAGCCAGAATGCAAGCCACATTTAAGAAGTACTCAGCTAACATGTTACAACCACACACTACTGCAGGACTTCAATTCCTCAGAATGGTGTCACTTCCCCACTCATTTTCTAACCTGATTTATCTTTTTAACAACTGTTAGGTGAACTTAAGTCACTCTGTTTCTTTCCTTCATAAGCCCTTTAAGATAGGTCTGGAGTGAGCAGAAAAACATTTCAGGGTAAAGTGACCTCACACATACTAGCATGAGAGGAAAAAATCCTTCTCTTTCCAGAATTTCCCAGTTCAGGCTTTCAGTGTTTCCTACAGCCTAGGAAAATAATCATCTGTGGTCCACTTTAAGGATTTTACTTTTGTTACATGAGTGAGCAGAGCATTAAGCGAAACTTAATGCCACAATTGCTCTAAATTAATTGAGAAAAATTCTAAATACTTGATTCTTTAAATTTAAGCAGATCAGTCAGGTTATTTGTCCATAGGAAGTAAATAGAGATACCTATCTTCAGATCACACTTGAAAACACATTTGCCAGACTTCTGCATGGCAAGCAAGGTTACTGAATCTGCAATTATTTTAAAATTATTTTTATATTAATCATAAGCCATGCCAATAAAAGTGCTGTATCCATCAATGAGTAAAATATTTGAAATATACAGCTCAACATTAACAAATTTACTGTTATGCTGATGTTTCAACATCTTGAAAATCTGTTTGGGAATGCCACTACAGCTCTATAAAGCAATAAGAATTTTGAAGAGTCTGTGTTTATGCTGAGCCTGCTGAGCAACTACAATGTTGTGCAAAACACTATAAAGTCCACTTTAACATTTTTTTAATTTACTTTTTACCTTGCTCATCTTATCAATGAAGTGTATTAAATGTTGATTCCCTATCCTACAGTGGCTGGTCTAACTCTACTGAGAGTTAATGGGTATTTCATAACTAATGCCTTCCTGCCATCCAGTTGATCTCAAAGTGGTTTCCCTAAATTGCCAAATCTTCTTTTTCTCCTTTTCCTTGGTATCTTTTTACATATATTTACAAACAGTCTATTTCATTACATCCCATGCTTTCCAGTTCCATCCATGAGTGTGAAAAATGCAAAAAAATTTCAGCTGTTTACGTAAGCACAATAATTTAAAAAATAATGCTAAAATGAGTGGAAGTTTAAATTGTTAAATGGCAGACTACAATATGCTGGCTTTTCATAAACATAGTAGCAAAGTATTTTGACTTTTAGTTTTGGCACCTGTGGCACTTCAGAAGCATCACCTCACTAATTCACAGTGTGCTACGAAAGGAACTACTGGCTGAGTTTGAAGAGCACAGGAACGGGTAAGTCATTCTCTCAGCACTTAGTGCCATGGGAGCAGGATACTGGCTGATGGGCCAAAAGCAAAACTTCGATAGCCAAGAGCTCAAAATCATGTTTAAATACCTAATGAAGACTTACAGTCACATACACACCCACACACAATTTATTACTATACAGAAAACTGTAGAAGATTACAATAAAAAGATTATCAAGTTTGGCTTTCACTATTAACTTCCATTTTTTTCTCCTAGCTATTGATAAAACAAGGTGTAACTTCATCATTGATTTTGTTATCATATAACCATAGAAACAGGAGTTGAAAATTACAGCCCTCCACTGGTCATCTAGTTCTCCTCTTAAGATACCTGTTCAAAGTCTCCCTTAGAAATTTGAATAAAGAAGGTGAGATCACCTTCTTTAAATGATAGTTTCAATCACATCCTTTAAATGATAGTTTCAATGGAAACAGACTAGGTGAAAACAGTTTTTCCTTCAGCACAGTTTTAAATACACAAAATGAAAATATCCCATTGGTCATAGGAGTACATGTGACTATGAGAAAACATTTTAATTACAGAAGAGACCCCTAAAATTACAGACTCTGATCTACTCTATCTGAGCAAAAAGTGGAAATATTACATTACTCAGAGACATGAAAGGGTAGGTTTTTTTTACAGACTTATTTATGACAAGGATCTCCATAGTCTTTTATAACCAAGAAAACATCAGTACTGAGAAATAGTAGAGCCCAACAAAAATAGGCCTGCACAATAGAACAGCTGGAGCTGAACTGGTTACATACATGTGGCAAGTGCTTCATGATACTTGACTTTGTACTACTGCACATTCTTCAAACACTTGCCCCTGTTTAGCTTCATCATCAGGAAGGTTCAGTGGGAGGCTGGTCTATCCTGATACTTTTGAAGTGCAGTCCTGATTTAAACTAAAAATACTAAGAGATGCTGCAAAAGCCAATTAATACTAAGATGGCAATCATTCTTGTTTTAGCTATAAGACCACATTATTGTTGTTTTCCATGGCTAATTTCTTTTGCTGTGGCAGATTTATATATTTTCTCTCTTTAAACAAGTATTTTCAGCCATATGCAGGAAGTCAGCTTCATAAGCCAACTCAAGAACAGGAGCAACTCATTTGCAGACAATGAACAGCTTTGTAATTTAGCTGCAGGGCTTCAAAATGAATTTCTCCAAAGACACAGGAGGTCTCAACTTCAAAATACCCAAAGGATTCTATTTCATCATGAATTGTAGAGGACTTTACAGTAAAGTATGCATGTTAGGGGATTTAGAATGAGAAACTTCAACATGCATGCATCAAATTATTGCAAAATCAATTAAAATTTATCTAGAAAAATTTGATCAGTCACTGATTTTTGCAGGTGAAAAATTGGAAGTACATCCTCTACTACCATATGGCTGGGGATTGCTCATATGAGTGCACAGTTTCACACAGTCTATCTGGAGCCTGTCTCCCCCATGTTTAACATTTTCATCAGAAACAAGAACTGAGAGATACTGACCTCTTGGGGGAAGGTTGATGACCTTGATTCTGCTCTCAATAATGTCTCAGAAACCATTATCATATCTGGCAAAAATACAGGTATAAGATGCACCCTGAGAATC
Organism: Onychostruthus taczanowskii; assembly: GCF_017590055.1. Lineage (NCBI taxonomy): Eukaryota > Metazoa > Chordata > Aves > Passeriformes > Passeridae > Onychostruthus > Onychostruthus taczanowskii. The sequence goes on from NW_024504566.1 coordinate 3,126,517, forward strand.
AAAATACCATTTAACTGCTCCACTGAAGAGCTCTTTCTCCCTAAAAGACCTGATGACAGACCATTTTTTCCCCTGGGCTAAGATACCAGCTAAAACTGTGATACTTTCTCTGTCAGACTAAAATTAGGGGAAGGAGGTGGAGAGAAAGGGGATCAAATTTTAGTTTTGTTCCACTGATGCTGCCGCCTGTCAGTAAAAGATGAAGGGCTGAAATCCCATCAGTCTGGATTTGCAGATCTGAGGATGAAGAATTAGTATTTTTCTGTTTTTGCAGAAAACTCCTTGATGTATGGCTCCATTATTGAATGTTAACAGCTTCAGTTTAAATTACAAATGAGGTTCTATTAGCATAACACATACTTGGTTTCTATTTTAAAATATAATTTTCGCCAAAATTGTGTCAGTTGAGAACCTACATGTTTTCATTTGTGGCTACAGAAAAAGGAGAGAAGCAATTTTATATTCCACTAAGTCAAAATATGAGGTTTAGAATGGAAAAATATTAAAGAACACTTTTAAGATACTACTGATATCTCCTTCAACAGGAGGGACAAGAGGCGAATTAATGAATGGTCCTTAGGAATGACGTACCAAAGGCAGCCATAAATAGGCAGCAGAGCTGAAGGGGCAAAACCCAAAGTGTCTTTTACAAATGTCTCTCCAAAACAATTTTTAAAATATGATTATTTTAAAAAACCCTAAATTGCATAGTGTAATAACTGTTTAATTAGCTTTGGTTTCCATCATGTGTGTTTTCATCCAAACATACTACACAGCAGATGGTTTCTGCTCTTATACTTTTCAACTATAGGGTTTGTGTCTTGCCCTTGAAAAGTTGTTTTTGTCTAATGTATCTCCTACCAATGGTTTTAACACATAAAAATATGCTGCTTTTCTGACATACACATGCATCAGCATATCAGAACTTATGAGACTGTTACACTAAATGGCCAGGTTCCAACTGCACTGTTTGCACAGTGTTATCTTCTGTAATATTACATAGCTCTTCAAGCTGTACAACAGCAGAGATCCAGCAGCCTGAGCCAACTATCACTGCAAACAGCCAGGCTGTTTGGGATGATTTTGGTGTCAGAATGTTTATGCTGGAGTTACTGTTTGCCCAGAACAAGTCAATCTGTTTCTCTATGCCTCATGAGCTCCATGTGGAAAATAGTGATACTTCCTGAATTACCTGTGTGCAGCAAAGGTACAGTAACCAACTTGCTATAAAAACGAGATGGTATTTTTGCATTCAACCCACCCAAGTGTTAGCACTGTTCCACAGGGGGCTAAGATCATATTAATTCATTGATGTCTTCTGTAAAGATTGTTTGAAATCCTCAGATGCAGTGTGCTATTAATATTATTACATGTTATGACTTATGCCCCAAAGTATGGCCCCGTGCTTTGTTAGCTGTATACAAGAATCCCTTCATTACCATCCAAATGCCCCTACCTCTGAAGCGTAACAATGCAGTTGTCTGCCAATAGACAGTAGTTCTTTATAAACATTTACTGATCTTCTATGAAGAATATTTGCTTCCATTAAAAATGCAAGTGTCACACCATTTCCAGTTCCTGAACAGCTCAATGCCAGGGAACTGTAACTGCATGCAGGACACCAGACTCCATAAAAACATCATTTTAGCAAAAGGCATCTGCTTAGCTGGCATCCTTATTTAGCCCATCACCCAACTTTCATTCACTTATACCACAGGAAAGATGTCTCAAATTGAAGTAGTAAGATTCTACCTCTCACAAAATAGAAAATGAATGAAATTGACAGTCAAAATGGCATAAGGTCCAATCAATTGATGCTCTCAACAAATTCAAATTAGATTCCATTTTGGAATCTAATCCAAAATCTTCCAGAGAAAAGAGACCTTCTACATGCTGAAGAAATTAAGATTTGCTGGCAAAAACTTTCCTTTTCTCTCTTGTTTGTCTACAACTTAAGACAAGATGCATAGCACACAGGCAGTTTTAGAACAACTATCCACACATTTATACTTTCTAAAAATGTCTGCAACAGTCAAAACATCTCTCCATTTTCCCTATTTGAAACTTCAGGTTGCTTTTAAATTTTGAGTCAGAATAACAGTAACAGTGTGAAAAGAACTTGATTCACTTTCTGCATGGAATGGGATTGAGCTCATGTGAAATTTTCTATTATTAAAAAACCCCTGCTGACTTAGATGCCTATGCTGTGGAAAATACTTGTTCTGTTAACTTTGATGCAGTCATTAATGTGTTTCTTGAACAGATACTCCTCAGGTTTCTATACTCAGATACATTCACTGAACCCAGATATTCTCAGACTGTTGGATCTCCTCAGTTTAACCCTCGAACAGGGTCAGGACAAAGTGTCATAAAATTTACAGTTCAATAAAAATAGGCACAGTTCTTTAGTACTCAAACATCCGCTGTTTAGTGGCACCTTGGCTGAACTGCCCTTTTCATTTTCTCAGAACTAGGGTCTTTTGGGTTTTTTCTGATAAATCATAAAATTCCATTCAAAACTAAACATTTTTAAAGTTGCAGAAGGATGGGAATAATACAAACCCAATCCAAATAAAGTCAGAAAATCTTATAGGCGCGAAAAAAATAAAGCTTATAAAACTTGTTTCAACTACAAAGAGACAGCCTGCCAGCTTTGGTGAAGCTTTGCGTATTTACCAGTAAGAATCTTGGCCAGCAAGTACTGATGTAACAGTGTTTCTAAGGGAAATACTTTGTTCTTGTTTAGAACACAGAACTTAGTGATACTGCGATACAAACATTGGTGAATGTTATTTTGTATAACTATTAGAAGGAGCCGACAGAGAAAAAGAAAGTAACTACAAATTACTAACATGAGGTTGTCTCCATTCTCTCAGCACTTTCTTTAGGCCAATTTGCAACACTCTTTAAAAAAAAAAACTCTTTGAAAAAAGTGCTTCCTCGGCCAAATGTAGATTCCAGGAATCAGTATTTGCTGTAGTTTTACACTGTAATACATGCATGCTGCTAATATGCAATACTGAACTAATGTACCACTTTAAATAACAGTGAAAGGATGGAAACAAAATTAAACATACACCTCTAATACAAAATGTAATATCCAAAGCAAAATTATACATGAGAGAAAAATGCATACACCCCAATAAGGGTTAATCAGTCAACCATGAATGGAAGTACAGAAACAGTGCTTACCGTGAGCTGTCCTGTGCATTTCTGAACAGCAGGACAAGAACAACTGAGACCATCATTGAAGCACATTCAACTGTTGCCCCCAGTCTCACCACAGTGATGTTATAAACATGTATGAAGTAAGTCTAGGTAAGTCTAGCCTTTCCAGATAATAATTCATATACATGGCAATTAGACATAAAAAGACATCTGACAATAAATTACGCCACAATTTCTATGTCGTATGCCCACATTTTAGCTAAAAAGCAAACAGAGCCAGCATAGATTACTTCTAATGCCTTTTAGCCACATTCAACTATTCCTTGGCAAGAAAGTGCTCCCCACATACAGCCCTTACCCAGGAAAAGAGGGACTGAAGAAGGTGTTATGTTACCCTGGGTCAGCCAATGTAGCTGCCATTACTCAAGTATAGACAACAGTTTAAATTACTAAGGAAATCTAAAATACTTCAATACAAATGGAAAACAGCATTTCATCACAATCCCATTTAATAGAACACATTATCAAAATTAGTTGATAGTAGAGAAAATTGTTTCAAATTGGAAAGCCACCTAAATTATTGCTCTTAAATTAACAAAAACTGTATTTTTGTCTATTAGCACCGAATTTTTTCAATCTTCTGTTCCAAGCTAAAAGGCAACAATGCCACAATCTCATGATACATCCCTTTTATTACCTTACTAGAAATTAAGTAATGACATAAACTTAAAACATTTGCATTTCTTAACCTAGAACCCAAATATCAGAAAACACACCAAATTTATTGATACTTTATAGTTAATATTAAAATGGCATTTGAAGTCCATTGTTTTAATGGTTACATACAAAATCTAGAAGACAAGGGAAATGTCTTTTTAATAAGCTTGTACATATCACCTTAACAATAAAGAAATAATTTTTTAAATAATTTTGTTTACTAGTGTAAAAGCAGGATGTTTTTGTGAATGTCAGTGATAATACTTCGGCCTTTGAAGTTTCAAATTATTTCACATGAGAAGGAATGTATCTGTCTTAATGTTTAATAGAAAAGTTAAAAGTGTAAATTTGTGCCAGTCACCTTAGGTTGCTTTTATTGCAAGTGACAAGAAACAGGCATCTCTAAAGAAGGAATTGTCTTATCTAAAGACAGAAATAGAAAGAGGCTATGGGAATCCTCCCCTGGAAGTCTCCATCTCTCTTCACTAACTAAAGAAGCCTATGGTGACCAGCTCAGATTTATACCACCTATAGGTTTAGATGGCTAACATCATGGGAAATTAATCCCATTCTTGACACCCTTCTCAAATAGCATTTGGGAAAAGTAAGCATAAAGTACAGAAGATCAGAATTACCAATAAGTGTAAGAATCAAAATACACTGTCCCAGAAAAATTAAAAAAACAAGACCCTTTTGTGAAAATAGAAGGGGATCTGTAAATTTGAAATGTCATACAGCGTTTGATCTCCAAGCCAGGACAGACTCAGTCATTTCTAGAAGATTAAGAATATACAAGGACTATTTTCAGAATATGCTGACAAAGTAATATGCCTCTTCTGTGTATGAGTAAGCAGCAATTTTTAAAAGCTTATAATTCAATGCAATAAGGACAGACATTCAGAGGCATGGCAAAAGACACATCTTATAACCCATTAAAGCTTCCCTTTCAAATTCCAAGTCCTTGCTCAAAAGCAAAGAAGAGGTCAGAGACCTTTTTTTAGACCGTTTTTTTTTGTTTTGTTTTGTTTTGTTTTTTTTCCCATTTTCAGGAATGATACCCCCATCTCACAGAACCTTTTGCAATGACACTCAGGCAATAGCAAAACTGTGGGCAGAACAAGTCTGCCAAATTAATCAAAGTTAAAATTCAAGAAAGCTGACATGTGAAGATGAGAGTTCCTTGCTCCTAAGTATTTCAAAACACAAGGAAGCCCCTCAATCACACATTCATAGAAGATAGAAGGCTACGTTGTGAATTCTCCCTGTACATTTGCCCAGTTTTTACATGTTTACACTGGCATCCTCTTAAAGCATGGACTGTCTCAGAATGGCCACTTGCAAGCAACTGAACACAGAGCCTATAATGAAATTCTTAGGTCACTTTATAAGTCTCATTTATCTTTAAAAAAACTTTCAGGAAGACAGCTATTTCTATTGTGGATTACTGGAGCTCACCTGCAAGAGTTTGTACCTCGTTATGGGGGCTTTTTTTCCCAAGAACAAAGTGATACTAAAAATGTATTATTCTTGCCATGGATCAAGTGAAAAAGATGCTATTTTTAAACGTCTAAAATCCCATCATGTGATTGTTCACATCACGTGAAACCTGGTGCTAATTCAAATCTAAAAGATAATTTCACAGGCTTCAATGTGATTTTCATAGTCACAACCACAAGTCTTTAAATATAATTTAACACATCTTAAAAAGCTTGCAAATTCTGCCATGTCTCATTTTTGCCAAATTTTAAGTAAAATACTAAACTGAATAACTAGATATTTCAAAAAAGAAAAAAAATTAAAAATTATTGTCATAACATAAAATAGCAGAATATTTCTGATTTTCCTTACCCATAAATACCCCCAAAATCATAAAATAACTGAGATTAGAAGGGACCTCAGAAGCTCATTGAATCTAAATCCCTGATCAAGCAGGGTCAGATGCAGCAGGCTGCTTGTCCATTTGGGTTTTGAGCATCTCCATGGATGGGGATTCTACAACCTCTTCAGGCAAGCCTCTCCAGTGTTTGACCATCCTCAAGATAAGGAAGTTTTTTTATACTATTTTTCAATGAAAACATAATTTAATAATCTGTATGCAGTTTGTACCCACTGCCTGTCATCCTGTCACCAGGTGTCAATGAGAGAAGTCTAGCTCTGTCTTCTTTACATCCTGCCATCTGGTATTTACTGTGAGAATGAAATGTTACTTAGCATTTCACTGCTCAGGAGACAAGGATCTTAAGCCTAAATTAGTCCAACCCGTAACCATTTCATATCACCAAACCCACACGTCATGTTTGGTGCTATACAAAATCAGGCTACCATCTTCAGAATTCAGAAATTATGTATGTATGTATGAATTGTACAGTATCATGCCTGCACTATAAATCATGACTTGACACCTGCTTACTTGCTAGCCACTTATGTCCATTTACTGGTTTTGGAGACCAGAATTTTAATTTACCAAGGACACAAAAGACAGCACTATCACAGCATGAAATGCACAACAAAACAGTAATTCGCCACTAGGTAGTAAGTAAGGGTGCCTTGCACATTTTTTAACTCTTATAAATGGCAAAGCACTAAAAATATCTGTAAGGTCTAAGGCTGTTGTTCACCAAGGAATTTAAGCAGCAGAAACTAGCACAGCTGCTATCATGTGCTCTGGCACACTTTTGGCTGCTAATTCCCACTCACATCACCCTTTGTACCAGTGACAGCCCTTGGACAGCCATATGGGAGAAGGCTGGGATAAATTCAACTGAAAACAAAACCAAACAAATAAATGGCTATTTTCAGTCTGATCCATTCTCTAAATTTATGAACAGCTACACGTGCTGAGTGAGGGAGAATGACAATATGGGGAGGAGAAAAGAAGCTGGCACTGCATCCTACACAGACGTGCTAGGTTGAAGTATTCACTGAACATTTAGGCTAAAGTAAGCAGTGAACGCAAGCTACTCAGTGAGTAATATTGCATTCCTTAGGCACTGCACTCAGAGTGAGATGGACTGGCCTCTGGAGATGCCTGCCCATCTCCTGAGGGTAAGCAGAATCTGGAATGACTGAGATATAGCTACCTAGTTTCTATTTATCTAAACTGACCAATATCTAGATGAGTAGAAAATGGTAGAAAAACAGATTTTGATTCAGGTTTTGATTTTTACAGCGCTTCAATCCCATTAACAATTGCCATTTGGAAAAAAAAAAAATATAGCATGGCTTACCATCACACTAACGCCAAAAAGGGATCTATTTTCTGCATGGTCCACGATTTTTTTTCCTAAACCATATTTTACATCTATAAGCAATATGTTTCAGTGATGGGGTACTGTATTCCTCCCACAGGGCATATAAATCCACAGCAGAAACATAGCCACAGTTCAATTATAAATCACTTACATTTCTTCAGAGTCACTGTCACTTTGCTGTGCTGTGGGAAGGTCTGTTCCTTGTTGCTCAACTGGTCCTCCTTCCAGAAGTGTCTGTCACATCTAGGACAGATGAGGACAAAAGGTCCTTAACTTTCGCTTGAAGTTATCTAAGGGTAAAAAGAGAAAGTAACACAGTAAGTGCAAGCATCCATATTGTGTTTCATTGCAAGGTATTACAACCACCTCTTTAAAACATACTTCAGTGTCATCCTTACACACGTGTATTGTACACCTAGGAAAGAATCCCACACGTTCCACATCTTTCTTTCTTTGTATGGGACATGGGAAGTAGTCACTACTTCTCGAGCAGTCACCTGCTTCACTTCTGAGATTCATAATAACAAGATTGTATTTCTTTGAAAAAGCAAGTGTACAAGTTAAAAGACTATTTCACATTATTGATTATTTATTTTGTACCACAAAGACAGTGAATACTTTTGGCTGGGATCAAGCAGGAAATCACAATATGTTGAGCATAGGTTCACCATAAACCATCCTGCCTAGCCAGTTTGATAAACATTCTAATCTGAATCTTCTGTTAAACAGTTCTCTATTGCACTACATTTCAATGCTCAGAAAGTGAGACCTGGGGCTTATTATAGATACGTCTCATTGAAATTTCTTCATGAAAACGCAGACCTCACAATTCCATCACAGTCAAATCTATAAATTAAATGCTAAAAATTATTTAGAAAACAATAAATGACAAAGTGTAACGTAATTTGCCACTGTATTAACCCCTATATTGAAAAGCGTGCTCCCCTCCCGTCCAGCACAGAACACAAAAAAACAGAACTAATTAGCACAGGTTCAGAATAGAAAAGATACAAGATCAAAGGCTAAAAACAGTTTCCATATATGAAGAAGAACTCAGTATGCCACCAATATCCAGACTGGAAAAAAGATGACTTAAGGAAGGGCATGGTAGAAAACAACAGAAGTCTGAAGATGGAAAGATGCACAGACATTGTATGTTCCCTATCCTCTGAACTCAAGAACTACCTCATAAAAGCCAGGTTCAGAAGAAAAATGGGAGTTTCTTCTCCACAAAAAAAAGTGTGACAGAACTGTGAACTTCTTCCCAAGGATTCTGTTTATGCAAAGACGTTATGTAAGTCAAGAGGAAGGTGGAGGTATCCTCAGAAATCTCTGGAGATAGATGACAGTCTAAGAGAACCACTGGGCTGAACCAGGATGACCAGTCCTATCTCCTTGTATATTCCCTTATGTTAGTGCTAACTCAACAAATTTTATATCCATTTTACACTGATATATTCACTACTCACAGTAATGAGAATTACTGCATTAGGTACACACAGAGTCTAGTCTTAGTTGCATTTGAAGTACAGGCTAGATCCTTTTGAACACCAAAGTGAAATCCCATGGCTCTCTGTACTTTATTATATGCTTAATAAATTTGATTGATTTTTCCAAAACACCATCACCACTGAAAAAAAATCAAATCAAATGAGGCAGCAAAGTCTTACGGTAAAGCAGCAGTAGCCTTCCTCTCCCCAGTCCACAGTCCCAAAGCAGCCAGGGCAGAGGGCTACAAAGCAAGGTTCTGCTTCTCAAGTTGTTCACTGGTCTCATGGGTTTGAGTCTAACTTCATCCATATGTTCCCACTCAGTTCAACACTTATATAAATGCAGGTCAGCCTCTCCATTTCCCAAGTTTCATCTCAAAGTAAACCTTAAAAATCATATATTCTGTATTCCAATATCTTCTCTTTTGCTTTAATCTCTAGGATACAGCAGTGTTTCTGATTTATTTTGGGTAAGTGCAGATCAATTAAAATTCCTTCAGGGAAGCCTTCTGAACCAGCAGAAAGTGAATGACTGTCATCAGGAACAAACACTTCTGCTGTCATGGACTGGCATGTCACACTTTTGAGAAAAAATGATGTTAATTAATTCTATCCTTACCTACCAGGTGTACCAAAGGAATACAACCAGTCCTTTCTGCTGTCTTACTAGACACAGATCTTGTGTCTGTGAACCAAGTATCCCTATATGAAGAGCTGTGCATTGGCACATTATATGAAGAAGCAGCCTGTACTAGCACAAAAAAAACCATAGCAGGACAGAAATAACTTTGTTCAGACATCAGTATGCAACCAAAATCCTTTTGCAAGATGCATGAATTAATACCCTCAAATATCACCCAAAACCCAGACATTTTCCAGTATATCTACACATGTACCTATTCATTAACACTCTTTTTAGACACTACAGTGAGGAATTTGTATAACTCACACTTTTTTGGCCAGTTTGAAATACTGGATCAAAGTATGTTTACTGTTCAATCTATTCCCCTCTCTGAAAAAGAAGAGACTGCTACAATGTTTCCTGTTTGCTTCTGCAGCTCAAATGGCTTCACTGAGGATGAAAGGCAATTCACCATACAGCATGCTAGTGATCAAGGCTCCTGCACCACTGGCCTATAGCAACTTTTTAGGCTACCTCTCTCTTCTACTATTTGTCCAGCTTTTCTGTTTAGAATGTTAAGGGTAGGAATACAACCAGACAGCTCAAAAGCTATTCAAGGTCTGTTTGATACCCTTCACATCACTTTGATACTAACTATAAATCAGAGCAAACTCTACTAAACAAGAACCAAATGCTTTAGGATTGGTATATGAGCAAAGACAAGTTTCTTGAAAAATGACAAAATTTAGAGACACGGGTGCCAGGTATACTACAGAAGGTAAAATACTATTGCAGGATAAACCTATTGAAAACAATTTGATAGTAGCAATAACAATTCAGAATTATCATCACCACTACTTAAACACCAAGAAAAAAACACATGAGAACAGGTGGCTACCTACTGATTGTCAAATAAAAGCGTTGATTTTTACTCTTTCCACATGTGGCTTCCAGTTACCACGAACAAATTTACAAAATCTTCCCAGGAGCATCATCTTGAGTCTCTCAAACAAGTGCACATAAAAGGGAAAAAGTTGATACGCAATTATACTTACCAAGCATTAGAAATCAACAGCAACCTCAAAAAATTGTGTCAACTACAAATGCTTTCTTTTGAACCATTTGTTATATAATCTTACTTGAAGGTTAAATAAGCATTCATGCCTGCTTTAAAAATTTATTGCATATATTCCTTAATTCAATTATACCTGGTAGAAATCCACTTATATCAAAGATACATTAATAAGTTTTTACATGACGAATTTCTTAGATTATGTTTTTTTTATTTCTGAAACAGCACAGTGATACAATTAACCTGCAATTTTAAAGACTCAAATTTAATTCAGAGTACCCACATATTAATTTGGGATATTAAAAACTACACTTGTGTGCAGGCTCACGCCATTCCCATAAATTACCTAAGACACAAAGTAAAAGCTACATATCATAACGTGATCTTATTAGCATAACAGTTACAGGACTTTTTTGGCAAATCAGATATACAGCAGATATACTGCATTGGTAATGCAGATATACAGCTGCATTACAAAGCCATCCCAAATAAGTGCTGATAAAATACTTTATCTGTTGCATATTTTTAGAGTTTTAGAGTTGCTAAAGAAAAATGCATTAGAGAAAAAAAGTATTTGAGGACTACACAAGGAAGTTTCTTAATTCTTTTGGGATTACTATGATACAAAATTTCATTTTTGTAGATAAGCATCATATTAATTTTACTTCCAATACCTACAGCATATTTGATGTAACTAAGTAAAAAACTAGAGTAGAATGTGACTTGATATCATAGTATATAAAATCAAGGATTGGATTGGAGTTTTGATTTTGTTTTGCTTTAAGATTGAACAATATTTACTCTCATTTCTAATTATATAGATTGCCTAATGCAGTATTGCAATCATGTGCCCTTAGAACCATGTTTATCTAAAAGTCTTTACCCAGATATCTCAGAAAACATGAATTTACCAAAATAATTACTGCTTTGCTAATAAATGCCAAAAATATTTTCAAGAAAGATGTATTAAAACAGGGACAAAAGAAATAAATATATCTGTATTGAAGTCCCTTCCAGCTGATCTGTGGTATCATTGTCCTGATCTGGAAACAAGACAAACATTGAGTTAGCAGTACTTCCCTTCTCCTACATAACAAAATAAAAGGAAGGTAGGACAAATTAGGTATCTACAGATAAAAGGGTCTTTCTACTGTGCATCACTGCCATGAAGATAATCAAAAATCTTTCTTATGCTTTTATACAGATGTCCTGTAGGACCTGAAAAAGCATCCTAGAATTAGTAATATTTTAAAATCTATTCCTCTCCATCAGTTGTATACCAAATTCTTCAAATCTTCTGGATTTGGCTTATCATTAAGATTTAGAGAAAAATTCCTCATTTCTCTTGCAGATTTAGTCAATACTTACTGAAAATATATTGACCAGAAATACAACCTTATATTGAATTGCAAGAGGATAGAAAGGCATGAAAGCAAAATAAAGACTTATGTCTAAATAATTCCTTGCATGGCTACCTGTCCATCATCCCAAAGGAAATTATACATATGAGATGGATGAGAGAAGACACAAGCTGACTAGTTCTACCAGGCAATCCACCAACCAAGATGTAATGCTGGATTTGGGACAAACACATGTAATTCTTGACAAATGGCTGTTAAACTAAAATCCAAGCTTGGGAATGTTCAACAGATAGGGGTAAATTTGTATAGTGCTTCTTGTGGCAAATATGTCTGGGAATATTTTACTCCAGTCATCGCCAGTGGGAAAAGTGCCTCCTTTCTCCCATATTCCTTCCAGCTCTATCTGTCCTTCTCTTTCTAACATTAGGCTGTCATTCAGCACAGGGACATGCAGCAGGAGGTGAAGAAACGAATGTTGAGCAGTTCAGTGTGGCTCCAGACAGGGAGCATCACACACAATTCAGCCCATCAGGATTATGCAATCAACACCAACACCAATGTGATGGTAGCAGGAATTCAAGTTTGGTTTTTAATCCACCTCATTGCTAACTAGTTTGGACCCCTGCCACTTGAGAGAAGGCTACTCATTAATGTCCAGTACTGTTTTGGTGCTGCAGCACTCCTTTAATACTGGCAGGGTTGTAAGAGATTTTTGTAAAGAGAAAGATGTGAGAAATTCCGTAAAATTCCATTTGTCTTTTTTTCCCTCTATTTCTCCTTTTTCCCTTTATCTTCTCTCCCACTATCCCTTTTGCTGAAAAGACTGTCCCCCTGTGCAGCTCTGTGAGGAACACAGCACGTGCTTGGAGCCAGCAGGGACAGGAAGACAAGAGGCGAGCAGCAGTCCGTGACAACCCTCCTTGGATCCCTCCAAGGATCCCTCCTTGTCACCTTAGGCAATGGCAGAGCGCGGTCAGGCTTAGGCAGGACGGAGCGAGAGCCAGCCATGCTGAAGCCAGAGGTACAAGGGCATGAGGTATTAGAAACAGATTATGGGTGATGAAACACTGGACACTGTGGCAGGCCAGACAACAGGAGCATATGTTTATTTGAGGGGATGATTTACATTGTTATGCAGAAAAAGGTAGGGTTTAACTAAAAATGTGAACATGTCTGTCTGTGCTTGATCTCACAGACCTATTTGCTTCTGAGTGCTGAAAACATGATGACATCCTTGGGATATCTTTAAATTCAAAATTTTACTTCTCAGCTTTGGCAGATTGGGATATAAATAAATGTTCATTTACACTAGAGTTTTCTAGGAGAGTTAGATATATTTTATTGTCATAATTTTATTGACTGGTATATATTTCTCTCACAAAGCAGTGCAAGTCACTTTTTTGAATAACTGCTATTTGTACTGTCTACTTCATTTCACACATACAGAGTGTACAGAGGTCTGGAGGTAAAAGTAAAGTTTCAAGAAAATGCAGCAGCACAATGACTTCAACCACTCTAACCTGGAGCCAAAGCAGCCTTAACTTCCCTAACCTTCTTCAGCTCCACTTGCGGACTCTTACTCCTCCCTTGTGCTGACTTCAAAATAGTCCTGCAAAACAAGTGAACAACTTTTGAGCAAAACACGGTCATCCTTGCTAGGGCAAGAGAGGAGTGAGGAGACTACATAGATAAGGTGAGGTGAGATCACACAATTGTGATGTGGCACAGCTCGCTCCACTGTGGAAGCTCAGCCCGTGTGTCTCGGAGCGTAGATTGATGAACATTTCTTCCAGTGGCAGAGGCAGGACCAGTACCACCTCACCCTTCCCAGCACTTGCCACTGAGCTGTGCCAGGGAACATATGCATGGAGCCATACTGAGAAACTAATCTAGATCAAAAGTGCACTGGCTAAATAAAAGCTGCTTTCGAACTCATGGAGTCCACCAGACCACAAAAAACGGTATGAATATTTTCAGAGGTATAGCAATGAGAAAGAGGAACCAAAAGATCCTACAACTAAAGAAGCAAATACCACCATCCCATGATATGATTAGCCTATGGAGTCCACAGTCCAAAGCTATCAGATGTCACTGCAGCCTAGCAAGCACCCTCATCCCCAGCTGCCTCCCCCTCCACTCCTCTCAAGCCCACAAAGACACACTAAAAAGAAGTGCAAAGATCCGCACTGCAAATGAGATGGAAGTGCAGTCCTTGGGACACAGGTGTAGGCTCTGTTACAAGGACAGGCTGCAGAAGGGCAGCAAGGACTATAGCATTAACACTTAGCAGCTGCTGGGTTTAATTTACACGTCTTAGAGAACTGGGGCCCATTATTAGAGTGGATGTACACTAGCCTGGCATGCTTTGGTTTATTATCATTACGTCCGTACATAGGTATGGACATGCTTATGTTCACTAGCCTAAACAGCCCATTGTTAGTATTTATATCATAAACTGAAAACTATTTCCAAGTCTATTTTTTGGCCTTAAGATTGAACAACTTTTTTAAATTTCCAAAAGGAAATACTAAATTTTACTTTATATCCCTTTTCATTTTAATGATATTTGATTCTTACAAGGCATTTATCACATTTTTTTCCAAATGACATGGCTCCACTGTATCTGATAAAAAGTACCTAACTTACATATACATTATCTACATCATTTAGAGCACACACAAAATAATTGTGGTCCATCATTCTATTAAGTTATTTTCCACTTTTTAATAGTTTTGTTTAATAGATGTAGGAAGGCAATCATTAAATTAAACCTTAATATGAGCTCTCAGTTTGTAAACAGAACAGTAAAGTATGGCATGAAGGAACTCACAGTTCAAGAAATTCTGGGGTTTAGATTTACTAATTTTACATGTGCTTATATATTCATTTTTGACACAATTAAAAACTAATAATTAAAAAAAAAACCTTAGAGAAAATGTGGGAAAATACCTTATCTGCATTTCTCTTCCAATTCCATTTGGACAACAGTATTTCCTAAATGCAGCCTATTCACTGCTGGATATGTAATTACCTTCAGTTCACAGTCTAGACATTAATTCTTTCGTAGTATTTAAGACTCCTTGTAACACACATGCTGCTTTAAGTAAGCAAGGCGAAATCTTGACCAGATAAATTAGCAAAGAATGCAATAAAAGCTGCAATAAAAGAACTTTATCCTCCAAACCTTCAAGTTGCTGCTAAATGAGATTTCTTTGAAATGCAGATCAGTTGAACTAGATTAGTGAATTTTAGCTCCTGTCAACATCATAACAAAATACAAATACAATTGTTCACTGGCCTTATCTCCATGCTTCCATCTGCTGCCTTGTTATTTACTTTCCTTGATTTACTATGCAGATCTAAATAAGACACATCAAGGAGGGCTTACAACACAATGGCTTCTTAAGCTTTACATCAAGGTATTTGAAACTGAAGCCCTGAAAGGGCTGCCATCAAAGACATATCTCTAATGAACTTCCATATCAGAGAGGTTTGGTATTTAATACTGCTGTGAAAAGAAAAAGCTACAAATCAGAATGGCCTATGAAGGAAAATGTCTGCAAATCTTGATGAGATTAGCACCTACCAGAATTAATATCCCAATAAAAATGATATCTGGTTCACTGAAGAGTTAAAATTCCAACCTTTGCAAAAATAATGCCTAGTGTCAGAATGGGAAGACTCAGCTGACAAGGTTGAAAGGTCAGTGGGGTATTCTTTTTTCTCCACAAAATGTTCAAAAAGCATTTTTGCTGGTGGCTTGATTAAAATACTGTTGACAAACTAGCCATGGAATGAAGTAATTAGCAGGCAATAGCGCTACTGTGGTACTTGTAGAACAGCGGAATTTTACAATTTAAAAAAATTAGCAGCAAAGTCATAGCAAAATAACATAATCTAAAATGACAGCATGCAACAATTCTTCATCAATTTTACTATTTCCCTTTCTCCCCCACAGCAATCTATGGCAGTGCAGGATAAAATCTTCTGCCAGTTTGCTTAAAAAAAACATCCTTAAGTGCCATTTCTATTGCATGCCACAGCCCTACTTGTGAAGTGCAATAAACAAAGAAGTTTCCTCCTCATGATTTAAAGTCTCTTTACATACCTGATAGATTAAACAAATATAAACATCTCAGAGTTTCCAAAGCTCAGGCATAACCTTGTTAAGTAAACCCCCAGTTCTTGCAGTGTGCTGCCATTTGACAGGATTTTTTTTGCTGGGCATTGAAGCACATAAACAAATAATACTTTTCTTTCTTAAGAAAACATTTCAATCATTTATGTTCTTCTATAGCAAGGGAAGATCCCACAAGCGTGTTCTGTACTGTGGATCAATCAGCTCCAAACCGAAGTAGACATGTTGTATGCTCCAGTGCCTGGAAATCATGCTGCAGGCTCAGCAGATGATGAAAACAGAGGTATGCAGTGTAGGGGAGCCCCACATGGCACCCACTGGCTTCTGGGCATGTCAAACTTCACAACTACCCTACAGTCAATGACAGCAAACACCTTCCCTTTACTTCTTGCCTCCAAACATGTACTTGTCTTTCTACCCTCCTTCCAAATTGCAGGCAGTCTTCCAGAAACAAAGCCCCCAAACAGAAGCAGCATCCCTTGGCTGCACCGCAGAAACCACAGTTGTCTTCTTGCTGTATTTCACTTCGTACAGGATATGTTCCTGGCTTACTGATGGCCAAGAGAGACCACTACTTTTCCTTGTTTAATGAAATGACAAAACAACAGATTTGCATACGTAGAAGCAGGTGCTGTAACAGGTTTGACGACTCTTGACCTAAAGCACGTAAAATGATTTATCAGCAACAGCTGCCCCTAAGGTATTTGGGCTCTGACGGACAGTCAAAACTTCACCATCTGCACCACCGTGTGTTAAAAATGACAATCTGAATTAAAAGCTGGTCAACAAATCTCATATAACTAATGTCTTCCATATCCTCATCCATATGTTGAATTTCCAAGAGACACAACACTTGGATTATCTATTATAAATACCAGTCTTTGAATCTAAATAAAATAAGACAATCTAGAATCATGTGAAAATAACAGTGAAGCAGTTGCTACCTATTCACAAAACACCTACTCAAATAATACTTTGGATGTACACACATTTAAAATGCTTCTACAATTTCACATCATGATATAAACATTTATTCTTTCAATGTAGCATTATATGTCTTTTCAGAAATAAACAGCAGCTATAAACATCTACATAGGCTAATTCAGGGCCTTTCTTGGATGCCCTGACAAAAAACTGATTGACAGCAAAACATCTCACAGCATCTGTGTGTTCTCTGCACAATGAAGGTATCCCAGGGTAGCGAGGTTTGCACTTTGTGTTCTGATTTTTACATGTGAAGGGGAAATGGGTTTTTTTTCCCCAGACCAGAGGAGGGAACCTGAGAGTCTGAATATGACCCTCTGGTGAACACAGTGACTTGTTCTGGAGCTATGTTAGCAGAAGGTAGCACCATATGCCCCGAGCCCCAACTTGGATGCTCTTTCTGCAGTCTAATGTGCTTGTCAAAAGATGTTAAAATCACAGATTTACTTTCTCTGGATATATTTTATTATTGTAAAAAAAGCAAAAAGGAAGGCAAGTACAATGTATTATGACTTTATACACTAGCATCCAAAATGTACTTTCTTCAGTTAAAACTGCAAGATCTTTTTTATCAGTGAACAGTTTCTGATGTATTTAACATTACAGCTATCTTGTGTTTGATATCAATCACAGTTATTGTAACTCTTAATGATTACAAACTACATTCTAAACTTCAGTGTAAATAATTTTCCTTCTCATACAAACAAGAAAAAATACAGCTCATTATCTGGAAATGAGTGAAAATTACCCAACTTTGCTCCACTGAATTTCACTGAACTATTAATTATTTCATTTTAAAGACTCAGAACACCAGACTTATTACCAATATAATATAGGCAGGAAAATCACGAAAATAAGAAAACACTAATCCATGAAGAACATAGTGGAAGCAAATCTAAAGTAACTAAAAATGTGCTTCATGGCATTTCTAAAGATAACTTAAAATGTGGTGGCACACATTTCCTTCAGCTCATATTTTGGCCTTTAGTTTTTAGAAGAAATACAAGCATTTTTTAAAGTACATATTTATGCAAATAAAAATATTTGCAGGCACTGCTGAAAGACAGGAGGTAGTTTTTTCCTAAGTAAATAATAAAATTATCTTCCAGAATTTGGTAAGATTCAAATATCTTTCAAACAGTTACCATTTCTTGAAAAAACAATGAAGATTTGAAAAAAATAAGTTTGATTTATTTACTTGCTAGATTGTAACTGTCTGTCGAGAGATACAGTGATCCTCTCAAGAGCATAAATATTTAGACAAATTTTAAAATGTGTATTATATACTTGACAGAAGGTATTTACATGACAGCCCAGAGCTTAAGCAATCTGATGTGAAATATTTCCCTATAAAACAAAGTCAAGTTAGAAAAAAAGTGCAGCTCAGCCACATAAAAAGGCTTGAGATTAAAAACATAAGCATTTAGAAAGAGATTAGCCATATAAGTGTTTGCGTCAAAATTGTGATAACCTCCATCCTACTTCCCAATTCACTGGATGCTATGTATGAGTTGATGAAAACAGAAGATGAGCAGCAGACAGCATTCACTGGGTGTCTCTTCTGACAAAGCTGTTTAATTGCCTGCTTGTTATCTGCTGCCCTGTGCTCACAGCAGTGCCGCGTGCCAGGCAGGCAGGGATGCCTGGGATCATCACCCTGCCTCCACAGGCAAGGTCAGGGCTGCGCTGGGCAGCTCAGCCGCCACAACTGCACTGGCAAGGTGGTGTCCAAGAGAGACACAGACTGGTGAAAGGTGGAAACAAGCCTTGCAGATCTTGGGGGTATTAAACAAATGACCTATTTTAAGGCCAGATATTTTGTCGCGGACTTTGGCAGTAACACACGCATTCATCAAGGACAATTCTAAACCACCACAGGACTCAGGAGAACTCTCCCTCCCTCCACAAAGACCATGAAGAGTGAGACTTGGGACCCCCACATCACCAAAACAAACTGCCAACACATGAGAAACACGGACAGAAAAATATGACAAATAAACTTACAGGCATAATTTCCCACTGTATTTTGTTCTTTTCAAAAGGCAGATGAGCTTTGGAAGGAACACTGAGCTGGCTCAATGCAGTCATCGGGCACTTCATAATTGTGAATTGCTGCCACCAAGCAGCAACTTACCACAAAAAAGGTGTGAAAGCTTTGTAAGAATACAAGTATTCAAAAGCTATCATGTGAACATGGAGGACCTTTTACACTGCTGTCAGGGAAAAAAAATAACTCAGGAGAACTATATTGATGAAAAGAAGATGAAAAAGCAAGGAGCAAACCTAGAGTCAAACACTAAATTGGAAACGCCTGGTGAAATAATTTAGGTTTGAACATTTTTACTTGCTTTCATGCAATACTAAAATCAGACTAATCCTACCGAACTTTAAACAGTTACACAGGATATAATCTCTGCCTAATGCAGTGCTCCCAGCAGAGCCTGTGGTTTTCCTCTGTATGGAAAGCCAGGGAGAGGGGCTTTTCCAGCTCAGGAGTATTAGTGAAGCACCTGATGTTTGAATGAAGGAATCCAGCCACTGTTAGGATGAAGCACAAGAGGGAGTGGACTGTAAGTTATTTGGACGACAAGAGGAATTTTCTAAATATAATGGATCTTGAGACTGAAAAAAATCCAACTTTAATTAATAGAAAATGATTCATTTAGTCCAGGTCATACATCAAATTCTACAATGGATATCTCCACAGAGGAACACAGATTTATTTTTTCCCTTGTATTTCAGACTTTTTAAGTGTCTATTATTAAATTCTGTGAACTTAAGCATATTTGCTAAATTAGTTTAGTGACAGAACCAAATATTTTGCTATATTTAGCTATATCTTTCAACATTTGAATAAATGAAAAGCTAGGATATGAGGGTGAAAAAATGCTAGGGATATTTGTTTTTAAAGCCCCAAAATACAAATCAAAATCCAGCACATATGGACATCATGTATTTGTGGACTATAACAAACATAACACTTGTCAAAGAAATTATTTCTTATTCTGCTCTCCTTTCAAATTATAAAGCAGTCTTAACATTGGTAACTGTTGCCTTTTGTAAAAATGTGTGCCTTAGATGAACATGGAATGCTTTGTTCCCACCAGACGTATTTACTTAATATATTAAGTTGCTCAGAGAGGTAGTCTTTATATTTGCAGCACATAAAATATTGATTATTATTATTTTACAATAAAATGACAACTAAGAAATTTTCAGATATAATCTCTCCACTAAAGCATATTTCCTTTGTTTACATACAACGATTTTCTTTTAAAATTTAAAAGTGGAATCTTAAAAGTGGAAAAAATCCAATTACAAAATGTTCTTTGTTTGCAATTAAATTCCAAGGTTGCAGAATACTATATCTGTCCCAATTTTAGAGAACTGCTTAAGGCATCTGCCAACCAACTTTCAAGAGGATTAGCTGTAATGAAAATGCAATATATGTAAATACAACCATGTATTTAAATGTCAAATATTTCAAACACAATAGAAAAATTACAAATTCAAAGTTACCTTTTCAAACATAAATTCTATCAACTCCTTTCATGAAAGAGAAAAACTTTGAAACAGTATTTTTATACTGCATAAAACATACAATGTGGCAACATATTAACTTAGCCTTCTTAATGTATCTCATTATTGAACTGAATGTGTTTTCTTTATGAACACACAACATACCCCATCTTTAACACCAATGTCACATGCTTGAGATTCACCTTGTAGATTTTGAAGAATCTTGTTCCTTGTGCTAAAGCCAACAAAAGTAAGGTAGAGCATGAACTTTAAAAAGCACATTTTCCTCTGTGCTCTTTGAGTGTCTTGTTTACCTGACACGATGTACAATATTAGCACAGGAGAAAGAATACAATTACTAAAGAAAACAACATCATGCAGCTAAAACTCTTCTGACTTCAGACACATTTTTCTCATCTCTGGATGTGGTACAACCTTGCTGTGAACTATTAGCTTTCCAGTACTTAGAGACAGACGGTTTCATACTGCTCAACAGAGATTACTGCTGTCTACCTAAATAGGGCTTACAGTGGCATCAGCATATTTTATTAACTCAGAACCATAAATCCTATTCTTATGTGCTTTAAAAGACCAATACTCCTAGGGTCAGTTAAATTTACAACAGAGTGGCACCTACAAGAAAGACACTTCACAGTAAGGATATGCTGCTTTCCCCTTGGGAATTCTTATATCTATTGAAAGTTTAATAAGCAATATTTCATCACTGACACAAAACAACAGCTTTCCAAGCAGATTTTTAGCTCATTGCAACACTACACAGTACCCCAATATACTTTATAATGCCTCACAACAGAGGTTTTCTTCATGTTTCAAAGCTCCCCACTCTTGGCACAATGAGCAGATCTAAACTTCTGCTCTTCTGTGAAGCTTTATGTATAAACATTGGCTGTCATCAAAGTTCTAACTTTGGGGATTTGATTTTAAAGTAATAAACCAATTTTAATCAACATATTCTTGAATTGTGGACTTTTATCTTTATCTTTATCTCTTATTTTATCTTTTATCGTAACACAACATTATTCACTAGAACTTCACTCTCAAGTAACAATATAAGAATTTACTGCTATCACAGCTATGAAAAGAACTGAGCTTTAAAACTATTCAATTTTGTCCTATCAAAATTGCTGTCTCGTACTGATTGCAGAATCTATTTAATTTGGTATTTTGTAACAAAAATGTAAAGAAACTACAAAAAATAAAGAGTTAGAAGTAAACATTTTGATCAACCTAATTCACTTTCAAAAAAAAAACCCACCAAAACTCCTGCTGTTCCTTTTTACAAAAATACCTTGGCATTTAAAGACAAAATAAGTGCATGTGTGTGACTTGTTTACATAAGATAGAAATAAATCTTTCCTAAATGCACAGAGTATAAAGTTTTCTTTTGATAGTCTATGAATAACAGTCAAGGAAATGCTTAAAACACTTAGCAAATACTTTGACTATTTAGCAACCTCACCAATATGGCTGCTTAGACACCATGGTGATGTGCATCACAAACAGACTTCTGGAAACACTGCACCAACTCAACACAAGCATGCAACTTTAGCATATAGAGAGGAACCACATGGAATTACACTGCATGAACAAGGCAGGTCTTGCGTGAATACATGGTGCATCACTAGGAAACTGGGGAAATGCTGAGTCAAAAACACTGATGACTTGCATGATGTCCATGCCAGCGAAAGTATGATTTGGAACAAACCAATGAAGTGGTTAGCCCTCAAATAAAACTTAAAAAACAAAAAAACAAAAACAAAAAAACAAAAAAAAAAAAACATAATAAATACGAAATCCAGCTACCCAAGTGAAATTATACAGAAGCTCCTTCTTTCAGATGCATTCCAGCCTGCATCTACATTAATACCATGCTGACTTTGCACAAGCAGGCACAATCTCTGGTTTCTTATGCCTCAAACTTGGTTCTTAGTAGGTTTTTCAATTCAGAGATTTCCCAGTTGGGCAATCCCCACTTTGTCAATTGTTTTGCAAGAACACCGTCCTCAGAAACACTGCTCACAGTGATGCAGGTGCTTCTTTAAGGCGAATCAGTGGTTACAGAACTGTTTGTTAAGATGGGGCTAGTGATTTAACAGCTGACTACTACCACAATGTGAATACTTCCCACCTCTTCTCTCTTTCTGCCTTTCCACATCAGCCACTGGCTCCCACTGCTTACCTTATAAAGTCTACAGCAATCTCAGATCCTTCAGTGAGCCAATTCAGGTCACAGAAAAGGAAGAAAGCCTACATAGGCTTCTGCTAAATTTGTTTTTCACACATTTATTTTCCACAAATTTGTTTGTTTTTTTTTTTTTTTTTGTTTGTGTTGCTGAGTTAACTTGAAGCAGTGAAGCAGAGTCTGCTGAGTTCCAGATAAAGACCGAGAAGGGTCACAAGCACACACACACGAGCCCACAGATGCAAGAAGAGGGAAGAGGGTGGCAGGCTGAAGGCAGGGGACTAGGGAAAACCCCTTCTCTTTAAAATTAGCAACAGTATATCACAAGACATCAGCAGTCTGTAAAACTACAATTCCACTGACTGTCTCCAGTACTAACAATGAACCAACTCGTAGTTCATTCACACATTACCTCTTTACTTTCTCAAGCACAGGAGGATTTTTTTCTTCCGAAGACCCTAGCTCAGACTCACTTCTCAGAAAATACTTGAGTCCACTATCTGTATATGCCATTGGCTACCCAGTAGCTCCAACACTTACTGAAATCCTGGCCAAACAAGCCTGGAGTCACACTTCTTCCCACCCTCACAATAATCCCTAGCTAAGACAATTTGAGAGTTACAGTCAAATTGCTACTCAATCTGTCTCACAGTAAAGAGTATCTAAATTTATATGCCACTTCCTTCCAGTTTACACAATGGAAATAAGAGCTGGGTTTGTAAGTTATTTGTTTGTTTGTACTTAGAAGAGGTGGGGAGGAAACAGAGAACAATATACAGGAAAAAAGGGCATTTTACTGAGCCATCATGTGTCCCATATGACTGTTCCTAGATTTGCCAAGCAGATTTAATTCTGTTGTCTTCTGTAGTATGTAGTCTGCTCTTATGTTCACTTTCAGTCTGTATTAAAGCAAATTGCAAAAAACACAAGTGGAGACATAAAACTCCTTAGTCAGTATGTGAGCAAAGGCTACTGTAAACCAAAACAAAGCAGAGAACTCTCAAATAATTTTAATGAGTTTCTGGAAGAAAGGTCTTACACTTCTTGAAAGTAAAAGACAAAGAGTCTAAGCAGAGAGCTGGCATTTTGGCAGGTATTTGGAGAACTAAGCATCATTTGGTTCTGTTGATAAACTGCAAGCAAGACTCACAGGTAGACATTAATTAAAGGTCATCCTCTAGTCATGGAGGCCAAAGACATCAGGGGCGAACAGATGGGGAGGAAAATCTTATGAAAGTAGTAGAACCTGGTTTCACTGGTGACTTTTCAGGCAACTATATAGCTCCAAATTAATGATGACTAAGCATTTTGTCAACAATTTGAAAAACGGCTGTTCAAACTTTCAGCGCTTGAAACTAAGCTTTAGAAGGTTTTAAGAACACAGTACTTTTTATCCAGATTTTCCAACTCAATCCTTGAATATAACAACTCTTCTGTAGAGAAAAGTGGCTTTTGAGAATGATTTATTATCAAGCTGAAGCCAAGTGCCAAGTGCCAGACAAGACCCTCCAACAGACACTACATACAGGATATTGCCAAAGAATCTGCAGGAGGCTGCAGGTCCTGCTCCACAGACACACATCCAGCTGCTCATGTATGTTTCTTGGTTGCGAAACCAACTGTTACTCAGTCCACTTTGATTCTCCTTACTCACAGCAAAGCACTGGCCAATTTTTTACCCCCACCAAATATCCATAGTTCTTCTAGAGAAGCATCTGTATTCTCCCCTTGACAGCTGAGTGACTTCATTATTAAAGGCACCATCTTTGGAACTCGGAAGATGTGGATATAACATCTAGAAAAGTGTAAGATACTGTTCTGAGCATAAGTACATTTTCATGCAAATTAAGGCATTATGGAAATTTAAACTTCAATATGATGACATTAGTGATTCACACAAATGCCTTACATGACAATTTGAGAGAAATTTTGTCCAGAGGAAAGAGTCCAAGTTTATTCTTTCATTTTACCACAATACCAAAGGATCTCCCTTATCATGCTACCATCTTGTTTCCCCTCTGAAATCCTGAACTGCAAGAACTACCTTGAAGATGGCTCACAGCAGATCTCAGTACACCAGCTCTGTGGGTGACTCCAGGTGCAACCCTATTGCAGCTGAAGTTTACCTCCAAGCCCAGTCTTTCATGACCTCCATCCTTCCCAGCCTGCTCTCTTTCATGTTTACTGGGCTACTGGATGGACTGTTTCAGAACACCATGAATCAGCAGGAAACTAACAACACAAATACAAAAATTGTAGCATATTTATCAATTTATCAAGATTAAAAGATTTAGATAAATGTAAGGCATACTGGAGTTGATGCACAGAGATTACACTGAAATGACACAGTATCACAGGGTTTACTGAAAATTTGTCTCAATCTCTGGTTTCTCTTCTGCAATTTTTCATTTTATTATTTTAAATTTACAGAAGTATCTCTGAGATCCTCCCTCTGGTGATTCTTCCTACTTCTTTCCTAGTTCCAGCCCTTCAAATGTTGCCCCGCCTTTTGTATCTCCTTCAGAAAGAAGGGCAGCTTTCACATGGTACAAGTCACAGCTCTCCCGCTTTCATTCCTTCTGTTCATACTCTTTATTATTATGTTTAACAGAAAGAAGGAACACTACAGGCTCCTATTGAACAAAGAGATTTACAACAGAAATAGAAAACTGAGATGGCATTAAGGCACTGGAGTTTATAGGTAGCTGCAGGAGACAAGAGCACAAGAACACCTGGGAAAAAATAAGGTACGATATTTAATGTCAAGGTAGTACTCTCTCAAAATCTTAAAATTTCTCCTTTTTGCTGTCCACAGTACTCAGCACTCAGAGCTTCTACTGTAAAATATTTCACAGGTGCATCAAAGAAGCTTTACATGGATACAAAGGATTTTATTATAAGCCAGTAAGATCTAAAAATATGCCATTTCTCTTGTAAGAAATTTATTTTTTTTTACTAGCTTATAACTTTTCAGTTTAGACCAACAATATTTGTGCTACTGAGATTCCTTTTGGTATTGCCAGTTCTCAAAATGTTAATTTTTACACCAGTTTTCATACAGTCCATGTAACTCTAACAGAACTTTATGCCTTAAAAGAAGAAGTATGTGTATTTCATATCAGAGATTAAATAGGGTTCAAAAATATATATCTGAAGTCTTCAACCTACGAACAAGGTTTTTAAAAATATCCAAAAATAATGAACACTTTGTACATTCTGACGTCTCTGAATTTTACATGAGTTCCTAAAAGTGCGTGATAATACTATTTGAAATTACTGAATTAATTTTACTGTCCTGTTCTGATTCTGAAAGGTGACACTTGTAACATTCCTTAAATAACTGGGGCCGAGACAGAGATGACAGTGGTGATTTTTCATAGAAAAGAGAACCTAACTTTGATACAAAGCATAAGGAGGGACACCAAGCATGAGGTGGAAATAAGGCAAAGGTTGTGCAAGTCCACACCAAGCTGGAAGGGCCATCCTCAGTGCTAATGCATCCATGATCTGAGTTCACAGTACAGGATGACTCAAGAGCTGGCATCAAACCAAAAATCATGGCTAAATGGTTCAGAATCTTAACAGGGTTTGACTTGTATTCTGTACTGAGTTTTAGGAATGTTGGACAAATTTTTCAGTCTTGAGAGTATTGTAACAACTAGAAATTCCTTATGAATGAATGTTAAAGAGGTTTGCACAGAAGGAAGGTGCTAACATAAAAGCACAGGAGAGGTGGGAAAGGTAAGCACTTCTTGTCAGAGGAAGAGTCCTGTCTCATCCCTCTCACCACCTCCCTTCTCCATAGGTGTCCACTTCATTGCCAGTACCAAGGGAGGCACAGGAAAAAAGAAAGCAAGAACTTTGATGGCATTTCCCAGGGCTCCTCACATGCATGAGGCCCTGGATCATAAGGTAACACCTGCAAAACAACCTGCTATGAACATGCAATTCCCATGTTCATAAAACACTACTTCAGAAATTTAGGTATGAGGGATGAAAAAGCTGGAGAAGCACTCTGCTGCTATTAAAATAGAACTCAGTTTGGTTTTTTTTTCTCATCACATTGTGTTTCCACCAAAAGCATGGTGTTAAGTCCTTCTGAAAAATCTGTTTTAATATCCATCATATTCAATGGTGAGGGCAAGCTCGATGGGAGTGAAATGGACACACTTATCATAACTACTAGAGAAAGTAGGGTATGGAGGAATGCCTGGGGACAACTAGGCAGAAACAGCCTCTTACAGGGAACAAATTACTAAGACAGGGGGACGGCTACACCTAAAAATATCACACACAGGTACCAAAAGAGCGGTTAAGAGATTCCTTGCCTTTGTAATACAGGTTTTATATTACCTAAGATAGTTCTTGTAGCCACCAATGATTTTACATTATCCAACAAGTTACATTTAGGTTACTGTGACTTGTTAACTAATTTTGCTTAAGATAATGTAATAGGCATTTTAAAAATCTAGGCTCAGACCTTCTCCACTGGACAGAAAAACACACAAAATGTTTAATGAAACAGAGTAACTACATACTGCATTAAGCATATAATATTTTAACTATATGCTATTTGATCAGACTACTAAGTGGAACCATCATGTCTATGCCTGACTATTTAAAGTTCCCATATTTTAGTGTTCAACAAGAACATTTCATCTGTTCATCTTCTTATGTCAGTCTCTCACATAAAACTGCATACAGTTTACAACTGAGCAAAGAGAATGCATAATACACAAAAAAAAAATCAGCATTACATTTCAAACAGAAGATGACTGTCAGATGACCAATTTGTCATTACATTTCAAACAGAAGATGACTGTCAGATGACCAATTTGTCATTAGAACATTAGTACCAAGGTTGTACCTAACCTTAAGGACCAAACCCTCAAGAAGAATAAACAACATCTAAAATCACGGGTGTTTTGTTCCTTGAGGACATTCAGAGCAAATCGGGCAATGGTCCTACGCTGACACAAGAAACAATTCAGCTAAAAATTGAGTGGCAATGAAAAAAACCCCACAAGAGGCAGCAAATACCATTTCTCAATAGCAGATCAAACTCAGCAAATGAACAGAAGGCAGAAGAGGACAAACTGATTTGAGAATAAGAAATCATGAGGTCCAGAGATAGCTGTTACTAATTATGTATCTTAAGAGACAGAATCTTTATTTCCTGTTGGAGGACTCCAGAAGTCTGCTTTCTTCATTCATGTTAGATATTAGCATGCTGTTAATTGTCTGAAATCATCTGTTGTCATTATTTTCAGTTACAAAGAAAGAAGAATATTAGCCATTATCTTTGGGTTCAATGCAAATGCACAGCCCTATATAGAAAAGGGAGCGGGATGAAAAGGGGATCATTGAGATTCTGCCTCTACTCTCTTTACTGCTGCCATCCTGTTTTCACAGGGGAGAGCAGTATTCATCAGAGGCTATGTACATTTTCTTTCTTCTCTTTGGTGCTGATGCTGACACACAGGGAGATTCCACAAGAAATGACAGCACTCTGTTAATTATCAAAGGACACCCAGGGCTGAAATTCTGCTGGTACATACTGTACCCTGCACCTTCCTGAGCTGCAGTGCCATGCTCTACAAGTAAAGCTTATGCTGCTTCTGGCCTTTAGAATTTTTCAAAATAATTTGAGCATGCTAAAGGTTACCTATTAGCCACTAGAATTTTTCATGATGTGCACTCCACAGGTATTTTCACACTCTGAGAAATGCTTTATTACTTGAGTAGAAAAATTTTCTCCTTTGCAGGGCCAGTAGAATCTTCTTCCATGGAGTGAGTGAGAATGCCAAGAAGGGCTTTCCAAGTGGCAATTTAAATCCCTCTGAACCACAAAGAAACACAAAACTTCAAAAAACCCAGTTCATGAGAAAGTCAAGCAAAACCAGATGCAGAATACAATGATTACTATAGTACAAATAAAATATATAAACCATATATGTTTTGGTTGAATGACAGTCCACATGTACACTGACTGTGGGTGTCTCCAAGCCATGAAGCTTCTGCTATAAATTCCCTAGTGGATGACCTCAGAGGTCTCTAGGTACGTAAACTGCAATGCCTTCAGTGTCTCAGACACCACAAAATGCCTGATGAAGATGTGAATATAGAATAACAGAATATCTTGAGTTGGAAGGGACCCATTAGGATCATCCCAGTCCAACTCCAGGCCCTGCACAAGGCACCCACAACAATCACACCATGTGCCTGACAGCATTG
Organism: Onychostruthus taczanowskii; assembly: GCF_017590055.1. Classification (NCBI taxonomy): domain Eukaryota; kingdom Metazoa; phylum Chordata; class Aves; order Passeriformes; family Passeridae; genus Onychostruthus; species Onychostruthus taczanowskii. The sequence continues at coordinate 3,155,276 of NW_024504566.1, forward strand.
TCCAAATGCTTCTTGAACCCTGTCAGGCTTGGTGCTGTAACCACTTCCCTGGGGAGCCTGTTCTAGTGCCCAACCACCCTCTGTGTGAAGAACCTCTTCCTGACATCCAAACTAAACGTTCCAGGCACAGCTTCAGGCCATTCCCTCTGGTGCTGTATCTGGACACCACAGAGAAGAGATCAGTGCCTGCCCCTCCTCTTCCTCTTGTAAGTTGTAGACTGCAAAGAATCTCCTCCAGGCTGAACAAACCAAGCGACCTCATCTGCTGTTAGTAAGGCTTTCCCTTCTAGGCCCTTCACAATCTTCCTGGTCCTCCTTTGAATGCTCTCTAATTGATTTGCATCTATTTTATATTGTGGTTCCCAAAACTGCACACTGGACTCAAGGTTCATCAAGTTAAAAGATCCTGCTTTGGCCATTCATTGTAAATCTTGAGCAATCTCTATGCACTAAGAGGCCAGCAAACATGGAGAAACCTTTAACGCTTTCAGCAATAACACAGAGGCTCTGCCCATGCTAATAAAGCAAGGGTCAAGATATAGGCTCAGGTGCTGAATCTGTGAAAAACATGGTACTCACTTGTGCTGCCCTGATGCCAAGTGTCTGGATCAGAAAATTTGCAGGTCCAAAGTTTAGAAGGAAAAACAGAGATTAAGATAAAATGTGGCCACAGTTTTAGAAGTTTTCCTCTACACGTACCCAGAGTTAAAAAATGTATACGGAAAATAGAGACCTTCACTTATCCCAGATTTTTGCACCTTAATGGAAAGGTGCAGCCATTCACAGGCAGTTAGGAGGTTACAAGGCAGTCCCATGTAGCTGTGCATTGCAAGATTTAAGTCAAACCAAACCAGCCACTAGACAAATATCTTAACAAGTTTTTGATGGACCTGGAAAAGGGCAGAAAATGAAGGCTTCCTCCTTAGGTGAGCATGAGCAGACATGCCTGACAGATGGGCTTTTACAGAGCTGAGGGAGAGAGCACTGGAACTGGTAACAAACAAACACACTAAATGTCAAACATCCCTCTCTGGAATTTATAGGGACTGGTCTAACTGAAGTAATGTTCTCACTTGTATTCACAAAACACTCACAAAGCTCTTAGAAGTCTTCAGCACCCGCACAGTGACAGTGGAGTGTTTTGGGAAAGTGGCAAAAGTCAGAAAGACTTATCTGTCAGGCGTCACTGTCTGACTGGGCAAGGAGCTGGAGGAGTATTGTCCTGTGGCCTCACACTGCCACCATAGCAAAAGTTTTCTGTAGTATGAGAAACAATAGCCAGACAGCTGAAAGAATACAGAGTGGGAGAGCTCACAGAGGGGAGACATACTTAATGTTAGGTGATCTGTGGCACAAGGCTTCGCAGAGGTTAGCTGGGAAGTGTATTGTCAGAAAAAGAAAGCACAGACTAGAATCTGTTCACAGACAAAAGAGCTCTCACAAATTGAGAGTTAATAGTTTCTCCAGTGAGCCCAAGGATTTGCAGTAATATAATTTTTGTTTCAAGTGTTCACCTTGGGACCCAGATGCTTGGAAAGAAACTGAGACATTTGGAGAGATTCAGGTTTTGCACCTTTGTGGCACCCCTTATCAAGGAAACAATTGTAAAAGTAAATGAAAAAAGGCACACAGGGACACAAGTTAACAGCAATGACTACCACCACCATGATGAAAACTTCAAGGGTGACAGACAGGACATACGGAAGAACCCTGAAATGCACACAGTTACCATCTGAGAAGAAAATAAATTATTAATGAGAGGTCAGATTTATAGCTACATGACAGTACGCATCTACAATACTAAAAAGTTACAGACCACATACTGAATATCCATACAAATGCTGTCTAAATCCACAGCAAATTTCAGCAGGAATAGAGTGTCAAAACACCCTTGCTTCTGGCAAGAAACAGCATCTGTATAATGCACACTACTGAGCTGTAAGTTACCTGGGATGAAATCTTCACTTGTCCAAGACCTGAAGAGAGAGGAAATACCTGATAGGAGGACAATGACAGATGTTTGGAGCTAAGATAAATTCATCATCATAGGAATGGACAATGCAGATTGCCCAGAAGATTCTACGGCATTTACAGAGACTAGTAAGAATGTTCTGTCAGCCACCTGTGCCTCTGACCCCATTTGTGTACAGCCTTCCAACATGTAAAGGCAGGAAATGTGAAACAGGTGACATCAACAGTCTCACTGACAAGACAGAACTCCAGTGATGCAATTGAACAAGCTTACTTCCACTCTCCTGAATACAGCAACTGCTCCCAAGTATGAAGAGCTAAGAGGGATGCAGAACAAGTCCTCTTTCATGAGCCTGCTGTTGCTTTCCAAGTCCTCCTGGTGGCAGAAGGAGAGCAGGCTGGAGCAGAATGTCTGGCTCTAAAATTACCCCAGAGTGGCCACTGTCATGCACAATGTCCATGCATCAGGCTTCATTATGTTTCCACTTCTTTATTAAGGAGAGCCTAAAATAGTTTGTGATCACTTAAGCAGGTTCTCGAAGTCACTCTGGTCCCTGATGCAGGAGCAAGGCAGGTGAACCCAACAGCATCAACAATCAGACAACACTGTCAAGCTGTGATTACCTTACACACATTCATGGGTAAAAATAAATTTATACTGGGGAGGCAAATAGGAAGACCTTTTCTTACCACAGGGCAAAAAGGCTGAAAAAAATCACTGTTGCCTCATTAGCAGGTTTTTCACCTCAATAATGCAAACTCTTCCTGAAGAGATTTCTGTATCAACCAGATCAATACAAACTGACAGAGTGATAACTGAAGCAGAAGGTTTAATAAAGGAGATATACATAGAAATTTGAAATAGGTTTCTCAAATAATGAGATAATATATAAATATGCTTGCCACATAAATGCAAGTAAAAGACATGGTGAAATGCCCAACCTAAATGATCCCGCGGGTCTGTGAAAGGCCTCAACAGGGGACATGTCTAATCGCTTCAAAGTAGCAATGTATGTTATTCAAAATTTTCATTTCAGACATCAACTCCTACAAGGACATAGTTTTAACTTCACAGTTTATTACATTACACTACTTTATTCATCCCCACACTTCCTTTTTTCAAATAAACATTTCTCTCCATTGGTTTTCTTTTTAAAATTCAATTACTCAACTCAGTAGGCCTAACAGGAGGCTTTCACATGAAATCATAAAGTCTTTCATGTTTAAATTAAAACAGTAGAAAATTTAAGTAAATTACTGAATTAAAAGCCACGATAAAAACAAAATTCCAAAATTTCCTCTCAGAAAAAAGAAAAAACACCTAAGTATGTTATTTAAAAAAAACAAAACTGAAAACTGCAGAGCAGCATACTCTCAACAATGTCAATCTGCATTCAGTTCAAGAAAGATTAATGCTGCCTGACTTCTGTTGATGTTATTATGTTAGGAAATAGTGCTAGTCAAAGGTAAGTCTCTCAAGTCAACTTTAGTATTAAAGATATAGCTAAATGAGAGGCATAAATAATTCATTACAAGAGGCCTGATTCTGCACTATTTCTGTTTTCCTTTTAAATTGCAAGTTATTCTCATGGATACCAGAGACTGGTATTTGAAGATTCTTACGACTTTGGGAACTTTTTTGAGCAGTATGTTATTGTGTTGATTTTAAGAACTGACGTAACTGAAAGTCCAAGATTCCGATCACCATGCCCACACTCAAAACACATCATATGCTACAATAAGAGGAAAACACCTCTACATTTTTAATCTGCAACACTGTTAGCTTATCTTGTAAAATCTTCTCTTAAATAAAATACATATTCCTTTAAATGACTAGAGGTTGAAGAAAATAAGATTTCCTCCAAATAAAAATAAATGGAATTACTTACTGAATTAATTTTTTTGTAATATTTCAATGTATATTTTGTCAGCATATAAGTTCTATGCGTGCAACTAAGAACATTTTTTGCATTTTTTGATCAAAATGTACGTGCAGCACATTGAAATTCAAGCAATTTTAAATGCTTTAAAATACTTATCTTTGTCACTATATTACTTCATCATTTTGGCAGAGACACTTCAATAAAGTTTTATTCAAATCAAATGATAAGAAAATGTAATTTTATTTCATACACAGTAACCAAAATGTTTACTGGAGGATCACAGTCATTATTATATATTTCTAAATGCAAGATGGTATTCCTATACAGCCTAAACACAGTGTTTTTTCCCCAAATAATAAGCTTAGCTATCAAAACATTGTTTAACATTGCAGCCTGTACAACAAAATGATTCTGCATTCAGCTTAGAGATTGTCTGTCTTTGTTTCAGTCCTCCTTCAGGCCAAAGAGGTGCAGAAGTCCCTGAGGAACAGCTACATACCATTTTACCCAGGAAAGCACAGCTCCCCTTCCCTGCCTCCCCATAAGCAGAGAGGACAGAGGTGCAGGAGGGCAGCAGCACCCCTTCAGCAGGGGTGACCACAACCAGTCCCCCGCTGCCTGCTCCTCCCGAAGCCTCGCAGGGTGCCAGGTCCCCAGCGCCTGCTCCTGCTGCAGCGCCTCTCACTGCCCCTGAGGAGACAGGAACCCCGGCTGCCAGCCTGACCCGCCCCGGGCCCAGGGATGCGCTTTCCAGCACAAAAGTGCGCCTGCTGCAGTGGCTGCCACCAGCATCCGTGCGTAAACTCCTTTTACACCATCTGAAGTCTAGTAATATGCAAAGATAGATGATATTTGTGGATACTGGAGATAAAGTTTACATGCTGAAAGTCATAAAAAGCTTTGAAACAAGCAGCCCACCTGTTTTTTGTAGTGTTTTTCTACATCAAAAACCAGAATGTACCATGAAAATTGATAAGAAAGTTTACTTTATGCACTCTTTCAACCATGGATGAAGCAAAATTTGATATCATGCTAAAATTCACTGCCATAGATATACAGAAACAGAAACTGATTATATAAAATAATCAGATTGTATCTCAAACTGTTTAAAATAAAAGGTTATATTGATAGAATGTACCATATGCAGTATTGAGTCATCTCTAAGTAATGTTGGTCAAGTTCAATTAAGTAGAACACATAATTTCAGTGAGCTGCAATCATCATTGTTTCAAATTAGCATAACTACAATATTAATTACACATTCCTAGAAAGCAAGACGAATTAGGTGTAAAGGAGGATATGAAATATCCCTGATTAAAAAAACTCCCTGCAAATCATCTGCAACACTGTTATTATAGGCTAATTTTTTTTCTTAATTTGACATGTTAAAGCTTCATTCCTACTGTACGTGTAAGACGCTGAAGAATTTTCAGACCGATATATCACAGTATATGACAAGACCATCACGTTAGGCAACTAAGCATGTCTCTTTTGCCACCCGCCATTTCTGTCAGCTCTCCTGAGCACTCCAGTAAATCTTCCAGGAGAAAACTATAACATGCCACCATTTATGTTCAAATGATATGCTTTTTAACCAGGATCTGATAAACAAGATCTGAAGCACTCCATTAAAGCCTTCCAGAAGTTCTGCAACCACTTCACTTGAATTAGACACGGTGTACGATGCAGTCATTAATTGAAAAGAAGCAATACCATGAGTTCTTAGATCTGTATTTAGTATTCATGTCATTCTCTGATCTCTCTACCATACAATTTTTAACAGACCAAAAGTTTTGTAATAGTAACACTGGACAGCTGTGTTAAATGGATACCTGCAACCTATGCACTGTAAGTGGGACAACACTTTAGACATTTTAGAAATCCCATTTTAGCAGCCAGCAGAGAAAGTGAAAGAGCTTACCTCTGTTACAGGTAGTCCTGCAGACTGCCCACCAGAGAGGGGCTTAATTGGAATCTGCTGATGAAGAAACTAGAATAAATATCAGCAATAATACAGGTCTCAGTTCTCTAAAGAGTTCTAAATCCAGTAATGACATGTCCAGTCTTCCTTCCAGACCTTCTAACAGAGCTCTTGGAGAATATGTGCTAGGAGTACAGGCTCACAAAACAAAAGTAAATAGGCAAAACAGAAAAAATAAGAGCTTTTAACTTCTTCATGTGTTCCACAGACCTCCAGTTTTCAAGACTATTAACAGTAAATACCAGAAAATAGAGAGACTATTTCAAGACTAAAGCTACAAAATGCTTTACTAATTTTTGTTCCAAATAAACATTTTGAATAAAAATTTTGAATAGGATGAAAAACAGGCTTTACTTAAGTTTGTATCAGTTGTGGGCAGGAACAAAGATGGCACTAAAATAACGAGGAAAGGCAGAAAGATCTTGTTATATTCTTTTATTGATCCAATTAGCTATGGAAAGAACAGCCACAGCATTAAACAAGGAAGCTTCTCTTTAAACTTGTTCCATTGCAGAAAACACTGCTTCCCTTCGGTACTTTCTCCTCGTTTGGTTTCTCTGTGCTTTTAAATGCACCACAGTACGTCTGACAATCTAGCCTAATTTTAGTTCTCTTTAATTTCTTTCCACCACAGCACCATAATCTTCAAGAGAAGGGAAGATCCTTCTTCATGGGAAGGATCCCATGAGAACCACAACCAGAGGTCAGTGATCCTGGGACTGCCCAACAGTTTGGGACCCTCTCTCCCTTTACTGCACAACACAAGGTTTTCTACTTCTCTGAGGGCTGAGCCCAGCCAGGAATGGTTTCAGAAACAGCTTTGAGAGAAAATAGACACTACTTGTCCTGCTTCCTCTCACTCCCATCTCTTCTAGTGGACACCCCATCTCAGATTTTTTGTACTAGCCACAGTTCTGTTCTTCACCTGCTGCTCAGGGAACGCACAGGAATCTTTTTTCTACATCATGAAAGAGAAGCTAAGCAGAGGACAGGATTTACATTGAGAAGAAGAAAATATTTCTACCTGGAGAAGATGACAGGAAGACAAGACAGTGACAGCATTATACTGCTGCTCCTGAAGTCTGTATCAACATTTACAAGTTATGATGGGTAAAGAAAGCATCATGCTATGACGGAAATTAGTAAAAACAGGAAGACAATCTTCTGAGTTGGAAAAAAACCCACAAGGATTATTAAGTCCAACTCTTCAGTGAATGGTACACACCAGGATTAAACCCTCTAACCTCATAATTATTAGCATCATGCTCTAACAAACTGAGCTCATCTCAAGTCTACCATCAGTTACCTTACCTCCAGGACAATTCATTTATTTGAGAATGAAGACTCAAGAAAGAGAGAACCTTCCCATATGACTATCAGCAGTCAGCTTGGAAATCAAGAGATTAGCCCAAGATCTCAGCTCACAATAAAGCCTTTGTGAAACTTTCAGATCATCCCATATTTCTTGGCATAGAAGTCGCATGGAGAGAAGACAACATCAATTTTACAACCAGAAGAACAAGTATGTATATGTATGCTATATGTAGCAACACATAATATTCCACAGGATGGGGAACACCTTCCTGGGAAATAATAACTGTGAAAGCATTACAGTGGTTAATCAGCATGAATGTGAACTAGCATGCACAAGGGACTAATATAATCGCTGTATCATCACAGAAATCTGAGAAGCAATGCCACCTGAGCATTTGACACTGGGGTCACTCCTAATAAAACAGGGTCATCAGTCTGATAGCCACAACTCAAACAGGACACTGTTCAAATGGGAAGGACTTGCAGAACATACTTTAAAGCATCATGAAATGACTGAAAAACAGGACTAGATGTGAAAAAGTGAACCTGTCTACAAAACAGAAGATTATAGGACAGTTAACCACAGCCCATAAGTACCAAACTCAAGGCAGAACCTTAACACTGCTATTTTTATTCCTCCTTCTTCCTGGAATTCTGAAGCAAGATAAATTCAGAAGAGAATGCAGAGACAAGCAAACATTGAATTCCTAACCCCTACAGCAGGCTGCTGAGGGCTGCAAGGGATTTTCTACCACTGGAAATTTTCCCTCCCTTTACCCCTGCCTCCATTGAGATCAGCTGGTTTTTTGAGAGGTATGATTTAGTCCAGTCTTTATTGGCCTTACAGCAGAAATGGAGGAAGTCCTCACCACAAAGGAAGTCATGCCCAAAGATTACAGTAGTTCTTGACAGGCTTAAAAGCTCTTAAAGTAGGACAATAGCCCAAACCTCTTTTAATCCTTTATGCCCTCATGACACGCTCATCAGCAAAGATCACCTGCCAGGGACTAAGACCCTGCTCTATTCCATGCCATATAAACACAACATGTAGGTAATCCCTGCCTGGGAAAATTGAAAACCCAAACGCATGACAGAAGACAAAACAGGTGGATTCAGGGGGAGAGCAGGAGGAAACAAGGAAACAATACAGGTCAGCAGGAAAGGCAAGAGCCCCCCTATCCACAGCACATCCATTATCACATTTTCTACAGGCAACACAGCAAGGGACAGTTTTAATGAGGGATTTGAAGTCAGAAAAGTTTAGACCAGAAAAAATCTGTAGAGTTTAGATTACCAAATGGAGGAAGTTCCCAAGGATTGTCATGGGCTCTCCATCACCAGGAGTATTTAAAAACAATGTTGATTTACTTTCCCCAAAAAGATACACTGTACTTCAAATAGAAATTAATGAAAGAAATTATATAGATACTGATATGTGAAGATCACAATGGTCCTCTTTACACACTTCATTGTCCAGGTAACTTCTGCCTTGTTAAAAAGATGTATCAAAACCTCATGTTAAACAAAATCATTAGTATCAGTATATAGAGTCCCATAAACCCAGTAAAATTATTTATAAGATGTTATCAGCTACAAGAACGTCTCAACACTCTCTTGCACTGTAGCTTTTTTTCCCTGCAATGAAATAAAGAAACCAACAGAAAAGGGACTTCAGGAAGTCCACATGCCTCTCACACAATTAGGTCATTTACACCACTGACTGAATTATCAAGTTACTCAAGGAGGATCATAAAAATATCACAAGAAAAAATTACAGTATCTCACTCATGCCACATAACTTACTTTTGCTTTAGAGTAAAACAGAGAAATATAATCACTGTCTAGAAAGAAGTCTAGTTAAAGAAAGAAGAAATATGAAATCTCCATTCAGAAAAGATGGAGACCATTTGCCAGTGAGTTCTAAGAACATAAAGAAAGTACTTACATTATCTGCCTTGAAAAAGTTGTTAGAGTTCTGAAGTGCACTTCAAGCAGCTTCAGACAGAACTCAGTCAATCACAAAATCACAGAATAGCTGAAACTGGCCTGGACCTCAGGAGTTCTCTAGTCCAGTGCTGCTCACAGCAGGCTCAGCTGTGAGATCAGACAGGGTTACTCAGGACTTTCAAGGAGTCAAGAACCTATTACTCAGTTTAGGAAGGAAGCACTTAACATCCCTGATAGAATGACCACAGACACCATATTAAGCATATGAGAAAATATATTTATAAATTAAATAAATTTTATTTATCATCTACTCATTGATACATTTTTTTTAAAAATTGTGTGTGTGCACCTCCTAAACGACAATGTGGAGAAGGTTTTAATCAGTCAAATACTACTATATTTACAACTGCACCTAAGTTCTTCTTCAGAGCAAGTTCACATTGTTGGATAAATTCCAAAATCCCTTAAACCGTACGAGTTTGAGCATTACAGTGCCTATAGAATTTTCTCCTAATCAGACATGGTTGGCATCTCTGAAATACCTGGGATAATGAAACTTTTGTTGAGTTAAAAAACTCTGTAAAATAATATTTTGTATGACAGAAGTTTTCTAAAAAGGTCTAATTAAAAGCCTTCATTCTGATAACAGAATTAATTTTCATATGGAATGAATAATGGGCAAGGTAAAAATACATGAGGAAAGTAAAGTCTTGGTCAAAGATGTAAACAGACACTGGAAAGTGCCCTATTACTGCATTTGCTTTAAAAAACAAACCATGCAGTGGGGATATAAATCTCCTTAAAAGGTACGATCGTGCAAGGATTACAAATCAGCATTCTTAAGTGTTCTCTACAAGTCAAAACCGATATTGTCTTGGATGACTTTTTAGAAGTTTATTTTGCATTTTCACTGATACATACCTAAAATATAGTAACACAGTGAGAGTTGCTAAAGTTGACCAACTTTTGTAATGCTCCTCCAAAAGATTTCTGGGGACATTCAGACAATACATTATTTGCCTTGTGAGTAGACACACTCCAGTAAGAGCTTTTACTGTCATAACTTTTGGGGAGAGTGTGCTTAGATCATTCCTTTCACTTGGCATATGAGCTCACATAGCCAAGTGTGTTTAATACACTTCAGTTTTTCAGAATCTTAAGATGTGTATTTTGAAGGACTGAGGAAAACTGAGAGACACTAACATATATATGGAAAGTCTGTAAAAGCCAGCTTTTCATCTTTTGAGTAATAAACCCCAAGTAATAAACATCTCTTTGGGTAATAAATCCCAATGCCATTATTTGCACTACCAGTAAATGCCTAGCAGTAGTGTAGAACCTTTAAATTTTAGGTAGGTGTGATGAGTCCTTCACCTAAGCAAGGCTCCCAAAGAAACAAGGCAGACATTGCCTCTGGATGTCTTTCCAATGAAGTGAAGTTCAGTGAATTTAGAAAGGATTCCAACCAATTCCTAGGTAAAAGTGGCATTAATACAGATACTTGAGAGTGAGCCACTGATGTACCTTGTACTCAAATGAGAATTCACTTTGTGGCTACAATATGGTGCTGGTTCAATCTGCAGTTTTAAGACTCTGCATGGAGGTAGCTACACCTTTGTATTTGACAGGTACTGGGACAAAAAGTCTTGGAAACCATCTAAAGAGAGCGACAACATTCATACAAAAGCAAAACCCCTTTTACTATTGAGCCAACAAGGGAGCCTCTATTCCAGATGTATGATACTCTGGAGGAGAGAAAGGAAATACTTAAAGTCATTTCCATATTAAAGAAGTATTAGAAATCAATTTTTAAAATCCTGGGAAAGAAATTACATACTGATTATCTGTGTGTATCTGTCAAATCTCTTAGAATTACATTCTTGAGACAAAGAATAATAGATTTTTACTGTTACGTGTCTGAACGGTGAAATAGGTTGCCCACAGATATTGCAGACTCTCCATCAAGGTTGAAGACCCCATATTCCTGGAGAAATTCAAAATGCAACCTGAGAAAATCCAGGACAACTTGCTCCAATCTACAAGAGAAGGGCAGCTGGACTCAGCAATCTTCAGAGTTCTCTTCTCTTTGAGGGATTGAGAAGTATTGCCAGGAAGTTATAAATTAAGGGACTGGAAATGATTACCTGAATGAAATAAATGAACTTACAGATTGGTTACAGAATAAATTTTGAGGAATACGGTAATAATAACCTTATCTTTCCAGTTGCATGGAAAATACCAAAGGGGAAAAAGCTAGCTACTAGAATTGGTTAAAGCCTGTAACTAACTGCAGCAAGATGAAGCAAAATAAAAATTTAAAAGTAGCACTCCAATACATATAGAACAAACAAGAAAAAAAGTTTAATAAGTTTCAGGATATTATTGTCAATAATACAGAAGCACTTAAATCTGAAAACAGACTGAGGAATCTACCCAAGAATTAAACAGGTATTGGAACTGAAACAAGCAAAATAATTTTAAAAGGCTTCTCTTAGATTCATTCCTTCTACATGTTTTCTCAGTACTGTGCAACAAGCAAGCATGAGGGTTTATAGACCTAGTTAGGCAAAAAGATGGTCACAGGATTAGAAAGAATAATCTGAGTGACCATGTGCATTCTTTGGCTAAGGCAATTTTATCATGCCAATTTTGCTGATTAGACTCCCTGTTTGAAATCTCTGGTCCCACATGCTCTACATAAATGCTCTCTCTTCTAGCTCAGATTTATCCATAGTTTGTTAGAACAAGTACAAAACAAGTGTAAACTATGTCTTTTAGCTTAAACAGTTCTTCTCCCTATATGATGCCTTCTCTGCCTTTCCACACTCACTTATTAATATGAAAGAGATATCATATCGTCTCTAAATCTTTGTTTCATTAAGTCACACATGTCACACTTTCTTAAGTCTCATCTTGCAAGATAAGCTTTCCATTTCCTGATCACCTCTGTTGCTGTTCCAGTATCAATTCATTTTTCCTGGGAAAGAAAAGAAGTGCTAGGGGTAACGGCTTGTTTCTCCATCCCAGTTCATCTACAGTATTCGTGTCATGCGACCAGAGTTACTGTCTAGTTTTAGGCAGTGTCTTCTTTACATCATAGTTATAAAAAAACCCAATTACAGATACAGAGTATTATTTCAAACATGGTCACAAACTACTGTTTACAAAAACTAACTTGGGAAAACAAGCACACAGGGTTTATTTGTATCATATGCTTAAGTACTACAAAATCTTTCACAACCAAATGACCAACAGGAAAATAAAAACTACATCTTAGTACTGTAATACACTACTTCTTGTAATCCACGCAATTTTACCTGCAAGGATGATAGAAACAGGATTTTTGGATTATATAAATGGAGTTTTTGGATTATACATACACCTATGAACTCAGGGAGCATTACAGCCTCCAGCTATAAGTCAGAGTCTGAAGGAAAGTAAAAGGAGGTAGCTTTTTTCACCCCTTACTTCTCTGAGAAGTTTCTCTTTAATATGCCAACTTTCCTACACAAAGGAAGGCACAACAAACCCCCAAAGATGAGGTGAAGGTGTTTTGGTAAAGGCAGCATCTTACACTGAGAGTGTAGACACAAGTCATCTGTCTACAGTTTAAAGCTTGGGAAATTTAGGTATAAAACTTCAGCATTTCCATTCCCTTCCTAGTGTCACCAACTGTCAACAAACATATAAGCAACTTCTGACTAAAGAGACACACTGTGCAAAAAGCAACGGCATCCTCCACATACAAACCCACACAAAACAGCTTCAACAATTGTGACTCCTCTTAGTTTTAACAGATCACTGAAGGGTGACTCAATTGCTTAAAAAAGTGATGGTATCACTACTTGAAACAATAAACATTCTGCAAGCAATTATTAAAACAAACTATATGTCCAAAAGATGAGTCCTGAATATAAATTATGTCTTTATATGCAAGACATGCAACAAGTACCCCGTCTCATAGTTGAATATACATGAGTATTATTAAATAATATGCTTCACCAAACTAAGGTCTTTATTATGACAAAACATTTAGTCTTTGTTCTGAAGTAGACCTTTAGAAGATACTCTGATACCTTCCAAATACATTTTTCAGCTAACCAAAACCAAATGATCCTGTGCTATACATACTCTCTAGATAGAAAAAGAGACTTGTCCATCAGCCTGACAATGAACAGACACACAAAAACAGCAAGTTGTTCAACTCAGTACAGGTAATGCCTTGAAACCTCTGGCTGGTAGTGAATCTACCTGCTGTAGTAGCAGTTATTAACTGATTATCAGACTAGATAATAACTAATTTATTCAGTTCCAGATTATCTACCTAGATAAGGTACCATGAGGAGAAATACCTCACCAAAAAACATTTTAAAAATTAAGTTTTCTTCTGAAAGCTTTCTAACTATCTCACCCATGTACCACACACAACAGCTGACCTGTACTACTATTATGTTACACTCAGAGAGGTTATTTCTGTCACATCTTAGGTACACCTGCCTTTTTTTTAAAACTTGGGAGAGACAAAACAACTCTACCTAAATGACATTTTTCTCAACAGAGTACATAGCTAGCATATCTCAGCCACCGGCATAACAACCTTCATCAGCTACATATGAAAACAGGGCCCAGAAATCCTAATTCAAAGTGCCAGTAATTACAGCACTTACAATTCACCCCGTACCATGGAATGTGATTTTTATCAGTGTAAATGGAATGGTTTAAATTTAAAACAACAAAGCAGCTTTTAGATTATTGTTTTCCAAAAAATGTAAAGGAAAAAATTAACTCACCATTAATGCTTTGGAACTAATAAGTCTAATTTTTAAGTGTAATGAAGCAAGTGGATACTTTTGTACTGATGTGAGTAATTAAAGTACAAGAGCTTCACAGACTCAGAGATGTAATGCAGCCCTTTTATCAAAAGCAGTCACTCTATCTCGGCCTGACAGTTAACAGCATATGATCTAGTAAACAAATACTTTCACACAGTACAAAAGTGCCATTAAAGGCCAGAACTGTCAACACAAATTCCATTCTTGCAAGAGAAAAAAAATATATAAACTGTTGATCACCTCTGGTTGCCTTAACTAGCATGGAGGTTGTCATGGAAACATTTCTGCGAAGTTCACAGTGATGAAACACAAACACTTCCAGTTTAATTGCTATTAGGTTTAGCATACCAGAGTTTATTTATACTCAAAGAGCATTATGATAAAATGCAGTAGAAAGTAAAGCTAGCAATGATCTGGCATAATAAAGCCAATGGATTTAGAAAAGAAAGAAAAAAAAAAAAAAAGGAAAATAAAGCCAAATAAGATAGACTTCTTATTAGATTGAAAAAAAACAAAAGTGAATTACCTCTTTACCAAAAATATTAATTATTCTTTCAGATAGAACATAACTTGTCCATGGCAGTTTAATGTAACTATATAAACATACTGACATGTGAAGATATTGACGAAACAAAACATCTTCAAACAAAGCAGCATATATTTGAACTATAATACATATATAAGTATTTATTATGCAGATTCAAAACACATTCTTAAAAAAAATTGCAGCATCATGACAACTTCTGTAGCACACATCATGGGAATCCCATGTATTGGCAACCTCTTTTTTCCAGATAAAATAGCCCTAGTCCTGCTATTTTCTTACCAACAGAGTTCCTCCAGCATAAATGACAATTCTGTTGTTCTTGCAGACAAATAGGGCCCAATGAGATTTCAAATAATAACTTTGACTGACTACATGAATGTAAGTCAGGGAGAGCTTAATTTTATTTCATTACAGTTAACAGGGATTCACTTTTATTTTATTAGAATTAAACAAAATATAGAGATGCATGCAAGTTACCAACTAAAAATCTGCAGGTTCCTTTCATTATAATCCGATTTCATTTTTTTAATAATACTGCATTCATTCCTAGAGCGTGATTTAAGTTAATGCAAAAGCTTTAATAAATTCCAGTGACTTTTTATCTGTTTTCATTAGCAGAAGTTTACTCAACTGAGCTGGCAGCCAGCAACACTTAGAAGCCGAACAGAGGTCAGGGCTTTGGAAGAGGGACTGGAACCAGTGCACTGGAATAAGTGCAGAAGGCACAAGGACAGAATGAGGATTCAGTCACGGTGCTGGGAGTGTAAGCTAAACATGGATGGGGAGCAGAGAGATGAAATCAAGTGGGGTGCATCACACTTACTTTAAAGACATTGTCAAATTCCTGGTTGCTGACTGTGGCATACAAGCACGGGAATGCAATCAATTGCCCATAACCTGCCATCAACTTTTTTTTATTCACATGAGTGATATGTTTTGAATGAAGGTATGGAAGGGAAAATGATCTGTAATAAAATAACTATATTTTGAATAATTTTCCACTACCTGCTTGTTAGGTCTATATCAAAGTAAAAATACATTCATCTTTACAATTACCATATTTATGCCTCTTAACACTGTTTTTTCTTTTCCCATTTGCCCATCTTGCATTTATTCAATCTCCACTTTTCTTCCTGCTGATGTTCCTGACAATCATCACTCTCCCCTTCCCAGCTAGAAAAGTTATCACTAATGAAATTTTTAATGCTGAATTTTAAAGACCATTATTAGATTTAGAATGAGTACCTTAAAAAAGTATTAATGAAGAAAATGGAATAAGGATAGAGTTGGTGTTTCAGATTACCATCAGAATCAGGAAAATATCAGAGTAGCAAGTTTACATTCTCAAGATTACAATTATTATCCCAATAAGAATATATGGATTCAAAATGAAAGTTAAGATCTGGGGCAATCCAAAATATACTACAAATATTTTTGTCAAGTAGGCTCCTATCCACCACATAGAGATTACTTTATTTCATGCTGCTTTCATTAGCTAGCTATACTTCAGCTCCTACTACATAATTTAGCTTCCAAGATGCTACTCCCTGTTAATTAATAATGTGCTTCTGATCTATACAAACATTATTTCTGTGAAAATTACTGAAAGACAGCAGTTTCTTTAACCACGACACACTATTCTGCAGGATTATCGTGGTCGTTACTGAAGAATAAAAATGTGCCTGGTTCTGCCACCGTACCATATTTGTCTTCAGGTCTTCTTCCCACAAGGGAGAAATATGCAGATGAGTGTCCTGTTTTGTTAAAACCCTTTTCTCTTCTACTTCCATAAGTAATTTTGTCCTAGGGGCTACTGGAAAGTTGGTTTGTTCTGATAATGCACATACAAATAAGCTCTGATGTACTCAAATAACAAAATAATTTAGAAAGAATTTGTAATAAAGTAAAATACAAAAACCATGTTGGTCTTCATTTCTCCTTTCTTCAAGACACAAACAGGCCCCTGAACAAGATCTCAGCTCTGCAGAGAGAATCTTTATCTTTTTCTTCAAAGGGAGCTCCCTTTCCCTGGAGAAGCTCTACTCCCAAACTCATGGCGAACCAGGCCAAGAACTTTGAAAATAAACACCAAGACACCAGACTTCTTCCAAAGTCTTGTGAGGAGATGACAAAGATAAAGCTGCCTGTTCTGTCTAGTTCAGCATTTTCAACTGCTCCATCCTCAGAGACAGTCGTGCCATACAGGTTGTACTGAATGTATAGCTTGCAAAAGGCGTAGATACTGAGAATTACATCACCAGCCGACAAAGGCGGTGTGGTGTCCCAGCTTACAGCAAATCTTAAATACACAAAATTTCCCATAAAAAGACACTTTGGGGAGTTTTTATGCATCAGTTAAATAGGTGTGTAACAATTGTACAGAGTACTTCACAATCAGATTTATAACAATTTATAATTATTCCAAGCAATACTTCCGTATTCTCTAGTGTTGTCTAGGGAGTGTTTGATAGAAGGTTTTAAAATCTAGAATTATTTTGACCTGTGTTTCAGCAGTGAGATACCAGAGATAACTTGGCATGCATTTTTCTTAGCAGAAGCCCATTGAGAAGAGATTAAACAAACGCTACATATTTTTAGTTCCCTCTGGAAGGAAGGATGTCCCACCATAAACATATGGAGGGAAATCACAATATCACAATGCTTGGAGGAGGTGATCCTTTAATAATAACCTGCTTTCTTGGGCCCCTCTTTCCTCCAGGGCTTCTGTTCCAGGGTACTCTACGAAGCAGTTATGTGAAGGGGCCAAAGTCTGCCCTCTTGAAGTCCAGGGCAGCGAGCCTGTTGTGCGTTCTCCTCACTGCCCTAAGGATCCTGAACTCCACCATTTCATGATCACTGCAGGCAGAGTTGCCTTTGGGTTTTACACTCCCCACCAGTCCCTCCCAGTGAACAAGGTCCAGCACAGCACCTCTCATCATCAGCAAATTTATCACTTGGAAAAGCAAATTCTCATCAATACACTTCAGGAGCCACCTTGAATGCTTATGCCCTCCTGTGCTGCCCCTCCAATAGTTATTGGGAGGTTGAAGTCTCCCATGAGAACTCAGCTATTTATATAAATCTATAAAGGGTCTCATCCAGTTGGTCTTACTGGTCAGGCAGCTTGTAACAGGCCACCACTTTGTCACCTGTCCCTGCCCTCGCCTTACTCCTCACCCATAAACTCTCCGTTGCTGCCTCCTCCATCCCCAGGCAGAGCTCCAGGCACTCCAGTTGGTCACTGGCATACAGAGGAATGTCCCCTCCTCGTTTCGTCTGCCTGTCTCGTCCTTCCAACACTCCAGCCAGAGAATCCATAAGATCATGTTTTACCTTGAGGTTTTCTTCCCAATTCAAAACTAGACATATTCTAGTGTAACAGACAAAGCCTGGGAAGGCAGGACAGAAAACATCTCACAGGCTCAGCCAATGTGAGGGGAAAACCAGGACAGCCGAGGAGACATTACCATCCTTAATGGCTGAAGTGAGGAAAGTTGAATGAAGAGAATGAGAGCACAATGTTTCAGGGTCACAAAAAAGGAAAACTGCAGAAAAGAAGACCCACTGCAGACTTCGGTAACCTGTCAACAAGAGCTGTCCATGAGGCCTCACCCCCATTCTCCACTTCAGCTGGAGAAAGCAGTAGGTGAGAAAAGGAGGCAGATGTGACTGAACATTAAGTGAGCTGAACCTACAGCATAACTTCATGTTGAAGAGGCCATGCAAGTCCAGGAAAGCCAAAGCAGGAGTCTGTGACTGGGTGAGAGAGCACAGTTCTCTGACATCTTTATTGTGTGAAAGGTGAAGGAGCCACGGGGGAAGCCCCACCTTTGTTTCAGCCTTTGGTTAACTTTTTCTCATCTGCTTCCATATCCTCAACAGCAAAATATATCCCTAGGCACACCCAAGACACACCTTTCCTAGACAAAATATGATCCCTTTGAGACAATTCCAAAGCTCTACATCCACTTGGCAATAAAGAAGAAAGGAAGAAAGGGGTCAGAAGAACAATGAATGAATCTCAGTAATGGGTATCAAGATCCCTTACTATTTCCTTGCTTAATTAAAAAAAAAAAAAAAAAAAAAAAGGAAAATGAGATATACTGGAAATGGAAGTGTAACACGAGACACGCTCCAGTATGCTGTCTTAAATACACTTCAGTACAAATGAGAAAGAAAGAGTCCAACTACATTAATGGAATCTAGAGCCTCCATACGACTGCCTCCAAGTGACTGAAATCTCTTAATTTTGAGGGTTTTTTTTCCCAAGACCTTAAATAATTAAGGCACAAAAGCTGCTAAGATTATGACTGTTTACCTCCTTGGCAGCAGCACCTTCACAGGTGAGCAACAAGACACTCATTCTCACTTTTCCTCAAATTCATTTCTCTCAGTAGAATGACATTGCAAGGAGCGAGGATGGTATCTTTATTTTTAAAATTTTACTCATCATATTAATTAAAATCTGCATAGTCAATTCATTCAGAATTTCTTTGTAGCACAACGGCAGTCTGTTAGAGGCAGCTCCAGAAAGAAAAACAGAAATAAAAGGAAATAAACCTCCAAGAAAAATAATTTATAAACTTAAAAAAAATAATTGCAATGTTTTTAATCCTGCTGCTGGCAAACCAACACTAGCAAGTTTACAGTTGATGTGTTCCAGACTACACCAAAATTATGTATGTTTAAAATGTTCATAATAGAGAAAAAAACGTCTAAAATTTATTAAGGTTTCATGCTGATCCTCCAGTCTGGCAAATGTTCGTAAAAAAAAAAAAAAAAAAAAAAAAAAGAAAAAAAAAAAGAGACAGTGTTAAGTAAACATTTCAGACCTGAACCTTCTTTATATGCCTTTGAACCTTTCCTTTCATGTGCAATACCTGACAGCCCACAGAGAATAAAATGCTGAAAGCCCCAAAGATGGGTAAAACAGAATTTCTGACTCAGGAAATAAAGATCAGCTGAATATGATTCCCATATGGCAAACCAGATCAATGGAAAGCAAGACCAAAATTTACAATATCTATAGTGTGCAGTACAACATGGAGGTTGTCTTTTATTGCTGGTAGCAAAACTCCCAGTGGCCAAGAATAAAAGTAGGCACAGAGATTATACCTCCACTAATGGTGAACTCTAAAAATACGCATTGATAGATTTCAGATCGGAAAAGGAAAAAGAGAAAATTTTGGGTTGCTTTTATTTAGTGTTATGGAATATCAACCATCAACTACAGCAATCAACTTTCAGCACAAAATCCAGGATTATTAATATAAAGGCATGTTTTCAAAGCCAAGGGGGGAAAAAACTCAGCAGCTTGGATTACCTGATATGAAAAGAAACACTCTTTGCTGTAAAACTAAACAGCTTCAAGGCTACTTTTGTGATAGCATGTGTGGCTGAATGTGAGAGAATGTATAACAATATTATTACTTTTATTTCAAGATTTCCTGTAAAACCTCAGGTCATACTCATGAAGACTTTCTTAAAAAGCAGTGATAAATCTGCTGAATACTTTTCAGAACTTGGAAAAAGGGCACTGGGCAGCAGGGAGGTAATCAAGCAGTCCTCAGTGACTGAACTGGCAGAGCAATGCTCTCAGCGGGGTTAGCAGGAGCCCTCTGCCAGGGATGGCAAAGCACTGTACCAGCCATCCTCTGGGGTCTCAGAGGGCAGATGGAGCCACAAGACTGCAAGCAAAGGAAAAAAGATCCAACTTTTCAGATTCCTCTAATAAAGTTCAGATGGAAATACACCAAAGAGAAGTTCTTAAAAAGAAAACGAAACTGACAACATTTTTAGTAAATATACAACAGACCTGACCAAAATAAAAATATATCAAATCACTTTCAAGCTTCAGTAAAATATTTGCTCTATTCCAGCATAAAGTCCCGACCAAAAAAAATAAAGGAAACCTCACAGCATCTTGGACCTACCTCACACGGCACTACTCCACCAATTTCCACTTGAAATTAAAGATATCCACAGCAACATGAGAGCCCTTTTCCAGGATGTCCATAGAGAGATGAGGGGGGAGGTAAACAACAGGAACTACGTAGCAATATTGTCTCCTCTATCCCTCTATAAACAAGCAAATCAAATACTTTGACCCCATATATATGAAGAGACATGATTTGCCTAAGAATTTTCACACTATTTTTCCCAGTAGGTGGAAACCTATATATTTAAAAGCATGTCCATGGCAGAAATTCTGCCGGCATTCAACCTGGCGGATCTTCATAACTCATGATTTCACCACTAGTAAGCAATGCAGTCAAGTCAATCCTGGCACTGAAAACCTAAGATCTTCAGCATGCCACTGGTGTATTAAAACATATTTTCTGTGATGCTTCATCAACAATGGTGTGACACACTTATAGCGCAACCTGCAGCTGCTAATGCTGCCACTAAAGATCAATAGAGAAAAAGCAAAGAGCAGTAATATTTAGATAAATTTACGAAACATCCTATTTCACAAGAGAAATGGTAGAGGACCTAAAAGAAATTCTGGACCCCAGCAGATCACCGCTCACCTGGGGGAGGTGATTCTCCCCTTATCTCTAACAGCACACTGCTGCTCTGAGCTGGATCACAATTTTGTACAGTTAGAAAACAGTGTACACTCTCCTCTAATAAGCATTCTTCTTGCCCCCTTCCTTCGGCAATATTACCACTCATTTAGGCCAATTGGGATATCATCTCTCTCAGTCTTTGGATACATGCATCTAGGTCCTATAGATTCAAGTATTTCCAAAAGATTTACTCACAAATATTGTAGGATCTTTGCAAATACTACCTTGAAAGTACACCTCTTCTCTCAAAGTGTACAGCTGTTATACTCCAATCACTCTTATTTCAAATCTTGTTCTCATCTTCTGCTTTAATCTTGACAAATGTAATCTCATTCTACTGACATAAATCCAGTATCCCATTATATATTAATCACTTATCTTCCATGTCAAAGCCTTCCTATCATCTCTCATTCCATATCTAGAGGTAAACTCCCTTCTCCTTTACGTTCAGGCTGCCAGCTTCCATCACCTATGTGTTATTTTTTCAATTAAGTGTCTTCAAGCTTTTTATCCAGGCTGACGCCTCACACTGCTATGAACATCCACAAGACTAACTGATTAACCTCTTTCAAACTGCTTTGGCAGGAGACCTATGGAAAATTTTAAAACCAATTATTTGCTGATATGCTATGAAAACTCCTTGTTTTTCTGCCTTCCCTTGCCTGTTTCTAAACGTTGTCTTTATGCACGTATGTAAATTGTCCTACTTCTGGGTTGGGACTCAGTGGTTCTCTGTTTGCACAGAACCCCGTGGTGGTCCTTCCAGTTTATGTCCAGGTCTCTAAAACACTGTCAAAGCACAGGCATGAAGCTAATGAATATCAATATGCCAATAACCACACTAACCGCTGTCCTGCTTCTTTAAAAATAAAAAAATAGCCATCAAACCAACACTGATACACTTCTTGGTTGTAAAGTACTGCTAGTATAACTCCTTCAGCATATTTCAGCGTGTGTTAGAAAAGTCCTTAAAGTACAACCTGAAGTATCCCAGTGAAATTGACTCTGAAGTCCTTAATAATGTTCTCTTGCAAATAACTGCTCTCAGTGTTAAAAACAACCTTTCTCCCAATGGGCTTTGTTATGTCCTCATAAGGTGGATCAACTCTATTACCAAGTATCTTCTCTCCAAATACTCTCTTTTCCATACAGCTTTTTAAGAATGTATCAAAAAAAAATTTGACATCAACAAAGAAAAACAAAGGAAGGAAGAAACTTAGAACGATATCTAGCTTTCTTATTCCTATTTAAGTTATTTTTATACATCCAAGGGTATTAATTCCCAGTTTAAATATAAAATGTTTATATTCACCCAATTAGGCAGAATAAATACATATGCCTTTTTTAGAGGCACAGCTTTCCAGTCTTGATGCAGATCCTGCTACTGAAAGCAAAACCAGTAACAATGTCTCTCTAGAAGTATGTCCCTGTATCTCCTTGGACTAAAATATTTTTATAAGGTCTCATACAATATTCCAATTAACCACTATAATTTCCTGTCTTTTTAATCATGCATTTCTTTTGTGTTTTATCAGTTGGAATATTTACTCTCAGCCTTGTAAAATTTTTTATCAGTTTCATAGTTTACCTTCACAGAACTAGCAAGGAACAAATATTCATGATACACCCTAGTTATAAAAAAAAAAATCCTTAAAAATAACAGGCTGTTTAGCTCTTATTATTCTTTATTAATTTCTCATAATTTAAAGAAAAAATCCTAAAATCAAAGTTGTTGGAGGAAATAAAGCAGTACTAGCTAACAAAAATAAGAGCCAAACCAAGGAAACTGTAATCATGTAACACACAACTGTGAGGAAGTTTCAGCTCTCACTTGTGAACCAGATCGTCAAAGATTTTCAGTATCTAAAAATACAGTCCATCCCTCTCTCGCATTTTTTATCCCTCTGGCATAAAAATTTAAAAAAAATTAGAGACACAGCTCCAAATTGTAAACTG
The DNA here is from genome assembly GCF_017590055.1 of Onychostruthus taczanowskii. Taxonomy (NCBI): domain Eukaryota; kingdom Metazoa; phylum Chordata; class Aves; order Passeriformes; family Passeridae; genus Onychostruthus; species Onychostruthus taczanowskii. Next base: position 3,178,276 of record NW_024504566.1, read on the forward strand.
ACTTTACTTCCCATGCCTCTTACTCTTTTACAAGCTGAGTTGTGTTCCTACCACACCAACTTCCCCCACAGCATGCAAGATCAATGCAGTTCTAGCCTCTTCTCTGATAAGCCCCAGCTGCAGAGGATGGAAATCTTGCACACTGCAGAACATATGGGGTACTGAGTTTTAATAGCCTGATTCTGTAAAACACTGGGTTTGGGAAGATTTTACACATCCTATGAATTATAATAATATCAGTGAGGCTTACACAGCAAACAAGCCAAAGTAGCTGAGCTCTGCAAGAAGTTTTTCAAAGGTATAATGGAGTTAACCAAAGGGCATTAGTAAGTACCGAAGGAAAAGCGGGGGGAGATGATAAAAACAGGCAATCAGCTACAAAACATGATATGAGACTTGAAGGCTACCATTTCCTCTTTCAAGCACGAGATTGGTTTTCTACTGCATCTCCAAGCAAATTACTAGAATATTTTAGCCTTATAGAAATCAGGTTCCACTTTAACTTTTTCCTGATACATCTGACATTTCAGCTGACAAGAGGCACTTTCCATTTCTCAGTGATTTTGGTAAAAATGGGGTGATTTCTTGTACTTCCACTGTATCTTACGCAGCTTTTTTGCAGTATTCCTCTTAGATGGAATTGTTAGAACCCTCCTTTGCTGATGCAATACTGCATTTCTAAAACCATCCCCTCCACTATTAGGGCTCTCTTTAAATAAACACGACAGCAAAGAAAACTTGGAAAAGTACAAGCAAGAAAAAGCAAACAGAAAGATCTGAGCTACACTCCTTAGCAATAGAAGTGCTCTCAAAAACTTCCAAAAGTACAGATTAGAAAGGATTACAGCAGAGGAAGGTTTCCTTGACCCATATTCTGCTCCAGAAGTATCTCACAGCCCGATTACAGGGGCACACTTGCTTAACATCCCAGCGCTAACAACCCACTGCCACTGTACAGGGCATCACATGCCTTGCCACAGCTCTCGTCCAAAAGCTCTGTCCTGGCTGTCCAGGAGGGTACGGCTACAGCTATAATGCTCTAATTTTTCCAAGACCTGTACACTTTTAACAGCTGAATAAGAAATGAGTTAAAGTACTTTGGAGAGCTAGAAGTAAGTTAAGCTGTCTGCACAGATATAACCTTTGTATTTTTTGACAGCTCTATAACAAAGAAAAAGCATTATAATCTCAGAAGTTCAAAAACCATTTTAAAAAGTCTCCTCAAAAAATGGAAAACAGACGTTCTCCTCTCTTCTTCATACTTTTAATATCAGCAGAATTATATTTCTTTCTTCCTGTCTCTCGCTCTTGTTGTCAGGGTTTTTTAATTTGAACATATTTTCCATCTGGCCTGTCTTAAGACTTCTGCACTCTTCAGTCTGCCCATCATGTATGTAAGTGTCTGAAAATTAGTATACTACAAACACCAGGAGGTGGACTATGTGCCATTCATTACACAGTGACAATTCAGCTTTTTTGTCAACCACAAATATTTGTGAGACAGCAGTGAAACGTAGTGTACCAGGATTCTGAGTTTCTAAAAGCAGCATATAGTCAGGCACTTCCAAAGATGAACTGTTACAGCATCTTCCTTTGCAGCATCAGCCATGACCTGGGTTCTGCCCTCTAAGCAGAAATCAGAGGCTGCTACTTGGGCCAAGTTAACCACGTCAGTTATCAATAAGACACTAATCCCCCGTAGTGTGGGTCACACTGGATAAATGTGACTGACCCAAGCACTCGCTGGGCTCTGTGCTCTCTGAAAGGCACTGCAGCAATGCAGATGGGCCACAGAATTCAACTCCAACTCCGTATCAGAACTGTATTTTACATTTTGCATGAAGCGACTTCGGTCAATGTTCACCTATCCATTTTACAGGTAAGATAACAGAGTTATCCTTTAAAGAAAGAGTAGTGAGCCTTAATGAATAGTAATTACCACAAAAGGCACACACATTTAAAAATATTCAATATAAGACATAGGTTTATTATTCTTGTTTCTATTAAATCTGCCTTAAATAAAGGCACTTGAATGACAACACAATAACTTTTTTCTCTTTCTAAAAAAAAAAAAAAAATATGAAAACAAGAGCTTCCACAATGGGGTCTACAGCAGGTGCAGAAATTATGTTTCATAAAATAAATTTGCAATGCCAAGCATTTGTTCCAGTTTGCAGTCTTTTGTTATTGTTTTCAATCTTATTTGTTTATTTAAATCCTTCAGTTATTAGTGGTCAAATTTAACATCCCATCCAAACATACAGCCATCAACAGAAGATTAAAATTAAAAAAAAATACAATAGTCTGCATGAGATTATACTGAACTACAAACAAAAGTGGCAAAAGCAATTAATCAACCTTAAATGAGCAAAAGCTCTAGATCAACAACATGGTTTAAAACAAATTAAAACTTTGCAAACAATCACAGAAATGGCTTTTTTATTTCAAGTATACTGAATTTTAAGATACTTCAAACTGTTAAAATTGCCACCCAGAGACAGAAAAAACACAGCTTATGCAGCTACTCACTAAATATATTTTCACATTGCCAGAATTTTTTTAACTTCTCACCAAGAACAAAAATGCAGGCCTTCAGTGGAATCTACAGCTACCAAAGACGCAAGGCCTTTGATGTTATGCTGCAATAACCAAACCGATCAAGTCACAAGTACAATTTATATCACAATGATTTGCAGAACAGCTAACGGCTGGGGTTTCTTTTACAGAGTTTAGCTTTGTGTAGTTTCCTAGAACAGTTTTTACCACAAGTACTTCAGATCTGCCAAGTAAAATCAAGAAGCACAATTTTCGTTTATGCAAAACATGTTTTGTGGGAGAGACGTGGTTGAACTGGAAGCAGTTTGGGTACAATTATTAGTTGTTTTACACAGTTCTTATTAGTAGATGCACACATATGTGAAGTAAATTTAACTTAAAAATTTTGTTTTAATGCATTAGAAAATTCCAGAATTAATTATGAACACTTGAGCAGTAGCTAATTCACTTTCCCTCAAAGTTTCTATGACAAACTGAGCAGTAAAAACTACAACCTCTTTACCCAAAATGCACAGAAGGTTTCGGAACAATGAAATGCAGCTGATGAGCTTCAGCAATAACAGGGCTTCACCTTCCAAATATCACATCCATATTAAGCCTAGAGAAACACTGTAGGAAATAATAAAAGGACAGATCTCTTTCTGCAGGCTTTTAAGGAAACTATTCCCATTATTTCTACAACTGAAGCAAACAGAAGATTAGAAGGTTAACTCAACAATTTTTTTTTCCCCAATCAACATTTGGGGATCATTTTTTTCCATTCTCTTCTATTTTTAGCTGGATATCCATGGCACTTTTACCTTTAAATGACCTCAAGCTACACCAGGGGAGGTTCAGGTTGGACACCAGTAAGAATTTTTTCATGGAAAGGGTTTTTAAGCATTGGAACCACTGCTCACGAAGGTGGTGGAGTGACCATCCTTGGAGGTGTTCAGGAAACAACTGGACATGGCAGTCAGTGCTCTGAGCTAGCTGACAAGGTGGTGATCAGTCAAAGTTTGACTCTATGATCTTGTAGGTCTTTTCCAACTAAATGACTTTATGAGCCCAAGTCCCTTTTAGAGCTCAAAGGGTTACACTACAGTTATACCTCAACATAGTACTAAGAAAATTAACAGAAAGATGATGAAGAATACTTTGCACAAGAAAAACCTATGAAGGTAAAACATTGACACATTGCTAAAAATGTATTTTGTCATACATCTCTACTCTTAAGAGCTCCAGTTAAAAGCATAAAGTGAACTTTTGCCTCATGCAGTTAAACTACCCTTTGTGCGAAAGGCTAATTTCAGAGGGATCTAATTTCTCCAGAAAATAATTTCTTCATGCATTTAAATAATTCACAGGAAAAATGGACTGTCCACTGAGAGAATGATAACATTCATTTAGAACAACCAAAAAGCCAGATATGAAAAATACTGCAACACCAGTGAAAGAAATTGACTCGGCTAGTTCTTCTCATTTGGTCAGTATCTCTTCCACTGGGTTGTAGGCATCTTAATTTTTCTTCTGTGTAAGTGTCAGAGCTACCACAAAGCAGCACAAAATTCAGGCAGTTAGTGAGAAACACAGTAATCTCTGGACACATTCACCAATGTAAAAATCCTGTTTCTGCTTTCCTTTTTCCATCCAGTCTTAACTTTTCTTGAGGAAACACTTCTAGTCCTGATCCAAGGCTCTCCTTTAAGAGAAACCAACTTAGTTCTTGCAGTTACTGTGCCTGGAGTAGGGCTAATTTCTCAGTCTAGAAAGCATTTCAGCAAGTTAATGGAAAGCAGTGGCTGGATTAAATTAGGAGACCGGAGTTTGCAATCATTGAGCTCCAGAAAGCAATTTACTGGCATTCTCTATTTAATTATATCAACACCTCATAACCATTAATGAATTTATCTTTACCGTACTGAGATTAAGTAACTCTATCACAAACTTCTGCAAGTATACATCTGAGCCAAGAATTATAAATTTTAGGAAGACACTTTGTCTCTATCATCATCATTCTTCACAACATTAAAAGCAGTTAATTTCAACCCCATCAGCCATGACTGCTGCCCTGTTTCCACACCTCCTTAAGATTAAAAATAATGTTTGTTTCTCTTACAGGTGTTCTTGCCCACATCCATATGGATGTCTTCACCCCAACAGCAGTTTACTGAACTTAAGAAAAACAAGTGTTTTTCATCTATAAGCCTGACGTGCAAAACTTGTTCCCCCTCTTCAACCCACAATGCCCCCTTGAGGAAAAATGGAAGAAAAAATGAACTGGTGGGGAAAAAGGGAAAATTTAAAAAAAAAAAAAAAAAAAAAAGGCTCTGAAGAGTAAGAAAAGAGCTTTCTACACTAACAGCAGAAAAAAAATACAAATTCAAACAAAGGCTGTCCATGCTTATAATGCTTATCTTTCTGGTCTGGTTTTTTTTGTTGTTTTTTTTTTTTTCCCCAGACCCTTTTTCCTCATATACCTCTTCATTGCCTTCACCATCATTTAGAGCAGTTTCAAGAAGAGTACAAGGAGTCAAGTTCTGAAATTCTTTCCATGTATACCAAATTCAACATATATACTTAGGTATCTGGTTAAGGAAAAAAAATATAAAAAAATGTTTCATTTTAACTTATAACTCTAAGCAAACCTGCATTTCTATTAGGCAAGCAAAGGAAGAGACAAACTAATATTCACAAAGCAAAAGTACCAACATTTATCACTGAGGAAAATAAATCTTTACATCTGTTATAAACTAGTGTTCCCTGAAGACATCCAACAGACATGGCCATGCCTGTATATCAGAAGTTAAACAAGAAAGTAAAGATTTCTGTGAGGCTTTCAGTTTTGTGCCTAAAATCCTGGGTTTAGTTTTCTCTCCTTGTAATCTAAAGAAAGAAAGAACTGTGATTTATCTGTTCTATCCAATACACTTTTTGTATTTTTTAAATTTATCTAAATTTTAAAAAATTATGGAGACAGTAATTTGCACAAGGTTAATAACTGCCTATAAGAAAGATACTGGAGAACAACATAGATTTCTTCAATACACTGTATCATCTTCCACCAGCAGGCACACACAAAACAGAATGAGAACAAATTATATTCAGATGGTACTAATGTTCAGGATTTTAATATTGCTGTCCTTACTACAACTATATAAAACTCTCTGCATAAAGGTTACCTCTAACACATCTTCTAACTCTTAAACACATTAAAAAACACCCTTATTACATTGTACATTTAACCACAACACAAGAAAAGGTTAGCTCCCAATAATAACCTTATAAAGAAAGCACAGTATCAGTTAAATGGATTTTAAGTAAGGGTCCAAGATCATATTAGGCAGCAATTATAAGCTACAAATTGTATTTTATATCTGCAGTGAGAGGTAGCACAAGTCTTGCTGAGTCAAATCTCTGCTATAAAACCTCTTGCCATGCTTTAAATGCTGCAAGCAGCTGAGCCCTGAGGGGTTAAAGCTAATGCTAAAGGTAAAGGCTTGAAGAGTTGACCAGAAACCTTGTGGCCATAGATCTAAGTGTGTCAGTCACAGGCAAATATACCGTACTGTGCTTGCCAGAGAAGGGCAGGAGTAATAGATCAAGCTCATCAGCTGCTGAGGAGCCTACCAGAGGTGCAGCAGAGATTAACACTGGTTTCACTGTGCCTACAGTGATCTGCGCACAAAAGGTGACACTGGACGGTGACTCACTATTTCCAAGCACCAAAGAAAAGTAAATGCATTAGAAGGGTTTCTTCCAAACAACACCTCCTAAGAAAGAGGCCCCCAAAGCGTCAGGAGTGAAAAGGAATGAAAAAATCATCCCAGCCAGTAGACTTCAAAGAAAGAGCTCTGTCTCACTACAGCTCCCCAGGTTACCAAAGCAGCCATCCCTGCAGCCTGACCCGGAGGGTCACCCACAGCCGCCACTGCTCTCCAGCCGCCAGCACTTACCACCTCCAGCAAAGCAGGGAGACCTCCAGGATGCCCTTGCTGGAGGAGGTTTCCAAGAGGAGCAACTCACTCCCTCCCAAGCATGCACTGTGAGGCTTGGGTCTGTGTCTTGTTTTGCTACCGAGGCATTCCAGGCTGTGTCAGTTTGGATTGCAACATAAATATTGTGCAACTGCAGGCTCCTTAGTTCCAATTATGGTAATATTGCAGGTGACAATAAGAAAGGTATTTTTAATAGTCTCTGGTTACATTTTGCTCCATCTGCATCTTAGAAAAAGAGAAATTCAGCTAAAGGAAATTTTATTGATAAGTGAATTTGGAGCAAAACTGTAAGCCTAACAATGACTTGGAAAAACGGGTCTTCCCCATTCTGATAGTAATTTAGTGTTAGCAACAATGACCCAAATGTCAGTCACAGGATACAAAAAATGTTTATAAAATTATATTTAAATGATACATAAGTATATTTAGCGGTTTGAATATTATTAAGTCACAAAATGTGCATGTGCCTATGTATAATAAGGCTAATAGTTTCAGTTTAAAATTTAATTCTAGTTACTGAAGACAGGTACTAAAATGTATGTTTAAAATAGCACTTTAGTTAAGTCCAGGACAGCAGGTTCCATTTTTAAACATAATTGAATAATAGAAATGTATTCTTCTACTGAGTCACAGAAAGATTTGAAATGCGAGCGCTGAGCCTGCAACTCAGGAGGACCGATCAAGTCCTCCTGAGTGGCTTTCTCCATCTGCCACCTTTCTCAGGCTTCACAGTAGCTCTCTTCTCATGTGACAATCAAATGATAAGGGGGAGAAGGAGTATCAAGAAGTGAGAGCAAGGTCCAACTTTAGCCATACACTTTCTAGACGAACATGTAGCGAATTACTGGTGTTCACACATTGCCCGAAGCTCCTGGGACATGCCAGATTTGCTGCATATGCATATTAGCACCACTCATGAAGCACACAGCACCCTACAGCTACAGCACACGGTACATCATGCCTGGCTCATCAGGCTGGACACTTAAGAACAAGTATCTGTGTTCACATTTTCAGAAATGTCTCTTTTGTATGTCTTTGGTTCCTCACCAATGATGTACCTGAATTCTGTACTTTTTAAGATTCATTTACAAAATAAATTAAAGAGAATCCTTCAAAGTATTTATATGTTATGAAAAAGTAACTTTAAGTATGGATTTTTTCATGTTAGTGGTGACTTGCTTCAGAGTCTATGAAACAGTTGGAATAAGAACTTTTGTTGAAAGAAAAACTGATAACACACTGATTTGGCTTAAATATGCACAAGCAATCCATCACCTGTCTCAGTCTAGGTAGCTTTGAAGAGCAGCTAAGTAGTTGTTAACGTAGTTTCAGAAACCTGTTTTGGACAGGCACATACAAACACATCGAAATCATCAACCAGCCTCAGCACCTCAGCCATAAAATCAAGTCTTCGTATCAAACTTCAGAAAACTTGGGATCAGAGATGAAGGTCTTGGATTTTTCAACACAAGTGTGTGCCCATCACCTCAAGCACATCTCCTCCTGAAGCCTGAGACAGGTCAAGCCACAAGAAGGGCACGTGCATGCTCCAGGAGCAGGGAGATACAGTCTGAGCAGAGTCCCGACAAGTGCCAGTCTGCTGCCAGCCACAGAACCACTGAATCATTGACTGCTCCAGGCCCCACTGCTGGACCAAGCACACCCAGACACCAGGACCAGCACAGAGGACAGCCTGAAGCTGGAGCATGGCACGACACCAATGCTGCAAGCCATACGTAGTCTGCAAATGAATGCTAACCTGGTTCAGAAGCATCCTTCCCTCACTTTTTCAAGGAAGAATTTGGAAGGCCATGTTTTCACACCACAACCCATCAAATACCTAGTTTTACATGTAAAACACCCTCCAGCATGGTCAGTTCCTGCCTGGAAAACCACATTCCTCAAACACATTCCCTGTTTTAGCAAAGGATTGACTGCACTGTTCTTTAGAACACTTTCTGTCTTATAACCTGAGACGCAATAAACCCACCAGGATACATTTATTTCCTTTCTGAAGGCCCTGGTCTCCTTGCCAGAAAGCTGTGGATGGAGACAGAAAGACTGTGATGCTGTACAGTCACACGTGCACAGGCATGGACACACACACACACTGGATTGATCGTCAGCTTCTTCACCTACCACTCCTGCAGTAATACTCAAATATTTTGCCAGTTTACCATTCTCCTGGTTTCCCTGTGATTTGAACCTGTGGCCTGATTCCCAGACTCAAAACCAAAAACACTTTTAGAAAAGAAAAAAAAAAAAAGGAAAAAAAAACAAAATCAAGCCAAATCAAACAAATGCAAAAATACACAAAACAAACAAACCAACCCAAAACAAACAAACAAAAAAAAAAAAAAAAAAAAAAAAAAAAAAAAAAAAAAAAAAAAAAAAAAAAAAAAAAACCCCCCCAAAAAAACAAAAAAAAAAAAAAAAAAAAAAAAAAAAAAAAAAAAAAAAAAAAAAAAAAAAAAAAAACAACAACAACAAAAAAAAACCCACCTTAACCATTATTTTTAAAGGGTTTCCATATGTCAGTGTATAAGAAGTACATTTCTGGTTGTTCAGGTATACTTCACACCCTTTCCTAGTCAGTAACAAATAGAGGCTCAAAAACAGATCCAGAACATCCAACACCAAACATCATTAACTCTTTCCTCAAGATGTCAGTCTCTTAAAATAGAATACCAAGTTAAAGTCTCAATCACAATAGATTTAATTTTTCTTCTAAAGCAAAAGAATGTGCAAGAATCTGACACGATATGAAATTTCTGTACATTCAATATAGTTATCTGTTGACTTACTGACCATACGTATTCTTCAATGTATGCTGACAGTTATTGTGTACTGAAAACAATTTACAGACATCTTCACAACGTTAAAAGTAATTTAAATGCATTCAAGACTGGTAACAAATGGGTCTGAATAAATTTTTGCACAAAAGCACTCCATGACCTTTAGCAAAGTTGCATCCTAATATTTTTACAGTTTTAGCACCCATATATTCCCTCACCATATATTCTTTCAATGAAGAATGATTGTTGCCACACATCACAGAGTTCTCAGCACTCTTCCTCTTATATTCACCATATTGTATACATGATATCATTTATTTCTTTTTGAAAATGTTGTTCTCCATAGATGAAAACAGACACAATTGAAAAGCACAACAGCAGATACGCGTATCTCTGCAGTCTGCACGTCTCTGCAGTATCTGCACACCTGACTGCATTAGGTTTTCATGTTTTCATTTACAGGTCATGAGAATGCTGTAACTACTGCAATGAAACCACAATCCTGTTTGTGTTCTCTCACAGAGAAGTGTCTTGAATGAGAGATATGTCAATTTCTGTGTTTCAGACTCTAAAAAATACTAGCCTCTGTTTTCTAGACACTTTTCTTCCCTTTATCTTCAAAAGACCTCCGTCCCTCCGCTGTCACATCAATAAAATGATAGTTTTTCCAGTAATTAAATATCAAATTTCAGTACAACACCTAATAAGTAAGTTTCCAAAAACATACACTAGATTTAACAACATCTAGTACTTAAAAAATATCGGCCTCAATTAGGGCCAGTGTAACCTGGTGTAACTCCTGTGCCTGCCAAGTGCATAAAGCTGGCGTGCAAAAAAGTTTGTTTTTTCTTCCCACAGAAGAAGTGAAGGTGAAGAAATGTATTTTCCATATTGGGCACCAGATGAAAATCACATTGCTCTTCTGAGACCCTCAGCCCCTACTTTCTGAGCAGCTGCCCACCTCCTGGCAGTGCTGCCTATGCCTTTGCTGGCTCCTGCCCAGCCACGTTTTCTCTGGCCTTTTCCCCCTCACTTCCCAACTCTCCATTGTCTGCATGTTGTCCCTCTATTTTCCAAAGCCCTTTGTGACTTCCCACCATATCCCTTAAAATTTCCCCTGCAATATTTTAACATGGCAAAACTTGTCAATTTCTGATCTAATTTCCAAGCTGTTAAACATCAACTACAGGTTTTATTACACCACTTGTTTTAGTAAATGGGTTACAATTCCAGAAGAACAATATGCCCTCTCAATATCAACAGTAAGACTTACAAAAGGATAAATCAACAATGTAGTTGTGAGCAATTTTTGTAAGACTTAGCACCAACAGCATGGCAAAGCTGAAATAAGGTTTACCTCTTTTACATTTTCTTCACCATTCCTGGGCAAATTCAAAATCAACATCTAATAGATACTTAAAGTATTACGCTTGATATAGCTGTGCAACTCTGACATTGTTTCTCCAAACACAAGTTTCATAGTTTTCAGACTAAATAACACAATTAGGTCCTGTTCAAAAAGTGACGTAATATCACAGCCATTCTCCTTTCTTCTCTGAAGGGACAAGATTGCAAAAATTGTAGTGGCAATATCTATCAAGATTAGACTATTTTAATATAAATATATGTCAAAATGCAATTAGTCAAATTATGTCAAATACTTTATTTCAAATTACATCAAATACATAATGTATCTTGTTGGTTAAGGCTGAAATACAAAAGCTGAATAATGGAATAAATCAGCATTTGAATTCACTTGAAGACAAATTCAGACCAAAGTTGCAAAATACACATCATGCTGTTAGAGAAAAAATAAATTATTCTAAAATGATCATCAACTAAACATCAATCTTAAAAGATAAAGGATTTTTCTTGTAACAATGTACATACTTATTTACAAAATACTGTGCCTAGAAAACCCCAACAAATTTTCAGTTATATATAGTGATGTACCCCCTAGCCTCAAAACATCACTCTACAAATGAATTTCTGGTTTTGAGCCCAACAGTGTCTCCCACTGGGACAAGGCTGGCACAGGCCCACTGGAATCTCGGTCATCCTCATAATGTCCTGGAGGCAAACTGAAGCAAGACTGAGATCAGCAATTTACAGAAATACGTAACATGATGCAATTTGCAGCCGTGTCTGGTTCACCACAGAGGTCCAAAGGACCAGCTCACCGGGCAAAGGACCCGCAGTGTGTGTCCCTGTGGATCTGCAACCCCCAGTGGGCTGGAAACATTGTAAAACAGAGACACTCCACCAACTTCTTCCAGCACCTGCTGCACATTGGAAGCTGAAGCTCCTTGGTAAACAAGCAAGTTCTACAGATAAGCCAAAGCCAGTCTGTGAATTTCAAAGAGGGTTCTTTGTGACTCAGAGGGTTGTAGATGGAGGTCTGTAGTTTCTCCTTTCACCCCAGAATGGACATCACATAGCACTGCAAGGCGGGTGGATGGAGTGGGCAGGGCAGAAAATCTCCTTTCTGCACGCTGAATGAAGGTGCTGCCTGTCCTTTAAACCTGTTTGTTGTTCCTCAGCCTAACCAATTAGAAAGTAATCTGTTACCTACCTAAAGCCCTCTGCCACCCAGCAGAAGAGACACCCACACTCAGGACATACCATATCCAGGGGAATCGGCTCTGTCCTCAGCAACCAGCCTGATTAATGCATGTAGTCAAATAAGAAACAAACTGCAGCAAACCCATTTCCAACTACACATGTGTAATTACTATGAGCAAGAAAAAGAAATAAATAAGTAAATGAACAAAACGTTAAACCTACAATGTTCTTATTCCCTCCTACAACTTACTAAAAAGACTTCAGACAGTAAAAACCTTAGAGCAATATACTTAGTATTTTAACTTTATTTTTCTTAGAATAGAAACTGAAATTGTGATATTTAACATAATTCTAAACAAATTCATTCCTCAGAGGTCAAATGTTACTTTGTAACATCATCCCAAACTATACATTGGTGAAGCAACAAACATCATAGCAATTGTTCATTAAAGAGATTATTTTCAGCTACTTCAGTGATGACAGCATAAGCAAGCAATTACTGGCACTTTCAAAACCACCTTTCTGACATAAAAGATGGTGTTGCCCTTAAACACTTACCTATCAGAAATGGGATTTTAAAAAAAAACTAAACAGAAAACAAAAACATACGCAAATCTTGCAACAAATAATAGATGCCTCTTTTGGAAGATTTTTAAAAGCAGTAAGTTTGATTAAGCTACTGAAAGCCTCAGAAAGAGAAAAAAAAAAGATGATCAGTGCTAAATAACACTTGTGAGACTGCTCCTTGTTTTTATGCTGGTCTAGAAGTTTTGAAATTTAAGTCTAAAGCTATTCTTGGAAATTATTACAGTAAGTATACTTATTCTGTAAAGCAACAAATGTGGAAGAAAGCCTTCAAACAACTAACAAGGAACTACTTTACTGCAATTTTAATATTAGTTTTAAGAGGTTAGTTTATTACAGCTAAGATTTTCTACAATTTCATCGCTTATATGAGGTTTTTCTGATGCCACTATTTTACACATACAATCAAGAAAGGCATCAAATCAAAACAGGGCAGGGAACAGGAATCTAAATGACAAGTATTTCTTCCAACAAGGATTAGCTGAGAAGTATGCTACAGTGGCTGTGAAAAAAACAGACAATTTGCATTACTTCTAGACCTATTAGCTGTCACAAAAATTTAAAAGAACAATCAGTTCCAATGTACAGAAAATTATTATTTTACAACAAAGCTGATAGCATTTTTTATTTTGATTGTGATTTGCATTTTTCTCCAGTCAAAATCATTCAATGAATACTTTTCAATGAAATATATCCTAAATAATTTCATTTCATATAAGCAAGTGACCTCTTCACAATACGACCAGCAAAGAAAAAAACATGACTCCTAGGAACCATTCATTTTCAGCCACAATCACAATTTAATTTCTCCAAATTAAACTAGGTAAAAATTGAAATGGAACACAAAAGTACTCCATGTTCAAGAAACATTAATTAACCCCTCTATCAGAAAGATAAATACCAGCCCTCATATATCAATGATGAAAAACAAAGAGGTTAAGTGACATTTTCAATGACACATAGCAAAACACTGCCACAACATGGATCACATCTCAGAAGTTTTCTATTGTTTTCAGCCCACTAGCCTCAAATAACTCCTGTGCATGCAATGCTGAACCAGGTATATTTCTCAGAACAGAAAAAGTTTATTCCAGCTCACATAAATTAGTCCCTAAAAAAAAAAAAAATCGTATTCTACAGTAACAAAAAAAAAATAATTAAGTCCAACAACAAGTTTAAAAAAATAATAATGGAGTCTGACAGGAATGTTTCTAAGCAAATATACCTTTATTCTTAAAATTATAGTCCACCACATTCTGTTATGGAAAGTATTAAAATATTCATAAGCAACAGATGATTACAGAAAAAAAATGCAACCAAAAAAAAAAGTCAAACACCACCAAATAAACAAGTCACTTGAAAAATCTGTGAAATATTCACCTGACTACTGCACAAACCCTAGTGCAGTTTTAAAAGAGTACCATGTATTTACTGGTATTGAAATGTCCCAAACTTGGTGTATTTCTTTTACTCTTCCTCACACTCAAACCCACTCTAATTTGATTGTTCCTCAGAGACTATTTGGTCATTTTACGTAAATCTTCATTAAACAGAAAGCTACAAAACATTTATATTTTTTCCTCTCTCAGATATAAACACTGCACTGTAGCAAAGATCCCATGACACAATGTAAAAATCGCTGAGGTTAAACTAAAAACAAAGAAATACACAAATATTTATACAATTGATTCTGCATAAGCTTCCTCCTAAGGTTACTGTTAAACCTTAAAGCCTACACCAATAAGGCCTCACATGAAGCAGTGTATTTCAGGGGTTACATATTATCAAAATAAATTAGGATGTCTAACTACATGCATTTTGGAAATGCTGTATTGGAAATACTCTTTCCTTTCCCTTAACCTTTTACTGATCTACCATCCTGAGTAATTAAATGAATGATTTAAGCAAGCAAAAATGCTACAGAACAAAACCGTTTTGTAAGAACTACATTAAAGCTGCAGATTACTACAAAACGGGTAATTTGAGTATCTACATTTACATGAACAAATTATCATAAAGAAAAAACTTTAGAAAATACTAATTTGAATGATTAAAACTATATCCCACTTAAAAGGGTTTAGTGTAGCATTAGAGAAACCAATTTAATAATTAATCATATTTTCTTTAGAGTAATATTACTAGCAGTAATGTTTTTCCTTAATGGCTTTAAATTACTTAGCACACAGAAGAAAAAATTTAAAACTGTCAAAAGATCTTAAAAGTTTGACTTCTTTCCCCCCACCACACATGGATTAATGGGGGGATATAGACACCATGCACAACTTCTGAGTCCCACCTTCGTAAAAAAATTTCCAAGGGCCTGATCCGAGCCTGTGAAGTCAATGGAGTGATTCCTATACTGCTGTCAAAGGAAAGGTTCCCACTCTCAAGAGCTGAGTTTGGATAGGGGCTCTAACGCACAGAAAAGACCAGGGAACATCCTCTTTGGAAGAGGAACTTCTGTGTTTCTCTCGGTACGTATGCACACAGGCAAGACTTCCTAGAAGTGTAAGTGATTCCCAGGTAGAGGGTACTGCCCATTCCTCCATCTGCAGCTCTGCACTCTTTACTCATAGAGGACAATACCACACATTCACGGTGGTTACTTTTGAGATTATTTCTCCCTGGAGAATATACCAGCAGCCCACTTTCTATCTGGACAATTCTCGCAAATTTCAGATGAGCGTTATTCCTGCCAGCCCATAGCCTAAGCTTTACGCCTCTCCAGTAGCTCCATCCCGGGACCTCACCAGCGCTAGCCAGCGTTCTCGGCCGGGGGCTGCGCTGCGACACGGGCCCGCCGCCTGAAGAACCTGCCGCGAGCCGAACTACGGGAAAAGAACAAAACCGCCTCACGGACTGCCTTTACCTTGGCGGCGCAGGCTCCGCCGGCGGCACAGGGCTTTTCGGCAGGTTACGGGAGGCCGAGAGCGCTGCCGCCTGCGCACCCCGCGCTCGGCGCGGCAGGACGCGGAGCGGAGGCGCCGGCGCTCGCCCTCCGTCCTACGGCTGCCCTGGCACTCCCGATGGCACGGCGGAGTGTAGCTCGCTCCACAGCCAAGGCCGCCGCGGCCGCTCTCCTCTCCTCATAATCTATCACGCTTCCCAAACTTTCCAAGTCCCGAAGCCCTCCTCAACTTCAAAGCCAATTTTAAGAGAAGGCCCCTACGTACCAGGCACGGAGGCCGCCTCCGGAACCCCGCAGCTCCAACACCATTATTTATTAATTGTTTGGTTTAGGCAATTTTGTCTTAGGCCACGGACGACCCTGTTCCCTGCGCAGCCCAAACAGCGCCCGGGGTCACCGCTACCCCACGGGCACCTCGGCGCCCCTGCGCTTCCCCTCCCACGCCAGCGGGGGCGCCCCGAGGCAGCGCGGCGCGGGGCGCCCCGAGGGGGCGGCCGGCAGCGGCCCCTCCGCGCGGGCGGGCGGGCGGAGAGGCGGGGGCTGGGGTGCGCCTCTCCCTCCGGCGGGCAGGCGGGCAGGCAGCACACAAAGGAGAAACGTGACACGTTTCTTCACCCGGGCTGTCTGCTGGGGAGGTCTCGGGGAAAAAGAAGAAGAAAAAAAAAAAAAAAAAGGAAAAAAAAAACCCAATACACCACCACACAAACGGGGAGGCAAAGGGGGGGAGGCAAAGGGCGGGCGGCTGAGCCTCCCGCACACGCTTCCTCGGCAGCCTGGCCCGAAGCCCTCCCCGCCTGGCACTTCTCTACCCGTGCGGGGAGGCTACAGGTTGTTTGTTTTTAATTACGCGGGGGTGGTGGTCCGCGGCGCTGAGCGGCGGGAGGGAGGCCCTGCCGACCCGCAGCCGCCGCGAGTTGTTTTGGGGGAGCTCACGCTGGCTCCCGCGGCCGACCCGGCCCGGCGGGCACGGCCCCAACTCCAGCTGGGGCACCGCAGGCTCCCACCGCAGAGCGCGCCCCCGCCCCCCGCTGGCGGTGCGTGTTTGGGAGCGGTGCCACCGGGTGCCGGGAGACCTGACACATGTCACTGCTGCGGCCGCGCCGGCCGCGGCCAAACTTTCCCGCGGCGGCGGCAAGTCAGTGAGCGGCGGCGGAGGGGGGGTGGAAGCGCTGGAAGTAGCAAGTCACACCGGGGAGCGCAGGGAGGAGGGGACGGGTGTGCGGGGCGGGGTGGGGGGGTAGCACTTACCGGGAGGAGACACCGTGTAGGGCGTCCCGGCGAGCTGACACCGAGAGAGAAAGGGCGAGCGGAGCGGCGCGCAGCCGCGCGCACATACAGAGTCCCTGCGGGCGGAGCCGCCGCGCGGGCCGGGGGAGCGGGGGCNNNNCCGCGGGCGCGGAGCGGCGTCGGAGCCTCGCGCCCTCCCGCCGGCTGGTGCTGCCTGGCGCTGGCGGTGCTGGTCTCCCTCCCCCGGCGTGCGGGTCCGCCCGTGTGCGGAGTGTGCCGCCTGTGTGTATGTGTTTTGTTGGGAATGCGAAAAAAAAAAAAAAAGACGAGGGGAGAAAAAAAAAGAAAACCCGCCGCACACACCGGCTGCTTTGGAAAGAGGGGAGTGCGAAGGGAGCCCTCCCTCACATGATCGCAGAGTGGCCTGCAGAGAAGTGCTAATAACGCGGGGAGGGGTGGGGGGAAAAGCAGCGGAGGGGGAATGGCAACAAAAAAAAGTGCGGCGGGATGCGCCGGGCCGTGCCCCGCTCCGCCCGCGCCTCCCCCGGCCGGTTCCCGGCGGAGCGGGCGCTGTGGGTCGCGGCGGACGGCAGCTCCACCTGCTATGTAAACAAACCGTCGGGGAAGTTGTTTGCTGGCGGCGGCTGCCCCTTCCCGCCCCCTCTCCCCTCCCGCCGCCCTGCTCCGCCGGCTCCGTTAGACACAACGAGTTTAGCAGACGGGCGGAAAACAAGGCCGTGTGTTGTGCTGGCAGTGCCGGCCGGCTGCAGCCTGCTGGCAGCCCCCGAGGTGCCGCGGCCCCGCGCGAAGGCGGCCCGGGGAACCCGAGTGGGAGGGGGACGGCGAGGCAGGCCTGGCCGATGGCAGCAGCTATGCCGCGGAGGCACGCGTGGGCCCTGGAACTTTCCTTCTCCCGTGCCCCGGCACTTGGAGCAAGGTGCAGGATACCCCCAAATGTCCGCAGCAGGGACCGGCTGCTCCCCGCCTGTCTGGCACGGCCGCCCGGCCCTGGGGCTGCCGTTCCCCCGGAAAAAAAAACCACTTTTAAGTGATTTCTGCGTGGGATAGAGTATCAGGGGGAACGGGGAGAAAAGTGCTGGCATCGTGGCTATAGCTGGTCTTGTGCTCCCTTGTCCTCGCCACGGTTCCCAGTAAATCGGCGCTTTGGATGTGTTTGGGTGGAAAGACTTTGCGTGGGCAAGGGAGAAAGTGGACGGCGGTGGCCGAGCAGAACGTGGGGTTTGTTATTTCGGAGCCCACCTAATTACTGCCCGGCAGCCCCAGCGTTAGCAGGGCTCTCTGTACGCGCCGAGGGTCAGGGTCACAAGTGACTGTCACTCAGAATTAACAGTCACCGCATTTATTAAGCACGATTAAAAATCCCACAAACTTTGCCACTCGCTGCTACAGGCAAGTGGCAGACCGCCTGCCCGCCACGCCGTGCGCCGCTCGCTCCCGGGGCCGCCGGCCAGCCCCGGCGGGGGCACTGCCGGCCGCTCGCCACCGGCTGGGGGTGGGGGTTTGGCAGCCAATGGGGCGCGGCCGGGTTCGCGAGGTGAAAGTTCAGCGCCGGGGCAGAGGCTCGCGGGGCCGCGGTGCTGCCGATGGGTGGCCGTAAAATATATTTATTTGCTACTCGCGGCTCTTTTGTCTCTTTGCCCCTCGTCCCCCCTCCTCGCCCCGTCGCTGCCCGGGGTTACCGGGGCGCTACCCGCTGCCGCGGAGGGCTACGAGCGCAACGGTTGCGGGGGATACTCGCGGCGCACCCCGCGAAGCCGTGGGACAGAATTCCCGCGGGCAGCCGCCCTCCACGGCTCCGCGCCCCACGAGCCAGCGGGGCGGGAGGGGAACGGCGCGGGACCCGCCGCTACGCGCCCCTCCGGCCCGCAAACGAAATCGGGCCCCGCAGGCTCCGGCCGCCCATGGGCTCCGCGGGCAGGGGCGCGGAGCCTCGCGGGGCGCTAGCTGCGCGGTCCGGAGACCGCCGGCCCCCCGTCTCCTCGGGTAGGAAGCGCTCCCCGGGGGAGAGGCAGCTGTCCCTCAGGAGCCGTCTGCGGTAGCGGACAAATCCTGGTACCGGCGGAAGGCAGCGTGCAGCGCACTCTCTGTGGGGTTAGCCCGCGGCATCGAACCGGCGGGACGGCGCAGCCCGCCCGCGGACACCGCCAATTTCGTTGGGCGCCGGGCGACCGCGGCATCCCCGCCATCCCCGCCGGCGGGACGGGAGCGGCGGCGCGCGGCGACCCGTGGCTCCCGCCCGGCCCTGCCCTGCCCTGCCGCGGGCCGCCGCCGTCGGGCCGTCGGCCGGCCGCTCTCGTGAGTGCCCGCAGCACTCCCAGCCTTCTCTCCGGGCTGCGCTTTGTTCCACGAACCTCTCGTCCTGTTCAGTGTGGCCTCGCAGGCAGACTCTGTCTGGTGGGCACAATGTGCCGGGAACAACACGGCGCTTGGCCGCTAATATTACTCGGCGCGACTTGGCAGTTCCACCCAAAATTAAAGCTAAACAAACACGCACTTTCCCCACTTTTTTTTTTTTTTTTTTTTTTTTTTTTTTTCCAAGGACGACTACGGTATAAAATGTGACTTGGCTTTCTAATGAAAAACGCTGGTGCGTTTTATTTGTTCCTGTTTACGGTTCAAGATTTCATCTGCACAGTTGTATTTCTCGCTTGAAATAAACCGCTTTGAAACCATTTTCCTTTAATTAATTTAATGTAATTTCTCTGTGCTGCTGGCAGTGTTAGGTGTCAATAAGATTGCTACTTTCTATTAGGATTGTTTAGAAAGCGAATAAGAATACATAACAGACTCCTCTTCGAACTAGGTGCACTCCCTTTCCTCCCTGCGTAGTGCTCCGAGACACTTGGGAAAGAGCAGAAAATGCTGGTTTTAACCGAAGTCAAGTCGAGGAGAATCTGTATTACAACATCAAAGAAAAGGAGACGTTACAAAATTGGTGGAGTTACACCACCATCTGTCGTTAAGCTTCGGGACTACAAAAGTTCAGACGTATAATAAATCTTAATGAGAGATGGCAACTTTCTTTTTTTTCTCTTTCACCTCGAACTCCTGCCGCCCTGGCAGAGTGGGTTTCCCGGCGCTGGATAGTTCGGAGTGACAAGCAGCAGCCTGCTGATGCCCTTCACAGCCGTGTCTGTTCACTGCGCCCTGCCAGGCCAAAGGGTTTCTTCTGGCACCTGATGTCCACAGCAAAACACACAGGCACCAACCCTTAACAGTACTTTTTGGTCTCAGGAGGTTGCATTTGTAAAAAAGAAGCTTAATTAAAAAAAAAAAAAAAAAAAAAAAAGAATAAACCAACAAAACTAAACCACCCTCACACAATCAACCCCCCCTATAAAAGATAATAAATAAAAAAAATAAAAAAAAAAAGGAAAAAAACCAAACAAATCTTTTATGTTGCAGTTGAGGATTCAATTTAGCCTATTTTGTATACCTGCAGTGCTGCCTTCTGAAAAGGAACATAGAGAAAACAACTTGGAATAATATCTGTGAAGAAGCTGTGATTGTCTAATCTCTGATTACTCTTAAAACTTTGACTGCTATAAACAAATCCTTAAACATAGAATGATTTTATATTCCCCAATGTAAACATGGCACCTTCTTGTCAGGTCTTCCCATGAGACTTTAGCCCTTTCTAAATTCTTCGGTTAAATGGCTTGCAAATGCCCATTTGTATAGTTACTGAAGAATCATAAAAAGGAGGAGTGTTTTCTTTGGGATTTTCTGAATGCTGGTGTTCTCAGAGGCCAATTTGTTCTTATGCAAGCAGGGATCTTTACTGAACTGAGCTACAAAAATCATCAAATTTCTAATTTTTTTTATCATGGTTCCTACTTTTGGACAGGCGTGGTTTAGTCATTATTGATCCAAATGTGTTGCTGGATGGAATGCTTACCATTAAAGGTTAACTTTCAGGCTGTTTCTGTTTCACTGTGGAAATACACAGAACTTTGACTGTCTTCAGGCTGACATTTTCAAGTGCTCACAAACCTCACAAACTTGCAATTAGCACTGGGCATCTCCTAATATAGATCCTGTTTCTAATCTTTTTCCTAGGCCTAGAGAAACTCAATTTCCTATATCCTACCAGTAGTTTTTGACACTAAGAAGGAAATTCTCACTTTTAGTTAGTGGACATGTCAAAAGAGAGAAACTCATTTCCTCTGAAGCTCTATGTCCATTTTCTAGGCTATCTCATAAAATGCAGAATTATGCTGCAGGCAATAAACACTTTCAACGTTCCTTTGTCTATCGTGTTCATTTCATGTTACTAAATGTTGTGATACGGCACGAAATGATGACACAGCCACTGCTGCTCTCGAGGGGAACAAAAAGGAAGAAGAAGAGAACTTTATTTTCTGACTCCAACATTTATAGTTTTCCAAAGGGGACAGTGGATTGGAGGGTGACAGTGCCACCTCTCCAATGCCACTGGACAGACCAAGGGTCCATCAATTTTCTCCACCTCCATGAAAGAATGCAAAACATAGGTTATTTACAGAACTGTGTGTGAGAAAGTTTGTTGAAAGAATGCAAACATCAGAAGGCTTAACAAAGTCTTACAAAATCAGGGCGACACTAAAAAAAAAAAAAATTATGTCTTCTCCATAGTCAACTAAGCTCTTTGTATCAACATTAAAAGTTAAGGTTTGTGAATTGGTGAAACAGGTGTTTAACATTCATCTGATGGAAATAAATTTTGTGACACTTTGTCAGCTTTGAGAAATAAACAGGCCATTGCAACCAATTGCTGATTTAGGAACACTTGGTAAAAGACTTGTGTCCAAGAATTTGCTGACAATTTCAGTGTTTGCACTGCCTACAGTTTTATATACCTGTAACAAATAATAATTTCATTTTTAAGTAATTGAATATACTTTACAACACCAGAAAAAAAATTAAAATATCAAGTAATTGACAGTTGCTGGGGGAAGGAAAAATAAAGAATGGCTTTCAAAGTTGTCTTGTTCGAATTGGAACAGATGCTGCCCTGAGCAGCACTGACCAAAATGAGGGATTGCACTGTGTCAATTCAATTTATTTGATACAATAACAAAAAAACAAAACAAAAAAAAAAAAAAAACAAAAAAAAAACAAAAAAAAAACGCAAAAAAAAAAAAAAAACTCCAAAAAAAAAACCAGTCAAAAAACACAAACAAAAAAACCCCAAACAAACAAAAAAAAAGCTTAAATTTTTTTGTGCAAATCTTGAAACTCAATTCTTGACATTATACTTGATTGTATATAAAGATGACCTATCCATCTTTCTGGATTCTTTTCTTGTTTTGTGCCAAACAGGCCATGCTGACTTTTTGGGTCCTGGTCCCCCAACCATTAGTTGTATACATGAAAGTCTTATTTAGCCAAAGGTGAGGAAAGTTTTAAGACTGCTAAACCTTTTGGTGAGTTTCCAAAGTATAACCCAGGGAGCAGTATCACAAACATACATAAACAAGTAGCTGTGTGAGTCTCATGAACAGCTCATAACTTCTGAAGAGTTTGGCATGTGACCTGTAAGGTGCTACTAAAATTTAGGTGTGTAAATCTAAGATTGTAACCTTTCAAATCCTTGTTTAGCTTCCAGGAGTTAACATTGATAAGGTGCCAATAAAATTGCTTAGGCTCAAAAGGCACTATTTCTGAAAATACTCAAAATAATAACTGTCACATTCAGGATGAAGAGTTTGGTGAGTTTCCTCAACCTTACTAACCTTCTAAAACTGAGCATCTTCTGTGCAGCTGAGGATTAAATTGTAACTAGATAGAATGCCCAGTCAGTCCTTAGAGCAGCCGCTGACCCAAGGCTCCTATCAACCTTAACTTAACTTAACTTAAGTTTCCTTAACCTTACTAACTGAGCATCTTCTGTGCAGCTGAGGATTAAATTGTAACTAGATAGAATGCCCAGTCAGTCCTTAGAGCAGCCGCTGACCCAAGGCTCCTATCTCCTGGGTAAACATCCCACCTGCTGTGCTGCACATCCACTCTTCTCCTGCTGCTCCCACTGGTCTTTGACCCCTGTTCTGCAAAGGAACACTACAGCCCTACTCCAAAGCAACCAAAACCAAGTGCTTAGGTCATGGTCCTGGAAGGGGATTAATGGCTTGGGTCCAAGGAAGTAGAATAGCATCATAATTTAGCTATTATATGTATATATACACAAAGACTTTGCAACAATTCCCCTTTATTGTCAGTTTCAAACCTTTGGTGAGAACACCTGTGTCTTTTATGAAATAGACCATATGAACACTTATCTCCACAAGAGGATTCAGGGCTCTGAATAGCAAAATAGCAAGGTACAGCAACCTTGAGAAGGGCAGCACTTAAAGCAGTGTTGTCTCTTCAGCCTTTTCTGCAACTGCTCTCAGCAACTCAGAGCAGTCACACTGAATTTCATTCTACAGTTCCCAACTTCCTCAGCCTGATGCAGATGCTGTTTTCAAGGTTATGGAGTATATGGGATTGCATATAGGGGCCAGATAAGCCAAAAAGTAAGTTTAACTACAAAAATGTAGTCCTGACTGTAAAACAGTGAGTCTCCACAAGTACCACCCAGGTCTGAAGTCCAGCCTTTCTATCTTGTGCTCATTTATTTGCATTTTTCTCCTTCATGATTTCCTCAGAGAAAAACAAGACATAGGGACTTGCAGGAATTTTTCATTAAAGCTGGCAGAAATATTCCTGACAGAAGAATTTTTGTCTTTTATTTGCTGTTGCTTCTACTCTTCTCTTCCAGCTATAGTACCTTCTCACCCCACAGGAGAAGGTTGTGTAGAAGTGCCTCTGCCACAAGCTATGTATGCTCTGGTGGGAAAGCATCACCTACAGATGAACTGCTCCAGCCACACTCAGAACAAAAAAGGTGTGTGGGTTGGTAGAGGAGTAGAGGAATAGATGAGTGGCTTGTGCTAAAGCAGCAAAAGGTCTCTGATAAACTTGGCCCATTACATCTTCACGGGGCACACATGAGTTGCCCAGGGGCTATGGTTTAATCTCCCAGAGTGTAAACTCATCTGACAGAACCTGAATTTTGTGGAAGGAACAGACAGTGTTCTACTTCACAAAAGAGGATTGATTCTGTTCTCTTCCACCCTAGATGTAGTTCTCAACACTGATGTTAGATTATGAGTTTGTAATACCAAAAAGAGCATGCAGTTATTTTCTAGGTGTTTCCTTTTAAGCCAAAAATACGTACATTAAGGGAAACATACGAGTAAGCAAACAACAGTTACAGCTGTGCCCAGACAATTCTTTCCTTTGGTAACAGACACACGAACCACATTAAAGATGCAAAATTCAGTTCAGTTTCATGATATTTACATATCTGTAGCAACATTCTGAGAATTCTAGGAATTTTGTCAGTATTTAGGTGGGGGACAGAGTATTTGTCAGTATTTAGTATTAAGGGACAGAGCTGTCTTTTTTAAAACCATTTCTACGTTATACATACAAGTTATCATGTCATCTTTCCACCCACAAGCACTTTTGTAGAACTCATGGGTTTGGGAAGTAAATTGAAAGCAGATTGTGGATGTTAATATGGTTAGATACAGGAGTTCTACACTAGTCAAACACTGAATAAACAAGCTCATTTTTTAAGTTTAATTAAGAGGACTTCAGGGACACAACCTCAGGACACATATTTTGTAGGCAATAGAGATACTGCCTTGTAGATGTGAATTACAGAGTTACGTGATTCAGGAGCAGCAAGGTAACTTTATTTTCCAAATTTATATAAACTTATAATCAAATAAATACTGCTTGTTTCCTTAGATTCCACTTTTCACTTTCCTTTACCAGAAAAAAACCTGCTTTTTTATTGCTACAGCCATGCAACCAACACAGCTAGGATGAGAATCAGAGAAATTTAGGATAAGGTACCATTTAAACAAGTGGATATTATAGTGCTGCACTTTAGATTGTCAGTTATTTTACTAATTGTGTAAGAAACAAAGCAGCAGGCAAAGACAAGTGACTCAGAAAAACAGTTCTTTTTAGAAGAAATTATTGGCAAGGAGAAGTGCTAGAAGTTTAACCATTTCCTACCTAGTTGTTAAAAAGGGGGGAAAAAGAGTTTTAAATGACACTATTTTTATTTGCACAGTCTAATTTTTTGGTGGTAGATATTTTTTCACAGTAAAAAACTTCAACTATTCTCAAATCCTTCTAGTAATTCACTGTTACTGACAGTGGTTGAACTGACTGTGCTAGCTCCTGTGGACCATATTCCTGCACAAGGCTCCAGCTGAAGCTCAATCTGATATTTGGAAAGTTTGTTGAGGCAGCTGCTTGAAACATATGCACCTTCCTACCTCAATCCAACCATTCAGTAATTTTGTGTGTCTTTGCTGGAGTGCTTTGTCCCAGAAATTTGGCAGTGAGCATCTTAGCTGTAGGAGAGAGGTCAACAGTTTCTCATCAAAGGAATGATTCTTCCATCCATGAGTGTCCTTTATTTGTCAGACTCAGAAGTCACCACCTTAGAAATGAAGTCAGCACCTATTCAAGAAACAAGATTATCAAAGAGTACAGCTGAATGTTGAATATTTGGTCTTGAAAAGAGCTTAAATGGATGATGACTTCTTAAAAATCTCTTGTAGCTACACATACAAAATTCTGGCATTCTCTTTTATTGAAAATCTACCACTCCAGCACCACGCTGCACTACATGGATGCCCAGAAAACCTTTATTTTGGACCTGCTCCAAATCCACGTGGAAGAAAGGAAAAGCAGTAAGTGCCCATTTGAAGAATTACCTGTGCAGCAGATATGTCTGCATACTTCTTACAGTAATTTATTGAATTTAATATAACAGGTGAACTAGTGCTACTTGCTGTAATAAAGGTTTAAGAGGGATTATTCTAGGAGATGACTCCTAGTTTATTCATGGATTTTAATGGGAGCTGGTTTGGGCCTAATACAAGTATTACCTGAAAACTTGCCCAATGCAAGCATTTCTTAAAATCTACAGAAAGATTGCTGGTTTTGCCGTGACTATCACAAGCTAACTGCAAAGCATATGGAGACAAAGAATTAAAATACAAAAGTACTCAATAAATACTAACAATAAATCAGTAAGGTATGCTTCTTATATTCTTTATATTGATATGAAATTAAATTCATATTATAGTAGTCTGTGTATCACAGATTATTTAAAATGTGCAACTTTAATATAAAAATGGGAAAATAGTTTGGCATTTCAAAAATTATACAAATAAAACTTCTGCTTTTCAAAATTAAGCTTTGACTTTTTTTGGGCAGGCATGTTTGAAAGGACTTCAAATACTGGGGACAAGCTTTAAAATAGTTAACTATCAAAGCAACTTGAACACCTTTTGCACTGTCCTTTGCTAATAACTCCCTCTACCCACACTGATACCAAGGGATATGTAAGCAACTATCCTATGACATATCAGTAGTGAATTAACCTTCATACCAGAACAGAAACACTCGTCCTGAGCAACATTCAGGTACTGATAGCAAAATAAAAGACCAAATTCTGTACTGTACATCAGTATCAGGAACCTAACTACTGAACAAGTGAAATTGATATTGTTCATTTATTAAATGACTTTGTCTTAATTGTCCAAAAAGCTGATGGGAATGTTTATATGATGGAGTTTTCAAAATGAATGTTGTAATCTCCTTAGAAAAAATGTAGAGCAGGTAAGCAGAAGTAAGAACATAACAGAATTGTAGGCAGTTCCTTAGCAATCTATTTTATGAATGATGTGGTATCTCTACATTTCTTAAATTGTTCAATGAGACAGGAGATTCATGTTGATGCTTTGAATCCCTGTAATGCCTTTGAATTGAGTATAGGGAATGAGACAAACTTCAAAATTGAAGACTTAGTTTGGCTAAGTGCTATAACCACCAAGTAGAAGAATGACATCTTTATTTACAAGTTGGGACAAATTGCAAACAAACACGAAAACATGAATGTCCTAGTGGAGTAACAGGGGCTGTCCACTGCAGAATATCAAATCATACTGTTTGGCAGCACTTTAAGTATCTATCTGTAGCAATGGAGGGAGAATGATTGTTTTAAAACTAGGAAGATCAACACAAGCATAACAAAATAGCACTCACCACCGCCCTTTCCAAAAAATGCAATAGAATTTAAAGGGAAATTTATTCTTACCAGAAATAATTTTTTAATTTAGACAGTTTTATCCACTGTAAGATGAGTTAGGGGACAGCGTCATATATGGAAAATGTAATCACAAAATTAAAAATATAAAGCAGAATGATTTGATCACAGCACATGATGAATAAACAGCTTTCAATTTTACAGTAATAGAAGAGGACAATAAACAGCAGCTACGAAAGCTAGAGATTTTTAAATAAATAGACATAGATAACTGATATTCAAGAGACTTGAGTTGGATGAGGTTTTGCTTTAACACAAATATAGATTTCCAATAAATCTAAGAAAACAAATGAAGTTCTAAAAGAATGGAAGAATGCAAAATCTCTAACTGTATTTCTAAGTGGCAAACAGGACAGCATAGACAGGCTTGTCAATCTGGTATCAGTACCAAACAATGAATGAAATACAGGCTAAAGTGATACATGGGGAAAAAGGAATGCAAAACATGGAAAGGATATTTGCTGGAAGGGAATGGGTGTGAGACAAAAAACCTGTGCTGGAAAAGACCCAGCACTTTTAAAAACACACAGGGATCAGAACAGATAATCAACAAAACAAAATTCTTTCTCAGGCATCAGTGCTAGCTGTGATCAGAAGGAATGTGTCTGCAGTTCTAGAGAGATGGTTCATATTTAGAAAAGGCTAATGAAGGGTAATAAGAATTCAAATACATTTAATAAACCTTTATTGCAATATCTGCATTATGTTTTGGTAATAGTGGGGTCTTCACTGTAGCAGACAACCTGTAAGATATTCCCAAGGATGACATCTGCAGTGAGACAAACCCAGACTAAAGCCCAGAGGAACAATTTTAACTGCAAGATTATTCTGGACAGTGAGAATATTCTGGAATTATTTCTTACATGCTGTCAGGGTTTCCCCACCATAATAGATTTTTAAAGCAAGTGTGGATATTTTCCTAGGAATATACTAATATAAAATGAAAAAAATAATTCAGAAAAAATGCATAGCCTATGTGGTGCAGGTGTTAAGGCTCCATGATCACAAAAGCCAGGTCTGACTTTCCAGTCTATGAGCAGTGCTGAGTTAAAATTGTCATCACGAGGTACCTATCACCCCATGAAGATAAATGGGACCATACATAATATTCCTTATGGCTGCTCTTTAAGGCAGTTTAAAAATTTAGGAATGCTTCTGTATTTTATTTCATGAAGAAAGATAAAGTGCATTGTTGTTGTTATTATTAGGAATATTTAAGGTGTCTAAGTCTATAGCAGTTAACACTTGCAAGTTGAGAACTCTGTTGTACCACACACTGCAAAAAGTCTATTTCAGTTAGTTTCCAATGGATCCTATAACACAATAAAACAACAGTAATCTGCACCCAGGGAAAAGATGTAGACATAGCTGTTGAAGGTACACATCCTAGTACTTGGAAACTCTTCTCCAATTCATGTGGCATGTGTCACTTTACTACAGCATGGAAAAATTCTGGGTTCAAAGCTTAGCTGGATTCTGTTTTGTAATTATTCTCTATCTTTTAATAATATGCAGAAGTCAGTGGGAAAACACAAATATGAAATTACTGACAGCACATTTGCAAGTATTTAGCTGTTCATTTTGTTAAACAATAGCTTAAGACATAAAATTTACAGGGTTTGGTAGTCCACAAAATATATGTGTAGAAGTAGTAATGTTGTTTTTGTATTTGACCTCTCTGTAATATTGCAGATGAGATGAAAATTTAGCAATGAAACAAAGGATCTAACCTCTCTGGTAAAACAACAAATGGATATTCCTCACAGACTAAGATTACAGGTATTAAAGAAATTTACAATTATCTCATCCCCCCACCCCTCATTCCCCATTCCCTTATCAATTTAGAATGAAGACTTGAGGGCTGAGTACAAAAAAGCTTCATTTGAACTAGCCTGAGCAACTTCTGTGTTCATCATTTTCTTAACTGCTTTTCACTGTCTTGTCCGAGGAAGACTTTGCAAGGCATAGCTGCATGGGCTATGATGTAATGAGATCTTATTGGTTAACAAGACCAGACCTCAAGCTTAAGCAAAATAAATTCAGATAAAGTCTCTGCCCCTTGACCCAGCTATTTTGCAGTCTTTGAACAGTAAAGAAACTTCGAATCTAGTCACAGATGCCAGTGTGAAAATTCCCCTGGCTGAAGGGAGACTGTAAAACAGTGTAAAACCAGAGGAGCTGGTTCCCACTCTTTCTGCCTTGTCCTGAAAAGCTTCTTAAGGGAGAAAAAAAAGCTGAGAAATTCAAAGGGAAGATGAACTGTATCTTTATTGTGGTGATTTCTGGCCAGAATATGGTCCCATAGGAGCAAAAACCAGCATCATAAATTACAATCATATAGAGCTAACAAACTTTATATTGTAACTTCAGCTGAGGAGCAAAACAAGACAGGATAGAGCAGTCCACGAAAAAAGAAACTATAACTAGTTCTGAAAGACCATCCAGCATTTCCTCTCAGCACATTTTTGAAGAGGAACAAATGTGCCCTTCTATTAAGCTTTTTGCAAAATCTGCATTGTTTTTCCCAAAAACACCCTACAGTAATAAAAATATTTACATATATATGCAATATAATGTACATATATTAAAATGCAAATATACATAATAACACATATATCATAAATACATCTGAACAACACTGAAGAAAATAAGGATTCCAAAATAGAAATAAAGCCTCACGTATCATGTATACAGTATTTTTGGTAACAAGTATGATTAATCCATCCTTCTCTGCCTGCTGAAGGTTTCTTTCTCTTCTCGTTACTTAATGTTTCATTTGAGACAAGTTGGAGAGATAACGAATCAGTGATATCTTGAGATTGTATACAGTCTTACTTTAAAGATGGAACTGGATATTCCTACTCACTATACCTGTAAAATCTGTAATTTTGCACACTAGCTCAAATAGCATTTTTGGCTAAATACCAAATCTTACAGTTTAAAAGGTTTTTTTAACAGAACTGTAAATTTTACATCTACTTTTCAACTAAAACTCATCATATTATTAACTACTTTACCTAAGATGTGAGAACGGTTGTTCTAACCAATAGCTGGGATTCAGGAGGATTAAGCTTTGCTCTGACACTGTTGCTTTGCAACCTTCTTTGCAGAAAAAAAAATAGTTTGAGGAGATTTAATTGGAATTTTTAGAATTGCAAAGATAATTTAAAGCTATTTAACCCAGTCTTTGTATAAGTTCTCATAATGCATGTATTATTACAGTATCAGTGATGGGTTAATTTAGAACAAAGGAAAGACAATTGATCTTCACATAGCAAGTTTTTGAACTGTGGTATTCAATACCAGGGTTATATTGACTACCTTTACTTTGAAAATTCTTTCTTATCAACAGCAATGTGCAAATCTATAACTGTTGGAAGGAAGGTGACCATCTCTGTGGTATTCAGACATGCATCTTGCCAAGCTGTTCCTGAGAATTGTATCATTCTTATGGGAATAAGTTTAGAAAGAATCTTTCTCCACGGACTGAACATTAGAGCCCAGGTGATTCACCAGAATTGAGCTCATATTTGAAAACAAAACAGTGACTGGAAATATGGTCATTACCAACATCAGGTAGTCAAAGCCCTTGTAAACAGTACTGAGCTTACTCTGGCAAATATATTTAACGTAACTAAATATCTGAGAACTAACATTTCAGCCTGCAATTAAGAGAGTTCTGGGAACCAGCACTTCTCAAAAAGAGTTGAGGATCAGAGTTCATAGTCATCTGGGTATAATTTCCCAATGTGACATGATGAACAAAATGTCCAATATGAGCTTAATAAATAGGTATCAGAGGAATAATGAATGAAGATAGGTGTCAAAAGTTATTATGTTACTGTTGTATTTAGCACTGATGAAATCATTACTGTAATATTTTGTCCAGAGTTTTGGTCCATGGTTCAGGAATATTGTTGAAGAAGTTCAGAGAGGAGTCACAAGCCTGACTTGGGGTCTGTTAATCATGATTCAGGGTAAAAGATTCAAAGTGCTCAATCTGCTTAGTTTATCAGCTGAGAATACTAAAGATTGATTTGGACGTAACCTCTAAGCTGTTACCATGGGGAATTATACAGATTTGATTACGGACTCTTAAATCTATCAAAACCATGAAATTAGCAACATAAGGAGGTAAAATAGAAAAAAAAATCTGGACAAAACCATTCTAGAAATGAAGATGCATATTTTTGCAAACTGAAATGAGCAACTTCCTATGGTCTATGGCAGATAACTTTTTCAATATAAATCTTTCAATATTTTTCTAAAAGATAGTTTGTAGTTCAAAGAAGAATTAATGTAGACAGCTCTATCAGCTTCTATCAATAGCACTTCTGGTTTTATCATCTGCAAAATTTTGAAAACACCAGGTTGAAACACTGAGCTTTGGGACCTTGCAGCCATCAAAATAGAGGCCT
Source organism: Onychostruthus taczanowskii (assembly GCF_017590055.1). NCBI lineage: Eukaryota > Metazoa > Chordata > Aves > Passeriformes > Passeridae > Onychostruthus > Onychostruthus taczanowskii. Next base: position 3,209,481 of record NW_024504566.1, read on the forward strand.
TGAAATGTATTTGCACAAAATCTGTGAGTCTAAGGAAGAAAAAGAGTCCTCACTGGTAGCATATTGTTTTCAGAACAAGACTTTAAGGAGATACTACTCCATTTTTTAATTGTTTTTAAATTCTAAACCAAAAAAAAAAAAGCCTAAAACCAGAAAGATTCCAAGAAACTCCAAAGTTATAGGTATGGCATTGGAAGTTGTTTTACAAACATTAGACTAGTTTGTTAAGTGTATACTACTGTATAAATTATTAATAATTCTGTAAGTAAAACGTGGGACTTTCATATTACTTACCAGCAAAAACACCTCATAGACAACAATTAATGAGTCGTGTCATTCAGAAATCCTGAGAATTAGTAACTTTTTTTATTTGTGTTATATAGAGAACAACAATTTTGTAGTATTAAATGAACCAAACTGCAAAGCAATATAATATACATTCAACTTTATATGATTTTTGTAAATATCCCTGCAGGAAATCAATTAATGGTGCATCAGTGATTTGAAAGGGGAGCAAATAAAAATAAATTATAAAATTATATTTTTATGCCAGGTTGTTCTGTACTTGCAAATCTAAAATACATTTTTGTGCCTTTTCTTAAAAAATTTAGGAATTGCCTTCATGTTATCAAATGTCCATTCTTATGGTTATGTTATGGTTGGAAGACAAATATAAAGATAAATTATGAAAATGATACAACAAATTAAGCAAGAATCAGCTTCCTGCACTTAAAGGAGTTTTTCTTTACATGAAAAAACCCAAGTCCTATCTGTTACTAGCATTGAATAAAATCAACATAAAATGAACCAACAGTATTTTGGCCTTTGATCTCTTGGATGCTTTATGACAGAGGTCATAAAGAATGTAATTATTATTTGATATCAAGACAGCTCAAACTAACCTCATATTCCTAAGGCAGTGAGAGCCTTCATCACAAGTCAAAATCTGCTTTTGTGGAATAAATAACCCTGCCAATGGAAACAAATTCATTTTCTCTCAATTTAATCTGGGCTTTTGAAAAGTTCTTAGTAGCTCAGAAATGGAAAACATCATACTGAATTTCACCAGATCACCAGGTATTTCCTGTTTGTTTCTCAAAGCTGTAGTTATGATTTGTAAATCACACCATCACTTTGGTTCCGCTACTTTTAATTGTAGAGTTCTTCACTCCTTTTGCTCCTCTTCATCAAAGGAGGTCAGCTCAAGATGGCTCTATGTTTGGCTGCTGAGGCTCAGGAAAATTTGTAAGGTCTGTAATTCTGACATTTCATTCCTGACATTGATATGAAACAGCCTACATTTGATGAGCTTCAGAAAACACAGAAGAGAAAAGTACACACTTGGATTTTCTTTTCTCCAGTAGGCAGTATTGAATAAGACTGGGCTTTGGTTTTTTACCTCATTGAACAAAAGATTTCCAGGAATATCAGTGCTTCCTTTTTTTCTTTTAAACATTTTTAAAGTTTTTACTGTAAATTGCCCAGCAGGAATGATGGGCACATATGATTAAAACACCTTATTTTTATGTATACAGCAGACAATCATTTGCAGCAGGCACTGTACATATATATTGTGAAAAACAGGCACACAATAGAAGTTCCTTCACAAAAGAAATGTACTTTTCCAAAAGAGTGATGTACCTGAAATACCATGTAACAAAATATAGCAGCTAGACTAAGAACGTCAGAACCAGGTCACACAGAACCATGACCAATAATTCAGCATTTTGAGTACAAGAACAAGAAAAGAAGACAATACATAAGCTTCATAATGAAAAACATAGCAGAATAAACAGAGAAGATTCTTTAACTGGCAACACTTGGAGCTGAAAGGCAGCTCAAAGGGAGATGGGCCGGGTTTTGTGCATGCCCTCTTCAGGATCAGGTAGCTCACAGAATGGTCTGTGTCTGAAAAAAGTTATGTGTAACTGCTGCCCAGGCAGATGACAGGTCCTGTTTTCAGGCAGCCCTTGCACTGTTTCCCCACCACTGAAATGAAAAACTAACAATAAACACAAATTTGAGAATCAGGAGGGTTTTGTTTTTTTTTTTTCCTAGTAGAATGCCACTTTTACTCTGATCAGTATCTTCATGTTAGATTCAACTTCTGTTACTATCCAGTGTGACCAAACACTTTGCTGAACTCAACTTTTTGCTTTATTTATCACTATGCATTAATGGTGCAGCATAATTATTTCTCTGTTTTTTAAATTTTGGACTTAAAATAATAAAGATGACTGTTCAGATTTCTGAGTCCTTAGCCAGAATTTTGTAGACAGGTATTGTATTAGATACTCCCACGATGAGCACAATCAGCTCCATGGCCTTGTGTCCAGCTGGATGATACAAACCAGACCTGGAGCTCAAGGCAGCACGAAAAACTGTGCAGTGAGCTCCCACACGGACCAGAGCCTTGAGCTAACAGGGCAGCACAGGTGTACCCAGAAGCTGAGGTGCTGTGCAGTCAGGCCTACACTGAAACAACCCTTCTGTTTTCTGCAAATTCTGAATTTGTCACCACCTTGGCATTTGAAAGAGATTCTTATGATCTGAGGAAGGTTTTTGTTGCCCTTTTATTCTGCATACATACACAAAGTATAGGGGACAGACCCATCTAGTTCACAAAAATCCAGGCTACAAGGCATCAACTGTGAATCATACATCTAACAATTTGTCTAATGCATGGGCAATAAAGTCCTACACAAGCAAAGTTCAGCATTTTCATAACTGAGACAGCAAAAAGTTAGGAGATTTTCTGAAATATTGAAAGCTTAGTTCCACTGTTTTGGACTGATAATTCTGGCTCTGGGGCTATCATCACTACTTCATGACTCAGTGCTCCTTCTTCATAACAAAGAAAGGGAAAGACAATGTACAGTATGGCAGAGGATCAGGTATCAATCTCATGCAGAGCTATGAAATTATGAATGAAATTACATAATTGGATATATATAGTTCATTATGTAATGAAATTACGTAGTCAAGCTATGCAAATTATGGCATATTATAAAGTTTATTATAACCAGAAAGAATAAAAAAAAAGACAAGATTTCTGAAAAAATCTACCATTACTATTACTAAGACAAGACAGCTCTCTTTTAAACAAAGTTCCACCTTTGGCACACTAGTATAAATTAGGGTGAAAGCCCCTGAAAATATTAGACATACTATTAAAATCTGCTGCAAAACACAGTAAAATATGACTTAGAGTCATGGGAGAATGTAGCAATAGCAGTTCTTTCATATATATTAAGTATTCTGAGCAGGCTAACATTAATTGGTACAACTTCTTGAGTTCCCACAAATCTTTAGAGGGGTGTTTGAAAGTACTTTATTCTGCTATGCAAGCTATGATAGAAAAGAAAAATGACAGTAAGAAATGGGCACACACTCTGTATTTGAGTCTGTGTAATAGTAGAGCCCAATGTGGAGTGTGTGTGATGCATGAGAAGCACATGGCTTTATGCCACATTTATGTTCTCTTGGAATTGGCGTTGACCTGAACATCAAGTTAAAATAACTTGTCCTTTATGTAAATTGCATTTGGTCTACCTACAAGTAAAAATGAAACTAAGGAAAGCATTGCTTTCTGAACAAAATATGCTGGACTCATCTTTATCTATCTCCTCAATAAGTATGTTTTTGTTAATTTAAGTTGCAAATATCTGAGAATGTCAGATGACCTCAGGCTTCTTTAAAGAGGTAAATCCTGGGGTAGGCAGTGTCTCATGATTAGAATAATTAATCACCTGAAAGACCAATGTAAAGTCCATAGAAATCAAAAGAAATCTATTGACTTCAGTGAATTTTAGCTCAGACTCTGGAATAACTTGGGGGTATAACTCCTCTTGCACATCACTTCATCCATCTGCTCAGCAACTACAACTACCTATACATTTTGTGACAAGTGAGAGTCAGTCAAGTAACTCCCACGGCATTTTCCCCTTTCATCCTGTAAACTCCTTCATCAGTGATAAGCCTCCGTGCCCTGGCATCCATGTACCAGCTGGAGGGAGGAACCTGTTTGTAAACCAGATGCTTTGACATAATTGGAACTGGGAAGGGAGGCAGCAGTACTTGGCAAACAAACTTGTAATAAGTGCACTTTGCTTGAAATGTTTATAATTTGTTCTTGAAAAATATGCTGAGAAGATGGGCACTAGACATCCTGCTCAACTTTGAAGTTTAAGTTTGAAGGTGGGGATCCTGAATACCTCCCAAAGAACATTTGAAAAAAGAAAAACCAGCCTGGTGCTCTATAAAGTAAAGAATGTGCTTGAGGAGAGGGGGCAGAGAATGATACTAAGTCCCACTGTCATGCCGTCGGCAGAGAAATTACCAAGGTCCAGAGAAAGGCAGCTTCATTTATGAAGCAACAGGTTCATATGAAACCCTCCTTCCAATCCATGTGAATACTTTCAAGCTAGCAACGCACTCAAAATTTAGGCAAATTTGTAAGCTGTAAAGGAGTCTCATTTTCTGCCTCTTGCTCTCTTAAAACTGGACATATAAAGAAGGAGTTACTTCACTTAGCTGAGGTGTATGTGAGCATATGCCTGAGATGCCTACTTATGATGCACAAAGTGCAATTACCAAGGAAAGACCAGCATCTGGAGGTCCTCCAGGACATGGTCTGATCAAGGAGGAAAAAACCATCAGGTGCGCAAAATGTGAAGACCTGAAGGTTTCTTCTCTTTGACAGTACCATTGTTCTGTGGACAAAGAACTGCAGGTATGGAGGGTAACCTGAATAATTTTCTGAAATCAGTCTCAGCAAACTTACTGACATTTAAAATTTGGCTAAATAAAAAGGGGGAAAGGCATGGTACTTTTATAGTTTTTATCTTTATGAACAAAGGAATTCAGCTCAATGCAGATCTCAAGCTGGCAGGGAATGCCACCATATGAAGGGGAGTTGCAGGGAGTTCAAAACCCTTAGGAATATTACATCCAGTTGATCCTCCATCCAATTCCATCTATCCACCTCCTATCAACTCCATTTCTTTTCCCTCTGTACCTACCTTTACTGCTTTGCCCTCTTTTAACAACAGAATTCCTGCCTTTCCTGTAAGTCTGTAACAATCAGTGTGAACCAGAAAGGAGAGAGAGACATGGAAGCTTGTATAGCAAGGGGCTATCCAGACAGGAGATGCCTTCTCAACAAGAAAGGTGGTAGGTTGAGCAGGGATCTGTCTTTCAAGATGCTATGAAGCTCTGGAGGCAGGTGAAAGGCAGGAACCTGGCAGGAGAAAGGTGATTTTGCTGAGGATGACTTGGTCATCATATTGGGCAAATCAATAAAGGGGTCCAGAAGGCTTCTCTCTCATGGTATCTGGCAGGATTTGGAGTAGGGCAAGGTTGGAAGGCTGGACTGAGGCATGTTAGCTGGACCTTGAAATGAAGTTTCATCAAGGAGAAATAGACTCTTGTACTCCAGGCATGGTCAGTGTGGCTGAAGGTTAGGGACCTAAAATCTCACAGAAAAAAACAAAGAGCTAAACTGCAGTGACTCAGGAATCACTGCCTTAGAGTCTAAGTCAAAAGATAGATAAGATGCAAAGAGCAAAGGAAAAGGATACCAGGGGATTAACAATTGCATAAAAAGCAAAATAATAATATCACAAAAAATTTCTGTGTTAAATTAAGCATGTGGCTAGTTTCAGTAATACCTAGTGGGATTAAATGAGTAAAAATAAATACACAAGATAGAAACCTAAAATAGGAAATGGAGCATAAAACTAGGAAGAATTAATACAGACTAGAAAGGGCTGAGGAAAACAAAATTGGAGAGAGAAAAGAGAAGAGCAAACACGATTTTTAAAGGAAACAAATTAGATGCATTAAAAAAAAAAAGACACTTTATTGATTATTTTCTTGGTTTAAATACACAGAAACGTATTTGATACTGATAATGCTGTTAAAGGCTCAAGTTAGAATATAATAAAAAAAGTATATTCCTCTTCTTTGGATTAGTAAACCAGCAAGATTTGCATTTAAAATAAGTGTCCAGATCGTGCACCCTCTCAGGCAGGGTTAAACCAAACCAGAAAAAATGGCAGGGTCAGGGCCAAGGCAGCTGCCTGCACGCCTGTTATGTCTGTCATTGTTTGTTTTGTCTTTCTGGACTTGTAAGCCCTTCAGGCCTGGAGCACTCCCCATGGGGCCTGGCCAACCTCCAGTGCCTTTGGTGGGCACCGCGGAAGGCTTTGTTTGTCCAGCATTTGGCTCAGGGGAGTCAGGGCCTGGCTGAGACTTGTAAGTTATAGATGTAATAGCGGCAAAATATCATATTTATTCACTGAGATATGGCTGTGCCTGAATGCTTTTTCTGATATTGGGGCTCCGTGCAGGCATGAAGTCCCATCCATGTAGAGCAAGACAGTATTGGGTTGTTTGACACCATTATGATTGGTGTGATTGCGATTTTACCCAGGACAGCTGAAAAGGCAGCTTAAAATCTACTTTTAAAAGCATGTATGTTTATTTTCTCTCAGTTGGGGTGACAGGAGCTCTGCTGGCAGTGGCACCATAGAGCAGCAGAGCAGCAGGGCAGGAGGGTGTCCGGTGACTTTTGGTGGACACAGATGAATCGCTGTCATGTTCCCATGTGCTAAGAACAAGCACTACAAAGGCAGAGAAGAGCTATAAGAACTGCTAGAGAAACTCTGCCAACACCCACACCCGCACCCCGGCTCTGGCAAACGCACCATTCACACGGGAAGGCGCAGTGAACGTGCCCGCCAGCGGCACCCTTCAGACAGCTCTTCCCTACGTTCAGTGACCTGCTGACAGGCTAGGGTTAGGGTGGAGCGGGGATGCGACCCGCGATCACCGGGGTTTCAGCGCTGCGCCGGGCCCCGTTCCCCCGGGCCCTCAGCGCGGCGCCGGGCAGCGCGGGCAGCGCGGCGCTCTGGTGCCCCCGCGTGGCCGGCGGCGGAGCAGGGCGGGCGAGAGGGCGAGAGCCGCTCCGGGCCCTGCCCTTCCCCGCGTTCATTGCTCCGCGCCCGGTTAGCCCCGCGGAGGAAGCTATCCAGGTTGGGCCTGTGAGGGGCGTGCAAGGGAATGTTCCGGGGTTCAACAGCAGTGAACAGAAGTACTCTTATTTGGTTTCGTTTAGTTTCGGTTTGGGTTTGAGTTGCCGTTGTCTGTTCTGGTAGACTAACACTGACCGCTAAGGGCGGCCGGGGCTCGGAGGCAGATGCGGGCGCGGTGCTGGCTGTGCCGCGCTGTGGGCCCCGCGCAGCCCCCGGCAGGGCCGCAGCTTCGGGGCAGCCCTTGGTGCCCGGAGTGCTGCAGGCCGAACTCAGCTTTTGTCTGCTCTCGGTTTGTTTGCGGTGTTTTTTTTTCAAACTCTGTATTCTCAGGGTGTATCTTTGAGAGCCATTGAGTGCAAAGTTTCTTTGAACATTGTGCCGGAGATCAGGAATTGCTTCCAAAATGTTACAAAGCTAGAGAATACATCTCAAGTTAAATTTTTACTTCTGGAATTGGAAGAGTCTTGATGTGAATCAGGTCTGTGCCACCTTATTGGGTGTTTCATCTGGAAGCCTTGGACATAGGGTGGTGTAATTTGGGCAGTTTCTCTCCATTCTGTTTATTGGAGTAAAAAGTGTCTGTCAGAGAAACTAGAAGTAAGCACAATGTTTGCTGGAAGGGTCACCTGTTATTTTATGATGCATCTGCAAAAAGAATAGCAAAATCTTCTTCATAGTGCAGCCATTTACCTTTTTGGCCCAGCTTTCCCCCTTCCTTTGTGGCAATTACCATATGAGGAGCAGTATCAACCTCCTTTTCACAGTTAGGGCATGCAGAAAATCCTGTGGACAGCTGGTTAAAGGACCAGAGGGCCCAAAATAGTCTTCATTGCAGACTCTATTCTTGGATCTTTAGAGTTGAAATTTAAAGTGTGAGTTCCTACTTCTGGAAGTATATTTCGAGCGTTACTCCCTGTGTGCAAATATGTATAATATTAAGTGTAATTCAAGGTTGCCTTTATGGGATTTTTTTAGGCTTTTTTTTTTTTAATTGTAATTTTTCTACTTCTAAGATGTACTTTGTGGCTATGCTCTAAATTTATGCTCTGAATTTAAGAAACCACATTACAGTGCTAGAACTAACAGTACAGAGTACTGCTTGAGCATTTGAGCAATGCTCTCAGACACTTGGTGTGATTCTTGGGGTGCTCTGCACGAGGGCAGGAGTTGGACTTGATCCTGATGTATCTCCTCCAACTCAGCATGTTCTATGATTCTATGAAAATAAAACTTCTGTGAGTTCAGTGATAAATTTCCTCTGCGCCCAGGAAATTTGGATCCCATTGAAGGCAATGGCAGAAATTCTAGTGTTTTCAAGAGTGCAAGAAATTTCTGCTATCCTTTGCTTATACAAAATTGCTCAGAGAGAGTGACAAACATTGCAGTTTTAGAGCTGTTCTTGGAAATAAATTGTTCAGAAACCCACAGGTTTTTATGTGGTCCTGTGTATTATTTCAACTAATGAATCAGCTTTGGGACTGCAAAACAAGGCTTTATATGCTTGATCCTAAGTTTAAAGTCAATGCATAGTATTATAAAGGCCATATACTATCTAATCCATATATACATCTAGTTTATGAACAAAGCCACTTTTTCATAGAAATGGAAAAATGCATAAGTTTCATATGGGAAAAAAACTCAAACATTGCAAGCCAAAAGAGAAAGAACCAATACCATGTATTGCCTCCAAGTGGAAGATTGGGACCTGTCAAGTTCTGGAATTTAGTGATGACCCATCTTGCATATCTGAACATCTGCACACCACTTAGAGCTGGCATTAGCTGAGTCACTTGCTACTTTCAGTTATAACTCCCACACAGAGAAGGTATATTAGAAAAATCAATAGAGAAATCAATACATTTTACCCAAGTTATCAGATCTGCTCTGGATGCTTAAGTTGCTAAATAGTATTTGATTCAAATAAAACAGATCTCACATCCTTTCTATTAAACTGAGAGCTGGCATGTATTTCTCTTCCCTCCCTTCACCATTCCCAGATGAGAAGCATTTGCACTCTGGCACCAATTTATGTGGAATTTCAATGTGGTTTTGAAATAAAATGGATTAACATTTTCTCTTCTGAATAACTGTCTTAACATCATCCCAAAAATTATGGGAAATTAGATTGTATAAAAAAGTGCTTTTAGTTTATTTCTCAAATTAAGTAATAATGCATCATAATGAGGGTTGCGCAAGGGATCTCTAGGAGTACTTGGAGAAAGCAACAGTCAGTGAAGTAGAAAAATGAGGGAACAAAGACTGGATTTCACAGCAAACTGTTTCCATTGGATTTCATCTCTAGATATTACACTGATAGTTTATGTGCATACAAATTATGTTCCATGGGAACAGTGTGGGGTAAATTAACAGTGCATTGCACATGGTTTTAAGCATGCAAATGACAAAAATAGGAGATAAGAATGAAGAAATTGTGTCCCTAAACCACCATGTACTTAACTCACTGACAAACAGGAACATCAGGAAAGAATTTTAGGACATACTACATTTTGCAGGAAGACACATAGCTTTTGCTAAAGGTGCTGGTGATGCTCTTATTTTTGGTAATGTCCTTATTCTCTTATTCTCTTACAACAGAATTTTTTTTAATGTAAGGCTAACAAGCTTTTTTTTTTTTTTTTTTTTTTTTTTTTTTTTTTTTTTGGCAAACAAATTCTTATGGCAGATATATGAAAAAAGCTAAATGCAGTGACTGCATGGTTTCAAGGTGCTAATGGGATAAAGTGCCTCTCATGTAGCTTAGAATCACACCCTGGCACCCTATCAGTGAACTTCCAGTGAAAAGGGAATTGCAGTTATTTCCAAAGCTTCATAACCATGTCACCAAAGGAACCCACCACTACAATTTGCAATGAATAACCCTCACTGACAGTTCTAAGCGAGTGACCAATGTTTGAAGGAATGGAAGCACTGATGCTATGAAAAATCTGGGATGAGGTTATTATACTGCATATGCAGTTTCCCCATGCAGTATGAATTGCATCTGTTTGCACAGACTTGCAAGAGAGCTGGAGAAGAACTATTTACAAGGGCATGTAGTGACAGGCCAAGGTGTTTCAGCTTTAAACTGAAAGTGGGTAGGTTTAGGTTTGATATTAGGAAGAAATTCTTTACTTTGAGGATGGTGAGACACTGGGACAGGCTGCCCAGAGAAGTTGTGGATTCCTCATCCCTAGAAGCATTCAAGACCAGGTTGGATAGGGTTTTGAGCAAGCTGGTCTAGTGTAAGGTATACCCTCCCCTGACAGGAGTGTTGGAACTAAATGATCTTTAAAATTCCTTCAAAATCAAATAGTTCTATGGTTCTGTAAGGTACTTGCAGAGTAACCTCTGAGTTGGACTGCTGTTGACACAGACTGCCAGCATAGCCCAGTATCTTGTTTCAGACACAGTCAATGCACAAAAGGGTTTCATCTTCCATCTCAGTCTCTTGTGTCAGTCTTGTATCACTTGCCTCTATGAACACTGATATAAGGCACAACTTGGGATAGCAGGATGCTACTAATTCACTAGACCCATCCAGAATCGCAGAAAGATTGACCTAGCATCCCCCCTTCAGACCCATTGCCAGCCAACCTACTGCCTCTGAAAATATCTCATTTTGAGCTGAGTATCGCTGCTGAAAGGACTGAAAAGCATGATTGTACATGCTTTAATTAAAGGTCACAAGTCTGACAGGTTGTGACGTTATCTAATATACAGCTTTTCCTTTAGAGTGGCAGATCACCATTTTGTGAGGCTGTACCATTTTCTGAGTTCTGAGCACTGCTCGTAGTTCACTCACTCACACCATGGACGTGACGGATCCAAAGCAGTGATGAAACTTTGTGAGAATGCGGTAGCTCAGCTCCTGCTTGTGCCAGGCCACTGCCACTCTTCTTTTTTCCATTTTCTCCTGACTGAACCAGGTTTTTGAGAGGCAGGTGGAGTCTGTCATAAGCCAGAGTGAGCAATCTCTTTGATTCAGGAACAAACAGACTTTTTGCCAGAGCCTGTCCCTCTCCACCTCATTGTCTGTCTTCTCCCTATTGAACACGTGGCCCTGTCCCTTCCACTACTCAGTGTGGTGACTTCATGTGTATAAAACCTTGTTTTTTCAGGAGTCCTGTTTGTTCCCACAATTCCCGTTACGCTGGTGTGCAAACTGCAAAGTATTAAAAAACAACAAACAGTAGAAGCCTTGTGAAGCCTTCCAAATCCAAGTCCAAAGTAATGAGAATTCTCAAAGACAGCAATTCAGAGGACACAGAAGAAAGGGGAAGGGCTCTTCCCCTTCTCAGGGTCTCTTTCTGGGCAGGTAGCTGCCAGAGAAAGGATGCAGGACTGGAGTTGTGCCATGACACAGAAAAATGTGTGCCTTTTGTGGCAACAAAAGGCCAGAAAGATTCTAAATCAGATGATGAGACAAAATAGAGGAAAACTTCAGTGAGGAACATGTCCCTACATGCTGCTGTTGTCTTCTCCATCTCTTCACTTCGGCATCCCTGGAAAGTCACGTTAACCTTGACCCTCACTGGCTCCCATTCTACAAATTTGGGAGCGTTTCTTTTGTCATCAGCCTTCAATAGTCATGCTGTTCTTCTCTTTCCCTCGTAACGTGTCCTTTTGACTCCTCCAATCAATCAGTGTCATTTGATGCTATTTAAAGATTCTGACCTGATCTGAAATATCTCTAAGAGGCTGGGATAATAAACAACTGTTAAATGATCCACACTGAACCAGGGCTAACACATTTTGAATTCTTCTTTTATTCAAAAATATGGTATTGACACTTTTGGAGATGGTTTGTTTCACTTATCAAATGAAATATTTGTCAAAAAGCCAGGTATATTAGACGTGTTGGATAAATTTCTGCCACTTAGTTAAGAAAATAGGCACTTTGACATAGCAGGTACAGAAAACCCTGCATTTAGTCTGTCTCTCTTGTAAGCCATAGAACATAAGAATTCATAAAAGTATATTTGAGGCTGTTGTCTTCACTCATGTAGGCACAGAGGGCCCTATTTTTTGTCCATGCTGACTTGCACTCTTCAGTAAATCCTGGAAGCCATTATTCTGCAATAGGTGTACGTAGGTACTTTGCCTATAAGAGCCAATCACTAATGTGGAAGAGTCTTAAGTATTTTGTTAAGATTATACAGAGAAGTTTACCATTCTGCAGACAAAAGGGTAGTTTTGTTTTCAGAGTAGGTGCTGTAATAGTTTCCTGGGAAAAAGTTACTTAAAAAAAATCTGCTTTCCAGTAGAATTAAAATTTTGTTTCTTTTTTCAATATTTGTCTCTTGTAGGTACTGTTTAAATCACAGCATAAATTCACAGTAACATCCACTGGCCATGTTAGGCCATGTTTCTTCCTTGGTCTTTCAAGTGACAGTGTTCTGTTGAAGTACAGTTAGAAAAATTAGCCGTTCTGGCTGCTTTTCACATGCATACATCAAACTGCCACTCTAGGAAACAATTCACTGGCAGGCTGGCTGCTGGAAACTTGCCTCTGCTTTTGTTTGCTAATAGATTACTTTATTAATTCCAAAGGTTTAGCGAGCACCTTGGTTTTTTTCCAGCAGCATTTAATTAATCTGTTCTCATTGTATATGAATAGATGTCTTCTGGTCACTGAAACATAGGACTATGCTTTCGCATTCTTTCCCCATACTAATTATTTGAAATGTTTGATATCTCAAATGTACAAACTGTCATTGGTCTCTGTGGAGTTTGTCAGATTGCACACTGATGGTGGATTTTAATAAAGCTTTTGGGCATGTCCTGAGTCTGTAAAACAGTGTATTTATTCACTGTTTCACATTGTGCCTGTTTTCTGCTGCGTTTCACAGTCATTTACACTGGCACAAAAGGTATAGCTGTCTTCCATAAGTTAAGAATCACTCTCTAAAGGAAAAATATAAACCAAAATATGAATTTGACAAATGAAATTTCAGGTTGTATTCTCAGAGTTATGATTACAGGTTTTTTTCTTGCCTTTTTTTTTTATTTTTTTTTATTTTTCTGTTGTTTAGATTATTTTCTTAACAAGCTACAGTGCTAGTAACACTCAAACATTCAGAAGTCAGGTGCCTAGACGACCAGAAGACTGTCCTGAATTTGATTATATTCTGAAACAAAGAGGAAAGAAAGTTGGAGGAAGAAGGAGTGAGAGTCTGTATTTATGAGTGTCTTTATGAAACCCATTTGAGAGGCAGAGGAAGATCTCCTGTCTGGCCCCTGAAGTGCCATGCATTTGGAGTGACTAGAGAAGGATGTGCTGCAGCAGGGACTGAATTTTCACACATCCCTCCCTGCAGGAAGCTGCCCCGTGCTACTGGACTCTGGGAACATAAAACATCCAGTTTAGTTTTCACTGATTGTGAGTTCCAAACCTTTGCAGAGGGAGCAACTTATGCAGGAAGATCAGCGTGCCTGGGAAATATCCCATGACATGTTGGCTGGTGCATCTTCCTTAAACTCAGGTTTAAATCTTTGGATGTAATAGGAGTACAGTCAGATGCTTTGAAATTGCTGGAAAACAGATTTTGATTTTTAGTTTAAATATATACAAACCAAAGAATAGAACTATTTTTTCATCTTACCTTAAGGTACAACAGGTTTACCAAAGTCTTAATGTCCCTATGCTTGTGATGCACAGTAGCCATCAAGCCAGCTGCTGAATTATTTCCTTATAAGATCATTTAACTTCAAAACTTCATATTATACAGGTCACGTGCTCTGGTGATATTCAGAAGGGAATTGTCACTTTCAGACAACTAATATCAGTCATTCTTCTATCTATATTTGGATTGCAGGCTCAGGAAAGTGTGATGGCAGTTATTAACTGCTCTCAAGAAATCCACTTGCAAGATGGATTTATTTCTTGATTAATGATGGAGATTATTCAAGTATTAATTCCAGTTTTTTATATCGCAAACTTGATATCATCCTTGTTCTCTCCACCCTTAAAATTACTATGATTACTCTAATTGTTAGAAAGCTATTATTTGATTCAGATTTGCAAAGTAATTATCAGCTAGTAGCACATCTGCCATTTCTCACTAAATTTTGGTATGTATTGTTGTATCTCAATTAACAAAAGATCTACTAACTGAAGCATTGCTGTATGAATTCTAGTAAGGCTTTCAAGCATGACATAAATTTTGTCCTGATTGATTCTGACTCTTACTGTGTGCTGTTTAATTTGTTGCTTTGCATTTCAGAATTGTCTGTGAACCTGGTGCTTGATGTTTTAAACAATGATTTCTTCATCTGCCGCAATCAGATGTACATCTAGAGGTTTTAACTGATAGAGTATCCTTTATGACATTATTTCCACTTCTGCTTCATGAGTTGTATTCTCATTACCTTTTTTCTTTGATTGTATCACAGGCTACATGGATTAAACAGAATTACAGTTTTTAATCTCATCTTTGAGTTAGTACTACTAACATGATGGGATAATCATTTGTACATATCTAGCCTTTCTGTCATGAATATGAGGAGCAGCAAAGGCAGCCAATACACCAGCTATTAATACTGGAGCATCATTGATGTGATTTTTACACCCACTGTACTTGCTATATAGATTTTTCAAGTCGTTGCAAAGTTATACCATTTAAAGATGAGATTTTGAGCACTCATAAATATGCACAAGTGCTTGTGTGCACACCCAAACACACATACTTCAAATGTCTGAAAACATTTCTGTATTAGATAAACAATCTCAACAGTCTACTTTTGAGCTGCTTAAAATGTTTCCTGTACTGAAATATACTTAGTACAGTGCATGTGCAACATTGCTGAGCTAACACTGTAAACTCTTCTGAATGACCTTTTTAAGAAACTATTATTGAGTCAAATTTACTATAGGTTGAGCTAAGGAATCTATCAGGCACACAGGAAAATTAGTGCAGTATTGTTTTATGATAGAAATAGTCTGCAAGCCTCAATTTTTACTTACTTTATGTTCTGTTGCTTCCAATGAAATTAGTCCTTTTTTCATGGCTTTTGATATAATCAGTATCAGCAGCTATAGCTTCTTCCTATATTGTTCTTTCAGGAGTTAAAGTCTTATTGCAGTATGTTGACATAAGTGTCATTTTTTCTGTGGTGAACTGGGAATACTGGGATCCAGAGTTCTCTGACTGTTAGCTGAGCCATACATAAGAAGGTAGCACAGTAGGGCCACAGGAAAACTTGAAGTGGGAAATTCAGATTGGAATTAAAGACAACAAAGGAACACAGAAACAGAAAGACAGAGGAAATGCTGAAGGAGCATGAGGAGAATGAAAGGCTGACACAATTAGTGCTGATGATCAGATCCTTAGTTGTAATGGGGAACAGAGAGACACAGAGGAGTCATTCAGGGACATCATATCTAATGTCCTATTAAACATTTAGGACATTTTAGTCTGTGTAAATACAGACTAAAAGAGTTTTAAAGGTCTCAGGAGAGTCTGACCTCCAACTTTTTTAGTCACATCATCTATGCCAACATATCACCAGAGCAAGGTGGTCTGTGGCTTCTATGGTGACTTGCAACCATTTCATTAGCCTCTTCCAGGACATTTCTCACATGATGGGATGTGCCTGGTTGGGAGTCAGTATTGGCAAAAAGGTTCAAAACTTGGTCTATGGTACAAAAATTGTGTAGTTTGACTCATGTCTGTATGGTCCATTTGTCATGACACTACCCCTTACACAGAAATAATTAAATTTGTAAGTGATTATTGCTATTTTGTATGTAATATAAATAAGGAACAATTTTACTTTTTTTTTTTCCATATTTTTAACATACGCACATCAGATTATACCAACCTAGGAAGATCCTAATTAAAATTACACTTCCAAGAAATTAAAAGAATTAGCTACAGGAGGGCACACTTAAATCAATCAACTATATCTGTGTCCTTTATTGATCCCAAATCATTTCAGTGTGATTGGGACATTTTCACAATCTCATTTCCAATTACACCATCTCTCAAAGAAGCTTTGAGTGTTTCCCTTTTTTTCTTTTTTTCCCTCACGGTGTCACTACAGGCCAAACCTGACAAATTCTTTATGTATCCATGTACACTGGATGAGGCATTTCTGTTCTACTGGCTCCAAAGGTCAGCTTCTACAGCCTGTTCAGGGGGTACAAGACATGGATAACTGTTGGATGAGCATAAGTCAGTGTGCATAAGTGAGTTTTTAGAGGGCTTGTAGGCCTCCCTTTCTACAAAGCTTTCATTTGTGCCCTTGGACAGTGGCTATTTTCAATATGAAAGAGGACAAATCTCAGATTCAGAAGCCTTGCTGGGCAGCAAATGTATCAGAAATTTAAATGTATACTAACATTCTGTGCTTATCAGGCAGAGCTATCTTAAAACTTTAATTTTAGAATAAATATTTGTATAATCTGGTGAAGGTTAACTGCAAAGTTAGTGTTATTATCTGCCTTAAAATTGTTACCTGAATTAAAAGTTCTCATGTTCAGGGCCAGTTCTCTTAGTGCACCTCATTAGGCCATAGTTTATTTAAAATGTTAGCAAATGTTCAAAATTTTATTTAGTGCAAAAAGAAGATGAAAACAATTGACAGTTTTTATTTGTGAGAGCATATTTGATGTCCATCCCAGCTATTTATGTCATACACTGCCATTGCATCTGTGGACTCCTAAAGTAGATTGGCTGTAAAGAGATGACCTCTGTCTTATTTATGGGTATAACAGAGGATTATAGTGAAAATGCTAAAATTCTGTCTTCCTGACATTTTTAACAACCTTTCAGTTGGAAAATGCTGAGGTTGTCAACGTGCAGTTTTTAGATATTGTGTTCTTGTTGGATTTTCTGTAATTCAGCATCTGTAGCTGTTGGTTTTGCTTCTTAGGGAGTCACTTACACCATAAGTACTGCCTCATAAATTCCTGTACAAGCATGTAATTAATCTGTTTAATTTTCAAGAACATTTCTGTCTTCTCATTAAATGGTAATTTCCTGTATCAGAAATCCAATGTCCTCTCTAATTGGAGGATTATATTTCAAGATCAGAATATTATTTATTTTTCTGTGCTAAGTATTTGGGGATTTAGAATTCAGGTAAAATATACAACCTGATTTTTTTTTTTCTTATTTCTTTGAAGTTTTTACTTCAAGTTGTTTTCAAATTAGTACTTTGACATTTTCATCACAAAATGACATATTAACCCTACTCCTTCAGCTGAAAATAAAAAAAAACCCATTATTAAGATTGCAATGTCAGGCTTTCAGGCACTAGGGCAGAGGAAAAATGGCATCTTGTCTAAATAATGTATTCATAACTTGGCCCTTACCTCAGTTGAAAGCATTAAAATATTGCCTGTTGTTGTATGAAAAAATCTGGTGTTTTGCCATTTTTCATATTTCAGAGGTCCAAGGTGGACCTTTTTTCTATAGTAATTAAAATAATGCAATGATGGGTATTGTTTGTCAAATAACTTCAAATTATATTGGGGTTTACAGGAAGAAATAGTGTTTGCTATTTTATAGCAGTTGCATCTTGCCTTGGAGATATGGATTTGCCTCCATCTGCTGCAGGACAAGTTATCAAAATCAAACTTATCAAGATGGTCACTTGTTTCCACATTGCTATGTGTCGTGGGAGGATTCTGAACACTCAGACTGAAAAGCCAGGGCAATGGGAGCTCAGCTGCTGGGCTTTGATAACAAAAAGTGCTGCACAGTGATGTCACAAACCTGATGTCCAAAGTGGATGTGTACAGTTGACCTCAGACTGTTAGGTCTGTGCTTCAAGATGTTCCTCATCTCTCAGGTTCTTGTGGAAATAAATTATATTATGGCTTCAAAGGCTAATAATACATTAGTGATTGGGTAATTTTGTCTTCAGAGCAGTGTTTGAACTGTGCACATTTGGAAAGCAATGGATACCCACTGAATGATTAGGACAAATAATATAGTTGCTTATTACTTGAAAAGAATCCTCCTCTACTATGGCATGCAGTTGGTGTACAAACAACAAAAAGTTAAAACACATTGAATAAAACAAAAAACATAATAAAGTATATGGACAGCTACATAATCATAGTGGAAATATCTAAGATGTGAGTTCTCAATCTATGGTATGTGCATCACTCGTGGTATGAAAACTATTTCAAAGTGGTATTCAAATAAAATCTGAGCATCTGAGCAGAAGAATGTCTCCTTCATATGATTTACTATTATTTAATTCCCACAGGAAACTGGAACAAAGGTCTGGAAGTGTAAGTAAGGACTGGTGCATGCCGCATTTCCACCATCACCACTAATCTGGTAAAATATAGTTCTTTTCCCAAGCAACTAAAATGGTTGCTTCAGGCATAAAGGAAAACCTGGGAAGTGATAGGTCACAACAGCTCAAGCAGTGTGTCATGTACACTGTAATACCCTTCTCCAGCTCTTACTTAGCAGGGAAGATGAAGGTAAATGACATTGTGTCATTCTGGGAATATCCTCACGTGTATTTCACAAGCTTTTGCCAAGTAAGCCCAGTGAGAACAAACAGGAGTATCTTGTTCTGTTGTGTAATTTTAAAGTAATTCGCCGACAGCTAAACAACTGTGAATATTGGATTTTATCCAATACATAATCTATAGCAGTCAAAGACTTTTCCCACCTACTACTCATCAAACCCGCCCTGACTCTTCTCCATACCTTTCATTCTCATCTGGTTATAATTGCCGGGCAGTCACAATTTGTGTTCCTTGGGCTTCTCACAGCTCCTTGATCAACATGTCTGAGCTCTTTGTCCCAACTCCAGTTATCTCTGTTTCCTCTAGCCAGTCTCCCTATCCCACCTCCATCCCTCCTTCCCCACCTTTGTCCAGTTCTCAGGTTTTGTCTGCATGCACTGTCCACCTATGACTGAGGCACTACAGTGCCTTCATCTGCATTTTCTGTGAGCAAGTGTGTGAAAAGAAGTTCTCCTAGTTTTATAATTTAGCATAGCTATTTTTTTTCACAATAATGCTTGTTACACTTCCTAAGTTTCTGCTACCATGAGGTTGCTGGATAAATACATTTTAAAAATGTATTTTAGTGAGCACTTTATAACATCATACACTCTGTAGTTATGTACATAAGTGTGACTATGTAAACTAAAAATATAGTATAGGCTTAAGCAATAGGTGAAAATTTCTGAAAAATGAAAATTTCGTAAATGGATTATACCCAGCTAATGGGTAAACTTGTGATTAGCTGTTGCCTTTAAGTAATCATTTAAGTAGGTTCATTACTATGTGGTTGTGCATTTAAAAAGCATATTTGAACTAAAAGACATATTTTAGAAAATATTGCAGTCCTATTTCACTTTGAATATTTATTAATATGTATTGTTATTCAAACAAGTATACAGCTTAACAGTTAAATATATATAATGTACAGAGATTTTTTTTGATCAATACAATGCATCAGAATTAATAGTGCAGGTTGAGTACTAACCAATGTATCATATTAAATGAGTAGAAGAATAATTTAGTATTGCCAGCAGTATGGGAGGTGACAAGTATAATTTCAAAGACATTCTCAAATGACAAAGGAAAAAATTCTTGATCATTCCTATTCAATATAATGTAAAAGTAAATATATGGTTGTACATATTTGAATATATAGTTATAAATACACATACATGTGTATTAATTTGAATCCAATAGAGCAGTAGTATACAGTAATATGATTAATACAGAACAATTTAAAAATCATTTCATTGGGCAGTCAGTGGGAATTGATTTGCTTTTATACTGAAGTAATCTATGCCTGGCCATTGACTAGCAGAATTATTAAAAATTCATTGTTGTGAATTGGTTTCAAAGTCAATACACTTAGGTAATAATCATGGATAATCAGTAAGCAAGCTTTTTAATAAGCAGCCTATATAAGTAAGCAAGCTTTTCTGCTGTCTTTAAATATATACAGAAGTTAAAAATTGTGCAACATGTATATAATATCTTGACTTATTATAGCTTGAGTCCCAATCTGCCTGTGAAGTTATTCAAGCACTTCAAATACTTCCTAGTACTTACAGATGTGTCTGAATGCTTCACTTTGGTGCTGTTTTTGAGAAAAGAATAAAAGGGAGTTAGGTAAACCTGGCTGAATATTTAGGAAAATATTCTGCTGCATAACTGAAGTGGCAGGAGATCCATTAAACCAGTCCCCAGAAGTGCTGTGGGGTTTATCAGTCTGTAACTGAGGTGAAAACTTCCCCATGATTAAGTGACTGTTTAAATTCCACTTTTGGTATTCATGCACAAACTGCAGTCTGTCAGCATAAAGAAGTTTCCACAGCGGTTCCAGAAAATGTGTTTGGTAAAGCAAATTTGGTGCTGAACAGGAGGGATAGTGTCCCCACGGTGTGAAATAATTCACAGCAAGGCAATGCTCTGCCTCCTTTTGGTGCCCTCGCTTTCGTGACCTTCGATGTTGCCTGAAGTCCCCGTGAACAAAGTCATTTAGGTTTGATGGGTGAATACTCCAGTAGTTTCCTTTGCCATCCTCACATCTTCCCACCTTGATGAAACAATCATTTAGTGAAAGGTTGTGCCTTACACTGTTCCTCCAACCTCGACCTTTGTTCCTGTAAAAAGGAAAATTATCTTCAATATATTTGTAGATAGCAGCTAAATTCAGTTTATTTGTGGGGGAAGAAAGTATCGCCTTTGCAATCAAAGCTATGTATGACAGAGGTGGTTTATCCAGAAATCTTCCTTCATCCACAGTCACAGGAAGAACCTTTTTGGCATGTATGTGAGAGCTGGGATTTCGGGGTGGAGTCACTTGAGGCAGTTTTTCTTCTTCTCCTACTGTACAGATGTCTAGACTTCCTTCATTGTTCTCAGAAGAGTCTTCACTCATTATAGCAGCCTAAAATCCAGCATTTATTTTAAGCGTTCTGATATTTTACTGCAAGTAGCCAGTTCAATAATTGGTCCACTGAATATAACCAGCAGGAGAAAAGAAAGTTGGACTTCAACTGTGCTGCTCTCACGTACCCAGATTTCTATTTTATACTCTGTTAAGTCAACATCCTTAACAACGAAAACTGAACTGCCTATGTTTGCAAAAGTCAAGGTGCAAGTCCTAGCTGAATGAAAAAAAAACCCAAAATAATTATACTATGTTAAGTGTGAAGATAAACAGACCATGACGTTAGCCTCTCACTTCATTATAATCTGAGAAAACACCCTTCAGTGTTCCCCATTGAAACATAATGATTAATGAGAAATTTATGGTGCCTAGATAGAGTTGCGAAAGGATCAGACTTTCCAGTGATATGCAGAACAAACTGAAACCAACTTGTTGGTTCCTGTGTTCTACACTTAGTCAAACATGTTGTATTTAGTACAATAAACATTTGTTTTACCTGCTAATAGAAAGTACTGTGTGAAAGGAAACTACCTATCAAATTTCGTAGCTGCAGTGTAGCTATTCTTGGTGAAATGGAATTAAAGCGAAAAAAAAAAACTAAACACAAGTTGCTCCCCTTTTTTTCTTATTAACTCTCTGATAGCAACTAGCTTTCTTGCTGAGGATGCAAGTGACCAGTCCTGCCAACCCAAGAAACCGCTGGAGGGAGCAATTACCGCTCAGAGTCAGAGGGTTCTGTTCTCTGTCACCCCCAAAGCACAAACTGGCACTTGAACTTTGACATGGCCCTCAGCCTCCTGGGGTCTGACACTGTTAAGGAAAAGACAATCATCTCATCTTGGAAAAGGTTGCCCTGAGAAGCTGTGTATTCTCCCTCCCCTTAAGTATTCAAGGCCAGGTTGGACTGGGTTCTGAGCACTGTGGTCTAGTGGAAGGTGTCCCTGCCCATGGCAGTGGGTTTGGAACCCCAAACCTTTCCATGATTCAATGATTCTATGATGTCATGAGATTAGTCTAGGAATGTTATTAAATATGTTGAAATATATTCTAAAGCAAAATGAAACAACATGGAGGAAGTTTTGAAAGAGGATGTATCTTCTTTTGGGTCACTTTCGATGTCCAAAATATATATTATCACATGAGGTCTGTGTTTTGAGGTATCAACAATGTCATCAAAGATTCAACTTTAGAAGGCTGAAGTTGATGCTGCTGTTCAGGCTCTTTTGGGTCCTGAACATAACCCTTGGTTTCTCCTTTCAGATGCTAGTTCTGTCAAAGAGAGAGGGACATTAGGCTATCTGTTAAAGTGATCCCTATCCTCATGGTCTTGAAGTTCATCAGTTCTTAACTGATCATCTTGATTGGGCCCCTGTAAGTCGTGTCTCAGGGTTTCAAATTGACCAAGCAATGTTTCAGTTGGTTTTTAGATTAGAAAACAAGACTCATAATGCAACACTACAGGTCACATGGGTTATCTCATATTTCTGTGCCAGAGTAGAATTGCCACCTGCTTGCTTGCAAGATTTAATAGAACACTTTTCAAGTAATCATTGTGGATAGGGTGTACCTGGTATTTTAACAGCCTTGGCTGTTCAAAAATCCTAGTGATAACATGATGAGCTATTTAACACATTTTTTTTCTTGGTCTTCAGTCTCAGCAATCATTTATTTTGAAGGCATTCATTTGACCTGCTCTATCTCTACAAGAAATTGCCTTCCTGGAACATCCTAAAGTTGCCATCATTTTTCTGATACTGGTAGTTTTTCATAACCTTCTGATGACTAATTTACCCAGTTTTTTCTCCTCCTCTCTTATTTGCAGCTGAATGGTTGTCAAGTCATAGCAGAAATTATTGAGATTATCTCTGAAATGTGTGATCTGGCATGTTAGACTATTTATTAAAATCATGCCATTTCTGTTGTTTCAACTTTAAGCAGGTTATACCTAAAGGGGTTCCTACAATAATAATATAAAAAACTTGATTTTGATTCAGAATACCAGATTCTCTATATTAGGGTATTTCTACTGAAATTTGTGTTTTTATGAAACACTGCAGTTGTAGACTAGAGAATGAATGCTGCTCACTGTGACTAGGATTGCAACTTCCTTTCCCCATAGCTCCAAGAAAGAAACACAGAATCAAGCACATATTCTTCTATTTTAGTAATGACTTTGTAAATTGAAGGATTGTAAAGAAGGACAAGGCACAGAATGCAGATTTTGAGTGCCTAAACATATACAAATTAAATTAAGAATAAGGAAAACAATATTTATTAGAGTTTTCAATTTTAAGTAGAGGCTTTCAGAAACTGAGGAGACTGAAGATATTAAAAGAAACCAGTCTGAAGAATTAGAAATTTAAATGCAGTAAATGCCCAAAAGTCAAATGCACGATACTTGAACTCAAATCCTATAAAAGAAAAATTGTGTTGAAAGAGCTCCATATCTGAACAGATGAACAGGTCTTTCAGTAAGTGAAGGAAGATCCTACAGGGAATGAAAGACCAAAAGGGTGAGCAAAAACCCTTACATTTGGAAGAGCTGCATCTCCAAGATCACAGTTTTTGGTTTTCAGATAGGCCACCAAGGAAAATATTAATCCCAAACTCCTGAGTGTCTTGCTTGTTTCTTCTTTCTGCACATTATTTCTGACGTTAGCTTTTATTTTCCTCTGAGTCTTATCATTCAAGATGAAAATTCCTCCCTTTGCCCAAAACAAGATCCCAGCTAAAAAAATAAGACAAGTTCCCTGTTTTATCCTTATTCTTTGTGGAACCCTCTTGCCACTGTTTGAACTGTTTGCAAAGCTCCTACATTAGAGGAACAAACTTCACTCACTCAATGTCCAGTTTTATCTGAAAAGAAGAATGAGAGACAGGGACAGCATACTGTGTATTCTTACTATGCAGGCTTTTTCCAACCTGAGGAAGCACATACCTCTTCAAATGTCTGCACACACCTTACTAAAGCATCATTTTTGTTGCCACATTCTCTTCAAAGCTGCTAAAACACTGTATGGTTAGAAATCTGAGATTTCCCACAAA
The DNA here is from genome assembly GCF_017590055.1 of Onychostruthus taczanowskii. Lineage (NCBI taxonomy): Eukaryota > Metazoa > Chordata > Aves > Passeriformes > Passeridae > Onychostruthus > Onychostruthus taczanowskii. The sequence goes on from NW_024504566.1 coordinate 3,233,443, forward strand.
GCACCATAAAAAGAAGGGGCTGGCTTTATCAGCCAGACTAGTTAAACAGTTTATCCTGTAAATTTGTCAATAAATGATGTATTCTTGAAAAGATGAATGAGGATAAAAGAGCGTTTGGAAATTCTGTTTCAGTAATGTAATCTGTTCTGAATTTTCACTGTATAATTTTCACGGTTTTTTCCTCTCCCCTTAATTTAGATTAAAGAGAGTTTTTTCAATGTCTTAGTATTGATTGTATGAATCCAGGGTATCCTCTTATAATAGTTCTAATGTTTCTTTTTCTATACATATATTTACAAAGCCTGCAATTTTTCTTCTTGGTACTGTGAAAACAAGCACATGTTTTAGGGAGTGGTCTAGTTTCTACTTCAGGTCACAGAGTAGACCAATTGCAGTCATAGGAGAAACTTTTGTTAAGTCTGACAGTGCATACAATCTGTAACAAAGAGCAGAAAACAATTGAGGGCAGCCTTTGTCCTCACTCAGCCTTTATTACTAAAATTTAACTACAGTCATATGGGATTTAGAAATAAAATATTGCCTAAGTGTAACACTGTCTTTTCTTTCTTAGCTTGACATGCTTTAATGTAGAATTAAAGAATTAATCGTTTTTTGAAAATACCTCTCAAAATATGCCATCAATGTTTCTTTCTAAAGTATATAACCTTTAAAATATTTCTTCTACCTCTGGTTCAGCATTTTTGACCATTCATCAGTCAGCTAGAACAGCGTTCTTTGCAAGGAGAAAATGTATTTATGCCTTTTCCTAATAGATTTATTTAATAGCCATACAGAAGATAATACATCTCATACCATTTGCTAAAGAAGTGCAGTTTTCTAGGGCACTGGGGAATACACTGCTAGGAAGCCAAGTGGAACCAGATTTTATACTGCTCATCTTTAGTCCATGCTTAAGACATAATTGTTTTCAACTTGTTGCAAAGGTATAACTTCTTCCAGTTAAGGCAAAGAAAAAACAACTGGTCAGTGCTGATAATAGATATGACAAAAACATTTGACTATAGTCTTTGTTGCTCTCTTGAGTGTTTAATTAGTTCCAAAGCCTGCTAATTCTGTAACGTTTTTCCCTCTAATGTTTACTATGCTGTTCAATAGAGCAGCTAACCCATGTAGAGCTGTCTTATTTTCTACACATTTTTAATTCTATCTCTTGTTTCCACTGTTATTTAAACCATGTTTAAGGACACCTGGAAACTGTTTGTCTTGATTCAACATTTGTTTTTGATGTGTTCAGAGGAATGAGGCTACAGTAAAGTCATTAAAGAAGTTGTTGCATTAAACTTTCTAAAATGACCTGCTGCTGTTATACTTTGAAAGAAAGTAGCTACTCTGTTGCCTGATTTAGCAGGAAATTTAGAAGTAAATACCATTTACTCCTAAAATGGTATTTTAGGACACCATTTTAAAAGATGCAGAGAACAAATTATATTTTTTCATTATATTATTTTTACAGTGTTAATGCAATCTTTATATGTATATGTATGCTTGATTTGGTGCAACTGTCTCTGCATATTTTGATAAAAACATGTGGACTTCTGTGAAAAGTTTAATTCAGTGCAAACTGTTCAGACAAGAACTAAATTAAATGGAGAACATCTTCTACACTGAAGAAGATGAAGCTTGTAGATAGGACAATATTTTCAACTAGAGTATGGTCTCCCTCTGTTCCCAGTTGTGCTTGTTGGTCTCCCTCCTTACAACCATTGGTATTTCTTTCTTGTATAAAGGCAAAATCTTTTCCCTCTTTCATATTATTTCTTATACACCATTTTTCTGTTTCCTTTTTTAATTGCCCTTACTAAGTATATGCTCTTTCTCTAACTAGGTAATGGCACGAGACTGGAGACTTTGTCTGTCAGTGATCACTTGGATGCCAATCACTTAGACCTTTTCTCACCTTTTCTTCCCATCTCCCATATTTTTTTACACCCAGGACAGAAGTAAAAGATTTGAACAGAGTGAAAGGCAAAATGAATAGAGAGGTACAGAATAATATCCATTAATTAATGTCACTGAGAGTAATTGATTAAAAAAAAATATGTCTTTTAATATGCCTTTGTTTTCAGAACATTCTGCAACCTATCCTTCCTTCCTAAGCAGTCCTTGTCCCAGCATAATGGAATGCAGTGATTTGTTTGTTAGCTTGGGCATAATATCTAGTCTAATAGCTGCTGAAGCCTCTGGAAAGGTTCTTCCTAACTGAATTAGTGCTGGACTGGGCCAAGACAAATCACTGTTTGGTTTCAGCAAGCATTAAGAATAGAAAAAATTGCAACAACATTAATCAATAAATCAAAACTCTCTTTAACTAGTTTTTAACCTATTTTCATGCAGTTTAGATGCAAAACTAGTTTCCACAAGTTTTCTTTTTATTAAAAAATACAGCATTGTAAAGCACTCAAAGTCAGTAACATTCCTGGAGTGTAGGAGTTCTGTAGTTTATGGTGAAAAGCTATTTTTAAAATCCCTTCTGATATTCCTTTTTCTCAAAGTATGATTAGGGAATTAGGAATGTTTTTGCAATGGCAGGTGGGATGGCTATTGAAGGGTTTTGATGGAGCATTGGTAAAACCTGGAGATGTTCTCATGGTGTGGAGGGGATGCTTCATCAGAAAAGGTGATTTGTGGTAAGATGCTGTTTACCTTATTGTCTGGAAATAGATGTGCTCAGATAAGCTTTAAAGTTACCAGTGAAACTACAACAGCAGGAGGAAGTATTCAAAGTGTCCTAAATGAAGAATTAGGTTTCTAAACTGTACTGAAATATGTGATGATGTACTAATCCTGTCAGTCTCTGGCATGGTCAATTTCAAGATAGTCTTGCTATATATCTTAATTTGTACCGTACTATTAGATTACAGTGTTGGCTTATCCTTTGATATAGGCAAGGGAAATAGGTAACATTAAATTATGTGATGGAAAAAGGTGACATTTTGAGATCAAGATCTTTGTTCTATAAAGACTGAATCTTTCTATGCATGGAGTGCCATGAAAGTGAAAGTCAAATGCTATCTGAATAAGTTGGTTAAGAAGCCACTGTTTCATTTCATGTCATGGGAAGATGTCCTGCACAAAGGTTGAACACGTGTTAAGAAGTTTAGTTCTTTCTTCCTCCTGTTTATAGCTGTGTGAAACAGGTTTGTGTTTCAGAGCTGGCTGCTAAAGGTAATTCTTTCAGTTGCTTTTCTCTCCATTTGCCTGTATGATGCTAAATGCAGTTTAGGACAAGATAATTTCATAATCTAATTAATGGTGAGCTCAAGCCATATTTACAATGGGACATTACAAGTTCATTTCCAGTGTACTTACCTCAATGTTTTATTGCATTCCTGGTTCATTGAAGTGGTGATTGCCACTTCTTAGCTACAAGAAGCTGGCATAGTCCTAGCATCTGGTTCATTGGGTCAGCATGGTATAAAGTTGGGGCAGAATGTGACATCGCATTTTATCTGAAAATATTGCAAAAATGGCCTTGAAAGTATATATAGGAATATTTTATCAATATAGAAACATTTTACATTATGAAGTATACATCCTAATCAGAGAAGAATAGCTCCACATTAGTGCAATACAATGATTTTCTTGTGCGACATAAGTTGATCATCTTAAAATAGCTCTGTGCAATTTAACTATGCATAGAAGACAGTTTTTAAATGCTGTTCTTCTTCTTCTTAGCACATAGAGGCACATAAAAATAGGGAATACAAAATTTCAAATGTATCACCAAAACTGTAACATCTAATACTGTCAGATGGAGAAAGGCCAACATAGCTCACACACCATAGCATCTATTAATAGACCTGACTCCCTTTTGCAATGTCAACTGTAACATTAATCCTTGTTTTAAATCATAGTAGCTCAAATAGCAGCTGCTACTAGTTGTACAGCTCTCTTTCAGTTTATATCAGAGAGCCCAATGGAGTCTTTTGAAGGACCTCGTCAGGTTAACAGGGCTAACTTACTACGAGTCCCCACTGGAAATGATTGCACTTCAGACGATGAAGATGATAATATTGACATCAAACTTCGTTTCTCCCCATGTCCCCGAAGAAGGAATTCTTCAGCTTCAGAGGAAGAGGAGGCAGATACTCCCACCAACATCTCAAGAAAAGTTTCATTTGCTGATGCATTTGGGTTTGATCTTGTGTCTGTTAAAGAGTTTGATATCTGGGAATTTCCTAATACAGGACAAGAAAATTACATAGAAGATGAAGTTTTCCCTCAGGATGAATATTTTTTCTCCCAGCAGTTTACATTACCTGCTTCTCAAGAAGAACTTTTACAAAAAGTGCGAGAGCAGAAAGTAGTGTTGGAGTCAGTCCTGCTTATGCCTGGGATTACCTGTATGAACGGCATTATACGAGTCCTCAATGTATCCTTTGAAAAGCAGGTGTATGTTCGAATGACATTGAATAACTGGCTCAGTTACTATGACATCCTCGCAGAGTTCATGCCTAATTCTTGTGGTAGTGAAACAGATCAGTTTTGCTTTAAGATTTCTTTGGTGCCTCCTTTCCAGAAAGATGGAATTAAAGTGGAATTCTGTATCCGCTACGAGACATCAGTTGGTATCTTCTGGGCAAACAATGATGACAAAAATTACACACTGATTTGTCACAAGAAAGAAACTGTGTCCAAGGTGGATAATAAATCCCAGAAAGAGGTTACAGATAGGAGTCTTAAAGGCTGCTTAAAGACAACACAAAGCAGGTGAGGTTACACCCTAATTTTTGGTAATTTAGAATATAGCTGGCTAATTATGACTTTCTATGTGTGCTTACTTGAGTCAAGATGGCCCATGTTATTTTCTTCTATTTTACTTTTTTTTTTTTGTAAATGAAAAGTTAGACCAAGACTTGTTTTCAGTAAAGTGTTTGTATATATCAGCCAGTGATTTTCTGCAGACAGATTAGTTGAGATCATAATTTTATGCATGGCATTAGTTTGAAAAGTAGTGTGAGGCTCTATAAACCCTCTATGCAATGTCTACCAATTCTGATCTCTGTAGGATACAAACCGAACTGACATCAATGGGCTCGTTGTTCCAGACTAAGGTAGCTGTACAGTTAAAAGAATTTGCATCCACTTCCTTTGTAAGGCAACAAAAATTTAAAAGCAAAACAAAATCAGGGTTTTCACACCATTTATTTTATAGTTCTTTCTCTACATGCAATTATTAAATCAGAAATGGCACTGGTGGTTCCTGAAGCAGAAGTGGATAACTTAGGGAAGAATCCAGCAATTAAAATAGCTGGCACAAATCTTTTCTGCAAGTTGTTGGGCTATTCTACAAGTTGGGCATTAGGGCTACAATTCCTTTTCCCTGCCACTGGCTCATGCTTCTGTTTCACAAATGGTGAAATGTAGTATGTTTTATAAGGCAGAATCGGTAATATATTAAAGAAAAAATGTACAGAATTTATCTTCTATATACTATACTGTTCTGATTAAATATAGACAAGTAAGTGTTAATTATAAAGTGGCAGTTGTTAACTCATACTTTAATCACATATAAAGAGAGACACTTAAGAATAGTCACTTCAGTTTTCCTAAGGTTTTTAACTATGTTCTTTCTCTTAGCAAAACAATGCTGCATGCAAAAATCTAATTCTCATTTATTTTCCTCCCCAAATTTATTATAAATCAGTTGGACTTCTGCAGAATTAATTCTGTATTTTATCTGTAATGTCCTTTGCGATACTTGGATGCCAGAACTAATTTAATTTTGGGTTTTGGAATTTATGTTGGGGTTTTAGTTCCTATACTCTTTTCAAATAAGACAGTGCTGTTTGATTTTGCTGGTGCTCTTCCACTGGACTGAAATGGTAGGGTAGGGGGAACAGAACTGCAGTAGTGGTGGGAGCTTAAGGAACAGGGAGACAGCCAGGGTTTCCTCTGTGCCAAACCTTCGTTCCCCAAGCCAGACTTGCTGTGCTGGGAACTTCTGCCAGCCCTAATCACACATTAGCCCTGTGAGGAGAGGTGCACAGTATGGCTTAGTGCTTGTATCAACATCACGGGGTAGGAGCCACCCTAAGGCTAGCCCAAGGTCTGCCTCATAGCCAGTCCACAAAGCTCTCCTGACAAGTGTCCTTGGGGCCAGCTCTAGAGCCCTCATGATGATACTTCCATGAAGGAACATCCCATTATGTCAGAGCAGAGGGAACAATGCTTTTACATGTCCTGTGATGAATTCCTGACATTTGTGTCTGGTTTTGTACATAATTTCTGTGTTTTAAGGAGTGTCACATGACCCGTTCTGGATAAGTAAGATAGCCTGAGATACCCTGCAGAAAGGCTGTGATATCAAACACCACAGGCATGTGCAGGCAGTATGACTCCAGCCTGAGCTGAGGTAGCCCACAAGGAGCAGATGATGGTCATGGAGAGCTAAGTCTCAATTTAGTGAGTCCTGGGCTTCCAGATGGTTTCAGGAATAACCTGAAAATTTAGGCACCATTGACATCTAAGGTCAAATGACTCCTACAGGTTTAATTCCCGAAAGTTTCTCATGACATGCATAGTGCTAGCAAAAGCTGTAGAAACTCCTTCTGGGGGATTTTCTTTTATATGGATATACTAAATGATTTATGTATAATTCAGACAGAGCTGTTTTAAAAAGCAGGAAAGGAGATAACGTGTCTTCTCAATATAAAATTATTTTGTCTCTAATCAGACATTATTTATCTGATTACTTTGTCTCCCTCTGTGTTAGACTGAAGAGGAATGCATATGTGTGCATGTGTTTATACATACATGTATATGTATGTATGTATACATTTATGTGTATATTTGTTCATACAGACACACATATACACGTGTATGTTTAAAATATTTAAACCAAAGTCATCAGATTCTTGTCTACATTAGGATCCACTACACATTTCTGTCAAACAATTAACAACTGTGCACTTTCAAGACTCTCTTTAGTGGCAGAAAAATGTACAGAGACCTTACAGTAAATGCAAAAATGAGCTGCCAGTATCTTTGGAATATTGTTTCAGTGGTCACCAAGGCTTCTGAAAGGCAGTTCTGGCAGTATGTAATCCAGGACTACTTTTATGCTACAGGGACTTTGAATTCACAGGAGTCACAGCTTTTGCCAGTGTAAATGAGGTCAGCATCAGGGTCTTTTGTTTCAAAAGAACTAAGATGCCAACTTCCATTGCTCACTTGTTTTTCAAAATGTCTTTGTACATGTTGCCCCTTTGAGTGAGGAGGAACACCCTGCAGACATCTGCAAAAGTACCTCATTATTCTCCTTCAGACCCTCATTAAAACTCCTTTGCTTTGATATCCTGAAAAAAGCACAAGAAAAACAAACCCCCCAAAACTGGCAAAGTGAGGCTGCTGATGTGCTGTTACTCCTTCATCTCACGTTGAGCAGTGCTGTCCATTCACCAGCTCTCCTCCACCAGCCCATCGCACGCTCTCTCTCTCCCTCCTCTTGCTTCTAGTTTGGATGATAAACTCTGCAGCATTTATATGTGCTATGCTGGCTGGTTATAGAACATTCAGCAAAGTGGGGGAGCCCTCGAACATAACCAGCTTGTCCTTGGAGTTGCAGCATTGCAAATAGATAGAAATTAAAGCAATTTTATCTATGATTCTCACAATAAAGTGACAGGTAGAGAACATTGCTATCCATACCCATGAGTTGGACATCTTAAATTAAAGATTTCTTTATAGCAATCTGAATAGACTCATTTAGGACTCGTTTTCAAATTTAGAAACATGTAATTTTTTGTTTTTATTTTTAAACTCTTGGCTCTGAGATATTTATACTTTCTCCTAAAATGTGCAATTTACCTCTGCAGTTAAAAAATAAGACAGGGAAGTATAATGGTTTTTAAGCAGAGAGTCTGATCCACTCTAGAGCATACTTGTGTGGCTCGTTAAATGTCATTGGCAAGGATTAGTCGTGTTAGTTAGGTGAAAGGAATAACATTCACTTTCAGAGGAAGTTACTGGAGAAACACAATAATATGACCATTTCAAGTTACCCTTAAGAACATGATCCAGGACTAAGATGAGTGAATAAGGCTAATAGGCTGATTTCTGACACCATTATTAAGAAATAAATTATAAAAATGAACTTAACCCTCAAAAGTTGCACCTGAAAAAAAATTATAGTAAAAAGCAGAACTGCATCAAATAATTAATGCTGAAAACTGCCTATATTTGGATATTTGGAACCTCATCACTTCAAAGTTTGCCTCTTCATTTCATGTTTCATTTACTTTTGCTTCCATGTCTAGGTATGAACAAATAGTTTTCTCTTAAAGTTTCAGAAAGTATTTGGTTCTAGCTATATTTTAACAATCTAAAATTATTTCCTCATAAACTTTAAGAATTTTTGTGGCTTTCAAAAGTCTTCAAAAGCTACACAGGGACAAAATACAGTTTGGAAAAATAATGTTTAAATTAATTAATTTGTGCTTGGGTCTATTTGAAAGTGTTTGCTTGACTTGTACATAGTCATAGATATACTTCAGGAGAAAAACTGACTCCTAAATTTGGAAGACTCACTGGAAGAGGAAAAGCTTCCACCAATAAACAGGCCTAATTTCCATCCTATTTATATAAATATGTACACATAAAATTTTTATTTATTTATATTTACAAGTCAGAAAAAATGTAAATTAATTGCATCAGCTCCACTCTTTTCTCTTTTTTTGACTCTCATGCTTTTGGGATATAGATAGTGATTCTGAACGTGAATTTTTCCCAGTCCTCAGATTTAGACCATGTGATTTTATTGTGAACACCAGGCTCCTGCATTGGTCTGATCAGACAGAAGGTGGTTGGCTGCTGCATGAGGCAGACTCCTGCAGATCATGCTGAAAGGTGCAGAGATAGAGTTATGGAAGCCATGTGCCCTGTCACTGGGGATGCTACATCCCATTTCTGTGCTTGGCCTTGGTTTGCCATCTGTCAAGAGCAAAAGTGACAGCACCAGGAAAGTGGCTGATAAGCATGAGAATTATTTTACGGAAGGGTATCGTGTTTGGACTCCTGTCCTCTGACAAGGAAGGAGAAGGCTAGTATTTTTGTCACAACTGTTAGTTATCCTCCCTTAGCTCTCTGAGCCCACAAACATATCACTCTGAACTGATGCACAAGTGTATCAGTGTGATCCCATTGATATCGATCCTATGCCTTTACTTTGTAATCGCTGAACTGTATCTTTTTTGATTAATAGTGCATCAATTCCTGTTCCTCCATGATGCCACTTTAAAACACCACAGATTAGGGTGATGGCTCTTACAAGAGCTGCCCTATGAGCACAATGAGAAAGAAGAGATTAAAACCCATGTCTGTGGGCTGCCAATGCCAGCTTTGACAGCATATATACTGAATGGTCTCTAAGAAATTGTCAGTGAGAAAATTTCCTCTGTGCATGAGTACCTTTCCTTCTTCAGCTGCTGATCATCTCCTTTCTGATGGGAGGCAAAGGAAGTAAAAGTTGCTGAAGACGCAGCTTGGCAGGACTGCGCTGTGCTCACTGCGCTCTGTCTTCCCAGGCAGATGGCAGACCAGTGCCTAGGTTGTGCTGAGAAATGCAGTTTTGCTCCTCCTGACCTTTCCCACAAGCTCATGATGTGATTAAAAAAAAAAAAAAAAAAAAAATCAAAGGCTTCTGACAAAGAGGTTTGGAAATAATCTCTCACTCACTTTGCTATGAAGAACAACTGTATCATTCCCATCTGGTCCATTTCAAATATGGCATTTAAATTACATTCACTTTTAATCCTTGTTCTTTTGATTGTGTGTCACCATAATCAGGAAGGGAAAAGAAGAGCAGGAAAGGTGTTAAAACACACGTCTTCTTTGTGTACCTCTGTTTAATCTCAAGGTTGTTTCTGGTATTTTAAGTCATGAGTTACATCTTGATCAGCATACAGATATGGGATTTGACTAAAGTTTATTGCTATTAATAGGAAGTGACTGCAGTCACTGTTTTTACCAGAGAGCAGCTGCTAGGGAAGCTATCCATTCACAGGGAGCCAGCTATTAGGAACACTCTCTCTCTGTGTTTAATGTGACTTAGTATTCCCAGACCTTCTCTTGCCTCCTGGTCATTGCCAGTCTTTCTCAGTTGTAGAATTAGGTAGGACTGGCACCAAAATAAGACTTTTCCACATACTTGAAGAACATGATTGTCAGGGACACAGGATAATTATTTAAGGTGCTCTAAAATATATTATTCAGACAAGTGGGATAAAAGCAAGCTGTGGAACTGAGTTTGACTCAGCATTAGGAATGCTTCTTAACAGCGACTCAAGGGTTATCTTTTGAGGAAATTGCTGCAGCCTTACTCTCCAAAGTAATTTAAAATAAGCTAAGATAAACCACTTGAAAAATATTCTATAGAGAACAATCCTACTTGGCCAGAAACTATGAGCAGAGGGTTTTTTTCTGTCTGTTTAATCATATTATTTCAAAATCTGGACATGTATACTGTTTGAAATATGAAACTTATTAAATACCCTGAAGATAGATATTTAGGTTAATGGCTTAAGTCTTTGAATGCTATCACAGAAGTGTTAAAGAAAGAGGTGGAAGATGTGGATAAGAATGGCATGCACAGACAAATAGACACATTCTTCCTGTACTTGTGGTCTCCTAATTGGAGCATACCTGAAAGCTGAAAACCTGTCACATTTTTGCTTTTGGTGGTAGTAAACTGTGCCACCCATTTGCCATCCATTTATTGCACTAGAAATATTTAAAGAAGCTTCTAAAACTTAAGGGAATGACACATGAAAATAACATGTTGTTGTACTGACAATCCTAGCATAATATTTACACTGGAATTGTGTTGTTGTACTGACAATCCTTTCATTTCCATGTTCTGCTTTAGAAACTGCTCTAACCAATGCTACAGAACAGAAATTTGTGTTCTATTGTGTGGGAAATATTGGTTGCTCCAAAACTTTTTCAGTTGTTTGTATGAAATCATATAAAACCAGTGCTCTGTAATCTGGGTGTCATTTCTCAGCCATGATAAGTACTTGTATTATCATGCATTGCTTGGCTTTACACTTGTAAGATTTTTTTCAGTTACTACAATTTTATCAGCTTATTTAAATATAGCAATACTGTAACACTGCTATGGCTGACTCTTAGAACTTTTAAATTCAGCAACTGGCTTGATCCTGCAAAAGGCGTAATAAAGAATTTAATGATCAGGAGTCTCACTGAACTTTGTAGAATTCTTCATGTGTAAAACTATCCTTGAATGTTAATATTTACAGGACCAGATGGTCTTTCAGATTGCTGGTTAAGGACCTTTGGAAAAATAGAAGTACATTGCTAAATGAACTCCTGTATGTTCAATGATTCTTTTGTTTAGGAAGGTATCTATTTTGCAAATTGAACCGGGCTGTAAATGGCCATTTCAATACTCTCTCCTGTCAACCATTCAGGTACTACAGTTCATAAATGTTCAGTTGGAAAAAAAAAAAATTGTTCCATTACACTCAACTTGACTTTGCTAAATGTTAGTCTTGAAAAGATGTTTAAAGTTAGTGCAACATTAGCTGAGAGCACTGGAGTCATATTTAATCATTGCAATGACTACCAGTGTCATCTGAGCTGTTTATTCTGATTATGAACTTTAAGCTGTGATCCAGTCCCAGCACCAAAACTCTGACATTGAAGCAATAGATTCAACTGCAGTGTAGGTCCAGAGAACCAATTGCCCATGGTATTTTTAATATAAAATGTGGATTATCTTCTTATCTACAAAAGGTGAGAAAAATGGTCCAAACAAATACTTTGAAAGTTAAATGAAGTCGCCACCTTAGGGCAAAGGAGAGGGTAAGACCTTTTAAACACTGTGGGAGAATGTTAGAAGTGGCTATTTGATCCCTAGACCTTCAGTGACACACACAAGAAGTATTAGTTGACATGCCAAAGCATAATAGGGGGCTTGGTTTTCTGAGTGTCTTTCCACTCTCCTCCTGGTTAGTGAAACCAGCTGATACTCTAACACTAAACCTGAAGATTTATTACTGCTGGTTAATAACTGTAGTCCTAAAGGGCACTGGGCTACACAATTGAGTGGGAACTAGGCAAAGCTGGCAGTTTTTTCTTACCTTGCACTTAGGTGCGCCAAGTGGATTGGCATTTATATTTTGTTTTGATGCAAAATTGTTTTCCCTGCAATAATATTTAGAGATGCTGGGTGATAAATGTAAGATTTGCTAGGCTGAAACCCTTTATATTATGGTAGAGGGTTGGGGAGTTTGTCAGTCTCTGCAGCTACCCTAGTAAATCTGAACCAGTGTCTCCTAGGTTTTTTCCATGTCTTCTTGATAGAAATATTGATACCTATCACACAGGTATCAACAGCCTTCTTGCTGTGTGGTAGTAAACATGTGAAAAATGAAAAAAAAGCTATAAAAGTCTCTTGTCATGATGACATCTGGGATTTTTGTCCTATTGAGATACTTACTGAATTTACAATTGCTTCCCGAGGTTTAGATCCCTCTCTTAAGAACAACTGTCTAAGGTTTTGTTTTTGTTGTCACCCTTTCTGTTCTCCTGCCCAGGAGTGGTATCTGTGTCTTAGTCTCACCTGACTGCCATCTATCTCTCTACAGTCTATCTAAGGCACTTCCCACCTTCTTGTATACGTGCCTCAGCACACTGCAGGCAGCTCCTTGGAAAATACTCTCTTCTGACACACCAGGAAGAGACTGCTCCTTCTCTATTTTTCCCATGTGAGATTCAGAAAAAGACCAGAAGCAACACAGGTTAATGTTTTTCTCTCCTCAGATTTATCCAAAATAGACACAACTTGAAAGTTTCTTTCCTCCAATATTTTAAAGCAGTGGGAAAAAGAAGCATGAGAAGAACACTAGCCCCAGCTCCTTTCTACAAAACCATTTTGATGTTTGATCATACCTCTTCCAGACAAAATAGTGACCTATGAAGCATATCCTCTCACATTAGGCCAAGTCTAGCCCTCAGAAAACTTGACTGCTCACTCACATTTTCCTCTTTTTCAACAGCTTGGCCCTGGAGATAGATATCCAAATAGAAAAGTCCTGCTTTACTAATTCACAGTAGATCTCTCAGTAGACTTTCTAACACTGCCCTGGAGAATCATGTGGAAAGAGGTTCTCTGTTTATGAAATACTTAGCCCATTCTGTCAAAGGATTCGATGAATTTTCTGACCAATCCACATATAGAACATGTGTGTAACACTTCTGAACAGGTACTGCTTCACCATGGCTACATGGATATCACAATAAGGTAAAACAATCATGACAGAGCTATGAAAGGATCTGAATAAAGTGGCAGTATTCCTGTTTATACTTGCTATAGATTAATTTGAGGTATAACTGATATGCAATGGGCTCTTCTGCAGTCTTTAGACCTATAGTCATGAGATCTGGAGATAGACAGTGCTGTATCAAAGAGCCAGAGGCCAGAGCCTGGCACCAAACTGGTGTTGGGCTCCTGGTTCAGACTGGATGGCACTACAGTCTTCAAATGGACAGATATACATCTAAATTTTTTAAAAAATGTATTAATGTTTTGCTATTAAAACTCAAGGTCTTTTTTAATGAGCTAGAAAATAAAGACTAATTTCTTGGGACTTTGTTTGCTTTGAGGCAATGATTATTCTCATCCCAAGTCAGGCCAATGCATTTTGTTCTGTGCCACCCATGTCCCTGCTTCAATCATAAACTAAGACTGAAAAATGAAAATATTAGTAATTGGAAAATATAATCCCCTGGATAACACCAATCCAATAATCTTAATAAAAATAGACTTATTACAAACATTGTCTGAATCCTACTGGGAATTATCTTTGCAGAAAAAATGCTTAAATTCCCTTACAGCTGCTCTCTTGATCAATTGTCCCCCTTGATACTATTAATCATAATAACATATATTGCTTATTCTGAGCATCTTTTCCAACTTCACTTTCCAAACTTATTTTCTAATTTCTCCTTGTGTAGAAGTTACTGACAGTCCTTTATTGTCCTTTTTCAGGCTCACCTTTTGTCCTCTTCTGGTAACAGCCCCTTTTCTTAGGTGAGAAGACAAAAACTAAGGGGTATTTCCTTAAGGTGGAGAAATACCACAGGTTAATATTGTCTTCCTCAAAATTCAGACATTTCAGTTGAGGTTCTTTGTGGCTCTGTTTTCATTCAAAACACTTGTGAAGTTAGCTTGCCTGACTGTCCTGGAAGTGAAGCCTTCCATTGCCAGGGTAGTTTCCAAACAGCAGCCGCAGTGCCAGCCTCCTTTGCCATGCCAGCCAGCAAATGTCCTCACCTACTGCTCTAACAATGAGTGCACCATGCCATCTCCTGCCTCTGTCCTCTGCTTCCCGACTATCAACAAGGAAGCTAATTAGTGTCAGTCCCATTTGTTGGGTGACACCTATTTACTAAGAACTAGGTTGAGCCTTCTCACTGCTGGTAGTTGAAGGTCATATAAGAAAATCAGTCTTGCCTAGATTCACAATCAGGGCTCCTATTTTACATACAGCTTCATTTTAATAGGATCAGTTGTAATGGCAATGTTTTAAAATATTATTAAGCTATTTCTCCTTAGTGTTCACACAACTCTTCATTTATAGATGCTGATTTTGTCTGCAGTTTTTGCTTCTGAATCTTTTCCTTTGTGGTCTCAATCAGTTTTGGATCTAATATAATTTTAATTTATTATTACCTGCATTGTTTACATTAAATTATTTTCTTGTTGTGCTTCTATTTTTTCAATACCTCCTGAAATAAAATAATTGCATAAACAGAAGGCCATGATACTGCCACACATGACATATAGTAACAGTGCTGTGGTTCAGGCATGTATAACATGACATCTGCACAAGGAGGGATCATTCAAAGCTAAAATACTTTTAGGTGGGAATTGGCCATATTTCAGATGAGGCCACCTGAGAAGTCAGAATTCAGGAGTGTCCATCAGGAGCCCAGAAGCAAGGAATGGTGCTGGCTCTGTGCAGCTACGCTGCTCTGTGCAGGCTTGGTCTGTCTCTAATTAGTGAGGGTGTTGGTTTCTGCTATACTTAAGGTCTAGTTCCGAAGACTCTGCCTTGAATTTTGGAAACAGGCAGTCATTTCAGCCTGAGGATGCAGCCACTGCCCAGGCCCACAGCTCTGCCACCTGCCCAGCTCTGCTCCCCAACATCTCCCTGAACTTCAGTGCAGCTCCATCAAATTCCAACACAGCTCTGACACCCCTACCTCATATTAAGATCATCCTTTTTTAACAGAATGTAAAAGCCTGAAAATGACCTGGAGCATTTCCCTGAAAAGTGTTTTAGATGAGTACTTAGTTTCCTTGCAACTTGCTTTCAGAACCACTTTAGAGCTTTTTCCAGCTTCCCCCGACTAATGGATTTGGTAGTTCAGAGCTCATACAGGCTGCTCACACCGACTGCCCTTTGCTGGTTGCCACCTTTGCTCTGCTGCTCACTTTATCCTCTCCTCTAAACCCTGGGAAGACCCTTCCTTGTTCTGATTTTATGTGCCCAGTACCTCCGCCTTCTTGGACCCCTGTAATTCTGTGTCCAGTTGTTTAGTGCTCTCCCTAGGGTCAAATATTAGAATTTTATTTCATTTTCTTTTATCCCTATGTCTTGTCTTAAAAAAAAGCCAAAAAAAAAAAAAACCAAAAAAACCCAAAAAAACAAACAAACAAACAAACAAAAAAAAAACCAAAAAAAACCCCCCAAAACAAAACAGAGGACTGCTTAATATTCTCAGGCAGTAATGTAAAATTTCTTGCACTTTCTTTATATATACCACAGGTTATTGCAACACATCCTCTTGTAGGGTCCGCTTTTTTTTTTTTGTGCATCCTAATCTTCATATACTCCAAGTCTGGTTTGAATTATTGAAATTCTTTAGCAATCATAGTAATAAACTTTTTCTGTATTTAGATGATTTCTAAGAAAAAAAATATATCCCCCTAATTTCTGGCAAATTCTTATATACCTTTATATACAAGTTGCTATAAAGATTAGCTATTCTTATCTAATTGTTTCTTGGAGTTTAAGACTGTCTCAGCAGGAGTTGCTGAGGGATGAAACTTCTAATGATGATTTAAAGCAGTGAAGTGTGTAGGCTGAAACTGAAATAATTATTGCTGTAACCCTCTAAGCACTCCACGTTCCTCAAGAGAAAATACTTTGTTCAGAACAGACCCTGAACAACAAAATGCGAAGAAAGTAAAATAAAAAAAAAAAAACCTCCAACCCTTGAAGCAGGATGATAATTTAGAAATAGAATCAGTATAATGTGTAGATGTTCTCAACAACTGCTCACAAATGCATCAGACATCACAATTAAAAGGAAATAATAATTATGGCCCCATTCTAAAGTATGGAATATTCTATTCCATTCAATAAGTCATGAACACTTTAAAACCATCAGTGTAATCTACAAACCTATATTTACAACATTAAACTGGATGTTCTGCCTTTTCAATAACTGTCATCTCATCTCTATTATTTTCACCTCAGACTCTAATTGTTTCTTTTATAGGAGCTAACCTACCAGTGTCCTTGGCAGTACAGTTTATGGCTCATGCATTTACAGTAATTGTTTGGGCAATTTGCCACACAGTATAACAATCTTCACATCACAATCAGTTTTTATAATAAACAGCATTAGTTGTGAAAAATACAAGTGATGCATGATTCTTATGGTAGATAAAGGGCACTGAAGATGCCCTTTAGAAAAAGAAAGGAAAATGCTCAAGCCTTGAACTACTTGAGAAAAATACTGGTGTCACAATAGAGCTAATTAATTTGATGGTACAAACAAGAGGGGGAAAGGGCCTTGCATTCATTAGTGTCAATTCCAAATGAGAGCATACCGTTCATAAAAACATATTCTGCCTTCATTTAGATGAAATATGCAGGTAAACAGATAAGAAGCACCCAGTCTGGCAATAACAATGATTTTGCTCCTTGGCTTTATCAAGATTCTTTCTTTTCTGTAGATCCAGAGAGCTCAAGGCCTGGGCAGATACAACTTACAGGTAGAACTCTGGAGAAGGCCAGATCCTACTGCCCACCAGCTGGCTGGCTCCAGTGAGGCCAGCACTGCCGGGCACCACTGGGCACTGGAGCCTCTGTGCGCGGTTCTGGTCTGCTCCTGGCAAGATGGACATGCACTTTATGGCTTCTCTCCATAGCACACAGGTGGTGCCACATAAACGTGTCTCACTGCATGCGTCTCTGCTGCAGACGTTTTGTGGCCTCTCAGTTTTCATGAGTCCTGAAATAGGAGCTCAAGCACTGATCCGTGCTGAGGCCATTGGACACACCTCCAGCAGGCAGAAATTCTCCAGAGGAGAAATAATTTATTTGCCCAGACAGGTAATTCTCAGCCTCCTTGTGATCTCCACGCCACATCAGGGAGGCTGGGCGGTGCTGCAACACAGACAGGCAAGGCCCCAGCCGGCACAAAGGCCTCAAGCCAGGCCTGTCGCTCCTCTTCCTGAGCTCAGCTCTGAATTCCCCGGCAGCACCAGGGCCTAAGATGTGATAATAAATTCTGGAGTGGTTGTATTCTCACACTATAACTTCAAATCCTGAGAACACACATATCAGTTTAGATCGGTAAGGAGACTTGCCCCCACAGTGAGTTTTAAACTGAGCAATATGGAGGCAGGGAATGAGTCTGTCTTTACTCATTAAATATTTAGTTAATATATTCAGTCAGTGAGATAGAATAAAATTAACTATGGAGGCACCATCACAAAAGAAGTCAAAGTCTACACTTTGAAGGTCCACATCAGGATCTTTGGTGGCTTCCAAACCAGAATGAAGCTTGCAATTTTTAAAAAAATTTTTTTTGATAGTACCAAGGGTTTTTTCCCTTCTTGCATTTTTCTCTCAGTGTGAATTGGTTTCGGAAATATTTTCTCCCCTCTCCAACTGGTATTTTAGGACCAATACAAATAGAGCAATATTTTAAAGAAAGCCAACTGTTTTGGAGGTGATGTTAGTGAAAAAATACCTTGAATTCTTATTCTTCTGAGCCTCACAAACAATTGAATAGAACTTTAAAGCTCTGCTTAGAACATACAAAATCTTTCTTAATCCATTCCAAAATTCCTTTTTCCTGAGAAATTCATTCTTGTTGCATGTTTGTGGATTTTGAATGATATTGCATGCAAACTACTGAATTTTATAATTACATGTGGAAAACCCTTACTCTAGTTTCTCACCCAGGTCTTCAAGACATTTTGAGGCTTTCTACTTTTGATGTGTACATAAACATTTTGAAATAATTTTTGTTGTTGCTTGTTTATATGCAGATATTTCCTTCTCTACTTCTTTCTGAAATTATATCTGCTAGTGATACAAAAATAACCAAACTAAGCTGCCTGCCCTTCCTACACCATATTCCCTTTCCCAGCTCTGTGGGGTTACAGTTCTGTGCAGGATTGCCTCTTTGGCTCCAGTGATAGCTCAAACATGAGTACTTAACTGCCCTAATTTACTTTTTGCTCTTCTGCTTCTCAGCAAAGCACTGCTGACACATGTAACTACTTCATTTCAGGGATCTCACATGTTGTTTACATCCCAGTGGCATCATTCTTCAGCAAGGCTGGCTATTTTTGGCACTAGATCCAAAAGCACTAGTTGTATTGAAGGTTGCTGCTATATGAGGCTACTTTTAGGCTTAGAAATCTATCCTGAAATTAAATTATAGATATGGTTTGGTTAAAAGCTTCAGTCTTGCCAGCTGTTTTCATGAGGATGTTTTAGCTTCACCTCAATTTCAATACTTTCAATTCAATTCTACTTTCAGGGTAGAATTTTGATTTGGTTTGATTTTGAATCTACAGTAAAATCAGAAGCATGACAGAATCCACAAAACCTAAGACTATTTTTAAATAAAATAGTGTTAAAAACTTTTTTGCCTTTTACATATTTTAACTAAATATTTGAGAAATACATTCTTTGAATACTTTAACAACCTCATACGTCTCTGAATTTCAGACTAAATAATATTATCCCACATTTTCTTTTAAATATGAGATAGTATAAAATTGATCAGGTTGCATTAATTTCAGAGTTTTTCAGGCACATTTTTATCTCTCCATGCTCCATAATCCAACAGTTTTAGCCTTTTTCCCCACATTTTTAAGAATAAATATCCTATGATTTAGATAGTAAGATCTAGCATAAGTGGATATAGCACAAAAGAAAGTGACTGGTACCATGAGTTATAGAAACATACAGACACAACTTTAGCCAGATATTGGTGTGTGAATTAAAATCATGACAAGTTATGATAAACCCCACCCATTATGAAGTAGTTTGTTACTCCTGGCCATAGTCCCAAACCTATTTCAGGCCAGACCAAAACACCTCCTGCTCCATAGTTAAAAATCCTGGAAGCATAACTCTCAGGGCATATAGCCGCACAGGAGCATTTGAGATAGGGCTGGATTGTGACTACGGATCATGAAGTCTTATTCCCTTGGGAAATGTGTTGCATAATCTCATTCACAAAAATATATTCCTGTTTCCCTACTTGAAACAGTACCTTCTCAGTTTGTTGTGTCTGATACACTGATAAACTACAGGATATACTTTTCTAAGGCTTACAGATCTCTTAAGTTTTTACAACAAATGTTTCTGTGGACTCTTTATATTAATGCATTAACAGTCTTGCTGGTTTTTTTGTCTTTTGAGTATTTACCCCTTTGCTGTATCGAGGGCATTTATTCCTCCTCTCAGACTTTATTTTGTTATGCTGAAAATAGAACTACTCAATCTGTCTCCTTCATTAAAATAGATTTTTCATCTTGCCAGTCTTCCTCTAGTCTTCTTCTGAACATGTCTTAATTTGAATCAACCTTTCTTGGACATAAAATTTTCTGGAGGAGTTCTTATTGGTGCCTAGTGCCACAACATGGACATTTCCTGGAAATCTTTCATAAATGGGACTACCTTTCCTGAGACATTGCTGCTGAACTTGGTTTGCCTTTACATCACAGTGTCTATTTCATCTCACACCGGTGGCTTGGAAATGGTTTCTGGCAGAAAACCCTCCGATTTTTCGTGTTCACCTTTTCTTCTAAAGCCTAGTTTTGTGGCATAAACTCTTTCTAGTCCCTAAATGTATAACCTGACACTTTATAATTTTGAATTTCATCCCTTATCTATTATTCTGATCCTCCAGGCCACCGATTTCTTTCAATCCTCCTGTGTTGGTGATGTCTCCCAACTTCCTCTCTGCCACGGATTTAATTTAACTGTGACTTCTTGTGCTTTGGTCTGTAATAGCATGACTGAGTAAGTCTGATTACATGACTTGTCCTCTCTGATTCCCCAGTGACGCCTGTTAGCTCCACAGCCCAGCTCCTGGGACCCTGCTTGGCACCGAGCCCCTCTCCCGCCGCCCAGCTCTTATGCTCATCTCCCTCTTCTCCTGTTTAATTAATAAATTTCCCATGTGGCTGCACAACAAATGCTTTAATGAAGTCCAGATAACTGATTTTTAGACAAGGGAAATATAGTAATCTTATCAAAGACAGATATTATCAGGTGAGTCTAGCATTTTTATGCCGTTTTCCATTTATCTATATTTCTGTTCTCATTTTTGTTTTAAGTCTATTGTGAAAACTTTTTGAAGACACTTGGGCCTGTAGTTGCCTTGACACTATTTCTCTTCTTTTTCCTAAATATAACTTCTATTTTTCAGCTCTTCTGATATTGTTACAGTATAGGACCACTTGAATAGATCTGAATAGCAAAGGTTTTAAACGAATATGTGTTTTCCTCTGTTGAGTCTCTCATATTTGGGTTGGAGATTATCTGTTTCTCTTAATTGGAGCATATTTAAACAACAAGTTCTGCTCCCAGACTGCATGAAATAATTAAATTTTCTAAATTGCTGCTCTTATCAGTTATGCCCTCCAAGATTTCTCCTCCTATAAGAATCTGCCCCACCACTAGCACTATGGTAGAAGAATTGATGAGAAGTCTTTTGTTTGTGGGTTCATATATAGATTATCTGAAATTTTGGTGAAACCTCACTTCCAAAAAATTTGTATTTAACTTTAAAGGGCTAGTTCATAAGCCTTGACATGTCTGAGTTTATTCCAACCCTTCATGAAATCAAAGAAACATGGTTTATTGGCTAATTTTTTTCTTGTCACTTTGACATTTTCTGTCTACTCTTAACATCTTTAGGGTTCAAGTTTAACATTTCCTCTTGGGGATCCCAATTCCACGTAACTTTGGGACTTCTGAACACCCTCACATAATGTCAGTCACATTTTCAGTCTTCTCAGTCCTACTAACTAGCCCCTGAACGTCATATTTGTTCTTTCTAATGCAAAATTACAATGTTCATCTGTTTTCAGTCCTGACTTATTTTTATAACTCAATACAAGTGAATGATAATTTCATAAAGAATTAATCATATGAGCATAGGTTTTGGGGTTTTTAAGCTGGTAGAAATTCAGAAGTTCCTATTGAACTTTATAAAGATGTGTCCCATTCAGCTGAATGAGAAAAAACAACAGAGCTTCTGCAGGCTTACAGCTACTTGTGCTGGAATGGAATTGCATAATCTGACATAATGGATTTTTTTTCTAGCTTGCATTGTTGTAAGAATACCTGGATCACTTAAAAATAAAAGTAAACACTTTTTAACAGAATACAAATGTTGTGTCTCTCATCATGTAGGCAAATTTAGACCATACTTCACAACAAAGTGCAATAATTAATTCTTGAAAGAAAAATTTAATTAATATCCTAATTTAAAAATCTGCTCATGGAATTCTGATACTGTGCTAGGACCTTTTCAGAGAAATATGGAGAAAAAACTTATGAACGGGACAAACGCCTTCTAATTGCCCCTGTTTGATGAAGGGGCTAATTTTTATTGGCTTTTGGGAAGCATTTAAATCCTTAGGATATACAAATAGGTTTGAGATTGTCCTGTAGTCATATGCACCCAGAGCCTCACAGTATCATTTCTTAAATTGAAGTAGTGATTTAAATTACTTTTGTTTTATGCTCCTTGTGATCCTCAAACACTGCAGTATCAATATCCTCAATTTAAGCCAATTTTAAATTTCCCCTGAGAATAATTATATGAGGACAGATATTTCTGATCTAAAATTAAATTAAGTAAAATAACTGTTACATTGACATTCCCTGTACTCAGCTGTTTGCAGGGCAGGTGTGCACAAATAATGGGCTATAAACCAGAAATCTTTATAAAATTAAGTGCAATATGAAAGAAATTATGCTACAAGCCCTGTAGTGTATCTGTGTGGCTGTGTTATCATCGCCATACTTTACCTGTGTTGCTGTTTTGAAAAGAAGCTTGTTGACTCGGGGTTCCAGATGCTACTGGAACAAAAGTTAAGGAAAATTTCTGCTCTAACCACAGCAAAAGTAAAAGTGAGTGGCTCAGATCACACATACATTGAGTGTTACAGTCCCAGCCACTAAAACTCCGTAACTACATTCCAGTTTGAATTTAGAGTTACAAGGTGAGAGTCATGCAACTTTAGATAATGGCCCAAGATGTAAGTTCCCTTTGTGGTCAGTCCCTTTCAGACCTAAAGAAGCACATTCGTAGGTTATGTCACTCCACCTTACTCATGATTCCCATTTTAGAGGGAATGAATCTCCTTTTGGAAGTGATAATGTCTCACCTCTGATAATAGGGATGATATACAGGACTGCTGGAACACAAATGCTTAGAACAATAAGGCTAGATAATGTAACACTATCCTGGCACATATGCATAATTATCCATTTTGAAGCATCTTTATACTTGTACATTTAAAAGTTTATAAAATAGGTACTCACCTTTAACATCCTTATTCAAACACTGTGCCTATATTTTTACCCTGAAATTTTTTTAATCAAAACAAAAAATATTGAGTACATGGATAAAACAGAAAACGGGGCAGAACAGTTTCTCCTTTTTCCAAGGTATGAAGATTAAGCTAAAGAGTAAGGATCCTGCTTTGTACATCCAACTCCATTAGGAGTAGGCCAATCTGCCCTCCAATTTTTCCCCAGATGTTCTGTATTCTGGTAATCTGGGTATTTTTTGCATGAATGATATGCAGTGGGGTTTTTTATCACTTGAGGGTGTGATAGAAGCTGAAAGTGCTACTTGGATGTCACAGTAGTTGCTGTGAACTCTAGCTAGCAGTATAATATTAAGCTAGATATAGGCATTATGAGGGTGTGATAGAAGCTGAAAGTGGCGCTGCTACTTGGATGTCAAAGTAGTTGCTGTGAACTCTAGCTAGCAGTATAATATTAAGCTAGATATAGGCATTAACAATTCCCCTTCTCCTGAGAATTCTTCTTGAAGGAAAAAAACCTGTCAAACTCTTGTTCCTTTAAGTAGACAAGAGTCTCTTCTAGTAGCAAATGGTGCCATCTCTGCTTTCCAAGAGTTGTGGCATCCTGAACCACAGGCTGAACGCTGTAGGTAGTCAGCTACGTTCAAAGAAATGCAGACACTTTAGAATGCACTCTTTATTCCCTACTGGAAAGCAGTGGAAGGTTTCCTGCTGGGCCCATGTTGTTTTGGGATCATTCTTTTGGGGTGACAATTCAGTTCGTGTGTTATACATGTCTTGGCTCCTAATCTGGGGCTTTTGCAGACACCCTGATAGCACCTAAATGTTTTGATGCATCTGTATCATGGTTAAACCCCAACCTACACAGTGTCCAGATTTATGGAAGCAGGAGAGTGAAAAAGATGCAAAAGGGCAGAATAAAATTAGGAACTAGATGTAACACTAAGCCAAGCCTTTGAACTGTAAAAAAAGCCCAAGCAACAAACAAAAACCAACCACCCTCCCCAAACCCCTATGTATAAATAATAAGCACAAATGGTTTACCTTAAAACCTCCACAGATCAACTTAAAAAGTTGGATCTGCCACATTTTTCAGAACAAAATGCAGATTATGGCAACTGCAGTCAAGGGAAAGTACAACTCGGTGTGAGCAGAAGAGTGAAAACCACATGGAGGTTATGCACATACCAGAATTCAAGAGGAACATGACATTCATAGAGATTGCAAGAATATTTAGCATTATTGCAATTAATGGTGAAAAAGAATCCCTGAGAGAGCATTAAATCTTGTGCTTCAAGGACAGCTTCTAACAAAAAAATGGTCAAGAGGAAATTTAAGAGGGCAGTGCCAATTACTCCAAGTATTTTCCTACAAGAATTCTACATCTTCCCCTGAAGTATCTGATAGTGGCCAGTGTCAGAGATCAGATGCAAGACTGGCAAGAGCTTCTGTCTGCTTAGGCTGGCAAACCCTGTAAAGGCTGGTTTTTAAAAAGTTGGTGACAGTAGATGTCTACATTCTCTTAATAGTGTATAAATTTAGCATCCTCCTTCTGAATTAAGCATTTAGGTGGCAGAGTTAATGTTATATCAATTCAAATGAAAGACACTAGGAGAAAATAGAAGGGGAAAAGATTAATATTTGAAAATTAGAAAGTAATTTCCAGTAACAGAGGTGGACGGCTGGTTGAAAATCACATAAATTAAGGCCTACAGAAAAAAAAAACAAAAAACCCTCATAGAGGAGTCATTAGGAGTGATACAATAATTTACATTTTACATAAGTGACATTCTCTTAACATTTTTTTCCTTTTCCATTAAAAATTAGATCCCTATAAGCACACAATTTGAACTGCTAGCAGTTCAGTTGATATCAATTGATATTGATGAGGTCTGCAGGCACTCAGCATCTCTCTGCAGGTGTTTATTGTGTTGAACAGCCAGCAAAACAGAAAAAATTGCACTGGCTGAGGGAAACAGAATTCGTTCCTGCTGGCCAGGCATAGTTTAGCAACAGGATTTATACACATGCAGGGAGAATTTTTTGATTTATTTCAGGTAACAAAGATGTCTTTTTCAGCCATCTCTGTAAATATATAAATATTTCAAAAACACAAGCAAGAGAGAGCCCTGGCCTCTTGAACACATATATCCTTCCAGACCCTTGCCTGACCCCAAAATTATGCTCTCCTGTCACTGACCCATCTAATCACCTTTGTGCTGCTTTCTCAGACAAGGCCTGGGAAAACCCATCAGATTTGCAATGTTATCTGAAGGTCAACACATTCTCATTTTCTCAGCCAATTCTTTCTTATGACCAAGCCTTAATATCAGGTCACTCAAAAAGCGTTACATTTTATGTAGCTGTTATTTTCAGAATTTCAAATAGAATTAAAATGTTGTGTAATTAACCAGCAGTCTTTATATTTGAGTCTAAGGGAATTGGAACAATAATTTTTGCAGAATAACACAAGAAGTTTCTTTTTGTTTCACAGAAAAGAAGAAATATTGGCAACGTCTGATGGTGGCACATGGAATAACTCAAGGACTTCAGGTACAACACCCGGTTTAATTAGTTCTTCCTTACTGCACATGTTAATTAAAAATAGTGTAACAACCAACATCATGGAAATTATTCAACTGTTTTCTTAACTCTTCAGACACAAACATCCCAGAAATTGTTTATTCACAAGCAGAAGACAAAGACATGAGACTAGCTAAAGAAAATATAAAAGACAAAAATGCAGAATACAACCAGGGTGATCACAAAGATGACGAAAAAGAATTAGAGTTGCTGGTAAGTGTTACACAATTATATCTACAGTATTAAATTATTTGAATCCATTTACGCTTCAAAGCTGGTGAAATGCCCCCTTTTAACAGAGCTGACTGATGTACTAATTTACAAATGTAAAGCCTTGGTCTGTACTTACACTGAATCTCTAACTGATTCAACAATAGAAGGTGCTTTGATTTCGGTATAGTGCATCAACTTTTTCTGGTCTTAAATTAATGACATCTCCCTTTTACTTCTTTACCAGAGGCTCTAAAAGACAGTTCTAAGGAATTAGAAGGGTAACATTTTAAAAAATCTCCCCTTCTAGTCCCTAGGATGGGAATATTTTTAAATATATATTTTCTATTTGTAATTTTTTATATTTGTAGTACTGTTTACTTATGAGATTTTTGAAATGATAACTATATGAGCATAGTAAGTATATATATATTTATATTAGCAGATTATTCTGTATCAGTATTTTACATTATATTTTTTACAATGAATTTCACACTCGGTGAACATTCAATCTATTTGGATTTGTGTGCATGCATGTGTGTGTGTGGTTTGCCTTGCATTTTTCAGTATGAAAGAAAAAATGGCAATAAATGAGACACATACAGCAATCTATTATTCCCAGTGTCTGTTCTCAGCTCATATCATTTGGGTGCACGGATTCATAATCATAGATTATAATAGCTATCACCTGTGAAAATGTGAATGCTGAATCAGATAAGAGAGGAAGATGGGAGCCATTCTTTTTTTTCTTGTTGATAGAGAGAAAAAAATCCTCTCATTTGAATATAAATTTTTCTTTCCTTTTACTTTAAAAAGTTGAAAATTGTTGCCTATTTTGGGACCTTTCGCTGCCTGAAAGTCAGTGTTTTGGTTCTTTTTTTCTTTATGGTGAAATGTGCAAAGGAAGACCTCTAAAATCTCTTGTTGTTCTCAGTCCACCCTTTTACAAAAAAGAGGATCAAATATAACCATTTGTTTATCAATTGCCAGACTTGTCCGTACAATAAATGAAGGGGGAGCTATAATTTAGATGTTAATTTGCACTGTGCGCTCTTTAATGAATTAAACAATGAAGGCTTATAATACATGGAAATAAAACCAAATCTTTGAAACACACAGGCATTGGCTCACAAGACAGCTGTGCAGTTGACAAGTAACATGAGCCTTATGTGAGAAGAAGGGGAAATCGTAAGATTTGCATATAATTATTGAGATCATGCAAATGTCAGTTATGAGGAGGGGAAAAAAACACAGGCATCTCACTGTTAAATCCTGACAGTTGGCATCACCGAAGAACTCAAATACACTTGAGCACTGGTTGGCAGAGGGTCATTAAAACAGAATTTGCAGAGACATTAGCTCCCTCACTTTTCTTTGAGTGACGTTTTACTATTAATAGTTTGCAGAGGCTTTGCAGAAAACATATTAATAAGAGAAACTGTAATGGGGGTATCTACAGCAAGTGCAAATGTATAAAGGGGTGCCCAAGAAGCTAGCCTCTAATTGATCAGCTAGTGCTATCAGTGTGACTGCTAAAGTGAGAAGAGAGTGCAGTGACAAGCAGGCATACTGAATAATACAATATGATATTTGGGAGCTGGGAGGGAGAATGATTAGTTTCTGGCCTTTTACTTTGCTAATCTCATTTCCAACTCATGTCTTACCAGATTGTCTAAAAACAGTCTGGTTTGAAGCCTGTAAAATGGTCCCTGAGAGAAATGAAGCACAGATAATCCTTACAGTATTTGTCAGTGAAATGTGTCTTTGTTTTACTGGACAATACTGTACATTACTGGACACTGATGTACTGTATCAATGCCCTTGTTTAAGCACCAATCCTCTCCCCTCACCCCACGGCTTCCTCTCTCCAAATCTAGAATCAAATGTATAGTGAACAAATTAGCCTGCCTTTAAGGAAATATTCTCTTCAGATTTAATTTGTATAAAATCCACTAGCAGCTTACTGAACTCATGAATAAAGAGAGAGGGTTCTGAGCACTATTTTATTTCCTGTTCCTTTGAGCACCACCATAAAGCTCATTACCTATGTTAAAAAATACATGCAATGCAAATTTTGCAAATGGTTTGGAACATGTTTCCATAAAAGCTTTGTTACTGAAAACAAAACTTTCCATAATGAAATCCTGCCTCCTTCATTTGGCATATTTTTGCAGAGCACTTTTTCATCATTCTTTTCTATTCTATTGTTTCAGTTAAATCAGCACTTCACAGGAGCTAGAGGTACCTCTTCCAGAGATGAAAGGAATTTATATACAACAGAACCAATTAATTTTCCAAGTGAAACTGAAGGATTGGTGAAAAAGCTAACCTGTATAGAAAGAAGCAGTGACTTGCACCCCCTGCCTATCGGTTCCTCATCTGAAAACACTTCACATGCGATAGGAGAAGAATTAAAAGATAAAGCTAAGCATTCTGTAAGAGATTATAATAATCAACTACCAGGGAAGGAAGTCACTGCTGGCTCAGTAAACAGCTATGAGCGGTCTTTGGAACATACTGGTACCAGTGAAAGCCTTTTATCGGCAAAACATTTTCCTCTGACAAAGCAGAATGAGGCTATCAATATTATGGCTACTGGCTCAAGCCGACAAGGAGAGAGGCACACAGATATTTCAAAAGGGGAATTAGATAGTTCCTCTGGAAGTAAGATGATGGAGAGGTTGTTCATCAGTGAGGATGCTGCTGGTACCTCAAAAGGGGCCTGTGAAACGAGACCAGAAACCATTTTACCAGAGCATGACAAATCCATGCAATTAAATGAATACATAGCAAGGACACTGGATGGCAATGCTAATCCAGCTCTGGAGCACCAGGCACCCCGAATGTCTCACCAAACTTTGGATTCACTGTCAACAGATGACAAAAATGTAGAAAAAATCAAGATGACTGAAAGCAAAGTTCAGGTACACTTAAGAGGAGATTTGTATGCCGGCACTTTTGCACATGCTGGTGTCTCAACAGATTCCACACAAAAAAAAGGAGTTGGTGAAATGTCAGAAAGGAACACTGATTTGGGGAAGCAGAAGAAAGTCATTGAAGTAGCAGACTTGACATCAATCGGTGAGGAGGAAGCTTCCAAACCTTTCAAGTCTCACAGGAAACACAATGCCAAAGCCCTGAACCCAGCACCCCTGCTAGCTGAGAACAAACAGGCACCCAGGGCCACCAGGGTGGATGAGGACACTCAGGAACACAGAGGATTCAGGAGGTTAAAAGACAGAGACACAGACAACACAAATAAAGGGAGAGCAATCGGAAGAGAAAGCGAAGCAAACTTTGCAGAGCAGAGGTGGCAAGAAACAGGGAGTGAGGTCTGGTGGAGAGTGAGGGGGAGCATGGAACCTCAGACCATGACTTCCACAAAGGAGTTGTTTACCTGCCAGGAGGCAGAGAGTTGTGAAAAGTCTTCTGTCTCTGAGCAGGGTATTACAGAGAAAGCAGAGGCAGGTACAGCTTATATAATTAAAACAACATCAGAAAGTGCTCCAGAAAAAATGCCTGGCAGTGAAAAAGCAGTAATTGCTAAGCTACCTCGAGAGACTGCACTAAGTGACAGGCCCACAGAGGAAAAGGAAACAGCATTTGATACACATGAAGGGAGAAATGATGGTTCACATTATGCTCTTTGTCAACTCAACACAGTGGGTGTATTATATGACACTGAATTTGAAAAGGAATCAGTTTTAGGTATTTATAATGCATGCGTACATGAAACACTGCAAGGAGAAACGAAGTCTGTCTGCAATAGCAAGGAAAAATGTGCCAAAGCACAAGCAGACAATATTCTACCTGTAGGAGAAGCAGTAAAGTCTTCTGCAATGGGAAAGAAAGATTTGCAAGAGGGTTTATATTCAGAAGTACCTAAAAGTCCCCTGAACACTCAGAAGCATCTATACCATGAGAAAGCAGAAGAGCTCTACAGGGGAGAAAGCCATGGTGATACACTTTCCTGTTTATGTTCTAAAGCTGAAAGAAAAATGCCACCTTCTGGTACAAATACTGTGCCTAGTTACCACTATAAAAGCTCTTCAGTGCCATTTTCAGAAGGGCCCACTGTGGAAGAAGGCATGGAGCACCTGTTTAGACACTTTGAATCCAAAGTCATTGACAAGGGTGCTGCTGAGTCTGGGTACAATCTAAATCTAACAAATGAAATAACATGTCTTAACAAAAGCTTCTCTCCTGAAGTTGAAAAAGGAGAAGTACCTTTCGCTTCAGACTCAGCAGTTTCTGGAGAAGGAAGAGGAAGAAATACAGGTCAATTTTTCCAACAAGTAGATCTCCAACAAGAGAGGTCATGGAGGCCAGAAGTTTTGATTAGTAAGGCTACCAAAGAAAATGGAGGAAAAGACTCTCCAGCTGACCATTTAATAACAGAGGGGAAAACACTAAAGTGGCTTGATGACTCACAGAAAGAAAGTCAACATGCTTCTGATTCTGCAGATATTTCTAACCAGAAGAGTGAAGCACTTAAGTTACCTAGTGAGTCTCCAGGTTTAAAACATATTGCTTTCAAAATATTTTATTTCTTCTTGTTTCTTCTATTTGCTGCAACACTTTACCACTATGATTTGATGGTCTGCCTTGCACTCTACCTGTTCTCCTTGTATTGGCTATACCACGAAGGAAGAAGAAACAAGGAGTCTATTAAGAAGCAATAACATTGACTGTCAGCTGTGCTCAGGATCCATGGTCAATAATCTTCAATTCCACCAAGCATTTTCACTGTTAAAGAGTTTATTCTTTGTTAGAACCAAAGCAAGATTTTCACAGCAATATCTTTTAATTAAGAGATTACATATGAAGTTTAGCCTTCATATAAGTAATTAAACTATGCAGGACCATTATGTTTGGATCATTAAATACCTATATGAGTTTGAGTTCTGAAGCACGTCAAGTTAAAATGAAGTACAGCTGTTGCTTCTTAGCAGGATATGAAAAAGCAATGCTTCATGTCTCTGTAGTACTTAAACCCACCATTTACTTTCTTTAATTTCTTTTGCATTAAAGCTTCATGTTTTTCTGGGAATTTTTTTCCCAAGATTCTGTGTGGTACATAACAACACAAGAAACAGTATAAAACCTAAGTCAGTATTCTGGTGCTGACATTGTAGTTGATAATCTGCTAGTGTAATTAGCCAATGCTCTAAGCAATGCATCTGTTGATAGTTTAATACATTTTTCCAAATTTTTATTTAATTTTTTCGACTTAGATCTTCAGTGGTACCCCTGTTTGAAAAATGTAAGGCTTTGACTTCAGTAAGGTCATGTAACTTCCAGGATTTAACTGTGTAGCAGAATAGATGTGCTGTTTCCACCCTGTAAAGATTGAAGGTCACAGCCACAGGCCTCTTACTGATCACTCACGCGCACAAAAGTTTTTGGGTTTTGCAAATGTGGACTGAGTAACATGACTGAGAATTTCACTGAACTTTTATTCTGGGCAAAGCCTTTGAGTGACATTTTTCATCAGAATTGTTTGAGCATATCTACAAAGCATTAAATAAATTTTACAAAGGAATGCTGTAACTGTGTAGAGCATGTCTGAATTAGATTTACTGCTTTTTTTTTTTCCTGTGGCTTGCGACCTAGAGGTAATCAAACACCAAGAGAAAACCTGCTGTTCAGTGCGGCTGCTTTATCTGGTTTGGATGAGGCAGAAAAGATTAGTATCTGCCCTAAGGAGAGCCCAGATTGATCCTGTGCAGCAGGCCTGTGAGGCAGACACATGGGCAGCTTTGCTGCTCCAACACTGCGGGTTTCCCGCACAAGATCAAGCCCAAATTTTGTCCAGAAATAAAAGAATGGATAGGTTATGATGCTCTTCAGCCATTTCCCAGAGGATGGTCACAGATGGTATATAACAGGTAGAATATTAAAAGAAGCACCAAGACTGCATAATGTTGCTGAAGCCGTAAAAATTAAGACAGTTGTTTTAAAGCCCTGTTTGTTTCACTTTCCTTACTGCCACTCTGAAATACCATAAGTGTGAAAGTCTTGGTTGCAATATACGGCTGAAGTGATGTAATAGCAAAATTATTTAGTTGTTATCCTAGCTCTTAAATAAATGTCTTAAAGTCCATGTAAAACTTATTCACATGTTTCAGGATGATAGGACACTCTGCTGCAGGAGGCACCATGGCATTCCTGTTCTGCTGGGCGGTAAAACATTGAAAGTTTTTCATTTTGTAGTACATTCAGTGGGGTGAGCAAGTATGTGTGTGATCTATTGCTGATATGTGTTCTGATGGCTGGACACTTTGGTAACTTTTGACAGCAATCTATGAACGAGTTATAGCAATTGACTAGAGACATTAAGGAGCTACATGGAAGGCTGTGTCCAGATGTTCAAAGGTATATATGAGGAAAATATTCATTGAGATAAAGAAATTAATTCAATGGGCATTAGGAGATGAATCCAATAAAAAGCTTAGGCTTAGACTTAAAGCAGGATTGAAGTTAAATCAATCTAAGTCCAAAGTAATGATTGCAGACCTTCCTATATCTGGAGACAACAAATGCTGAAAGAAGCTATCCTTTTCATGATGTGTATACATACGTCTTCAAAAAGCACATTTCTTTACTTCTGGCAGTTCACTTCCTGCAGTGTGACAAGTCCCTGGTCTAAGTGGATCAGATTTTCAGATTCACTGGGATAGAGACATCAGGTATTGCTTTACTCCCCAGTATGGTGGAAACTGAAATAACATCTAATATATTCTGACAGAATCAAGGTCTTAGAGAGATAAAAAGTGAAGAAAGCATCCAGCACCTGTCCTGCTGAAAGTGTCACAATGCAGTCAAGTACCAGATTCCTCAAGCGGGAGAAATCAAAGACATTGGACACATTTCAATCTTACAGTTAAAATTACCATGGCAGAAATTAGAATCTTTAGATTCAGTTAGCTGTTAAAAGCCCCTACAATCTAATTTAACACATAGCTCTTTAAAGCAAAATTCATAAACTTCAGAGCAAGGACCAAAATCCAGGTTCCTGACCAGTTATGTAAAAGCTCTACACATTAAGTCACAGGATTCAAACTCATGATTGAATATCTTCAGCTTTACCAAACCTGGGCTTTTCATCCAGCAGAATTTCGTTTAACCATTAGAGGAGCATTGTTGTGAGGAGGAGTGTGGTCACCAGGGTTTGGCAGCACTGCTGTACATAGATGGGTTCCTACCTTCTCAACTGACTTAAACTGAACAGAACAATAGATAATTTTTTTTTCCATTTGAGGCTAGAGGCTCATTTGATACTTCCATCACAGAGGAGTTTTCTTTTTCCAGAACTTGTCCATTTTTTAGGGAGGTCTTAATCTGACACAGCCTAAATCCCTAAGCACTGACATAGCTAAAGAACTTTAAATGTCTTGGACACATTCCTCATTTTAATCAGAGCTGAACAATTCAGTCAGCATGGAGGTAGAAAATCCTGGCTGTGTTTTTTTATTGAATCTTGGGGATTCTAAGCAGTGTGCGTTTTAAGGATCTTCTTGCTCCTTCACATAGAAGCATAGATATCCTTGAACCATACATTTATGTGATAGTAAATCTGCAATATGAAAATCTTGTTTCTCATGCATTTCAACCCAAAATATTAGGTTCATTGTCAAAGGCCCAGCTCAGCTGATTGGAGAGCAAGGAAAGGGGTTAGGGATGATTGATGAGCCCTGGACCATGGGTGGAGGAAAGTCAATGAGTTGAATCAGTCTCTGGACAGTGGCAGAAAAATATTACAGAGAGCTCAGGAGAGACAATATGACCTGAAAAAAAATGCAAGGGATAAATAGAGAGGATCTATTAATACAGACATTCATTAAAAATTAGTGGGCTTTTAATATGTGTCACAATATATTTTTAACAATTCTGAAATATTAGCTAGCATTTGGCTAAATTACTTCAATCTCTACAGAAAGTATGCTTTAAATAGCTATATTCCTGTATCCAACAGGTTAAACATTAGGGTTTGCCATTTTAACACATACAGTCATTCAGAGTTGGAATTTAGGGTAAATATTTGAGTGTTAGAGTAAGCATATTTCATCTACACACAAGTGGAATACTGTTAGCATTTCCCAGATTTGGATTGGGATTTTATGTTCTATATTTAAAATATTTAATCAGTATATCGTGCCTTATGATTGCAAAACAGGACTCTAGACTGATCTGTGAGCACAGGTGCCCGAACTTTAAAGTATGTATGTGCTTAAAACAACAAAGCAAGTAATTTAATCTTCTTTTATTTATCATTTGATAAGCTATCTTTTAAAAATCCTCTTACTTTTATTTCTAGTATAGAAGAAACACCTTTATAACATTGGCAAAATATTGGGTTTTACTTACTTCAGGGAATAAGTGGTGTGTTGTGCTCTTGCAATGATTCATAATTAGCTTGCCTACAAGGCAGCAGTAACATATTTCTAGTTAATACTTTCATTTCTAGTTGATTCCAGTTAATTCTTCAAGCTATGCAACAGAAAGGTGTGATCCTATACAGTAGGGTAATCCTGTGCGCACAAAGGGTTCAACTCTAGTAAAATATAGTGATCAAAAATAATATAATTGCAAAAGACTTCTTGCATTATTGCAAGGTATATGAGGTGTATCTACCTTCCATATCATGGGAGTTATGTCCCTTGGCTATTATCCAAACTGCACACGTAACAAATAAATTAATGTCCAAATTGCAGCCTGTCTAATCTGTTGAATTGGCTTAAATATAAATTCAGGGCAGAAGAGAGAGGAGAGAGAAGAATTTCTGCATTCAAATGTCTTGCTAGGAGGTAGTCAGAACAAGCTACATCATTAATGACCTAAGTACTTGTTGTTGCTAATTGCTTGCTGGCTCTTATCAATCAGTGACTTTTGGCTCAACAGAGGATAGGCTCTGAAACAAGCTACAGCCTTTAAAGGCCTAGTTAATACTGGAAATGAAAAAATAAAGAGGACACCATATGAACTAGATCCATAAAGGAAGGTTAATATGAAAATGTTCTGAGTCACTATACTAAATTTTGTATGCCCAGTGGTATCTACACCCCTGAATAAAACACCTAAACTCTTTAGTCATCGAACATATGAATGGGAATCAAAAAGACAATGTGTTAAATATGGAACTGCCAAAATTTTCTAATAAAAACCCTTGTTAGCAGAGTTAGGTCTTACAACCTTACCCTGCCAGTGGGATTTAGTTGCTGGATGGCAGGGACATGGTTTTTTCAGGTCAGGTTCCATAGTCTGCAGCCCTCTTGTGCACTGAGGTACCTAAACAGCTGCCTTCAGAAACAGGACCCTTTGCAGAAAACAAACCCAGAGTTTTGGGACTGGAGAAAGTTTAACTCCTGAAGCCATAGATTGGAGGGATATCTGGATATAAACTTTGATCCAAGAACGACTCATGTATTTTATGTGAAATACCATTTAGATAAAGTACAAAACCAATACCAAGACCTTTACATGTCTTCACTGAGGTCTACTTCTTCCTTAGACTATAAGTTTATTTTTCCAGGCCTACATCAGTGCCTCATGAACCAGGACCGGAGAATTGTTCTCTGAATTCTGCGTTCACAGCCATGAACTGTGAATTTCTCTCCTAGACCTACAAAGGTGCTTCAATCCCAGCACTGTTCCACTTCAGGCAATCATGCCCTTTTGTGACTCCCAGTAGAGCTTTCTAAGACTCACAGCTCTTCTGAGAGCACTGTCTGCAAAGGAGACTAAGCTTAGAGCTATATGGATAATGGCAGGACTCTGGATGTTTTTCTGACCTAGGAGGTCTTGATGCTGCTGAGCATTCAGAATTCAAGTAGGTGTCAGGGCAGATTTTTTGACCAAAACTACACATGCTTGAGTGAGGACAGTATTTGTCAAAAACATGGGGTGATTGAAGGGAACAGATAATTTCTGCATTCAGAGTAGGCATGAACTAGGTGAGCTGTGATATCCAACAAGTGTGATATATGTGATTTGGTGGTACATATGAGATATGTGTGTTCATGTATGAATGGGTGGCTCTAGGAAAAGGGAATGAAAAGGTGGCAACGAGATTCCATAGAAGAATGGAAAAGAAATAGTAAACAGAATGTCTAATTTGAAAGTTTCTGAACAGCTTTCCCTAGAGACGTGAAAGTTTAATAAGTTCTGAGTAGGTTGGACAGATAACACAAATGCGTTATTAGCTATATAAAGTATAAAAATTGAAATACATGCTAACTTCTTTTTGTAACTTATCAACTGCCACTTAATGGAATTATAGTGGAGAATATCTTATCCTTGACCTTAATACTCAATGATTCAAGATTAGAGCATTGCTCTGAGGACTAGAAAGACAGCCTCCTTCTCAGGATGTTATAATCCTCCCGGGGGGGACAGCCTCAGGCTGGAGCCACAAACCTGCCTCATGGCTGTTTATGCAGGTCAGTCCCCAATGACATGAAGCTATGTGTGTCAGGAGAAAACAAGAGTATGTGTCAGCCTGTGCTTATTAGTGCAGAAATATAAAACTGTCTGGAAATGGTTAAGCTCCCACAATCCCTGTGTTGTCTGGTATAGTTCAGAGCCATGTAGGAGCTTCTTTGATTTTCAAGTAGTATGCATGGCTGCAGGAGGACATTTAGATTCCTGAGGACCACAGGGCATGAGCATGTCTGGTGTATATGTGATGACAGGGAGATCATAGAGCATACAGGCTCATTTAAGCCACTCAACAAGCTGTATCTATGTGGAAATTTCTGATCCTCTCTACCAGTGATCTTTCTGGGGCTGCCAGCTTTTTGTGCTCCTGGCACTACCTTCTCCAGTGGAGGACAGAAGGCAGCTCCATACTGCAAAATTTCCAGGGTCTCTGAAGGGGAAATGAGAACTGCTGAGGAAAAGACAAAAGCTACCTTATTAAGTAAGTCCCCTTTATTAGGGAGGAATCCTTTCTGCTTTTAGGGCAACCATGGACAATTAGGAGTGGCCTGAATGCTTTAAAGAGAAAAAAACAATGACTGGCTTGGGGGAAAGTCCTGATTAAGCTCCTCAGAAACTCCTTATTTATTCATACAAGCTACATGCCTGTCTGTCCCTCCATGCTATGAATGAACCAAGATCCATGACTGATAAAGGACAAGAGTAGGAGGCCTCTTGTGCAGGTTTCATATCTCCTTGAATGGTCTAGGCTGTTGAATGGCTTGGGGCAGATAGGCACACTTAGCAATGCCTATGGAAAATGTCTCAGCAGTCACAAAGGGCTTGTACCCATTAAATGGCTTGTACCCATTTAAATTCATGTTTTGGGAGACAGAATTCAGGCTTTTATAAGAGCTTTATAAGACTAGGTATGAAAGACAAATACTGCTTGATAAACTACTATTTTATCAAACAGTTTTATACAATTTTGTGATGTAATTTTAGTGTATAATCCCTCTATATGATGCAGCATTTTTGTAGAATTATGGCAGAATTACTAATAAAATTTATAGAATATGGAAGATAAAAATAGCTTGAAAAGAGAGGGAGAAAGTAAGAAAGCAAGCAAGAAAGCAAGCATGTTCCTGCACTGTTCCATAGACAAGAGATTTATAAATGGGAAAATTATCTTTTTCTAAGTTCAGGTTGAATTTGTGATCACCACATCACGGTTCTTTAAGCCATGCTGCACTCCACAAAAGGGCACAAACATAGACAAGTCTTTTCATTTCCCTCCTTATATGTTAGTAACAAAAAAAATCACCAGTATTAGAAAGCCAGTTAATAAAGGCTTTGTTCCTGGGCACAGAGGCAATGCCTCTGTTAACCTTGCAGGTGAGGTGGGCAGGCTGCTGTAATGCAGTGTTTGGATGGTGTGGCCAGGATGTGCTCACAGCCTGCTGTGCTGGGACTTGGCTCTGTGCGTTTCACATACACCCACTCATGTGCCCAGCAACTACTCAAGATACCTGTGTCCTTGCCTTCAATCTTATGCTGGTGTGCATGGTAAACTGCATGCACACCAATTCACTGTGTTCATTACATGATATATAATTTGGTATAAAGAAATGTTTAAATAAACTGTTATTATCTTGAAATTATCAAACATTGGAAGACATACAGTGTAAGAAACTCAACACTATCAACTGCAGTCATGACCTTTTAGACTTACTAATCTGAACAGACTTACACCTGTAGCTGTACATCATCCTTTAATGTGGACATATCAAGTGAGAAGCAAACATGGTGTTTTTCATAAAGTGTGTTGTCTGATATTTCATAAGGCAATAGCATGACTTGCCATGTGCTTTCCTTTTAATTCTGCAAAAGTCAAAAATTTATACATTCAATAAAAATGGCTTATAAATTAGATTAATGACAACTGTAATCTCATTAATTATATTTTTAATAAACCAATGCTGAACTGTGTTCAATTGCGTGGATACAAAGCTACATTTTCTGCTATGCACTAGGCATCACAATTTTCACTTTCCATGAGATATTTAGGCCAGTCATATTGTTGTGGGCAAGTTTTCTTCACAGTCCACAGGGTTTGCAGCAATGGACAGCTCAGGTGCCCATCAGCTGGAAGTGGAACCCAGAGCCCTGGATAACATTTCTGTGCTCACTATCCAACGCAATGGAAAATGAGCTGTTCCAGAGTGACAGCTCTGAAACCCACTGGATGTGGACTCATCCCACTTTTGAACAGAAAGGTACTCAGTGAATTTAAATAAATTCAGAATTAGGCAGAAGCTGCAGTCCAGTGTGCACAGTGTGGCTGATGTACCAATACTCCGGAGAATCTTAGCCCTAGAGAGCTTTCTGCTCCAAACTCCAGGTTGGGGATCACTGGGCTGCCCCATCACTCCTCTGCATCTTCATTTCCTTCTCTGGGCTCATTGAGAGGAAATGACATCAGTATATGCCAGGTCTCCTGATTAGGGTGACC
Organism: Onychostruthus taczanowskii; assembly: GCF_017590055.1. Classification (NCBI taxonomy): domain Eukaryota; kingdom Metazoa; phylum Chordata; class Aves; order Passeriformes; family Passeridae; genus Onychostruthus; species Onychostruthus taczanowskii. The sequence continues at coordinate 3,272,031 of NW_024504566.1, forward strand.
AGAAGATCATAATCTGGGGCACTCTGTGGACCCTGCCTTACATGATTCACTGGATTATGACCTTCGCTTTACATTACTCAGATTCACTTGGTTCTTGTTTTAAGCATTTGAGACCTTAATTATATTTAGATAAACATTATTTGGCCTCAGTGCATGAGAAGATACAGTATTTTGAAAGAAAATTTAATGGTAATCTAAGTTAAATTAGTAACAAAAACTTTCATCTACCTTTCAATACTTAACTTGTTTCTTTCTTGACCTTATTTGCCTCTGGTCTGGCATTACAGCTACAATTAAGACAACTTCCTTTTCAGATGCCAAGCTGGTGAAAGATGGCTGGGGGTACAGTTAAAGGAAACCAAGAAGTTTTATTCACATCCTAATGTAAATTATAATGTTATAGAAATTATAAAATACAGTTGCTGGTCCCTGGATGGAATGAAGTTGGCATACTCAAAACCTATTCCATGACGATTCCCCACACCACAATCTGCAACCATAGCACCTGCTAAAGGGGATGGAATAGAGGGTGGAGCAGAATGGAGAGACTGTGGCCAGGCTCTGTTGGAATCCTTGCAGGGAGCTACTTTGCAGCTGAGAAGCTGCATAACACCTGCCAGCCAGGGGAGATAGGAGATGTCTAGCTGTTGAGCAAGACATCTCACAACTGTGGCAAAATCACTCTCCTCAGATTATACCCTAATTGTAATCTTAACACACACCTGCATCCCCCTCCCCAAAGTTACCCACCTCCAAGGCATGACCACCCCTCACTGGGCATGCACTCTATATTATTTTTTGACTGTATCTTTAAAAGTGAAGCAAGAGAATTTTACACCCACCAGTAAACAAAGAATTTGTTAATAAAGTCATTCATTCTCCACCTAAATACAAAGAAATAGTATAAAAGTAAATTGAGAATAAGAGGAAAATAAGGGAAGGCTCCATTGCAACTGCTGAAGTCAGTCAATGGGCCTGTTTTCATCCTTTCAGGGATGCCTATTGGCATCCCTATCTGAGCTAAGTAATTTTATTGGAGCTTGTCTGTGTATAGCTTTGAATGCATTTTTGCAGTCAGCTATTATCACCAACATTCCTTGAACTTTAACCTGTCACAATTTTATATTAATGAAGAATGTTACTTTGTTAGTGTGAGTCCTTCACAAGCACTCACAGCTGCTGGTAGTGGGTTATAGTCAAATGAAGAGGAAGATCCAGAGGGGTCATAAAGTGGAAAGACCTGGTGTGTGGTCTCCCTTACGCTGTTGGGGTGTTTCCCTGACTAGATCAGTCCAAGCACCCTCTGATCCAGCAGGACTGCTCAGTCAGAATGCTGACAACCTCGTTGGGCACAAGGGCCTTGCCTTTCCTGACAGATAAGTTAAATATCAAGGTTCAAGTAAACTTCTCCAAACTAAGGGTCCAGGAAATCTTCCTTTTTTTGCATGTTACCCATTCTTTAATACCAATGCCCTTCTGTTTGTATTCCACAAGCACTCCCATTCAATTTGACATTATGAAGACTGCATTTGGGTTTTTTTTTTTTATACAGCAGATAATTTACTTATATACAAATAAAACCATACCATAGTATAAATTACCATGACATTAGTGGTAAAAAATGGTAAGCTGAAAGTGGACAGCTGCAAAATAAACTGGTGCTGGCAGCCAGGCAAGTAGAGCTCTGCTATGGTGAGTCTAGATAAAAGTGAGTACAAAAGCAGAGAATTCAGACTCCTGAGCCTGGAATACCTATGGAATGGTTTGTCTTCTAAAGATACAGTCCTACAGTTGCTGAAGTTTTCAGGGAAAACCTCTCTAATTGCAACATTTAAAATCGCAACTCCCCTTCAAAAACCTACCTTGCTGTGTTCACAGTACTTTTCCTCATGTCTGGCATCACAGACAAAGCTGTTTGTTAATCACTCTGTAACTGCCCCTCCTGACATGAGCCTCCTGCAGCTGTGCAGGGATGCAGGTGTGTCTAATCAGTGCGTTGCAGGCAAGCGGAGGCTTGCTCTGCTCACAGTCTGGGTCTGCACGAGGCTGCTCTCCTGATGGGCAGAGGTGGCTGAGCACACTGCCAGGTCTGATCGCTGAGCCCTCCCTTCAGATGAACTACTCTGAACTACTGAGATGGGAAAGCAGCCTGTGGTTGGCACAATGAGCCCACATCTGCTTGGAGGAAACAAAGACATAAATACATACATAAACTGGGCAATGGTGAAGGTGCTGAAGAGCTGAAGGTGGATGGACAAAGTCAAGCCAACCAAATTATTCCACAAATCTGAGTCTGAAATACATAAACTTTAGACAAATTCTTCACATAGATTTGTTCATGAAACCTTAATGATTTCATATAAATTTTAAAAAATCTGCATAATTTAAGTTTCATTGTGTCATTTTAGAAAGTCACAAATGCAGTTTCAGGAAATTGATGAAAATTTCATAGTGATGTTTACAATTCATTCACTCAAATTCATAGTGGTAAATCCTTCTACTAAAACTTTGGAGATTGGACAGAAGTGATTAAGAAAAAAAACTTATTTAAAAAACCACATGCCTAGAACACAACCTGTGTAACCTATGTTACCTGAGAATGAGTGGAAGGTCTAAAAAATTGCACTGTAGGAGGTTTTGGGTAAGTTTGGCTACAGTTTTTGTTATATCCTTCAGTGATAAACCATTTTGTTATACCTTATTAACAGCCTCTCCTCGCTATTATTTCTTGTGCTCTGTATTATGAAGACTGTATATTTTGGGCTGAATATTTTCCCATATCAAAAGTCTTATGGCTGTGGCTACATAATCATCTCTTGTAAATAAGTGGAAATTAAAAACACTGAATAAAATGACAGATACAACAGGGATATTTTCTGAGGTGCCTGCCTGCTGCCTAGGTGCAGCAGAAACCTCCACTGAGCTGTGATTTCACAGAATCACAGAATAAACTAAGTTTTCAGGGACCCAAGAGGATCATTGAGTTCAACTCTCAGCTCTGCCCGAGTCACAGCACATGCCTGAGAGTACTGTCCAAATGTATCTAGAGCTCTGACAGGCTTGGTGCTGTGACTGCTTCCCTGGGGAACCAGTTGCCCAACCACCCTTTTTTTAATATCCAACCTAAACCTCCCCTGACACAACTTCAGGCCACTCCCTCATGTCCTGGTCTCCACAGGGAAGAGATCAGTGCCTGCCCGTCCTCTTCCCCTCATGAGGAATCTGTGACTGCAGTGAGGTCTCCCCTCAGTCTCCTCCAGGCTGAACAGACCAAGTGACCTCAGCCACTCCTCACACGGCTTCCCCTCGAGGCCCTTCACTGTCTTGGTTGCCCTCCTTTGGACCCTCTCGCATAGCTGTATATCTTTCTTATATTGTGGCATCCAACACTGCCCCCAGCACTCGAGGTGAGGCAGCCCCAGCTCAGAGCAGAGCAGGACAATCCCCTCCCTTGCCTGGCTGCTGATGCTGTGTCTGATGCACCCCAGGACAGGGCTGGCCCTCCTGGCTGCCAGGGCACTGCTGACTCACATTCATCTGACTAGGAAACCCTGGCCACTTTCTCTGGCACAGCTTTCCAGTTTCTCATTAGTCAGTCTGTCTGTAAGAGCTGCCCCATCCCAGGTGCAGAATCCGGCACTTTCCAATGTTGAATTTCACTCGGTTGGTGATTGCCCTGTTCTCCATGTTGTCAGGGTCTCTCTGCAGGGCCTCCCTGCCCTTTGCTGAAATCCAAAGGGATTACATCAACTGGCTTTCCTTGGTCAGCTGGGTTGGTTACCTTGTCATGAAAGGAAATCAGGTTTGATAAGCAGGACTTTACTCTTGCTGGCTGTAACCAATGACTGCCTTGTCTTTCAGGTTTTTTTTTTCAATACCTCCCAAAATAACCTTCTCTATGATTTTACCAGGCACCAAATTGAGACTGACAGTCAACAGACTACCCCTGTAGTCCAGGGTTCTCCTTCTTGTCCTTGAAAATCGAGACAATGTTTGCAGGGTTCCAATCAGCTGGGACCTCTCTGGATTCCCTAGACTGCTCAAAAATCATCAAGAGAGGTTTTACAATGACATCAGCAGCTTTTTGAGGATTCTTAGATTAATCCCATCATGCCCCATAGTTTTATAGGAATCCAGCTGGAGAAGCAGATCCTGTACAGTTTCAGGGTTGACTAGGAGCTGATCATTCTCACAGCCATGGTTCTCCAAATCAGGGCACTGAGACCCCCTTGGTCCATCATACATGTTGAAGACTGAGGCAAAGAACATGTTCAACACCTCTGCCTTGTCCATGTCCCTGTTTGTGAGGTGACCATCCTCATCCTGTAATGGGTCAACATTAATTTTACACCTGGCCAATTGCCATTAATATATTTGAAAAAATTGCTTTTATTGTCCCCCACAGTTATGGCAGCTTCAACTCCAGCTGAGCTTTGGTTATATGAATTTTCTCCCTACAGTGGCAAGCGGTATCTCTGTATTTGTCCCATGTTACCTGACCTTGCTTCCACTGGGCATACACGTTCTTAATTTGCCTTACTTCCAAGAGAAGAAATCAAGTTCAACCAAGCTGACTTTCTGCCTCACCTGCATGACTTCCATCATTTGGGAATTGCCTGTTTCTGTGCCCTTAGGAAGTGATGTTTGAAAAGCGATCAGCACTGATGGACTTCAACACCTGCAAAAACATTTTTCCAGGGGACCACACTTACTAATTCCCAGAGCAACCTGAAGTCTGCCCTCGTCATGTCCAGAAGCTGGAGTTTTGCTTCTGCTCCTGTCAACAGAGATTTAAATTCAATTGCTTTGTGGTCACTGTGGTCAAGATGGCTGTGAATCACTGCTTCACTCAGGAGATCCACTCTGTTTACAAGGAGCAGATCAAAGAATTGAGAGGAAAGGAAAAGACAGAACAGAGAAATAACAGAAAGGAACTGTCTCAGCATAATCCCACTGTACCCTTGTGGATTTCCTAGCATAAATCCCTACCTGGCATATAAGTACTACTTAGAGCAGCATTCACATTCCTGTTCAGGATCTATCCATCTGCAGAGCCTAGAGGATGCATCACAGGTAGGCTGGATTTGGGTGATGAATCCCAAGGCAGCGGACTCTGTCATTTATCGAGTGCAGGCACATCCTCTAGTTATTTAAGTGACAAGCAGATGGAGTCTGCACCCCCAGCCAGATCAGCAGGGATGAGAAATATTTAGGGTGTAAATGCAGTAAACTGGAGTGGAATTTGTTTCACTGCTTTGAAGCATATATGTAAGCTGTTCATGCTTAGGACCACATTTAATTCAGACCTTGAACATGTCTTGGAACACCAAGGTCCAAATATTCAAGTCTAAGAAGTAACAGCAATGTTTTTAAAGGTAGGGATAGTGAAATCAATGAAAGATGCTTAAAACACCTCTGAATTGGGCTCTTAGAGTTTAATTAAATAGATGCAATTTTCTTTTCCTTTTGCAAAATACTTTCAGAGCAACTACTATATAACTTTCATTCTAACAAGAAAAGAGGTTTCAGGGTGGAAGGTTGTACTAGGGGCAATGTGAAAGCTACAGACCAAATAGGGATAAATTTCTCTAAAACTTTCTGGCTGTTTCATCTGCAGGAAAGAGGGATTGCAGGCTGATGGCAGCTGACAGGAGCCAGAGCTCAGGGATGTGATATGTGACTGTCCCAAGGAGCCAAAATATTCTGTGACATCTCTAGCAAAAAATTACCATCATTATTACAATCTCTTGCATAGCATGGATCATGGAACTTCAAATAAACGATCCCAGAATAAGAAACAGTGTCTTTTAAAAACAGACTTACTCTTGATTTAAGGAGAGTGAATGAGAATGCTTTGTATCCTTTGATAGTCTCTTCCAGTGGTTAATTATTCTCATTGTCAAAAATGCATGTCTTTGTTCTTTCTTTGGATGTATGCTAATTTCAAACAGGTGTTTTCTTTTGATTGTGCAATTAAAACACTGTAAAGAAATCTACAAGGCACTTCAGACAAACAGAAATTCTAAGAAACTTCTTTATTGTAAAATTTCACAATTGTATAATTATGATAAAACTGTTTTCCACTCTCCCTTTAGCAGGCTTGTAATGATTTTTCAAAGAATTTGGCACTTTTAAACTATAATTAGGATGTAAAGTTGTAAGACATTTTTATTTGTATAAAAATATAGATTTTATTTTTAATTGGGAAAAATACTTTAAGGTAGTAGTTTATTACCAGCTTAACTGCTATGAGGCCACATTTTTTTCCAATGGGACAGCACTATGTGAGATAAACCATTCTGAACCAACCCCAAATATGAAGCTAGTTTCAGAGTAACTTCAAAGAATAACAAGAATAAAAATGCAAAATTAAGTTATAACAATTGAGACCCATGTGCTGTTTCTACCCTGGATGCAGAGCATGTGTCTGATCCACCTCTCCATGGCCCATGATGCCCTTTCCCCTCATTCATGATCTTCCAGCACTTTGGCCATGTGGGAGTGCGCTCTGTGAGTTTTTGGCAGTGCCCCTGCTGCCTGCTGGCACACACCACACGCAGCCCCTGGCCCCAGCTCCAGGGGAAAGGCAGCAGCAGAACAGGCCAGTGCTGAAGGCCCAGAAGGAGGCATGAAGATCAGCCAGCGGTGGCTGCGATGGTGGTGGTGGTGGTTCAGACTGCAGCCTGCACACAGCTGCAGGAGCACGGCAGATGTGACGTGATGCAGATGTGATGGGGCACACATCTGGTGGCAGTGGCACGGCGTGGGAGGACAGCACTATGGCCCCAGGCTGTGCCTTCCACAGGTGCAGCTGGGCAGATGAGGAAGTTTGGTGTGCTGTTTGATGTCTTTATTATTTTGACTTCTCTCACCAAAGCCCAGCCTTATGTCCCCAAGTGTATATCCTAGCATATCTTACTGTGTATTTCCTCTGATTTTTACACGCATTACCAGCAAGGTGAGCTTGAAGCATCTGAGAAGACCTCTGAATGTAGCAGAACTCTGAATGTCACAGAATCTGCCTCTCAGGGTTAAAAAGAGTTCTGGACATATAGGGCATGTAGTTTGGACTAAATGTAATTTGCACTGCTCACCTCTTTCCTTACTGTTGTACAAGAAGCAGCAGAGAAAAAAACAGAATCTACTTGTTTAGATGTATTTCCTTAGTTTCTTAAACTTATGTAGCAGCTTACATCTGCTGCAGCACAAGGTCTTCCAGCAAGCTGTCTGGATGTGACTTTATGCTGCCCAGTGGGAAGAAGTGATAGGGCAGCTCACAAGTGAAATGTCAGGAAAGACGCATAACATTTGGCACATTTGTGAATGTGCCTTGTGATTTGGGGTGCTCAACTGAAGCAGAAAATGGGCCATTTATCTCTGATGGACACAGGAGCTGCTTTTAGAAATAGTATCTCCAATGTCTCATATGTGCTGAAGTCACGTCATAGCCAACAGGGCACCATGGGTCATGACATAGCACAGAATTTCCACCTGCAGTGTCTGCAGAAGGATCCACAGATGTGCTTTTCTCACACCTATGTACATCAATAGGTTTTCCAAGATTTAAGATGCTGAATTGTTTAAAATTAGAAAGAAATAAGTTCATGTAGTGAATAGTAATTGCAAAATTCTTCAATTATTACAGTTTGCACTGACATGATAGCATAAATTGAAGTTTGCATCACTGTTTTAAAAGCAGTTTGATATTAGATATCACATTTGCTAAGTCCAAAATAAGCTAAATAAGAATTATATTTACAGCTATTTTTTTAAATGTTAATATTTCATTTATTGTTATTTTGATTTCACAAAATATTGTCACATGCTGCTGTGCTCAGAAAAACTTATTTTATAAAAGTATTATCTTGTTATGGTGAGAGGTTTTTGTGAGTCACACTACAGTGAGAAAAACAATGCTATATTTGTCAGTCCAGCATCACTGAAGTAGCTATAGAATAGAACTGTGTCCCAAGCACTGCATGAATCTTTAACAAGGCTATCAGTACTCCACTTAGATGCTATAGTTATGGTCACATTAGGAATTACAGCTAAACCAGCTAAATGTGGCTTCCAAATCATTATTGCTAATGCTTATGTACTAGATTTGGCAGAAATAACACAAATTGAATTTTAAATGTCCAATACAATCAGGCTGAGTTGTCAGTGAAAAAAAAATGCTTTTGACCTTGTAAAGTGAGCACACAATTTTCTTTTGTGAATTTATTCAAATTCTGAATTTATAATAGCATATGTGCACCTAAAGCTGCCAACAATAAAAGTAAGAATGTAAGAGGAAACTAAGAATTGGTGGAATGGTAAATGATGCAGGTTTCTGAGGTCTAATATATTCCTTTCACAATCTCACAACCATTACCTCCAGTCCTTTTCAGTTCACCACACCAAAGAGAGTTAGACAAAGTGAGTAAGTGAATTCTCCATCATTCTCTTCTTTACATTACAGTGAGAATCAATAAATTCCCATTCAAAGGGACTGAGTTTAACCCACTCATTAATCCTGCTCATAGTGATTCTAAAATATTATTTTCTTTTCTTTGTCATCACCTTTAAGCATGCAAAATGTAGTTTTTGGGAAGTGGGAGTTGCACCAGAAAGAGGATGATGGAAGATTAGGTGAGTGTTTATATGCAGAAAATTGAGAGCTCATTGAGCAAGTCTATATAATCTGTGGCTGGGTCACAGGTAGCACTTGTAGCTTGGAAATTTTTTTGCTCAGGGGCCTGATTTCTCTCTGTGCTCATTTTTTCCCCAAGAATTTGTGCTGCTTCACAGACAAAAAGAAGTGCACACTTGAATGTATATAGCATTTAACAACATTTTTGAAATAATAAACTTTGAATACAGAAAAAGGACTGCTCAATGTATGAGACCAAATTCAATAAACCTTTTCAGAGCACTAAGATGCTCTAAACATCAAAGCATTGAGCAACTGTGGCAATTTTCATCACTTGCAACCTTGTGAAACACATTGCAATTCATTTATGATTTCCCACCCAGGCTTTCAGTACTGGGACTCACAGCAGTAGGTGTTCCAGCTGTTTGAACAGTACTGTGCAGATTGGCTATCAGGAAGGTCTGCTTCTGTTTGATTTAGTGTTTATTTTGGCAAAAAAACTCTGGAGTTAATGTTTGGTACTCTAAAACAACTTTAAAACTTGCTTGGGAGTGGACCACTCAAGGTATGTACAAACATATACAGATCTGGGCTGGAATACAGCTCTGGCTTGGAACAGGGTAACTAAATGTACCTGTGCTTGGAACACACATTGATTTTACAAATTTGATTCGGTTTGCACCCATCTACTCAGATGTAAAATCAATTGTCACTCATACCAGGGTCTACCTGGAATGCCAGAAAAAGAAAAAATTTGCTAACTGACCTCAGCCGACTCCACAGAAAGATACTCCATTATGAAGAGAGCAGGGAAACATGAAGCTGGGACTGTGGGGAAAAGGCAGCCCACCTTTCCAGCAACAATTCACTCTAAAACCAGCTGTCAGCATGCACCCTACAATCTCATATAAAGTGAAATGTTTAGTACAATGCAATATTATAAACTAAGTATTTAAAAATAAATGCACAGAAAGTCTTAATGAAAACATATTTTAATTTCCTTGAAATTGGTATTTTTAACACCTTTAGGATTCCAGCTTTCCTAGAGAGAGAATTTACCAGAAGAGCCATAATTTGCATTTCATTTCTGTGGAAAGTTGGTGAATTTGGAGGAAAGTCAAGTCACATACCCTACTGAGTGACAGAGAATATGTATAGAGCTCCTTGTCTCAATAATTCATTGCAGTACCAATCCTATTCTGTAGTGTTAATGGGATACTGTACAAGACTACAGTGTATAGGAAATCACTCTTAAATACATTCATCTCCTTTCCATCACAACCACAAGAAGAGAAAGACAATAACAGGATGGATTTTATGTCTACTCAGTTACATTTTCTGCACAAAGAGAATACAAATACATTGTTAGTCTTGCTCTTTATTAATTGCCTCACTACCTATTGACTCAAGCCCAGGTGGTATATTTTCAAAAGCATTAATAACGTCTTTTTGTTCTAGGTCAGTCTTCCTCAGTCTTTTAAAGATGATAATTCCTTATTTCAAGTTGATATTACAACCATCCCTACATTTATTGTAGAGTAAGAGTAAAAAAAGTTTATACATGGTAATATGAGTCGGTTTAATCCAGTGTGTGTTGAAGGAATGGTTATATACATGCCTGAAAATCAACCCTGAATGGCACATCTGGGGCCTGCCTACCCTGACTGTCTCCATGGGGGACAGTGCCCTAAGAGGTACCCATATTCCTCATCCATACAAGAGACCAAGAGAGATTGCAGCTCTTGTCCCAGTTGAGACTAAAAAAAAAAAAACAAAACAAAAAAACAAACAAACAAACAAAAAAAAACAAAAAAAAAACCACCAAAAAAAAAAAAAAAAAAAAAAAAAACCCACACAAAACCAAAAAAACACAAAACCCAAAAAACCAACAACATTGCAGCCAGGTTGGAGAACTACGAAGTGCTACACAATCAGACAATCAGCATTTTGATTTTAATCAGAAAACTGTGGGGACTGAAATAGAAAGGAAGACTCAGTTGTGGTGAGGATCTCACAGACTTCAGGTACCTTGATGGTTTTGACATCCTGAGAGTTATTCTGGGACCACTGTTCTTTGACATGGGTTCTACTTATACTTTAAACTCTTTGCAGACCCACTAATTTTGCAGTCACGAGCTATCACAGCATGATGACACAGCACTGTTGCAGGCAGAATGTGGCTGTTGGCTCAGGACATGTCTGATGTCCAGTTCTGTATTTCTGCTCTTACTTAGACAGCCCAGCACTCATTTTAGAGACAACAAATACATGCAGGCTTTGTGAAAACTGCAGTGCCTCATTTCTTCACCCATCAGGCTTCAGCCAGCCTTTCAATTTTGTGGAACCTCTGAAATTTTCATCTTCCAGTCTAATAATTCTGGCACAAATTCACTGCACCACCTTGGCAAACTAATAATCTGTTTCTGCACTTGAATCCTTCTCTCCTTGAAGGCATTACAGGGCAGTTTAGCCATTTGCCAGTCTTTTAAAACGATAGTATCATTAATTCCACACAAAAGCATACTGGAGAAGTAATGGCTTCCTACCTCTGAAATAATGGACAAACAGTGCTTGAGGTTGTACAAAAACTTAGATAAAATAGCTGAAGGGACTACAGGCACTGTGTTATCTGTCCAGCACAGATGAGTCCAGCTGGGTTTACTGGTTGTCTACATGTTTCTGGACTTTCTCTGGCTCCCACAGATCCAGGAAGGAGCTCTGTGCATCTGCCAAAACCTGCCATACTGGGCAGTCTTCTGGGCCTGAGATGGCCTGTGTGGCCTATTAGTACTGGGCCCAAATTAAAAGTGTCCTTGCAGGGCAAGTAGAAAGCACTGTGGAATATGAGAAAATTAATAGGCTGACATGGAACCTGTTCAGATCCTACATGTCCAGAGCAAATAATTGTGGTAGGAGCCAGCTTGATTCCAGGGGGATCAGCTGAGTGTTGCTGTGATGTTTGTGAGTATTTCCAGATCTGAAAACGCCTTGCAGGTTTGCATGAGTTTATTCTCCACGGAGCCAACTAGACTTCTTTATTCCATCTCCAAGACATATGGAGAGTAGTCAAAACCTTCCCAAAGCCACCTGCCAGCGCTGGAAAGGGATGCTTTCTCTAATGCCTGCTGGACCAAAACTGTCACCCGCATCTGGGGCACAGACAATCCACATCCAAATTCTATCATTATGGTTAAAAATACCTCCAAACCATTTAAAAAATAATAATTTATTAAGTTTTCTCTTATATTTTGTATCCTGATGACTCCGAAGTACTTCAGGTATGGTTGCATGGTCTGTTTGTCTCAATCTTGTGTTTTCTAGTTTTAGGTGTTTTGTGTGTGACAGAGAGCACAATTTCATACCTCTTTAGAATTTTCCCTGTGTAAATATAGGCGCCTCCTCTTCAGGAATGTGACTTGCTGTGACCTTTCAGAAAGCTCGTTATCATTTGTCTTTGGCTGCTTGGGATTTGCCTTTACTTACTCCCTGCTGTCTTTAGAAACCACAGTGAATGCTCTTTGTTGTGGCCACTCGGGCAGCAGCTCAGAGTCTGCAAGACTCTAAAGTCAGGTTTGTAGTTTGTGCTGATGGTGTGCTCAAGCAGTCTTGGATTCTCTAACACAGGCTTCGCCCGTTTCAGGAACATTTCACCCAGGCATCAAGGTACTGACAACATGGTCTTTAAATTGCAAATACAGCTCATGGGGTGTGGCTTCGAAAGTAATTCCAGCTTTTATCAAGTCTGATGTTTAGTTTAGCACTGTGTTGCTCTCTGTATGGAAAACTTAGTATAGTACTGAGTAAAATAAATTCAGATATGGTGGAAAAGTACATCGCTGTTCCCAAGATAAGGAGAAATACAGTTTCAAGTGCAATATTTGTACTTAGACTTATTTTCTGCCTTTGAAACAGCAGTGGGTAAAAGGACAGATAAAGTTTCTTGACGTGGGTAACTCACAGATCCTTTATGGTTGTTATTTTCTGTGTGGAAACACCATCTGAAGTTCATGCCAAAATGTTACATTATTCCAGCAGGTTTGCATGAATATTGTGCTGCTTTGGACTGAATAAAAATACAGAAATTATTTCTTGAATATCTGGATTAGTGTAGCTAGAATTTAATGAAGAATGGTGTACCAAAAATAAAATAGAATTTTATGTTATAGAAAAGTACTTGTCTAAAACCAGTTTACAACTACACAGTGTATTATTCCATCAGCATTTAAGAAGTTGCCTTGACACCTTTGAAATACCATCAGCCAAGCTGGGGTTTGCATTGTATCTCTAGGGTATTTTAGAAAAGGAAAATAAAAGTAGTTGTATGGTGCTGGTTCGGGTTTTTTTCTGTTTGATAGGCTTCTTCACATTAGATGATTGTCTTAATTAGGCTATTAGGAGCTTTACCATGACATATTTTCTGCGTCCAAAAGGCCTTCAGAATATATGAAGTCATAGTGCAACAAAATAGAAACTGTACCACAAAATGTAAACGCAGTATGTACAGGTGAAACATGAATAGAGGGGACATGAAAATTGCCACAAAATATGATAAATCAAATTTCAAGGAAAAACTCACAAGTGGTTATTTCCTTGGTGAGATATGGAGGTTTCCTCATGACAGAGGAAATCCTTTCTAATGGCTGCTCATTAACATATCCTGTTTATTCATAGGGCATCTTTAGTAAAATGTGTACTTTCACTTAGGCTGGTACTGGGAAAAAAACCAAAAGGACCACCACAAGATTCCCCAGAACTTCAATTTCTTTGATTGCATGAGTTCTTTTCTCTAAAATGAAAGCGTGTCAATGAAAAAGTAAGAAAACCAATCAAAACCAAAAAAATTCTTAAACTTCAAACTCTTTTCATGTTTGAAAGATAAACACAGTGAAAGTATGCTGATTTTAGAAATTGCTTGTTAAGAACAAAAGCAACATGTCTGCATAATGTCTGCAAGCTTTTCCAGCATCATGTTCTCAACTTCAAAGGCAGGCATTTATGGCAGTAAGACCAGGGTGTGAATCAACAGCATCATTATGTGGAAAAAAACCTGAAATAAACATCTACTTTATGTCTACTAAGAACCATTTTGCAATCAATAAAACCCAACAAAAGGTTAGACCTACTATTACTATGGAACAGAAGAACAAGTTAAAGGCAAAGGAGTTCCTCAGAAGAGTTGGAGGCTGTTGAACCCTCTCTCAGCTGTCCTCTAACTCTGCTTAATAGGGGCTGCTAAATATCAGTAACACAAATGTTCAGTTCACAAATAATGTGAGACCCTCCATTAACTTACTCTCATCTGATTAACACCTAGCATCTGAAATTTATTCTCTCCCAATACGTGTAATGGGAATATTTAAATAAAACCCAGGAAATTTTGATTTTTTTTTTCTATTCATTTCTATTCCACGACATTTTTGTACCCTGAAAACTGTTACATGAAATAACTATTACTCATATTCATACTCTTTTAATAGAATAAAAATGGAATATCAAGAGATGAATTAGAATTTTTGGCACAATTTAGAGCAAGAAAATATTCAACAAACAGTGAGATTCCTTTTGGAAACAGTTTTAAATACTGCTGAAGTGCCATATTTCATTGTTCTAAGCATTCTAGAAAATGTTAGGGTACCCTTTTAATACATGCTGGGGCAATTTTTCCACAAGTAAGTTTTTCCTTTTACTATCAGTAAAATTAATATTTTCAAACAATTTTCACTGCATTAATATGTTGTTTTCCCTCAGAGTGGGTCCTTAAAAAAACCCCAAAAAACAAAAAACCAAAAAAACTAAGGTAGTTTGATAATGTTGTTTAAGCTTGAAAGGCAGAGAAAACTTTCATAATAAATCTCACATCATACCCTCAGCAGACAGGATATTGTTTGGGCTGGCTTGCTGCACTCTTAATGGAGGGAAATGCTGTCTCTGTGTAGTCCCTCTTCTCACATATCTGTCTCAAAAATAACATCAATAAAGATGTGATATGCCAGTAACATTCATTAGGGCAGACCTGAAGCAATTCAGACTGTGGATTAAATTTCTAGATATTGAAAATCAATCTAAAATTCTGACACTAAGTAACACTCACATTAGCATCATAATATTTGTATCTGAAAGGTCCCAGCTAGAAGTGATGTGATTCACTGGCTGATACCCATCTTGACGGACAGCACACAAGACTTTCTGTTCAGTGAAACAGGTAACTCAGTTTCAGGAAATGTGTCTGGTTGCTTACATTTTGCATTTTTCAGGCATGGAAAGCCAAAACCTTGATGAAGAAATTAAATCCTAACTGGAAAAAAAAAAAAAAAAAAAAGCATGCTTTCTACATGCCACTTTATATGAGCAGTCTGGCACATTTTTTTTAAATATTTTAGTGACATTTGCTGCAACACTAGTAGCCTGTACTACAGGGAAAGAAACACCCTATTTCATATATAATCGATACTGTACCAACCCAGTTCAAAGACAAGTCAGACTAACAATACTTCGAGATGGCTGGCACATTATGCATTCTGGAAATTCTAATTTTATGTAAATTTGGAAAATGTATGCATGTGCCAGAGTTTCTCTTTGTTCCTGCACTGTTTTAGCATGTGTAAGTAGGAGAGGCTGCCATACAACACGGGTTGCAAAACAGCAGATGGGGGTGATTTAGTCTCTGAGGATCTCTAATTTCCTCTGAAAAAGTACTCTGGTTTGTTATTTTATTACTATGGGGAAATATATATTTTAAAATATATTAACAATTAGTGCTTGTCTAGTTGGAAAATATCTCAGAATTCCTTTAAGAAATAGTTCTCTCTGTGGACACTAATTCCTCTGTAGGAGTCCACTGTGAAAATGGATTAAGCTAAACTGGAATAAACCCCCGAAGTCTTAGTGTTGCAGAGCATCTACAGAGAGACTTACAGCATAGCAGTTATTGTGCTTGAAATTCATGCCCTGACATATTTTGTTGTAACTTCCCCATACACACGGACCCACACTTCATTGCCTGCAGATGCACTTATGAAATGATACTACTTCTTTCTGCATTTGCTGATAAAATTCTACACTGAAGACTGATTAGGGGTGACTAAACTTTGCAGTCAGAGGTTGAATAGTGCATCCCTGAAATAGTCATTTTATGCAGATTTAAAAAATAAATACATTTACAATGGTTTCCTCTTTGTTCTGCCACTGTTCTGGCATGTCAGATTAGTGGTAGATGCCACACAGCAGGAGCTAGGAAATTCTGTCTGAAAAAGAGACGAGGTTTAAAGTAATTTTAGTTGCTGTCAAGACCAGAGTTCCCAAGTAAAGGGACACGTTTAATACTGTTGTAATCAGGATATTTTGAACATTTAAAGAGTTCATGTTGGTGTTGTCAGATTATTTGCTGGAGTTCCATACCCAAGCAACTGTGTGCATGTGGTGAGGGTGTAGGAAGAAAAGAAGGTTGTATTTACTGTGCTCTTCAGTCTTAAAAAAATTGTGACTTACACAATTTTGATGTGTCAAACTGATACTCCTGAAGTGCTCATTTTGGTTATTACCTTTCAGATACAAAATGCAAAGGTGGCTCTAGGTCTTGTTGGCAGTACCACTTGCCTGAGTTTGTGTAAAAGTTCCCTCTGATTTCAACTGTGCAGAGTCAGAACATTTGTGACAAATGTATGATGTTCGGGAAAAGTGTGCTTAGATTACAGGTCTGCAAAATTTTATTTTTCTAGAAAGACAAGATAAAAAAAAATACTTTGTTCAACTAAAAATCCACAATCTGCATGTATTCAACTAGGATCTTCTGAACATATTAAGTAACACAAATACATTGAATTTCTTTGGAAGATATTTGTTGTGAAAAGGAATAATGAAATATTTTCCAAAAAACAGTCACAAAATTTTCTGTGGTAATGAACCTTTAATGATTAACAGGCTGTCTTGGTTTCAGAGCATTTATTAGACTTTTGAGTTTGAATCCTTGTGCTCACTTGAATGCTTTTTAGCTCCTTTTGCTTAGGTCAGCCATATAGGATTGTTCTACAAGGTACATCTCCAAAATGAAATGAGACCCAAATGGCCACGCAGCTGAGGCCCCAGGAACAGGTCTGCTAAGTTTTCCCAGTGAGAAAAGCATTTTTTCCTCAGAACAACTTTCATGGAGGCTTAGAAATATGTATCAAGGGAATTAGTTTTGCTTTGCAGACCTCTAGGAACACACATATGGAGTCAGTCACCATATTTCCAATAAGCTACAACATTTCAAGGGAGAGTATCACATTTAGCAGCTATGGAAGTATATGGGGCTATTTTCATCTTTCTTTATGTCCAGATAAAGCAGGAATAGCAGGATCCTGATCTTGGATCTTCTGTTCTGGTGGATGCAAGGTCCCCACTGCCCTTATTGTGTCCAGCTATGAAGAAATAAGCAGCATACTTTGAGTTAGAGAGAGAGAAGAGAGATTCAGCCTGTGGGCTGGGATATGGAAGCGTTTTCATTTTTAATTTTCATTGGCGAGGATTCTATTTTATCCTATCTGTTGCTCCTTATAAATCATGCAAAGAAATTTGAAATCTGAAGCGTGCTGTTGTTGGCATTTGAACCTAATGTCAAAATGCTTTTGCTGCCTTACTTGTGAAGTAGACAACCTGTTCAATGTCCTTCAAACAGTAATTTTGGTAGGCTCTAACCTTTTTCATGCATAGCAATCTGTGTAAAGAAGCATAGATAAACCAAATATTCTTAACATTCCCTAGCATACACTCTCACCTTTGAAGAGGGGGTTACAAGTATCAGGTTTAAATTATCAGCAGGAGAAAAAAAGAGTAATCTGACTGCCCTTCACAGTCCAACAGTCTTGGACCCGAAAAGAAAGAGGTGCAGAAGCTTTACTTGTCCAGAAGCAGCACCAACAACATGTACATCTGCCTCATAAGGAAATTCAAAATCGATCCTATAGCTACTTCATTAAATACATCTTCTGTGACACTTATAATGTTAGTTTTACATAGTCAGTAAATTATATTTTCATGTTTTCACAATTGATATGGGCTTGGATCCAGTCTTGGCCCAAACCTAATAAGTTTGCCAGTGTATAACTCCCCTGTGTAGCTTTGTATGACTAAATATTTTCAACATATTCACTGAAGTTGTGGTTCACACTAATTCAGAAACAGGCATGATCCAAAGAGACCCTGCAGAACATGACATCTGACTCTCCAGAATAGGCAGATTATATTAAAGTCTACAATATATCCTAGAACACAGATATAAGCCAAGCAGCTGGTATAGTGGTATGACTGAAGCAATGTAAGTATATATAAATAGTCTTCCTATTTTAATAAATATTAGTTCTTCTCAAATTAGTAAGATATGTTTCCATAGTGGAACAGTGAATAAAAAGAAAATATAATTTTATCTCACCACTTATACATATTTGCATTTTGTGTTAGTCATACATTCTTCTTTTCCCTTGCCTTTTTTTTTTCCCCGCCTGATATTTTACAGTTACATCCTAACACCAACATCTTTCAGGCAATTTCCACAGCTCTCTTTTTGATCCACTTATGAAGGGTGTATCCTTCACTGACAAAACTTGTTTGTCTGTTATATTTCATCTCTGGTAGCAATGTCCAGCCTCAAGGATTCACGTGATCACTACATGCCCTATTGATGTAGTAAGCAAAGTATTAATTTAATATTGTAGTGTATGTTAGGGCTCAGCTGAGGTTTTGGGCTGTGTTTGCAGATGTACAAACTTGGATCCTAAGGAGATGGACTGTGTGAGAGGTTT
The DNA here is from genome assembly GCF_017590055.1 of Onychostruthus taczanowskii. Taxonomy (NCBI): domain Eukaryota; kingdom Metazoa; phylum Chordata; class Aves; order Passeriformes; family Passeridae; genus Onychostruthus; species Onychostruthus taczanowskii. The sequence goes on from NW_024504566.1 coordinate 3,290,442, forward strand.
TACACCCAGAACCAAAAAATACTGTATTTAAATTCTGCTTGTCTTCTCAGATGAAAATGGCAAAAAGTGGGTGACAGGGATGTGTGGGTGTAATTGTATAATTAGGCACATGCTGCTGTATTTTAGCACATACTGTCCCCTGCTGGGAATAATCATATTACTGGTAAAAGTGAAGTTGTGTGTTCATCCTTCCATTCAAAAAGGTAGGCTGGTAAGGCCTTATTTGTCTTTCAGACAAAGGTGTGGTTTTCCTTGACCACCACCATGCCAAGAATGCAAAGATTTGCATTTTTTGAGGACTGCATTCCATCAGGTGGTACTGCTGTATGTAGGATGCAGCTGAAGGCACTACAGAGGCTGCCGCAGCAAGGGAATAGCATAGCCTGACCTTTGCCATGTGGCCACCAGCACGCATGATATTCATATTGGTCTCCCTAGGGAAAACCTTCTCATACAGTGTTAGTGACTGCCTGCTGGTGCCCCACACAAACCTCACAGAGCTTCACAACCATTTTGTTTTTTCAGAAAATGTCAAATGGAAAGGAGTTCTCTCTGCAACTCCCTGTTCCATTGCAAAAATGTGAGATGAACTTTCTCCTCCAGCCACCAGAGATCAAGGCTTTCCTTCCCCATGACCCTGTGGTCAGTGGCAATCAAAGGTCTGGACCAGGAGGGCAGCCTGGCTGCTGTGGCCTGGGGTCTGACAAACATCATAAGTCTTCTGGCCTGACCACAACTCATGCCCATCCCTGCTCTTGCCCATCTCCAGGTTGCTGGAACTCCCTAGCCAAAGGTATGCAAGGTTATTTCATTGCTCTCTGCAACTGCACACAATTCAGTCCTCTCAGGAACAGCATCTCTGTATTACAGAGATGGCGTTGTTTTTTTCTTTTTTTTTGCTAAAAGATGTAGTGGCTTTTTAGTTATATCTGGCTATTCAATTTAAAATGGTTCTTTTGATTAAGCTATGCTATAGATTTCATGAATTAGTTTATACTCCTCTTTTTCCTCTAAAATTTGACTTGTTAGCTCTTTGCACTTGAGGTATATTCTTGTCATTCATTTCTTCCTGGCAGTCTTAAGAAGTTTCAGGGACTGCAGCCCCATATATCCTTCATCAACAATTTTTCTATTTTGCAGAATGAATTTCTGACATTTAAGGTAGTATTTTCTATAAAACTTAGCAATGCTTAGCAATATAACTGTCTGGTGAAGGTCTTAAATTATGTACATATTGACAATTATGCAGTCTGTGTGTGACTTTCAGAAACCAAGACCAATTTTTGTTAGCTGCATTTTATGTTGGTGTCCTTCGGTTTATCAATTAACATTTTTTTTATCTTTCTCAGCAGCTGTTAGTCTTCCCTTTCAAAGGGTAGACTGTATCACAGATTCAGTATGTTACCAAATATTTGTTTTTCTTAGAACCTCAGAACTGAGGGATTTGGATAAGAACATTTTTCACTGTGAGCCACTGTTCATATTCTTTTTCAACACACTGTATAGTGACATTAATAAAGCTATAAAATAATGAGTAAATAGGAGTCCCAACATTATTTTTCCCTTTTTTAAAAATACAGTAACAAATCAGAAATCCAAATTTTCCATTGCACATGGATATTGGCTTACAGTGTCAGCCATGGGATATGTTGGCACATTATATGAACTTATGTAAAGTTCATTATTAGAGGTTGCACATCCTTTTTTTATTGAACATTGGTAACTTAACACTATAGGCTAGAAAAATGAGAATTGCAGGAAGGAAAAGAGTCTAATTTAAAGTTCTGGAACACTTTTATTTAAGTGGATTCTTTTTCTTTTTTCTTGATGTCTCATCTCAAATATTTCTTTATCCCTTCCCTTTAAAGACTGTTAGTTTCCAGTTTAAAAAACCCAAGAGAATAAAAAATAAAAGGTCAATGAAAATAGGGGAGAAATGCAAGTTGCATGCTGCGTATGTGCACGTGGAATACGTGTTCTCTATGGGACCCTGTTCATACAGCAAGTATTGGACAAAGTCTCCATTCAAAATCCATTATGCTCTTTAACCAAAACTGCTTTAAAAATACTTTCCTTTACCTAAAATACTAAGGAGTTGTACAAGGATTTCAACACCCAGCATGATCACAGGAGAGATTCAAGCCATATATAACTGTTTAGCAGAACTGATAGCTTCTCTTCTGTGTCCTTCCTTAAATTAAGGTTCTTACCTTCTTTGCCTTCAGATCTTATAGGAAAAAAAAGGTGCAATATAGAAATGTTGTTTTTCAAACTAAAAATCTAAGCATTACAACCACAAAAAGAGGTGGTTTTTGTGGAAGATGGGGTATATTCATGTGGAAGGTAAGACTGGATTGAGCTCCTGACCTTACCCTAAGCTGCTGGAACGGGTGAGGACTCAGGTTAGAAGCTGTAAAGCTGTGCAGAGATGACACATTCTCTGTGTTAATGTGCTAAAGAGAGGTTATATTGGTCTGCACAAACTGTTTCAGTTTTGTGTTCTTCTGGAGCTGAATCATTCCAGAAGAGAAGGTGATGCTTCACTGTAAAATACCTTAGGCCCTAATTATCCTTAATGCTTAAGGTTTCCTCCTGGAAAGTAGCATGTGTGAGTTCAACTTTCCTCACCAGCTGGGGACACGCTGTATGTTTGGTGCCTGAGGAAACTCTCTGGGGAAAGTAAAGGATACCAATGATACTTCTGAAACATCAACCCGAGCCCTTAACACCACACTGTCTGCCTTGCTTGGAAATGAGGTTTTTTAACAGAATTAGATAGTTTCAGGTCTAAATATTTATGTTGACCTCTGTACACAACTACCCTATACTTCTGCAATCTGCACACATGGTACCCCATCCAAGGCTTTCATTCTCCTCAGGCTATCTCCTAATGTGCAGTACAGATCTACTTCAGGGTCCAAATAAAGTGTTAACAGAGTTAGAGATTTGAAGACGGAAGTTTGGATTTAGTGTGAAAATTGAATTCAACACAAAGGACACCTCAATTATTTTATGGTAATAACAAGCTGATATACTGTAATTTATTACAGTCAGGCATAAAGTTCTAGGGAAACCTAGGTGTATTTTAGGTTAGTAGAGAAAAATTATATTATTTTCTTCATAAAGGGAACATGTTCTGATTCATTAATTTTAAGATACATTGAGTAAAAGAAATATGCTTCACTGGACTTATGAATCACTGTGAAGAAAAGCAGGTTGTGGAAAGCAGAAAACATGTGCATCACTGTTTAGTGAAAGAATGTTCAGGGTATTTTCCAAGGTTCACTTGGAAGCTGGGTACTTCGCTGTCACTTGTGACTCTCAAGTCCTTCCCCAGAGATTAGCAGTTGCCTCCAGGACAGGCAAGGGACCAGGTCACTCCCATTTCTAATGGGTATGATGGGAGCATGTGCCTGGGGTTTAGGCAGAGGACAGGAGTGGCAGCATGAGATGAATCACTTCTCATGCCAGCTACTTAATCTCTCTGGTTTTAATACAATCATTTTTGAAGTGAAAATATTTGTGTGAGAAAGCCATCACAAGCTGAGCCAGGCTTTGTCTGGTCACTAACAACAGGAGCATTGACACTCTTCTGTCCTGCTTGGGTTCCCTTTTTGCAGTTTAAGCTTAAAGTCAGAATGTTGTTTTTCATATCTCTTCTGAACCTACAGCTTTTTGAAGGAAAAATTGCCAACATCAAATAGAAAAAACATGTTATTTTTGCAGGAGTTCCCTTTTGGTTTAAACTAGACTGGAATGAAAAATGAGCTGTTAGCTGTAGGAGATGTATCATGCCAGAGCTACTTTCTTGTTACTCTTACTAAAGAAAGAATTTTCATCAAGAAACATATGCAATGTTTAGACTCTTACTGCGTCACCTCTCAAATGTAATGTTACCTTAAACAATAACATCCATGTCTGCTTTTCTGAGAACTCTACTGGTTAGTAAATTGACATCTACGTAATTAAATATGCAAATTTGTAATTAAACGAAATTCAAACCATCTTCACAAGAATATTATATTGATATTGAAACAGCACATGCTCCACTTTTTGTCTCTCACATTTAATGCAACATGCAGTGGTGACAACATGAATGCATGCATTGCACTGCTTTCTTCCCATGCCGTGTGTAAGGCAGAGGATGATGAAGTCAGGAAACTGTTGAGGTTTTTGGAAAACAATTTTCATTTTGTTTTTGGGCTTATGTTGATTTTACTCATTAGTAATAGAACTAATTCATGTTAGTGGAATCAACATTTTGTATTTAAGTAAAGGTCAATAAAGAGTCACAGACATATCGAATGTTTTCAGAGAAACTGGAAGTTTTTTATGGGTTTGGATAAACATATGTTAATTTAAACATCCAAATTAAATAAACATCTTTGTTATGCACATTAAGACAAAGAGTATAAAAGTATGGTTTTCCATGAGGTAGTTTACCATGTTTGTCCCTTTTCAGAGCTGAATAGAAAAGATGCACTATGCTGTATAATCTGGTTCATTAAAAGCAATGCTATTTTTTGCCCTAATAAAGATTTTATCTGACACTTTTTTTTTTGTGGGTGAGCAGTATTTTTTGAACCAATCTTTCAAGTCATCTTGTCACATGAGACATACAGAAGTAGTCACTAGATTTAAAATTAATGGTTACATCACAGAAAAATAATATATTTGCATATCTATGACTATAAGACCTTGTAAGAATGTAATCCTTCCAGATGCTGCCAGTTCTAATTTTTTATTTTAAGGAAAGTCAACTATCTCAACCAAGTCTGGAGTGTTAATTAAACTGAATAATCTGGCAGTGAATCCAGTGCATTTTGGCTCATACTGAGCCAACTGATTTAGGTCCTGCAGGGTGCAGTGCTACCTTGCCTGGTGAGCTGAATAATTATTTATATCTCAGTGAACACTAATATCTCTGCTTATCTAGCTTTACACAGGCTGTCAAGCGAGCTGTTCCTGAAGAGATCATTCAGCCGGGCAATGTTGTCCCACCCGGTGGGTCAGGGTCCAGCTGGCCTTTTCCCATTCCGTGGGGGTGGCTTGAAAGTGCTGGAACAACGGTTTTACACCACATTGATTTTATAATCCCTAATCCAGTGTCTCCAGGGGGACTATAATTCTTTGTAACAGGCATAAAACAAAGAGATACATGTGAAAGTTCCTAATGAAAATGAAGGTGCCAAGGATCCATTGAGGGTCTCTGTGTTGATTTTCAAGGTAGTGATTCACACTTCTTAGGGCAATTATTTTTTGAAACCCCTTTTTCTTAGGACAGCACAGTACAAAAAAATGCATGGGGCAAAGGTTTGTCAAGTTGCTAAAGTGAACCCACATTGCTTCCACATTAATCAGGTTTATGAGTTTATATATTTTAATAATGCTATACAGTACTCCTTTGTATGAGTATTTATAGTCATATTAATACTTATATATTTATAAGATACGTGCTGAGGCAGTAAGGTGTGAGACTGAATTTATGCCATTTAGCTTCATATACTCCTACAAATGTAGGAATATATGAAGTTAAAATACACTATATATCCTACTATACTATACTACAAATAAAGAGTATTATTTTGACTTGGAATATGAAATCATCAAAGATTAAGAAAATAATTTGAAGTGTCAATTCATAAAATACTCATGACTTTTGCCTAAAACTCCACACTTATTTCAGTGCTCCAGAACAGTGCATGTTCCTCTTTTGTTCTGGAAGCATGAACAACTCCAATAAATTATCTGAATGGGAATAATAATGAGCTTTAACAGAAAGAAAAGTGGAAACTGAACTCCATAAAATCAATGTAATTACAATAATTTTCCCAAATTGTTAAAATACCCTTGCATTCCTGCTCCTGCTCTCCAGCATCCTTACAGGACTTCCAGCATGGTAGGGTCTTCAGGTTTAATAAGCAACCACTTTTTTCCATCATCTAGGTCATTAACAAAAGTACTGAAAATCAGCAGTAGAAGATGGATCCCTGTGCAAGCCCATGCCATGCGTCCTTCCATTCCTGACAGTGAATCACTACTAAGTTCTCTCTGAGTGTAGTTTTCTACTGATCCCTTAGGAGTTTTATGAAAGCTATGTTTTCTTATCTTGCTTTTAAGATTATCATGTGAAGTAAGTTTACTCCCTGCTGAAGACCAGCCCCAGGAGCACATGCGCACAAGGTGAGCTAGAGTGATGCTCTTACCTTAGGCTGTAGCACAGTCTGTTACCCTGGCTAGCTTTGTCCCCACTGGGTGTGTGCAGCAGGGATGTTTCCACCATTCAAGACAGCTATGTGCATATTGATGCCCCAATTAAAAAAAAATGCCTCTGAGGCCCAAAGGGACCAAAGGGACTATGCTGATTAGTGAAGCTAACAGCCAAAGTCTAGGCTTAACATATCTCACCCCAAAATTCCTCCATGAAGCCCAGGGTTGTTCATTATCTGCACATCCTTTTGCATTTTAATGGCTTTTCAGAGTCAGCTTGAGGACAGAATGGAACAGGCTCTGAAGAGTTGAAGAATATCCACAAAGAAACAGTTTTCCTTTCTTTTTTCTATGCTCACAAGAGGCTAAAGGATCACCTAACATCACTGCTTAATGAGGAAGTAATTCCTCTTGCAAGTCCAGCAACTTTGGTGAAGTTTTAGCTAATCAGTCAGTAACAGGCAGTAATATCCTGCTAAAGATAATCAGTGATGGAGATTTTACTAGCAATTGGTGAGCAGTTACTCAGCATAATGGCAACCAAAGGTAGGCTTTAAGACTGCTGCTTCTGATGGTCTCGAGGTTCCTGGTGATAAAGTGTCCATGACAGCAACCTCTTATGGAAGTCATAAACTCCGTTCTCATCATATCCTACTCTATGGTCTCATCTGTCTCTCCACCTTCATCCTTGCAACGATGCCTGAGGACATTTATTTTGTGGCTGTCTGTATGCTTCAGGGAAACATATAGTAAAATGAAGGCTTCTAATAAAGCTCCAGGTTTCTTAAGTAGTAAATAAAGGCAGGAGCAGAATCTTATTCTGTATTCACACATTGATGAATTGTACTAAGTTTGATGTTTCTTTAAGTCACAGAGAACTATTAGTCATTGAAAATGTAATTAATGATGTAAATACAAAGGTCGGTAAGAAAAGCCACACATTAGTCTAAAATGTATAGAATTACCATTTCAAATATTAAAAAAATACAAATTTGAGAACAATTAGAGTTCAGTGCCTCTGAATTATTCAAGGTACTCACTGAATAATGCTCCAGATTATAATTGATTTCATGGAGCAATTTTAACAAAACTTAAAAAGCAATATTAAGGAAAAAAATGTACAAACTGAAAAAGTTACTATATATACTTCCTGTAGATAATGTGACTGCAAACTGAATTCCTCAAATATATTTTCAAAAAGATATTATGTGTCAGAAAAAGCACAAGAAGACATGAAATGAATGTGAAATTCTCATACCCCAAACTAAAACAAAATAACATTTCATTATGACCACTACATATATGATTTTGTGTTAATTATCTCGTAAAAATAATCTGTATTTGATCCTGAAAATCATCTGTCTTATGATATAACAAAGGGATCTTTGGGAAAATATGTCACAACAAGTTCCTCATGGTAGCAATTTTTTTAAAGAGCCAACCATTACAAAATGCTGAATTCCAGGTTTAACAGAAGAAGGTATAGACTAGAATAATTCAAATTTAGTCACAGAAGTATTGACAGACAAAGGTATTAGGATTGAGCACACATTTTAACCTGAAACAGCTCTTTTGGGAAATGCAGTCTGTTGGTCAGCAATGAAATAATTTGTGAAAGCTTGAAATGATATTGCATTTAAAAACTGCTCAAGACAAACTAAAGGAATTCACACAAAATAACATTCAGAGCCATGAGAGACTCCCTTAGCCTGCTAAACAGCATCTCATCCAAAATCTGATTTCATCCAAAATCTCTGGATAGGAGACAGGTACGCATCATCCATAAGCTGCAGATGGTGGCCAAAAGGCAGGTGTCTCTGACCTGCAAAGCAAACATGATCCAAATCTTTTCAAGGAATAAAGAGCAGGAAGCAAACAAAATGTTTGAGAATGTATTTCAGTGCAGCTGTTTATATTAAATTCAAAGGAAAGTAATCAGAATGTTACATTGATATGAAAATGTATCAGCTATCACAATGGGCCAATTTGACTTTTCTCCCCAAATGTTCCCTTAAACACTACAGCAATTGCAGGCTGTTCAGTACTTCCTCAAACAGAGCTGAACTTTCTGATCCACAAATAACCATTTAAGTAAACACAGAATAAGTGAGTATACCTATTTTGCTGAAAAAACAAGATCAGGAAAAATTACTAAAGAACATTTCTTTGTTTTCTTATTCACCTGTTACTATCTTGCCTTCTTTCCCTTTTCCCAAGTGTAAATTATATTTAGACTAGCATACCAACATGTAATTACATGTATTTTCATTATCTCGTAATTTGGCTTGGGAATCTACACTGTATGCACAAAACGCTGATTGCCTGCAGCTGCGGACAAATGATTATTTAGATAAGCAAGCAAGTTGATGAGATGAACCAGAAACTCGGAGCAAAGTCACTCCCAGTCTTGCTGTTTGGAGGAACAGTTCAAACCCTTGGGGCACATTGGGACCAAAGGGTCTGGGTAAACTTAGCTATTGTACTTGTTTTAGCTTTAGCCAGTAACAGTATACAATGTCCTTGACTGCTTACAGTATAAATATGTATTTCTAAGTGCTTCTGTGATTTAAACTGTGGGCAAGTTCTAGAGATAAGGCTGTGAATATCAAAGCACTACTGAATGACATTTATTTTAACCAGCTTTACTAAACACCACACTCCCGGTCCTCATTTTTTCACAGCTCACTCTTTATTTAGCAAGTGGTATCTTTCAGACTTAAAAAAAGAAGAAAAAAAGGCAGCCAAGAAAAATTGAAAACTATGATAATTTCACAAAGCTTTCTAAATGAGAAAATAAGTGCCTGCAATTAATCATAATACCTGGTTTTTCAGGTGCCAAAAAACCCAAAAAAACCCCAAACTACCAAACAAACCCTGAATCAAAAGAAATCTGAACAAAAAGCTGTCTCCTGAAAAATTAACCTTTCCAGGTATTTCAGGTACTATTAGCAACTTGGAAAACTGCTGGTATGGAAAACACCTAAACCCTTCTAACACCCTCAATACTTTCCCAAGCATGTGAATATCTAAAGCCTCCAAAAACTCAGCCTATAATTTTGACAAGTCCAGAAACAGCAAGTACACAATTGCAGTGTTTTAGTGGCAGTACTACTGCAAAACACCTTCTTTACAACGAAGACTACAGAAGTGAATTATTTGAAGCTAATAGGGTGGGGCTGGCAGCATCTGAGGCTGCTGTAAGACACCCCCAGGTCGTGTGCAGCCCCTGACACAGCTGGCCCAGGGCTGCTGCTCCAAACCTGCTGCTCTTCTGCCTCTGAGCTCAGGGCAGCGCCGCTGCTCCGCCCCGTGCTCTGCTCCAAGCCATGGCTGCAACAGCCTCCTGCCCCAGTGGGGCCAAAAGAAGAAGGTGCTTTACTCTGGGTCCACTATTGTGTGGTGAGACCTGTTAAACTAATTTGTAATGGTAAAATCAAAATGGAAAACCCAAGCTTATATTCAGTTTCAAAAGAGGATTTTCATTTCATGAACCATTATGTCTTAAGGATAATGAAAAGACAGTGTGCATAGGAGGCATGTTTTCTGCCCTCAAACACGAAAACATGTTGGAAGAGATGGCCTGTCAGTCTTATTTTGGGCATAGTTTTCTACAAATTTTCTTGTGAAGCAAAATATTTTTCATGTAGTAAATATTGCTAAACATCACTGTAAATCCAGTGTTTTCATTCAGTTTTGATTAATTCCTACTCTGGAAACACATCTGTAACAGAAAACTTGAAAATAATATCTTATCTGACCTTCACCTGTGTAACATAGCTAGGTTTTAGATAGTATTTGAAGATGAAAATCACTGTAGTAACTCCAGGTATATCAGATATATATAGTTCACATGAAAAAAAATGAACACAAGAAGTTTTCTTTTCTCTTTTTTTTTTTTTTTTTCAGGATGCAGGTGATTTTATTAGGTCAAGTACGTGATTTTTCTTTTTTTACAGGGCAGAAAATCATTTCAGTGTTGGCATTCTATTTTAGCAGCCTGACTGGAGTTGCTTTAGCGAGATATATATTTTAAGACTGTAGCAGTGAAAGGTCTCAGTTTGAACTCTGTCCTAAATACACAGAATCTGATGCATGTATTAACTATTGAACTTCAGTGGGCTTGTGTAATTAGAGCTGAACCAGCGTTTCAGAGATGATTCCTGTTCTAGCTTTCTGTGTGCATTTTTCATTACTTTTTTATTATTTGTTCTCTTTCTACATTGAAGAAAGCGCTGTCTAAAACAAGCTATATATGGGTAACACTAACAATACATTTATTTGTGAAGCTTTACCACTGCACTCCGGAACACTTTCAAAACAAAAATGTTGTATCTGTGTATTGTTAATAATTATTAGGAAAGTGTGCAGTGCTGTCCCAGGGTTTGGTAAGTAAGGTCATGGTACAATAAGAGTTGCAAGCTCTGTAAGCATTCGTTGTATTTGCATATGTCAGAACAGTCTGTGAATACTAACGGCACAAACACTTCACATCTGCTTCTGTTTACTCCCATGCTAACAGTCAAAAGTACAAAAGTACTGTGTTAATTGCTCTGTTACATACTGACTGTTGACACATTCTCCATAGAGCTTTCATAAATACACTGTTGCAAACAAACTACTAATGACTTTGCTTATTTCCAGCCCATCTTTAAAAGAAATCCAGAATATATACACAGATTAATGATTCCTCTATTTAGCAGTGTGTCTTGTTGCTTGCTATTGTGGAGGTTTGTACAAAGGCAGTATCAATTAAGTAGCAATTATCTATGAAGTGGGAAAAAAAGTGATGATATAAATAAGTAATGTGCATGAAGTGAGCATTTCTGAAAACAACTTGAGGTGAACTCTGAGGCAAGGGCACCGACTAGTGAACAAACCCTCTCCATCTGCTCTTCTATCCAAAACCATTAGAGCCCAATTTGAAGTCTGACTAAACAGCAGTGATACCTGTGGGCCTCCATTGAGATTTTTCACTATATATGACATGCCCTGGAGAAATTAAAAAAAAAAAATAGGATGGGAGCTGAGGGAAAAAAAATTAGACTCCTAAAAACCACCACTAACAAGCTAATCTTATTTAAATTTGTGCTTCAAGTTTCTTTTTGCTATGACACTTCAATATAGAAATACAATTATCTATTTATTAAAAAAAAACACAAAGGAGCTGCAACCCATACCCATTGTCACAGCTGGTGTGGTACTTAGATTCTGACAATGGTCTGCTTCTTCTGAATGAGAGAGAAAAGCCTATGGTGTGCCTCACCTTCCTCAAACAGCCAGCACTGGTGGTTTCTGAATGCCCCTTCTTTCTCATATTGAATTTTGTCACTCTTTAAGAACCTTCCAAAAATGGTTTTTGCTTCCTTCATTCAGGTGTAGACATATGTTGCCATAAATGCAGCATAAGGGTAATTAATTCATTGTTTTTCTTTCTCTTTTTTAATAGTTTCTTCAATTTGTGTGACAGAATAAGATAAAATGAAGTTACTCTTTATATTATTTGCTATCACATGTCTGTCTCTTGCACTTACATCTTTACTCATTTTGGTCAAGAATGTATGACAGTCACCAGGAGCAAGTCACTCATTTATTAGCTCCATCTTATTGATTTATTCATGTCCTAGGCATTTAATCAGGTCCAATGAAGAATAATAAAGCATTCTGACTAAAAATACACATTATATATTTTTTTCTCTATTTAATGCTCTTGCAAATCTCCCCACTCTATCATACATATTGCAGACAGAGATGTACAAGGTAGACTTTAGGTCTGGAAAGGCACTCTTGGAGCCACACCAGTGAGGTCTCAGGTGTCTTTCATTCCATGAGACTGCTGCTTTTCAGCCTTGGTTCAAACCACACTTGGGCTGTGAACAGGGGTGGTCTCACCACCCTGTTTCTGTGTGTGCCAGTGCTTATGAATCATTTTAACACCATTTTCTTACCCTAGTTTTCCACAAATGTCTAGTTATAAACCTGCAAAGAAGGTGAAGAATCAAGACCGTTCCAGCGCAAATCTGAGCAGGCTCTAGGGAGGATGAAGGGAAGGTGCATGTGTGAGCACCACCAAAGTGCTCCTGCCTCCCACCACTGCCCACACATCGGGGCTCTGTGAAGTCCTGCCATCTCAGCATTCAGTCACCTGTACACAACTGCTGGAGCCAGTGCCTCTGGCTTCTCCCACAGACATTCATTATTCCTTCTCTTTCATAAGGCTGTTTGATCATGCCATGTTTTATCACCTCTTCCAGATTCTATTTGCATGCTATGGACAATCCCAAATCATCTCCAGACACAAGCTCAGGTGTGTGCAGAAGTTACAGAAATGGGCCTAATTGAGTAAAAGCAATTGGTGGCAGAAACAGGAGGGAGCAGTCTGACCATGGTGTCCTGGTCCCAGCCAGCAGTCCTGTCCCAGCATGTGTTCCCTGGAGGCCAGTCCCTGCTGGGCAGTGCCGTGCCCTGCCCATGGGGCAGACCGTGTGTGTAGGATGAGCTTACTGCTGACCAGGGCTGCAAGGCTGGCCTTCTCTCACTCCTGCTGCAACTCCAGTGCCAAGGAAAGCATGGTGGAGTAGAGGGAGGAGAGCCAAAAGCTCTTCAGTTGCCTCCCCATGAGTGCTGGGCTTGATAGAAATTGATTTGATTCTATGTCATAACTCAGCATGATATTTACTGCCAACAGATATTTCTCCCGCCTCACAAATGTTTTTCTCAGTTCAGTAATGACGAATCATACAAATTCTTCAAGATCCTGCTCTGTGATGCTGCTCTATCTCTTTTTTCCAAACCATTATCAGACCCTGAAGACAGATATCACTATAAGCCAGAGCAACCAGAAGTCAGAAAAAGCATTTTTCAAAGAATTCCAGAATTGTGAATAAAGGTCTTTCACATTATTTTCCTGGGCATGGAAATCAGACATTTCTAAAGAAAACTAAAAGTGGTTTTCTTCTTAACTTCTGCTCAGCCTTGGTTTTTGGACCCAGCGCTAAACATGAAAGCTGAACACCGCCTGGAGCCAGGACTTCTTGACAGCACTACAGCAGATGGAGTCTGCAAACATTGGCTCTAGCGTGTCGGTTGCAGAAATTCAAGTTTCCTTGAGAGGACTTCATAGTCCACCCCTATTTAGAGAGTCCTTTAGAGAGTGCTGTTCCAAGGATTTTTGTGGACTTGGGCTTCTCAATGTAAGAATAAGAGTGTGGATCATTCCAGTGAGTAATTCTAGGGAGCTGGAAGATGTTAGATCCTTGGGGTCTTGACTGCTTGCACTAGGGTTTGCTGTGAATGTGGGAGACTAAAACTTTCTTGGTAGGATTGCTTCTGACAAAGGCCATGGCTGTCCTTAGGCTGGCAAAAGTAACTTATGCTACTACACTTTCATTAGAACACTCTTTCTATTCACCTGCTAACTGGTCTTTCATTAATTCAGACTTGGGTTATTTTAGCAACAACAAGAGATCAGCAACAGCCAAGTTTCTTTGCTGCTTACTTACATTATTGTACCTAATCCTGATTTGTTTGTTTGTTTGTTTGTTTAGTGGGCATTTTCAGATTTTTTTTTGCTTTAAATACATGAAAACCCAGACAACCAGAGAAACTTTATTTGCTTGCACACCTGACCAAACAACTCAATACTTCTTTTTTATCAGTAATGTTCCCAAAGGACTGACTCCTAAGGCTTCTTACTTCTAACACTGGTGTTTGCTTCTCTCACCTAGTTATTTCTCATCTATTTATATATATATATATATATATATATATAAAATATCTCAGGTATTTCTCCTTACAGCACTACTCAGCAGCAGCCCTTCAAGTCTGTATAGTCATATATACATATATAGCTTGAGTTTCAGATTTGAAATTGGCTTTTTTAGATTTTCTGCTGCTATAAAGAGAGCAAACATTTTCCTTCTATTTTCTCAAAGAGAAATTTCAAAACACACAGTGTCAAAAGTCTTCAACCAAACCTGCAAAAAAAAAAAAAAATTCTATTCTCTCTAAATAAAACTTATGTGGAAATCTTAGGATCTCAAAGGGTTTGACCATTCCTATTTTAAGTAATATCTTGGTTGATTTTAACAGTTCCTATGAGTTGAAGTGTTTGAACTAGAGATCCTGAACACAGTAAAGTTAGTACAACCTGAGGAATGCCGGGAAGGCAGCACTAGGAGTAAGATTGCCTCATTGCTGTGTGAAGACAGGTAAAGTGCCCTGTGTAAATACTACATCTCTGTGGGTTCCCAGTCAGTGAAATCAGAAAATGATACTTACTATATTTATCAAGTGCTTTGAAGGCCTTAGATAAAAGGGGAGCCTTCAATATCTTGAAAGTCCCAAGTAGATCGGTTCCTACCTTTGTCTAAGTGCTGTTGAGAACCTCAAATACTGTATTTCCTCACCTAGAGTGAGAAGTTCAATCCAATCTGCTCAGGGCATCCCTAAACACACAGACAGAACTAAGCTTTAAAAAAAAATCCATAACTTGTGATGTATGTCCACCTCATTTAAAAAAAAAAAAGAAGAAGAAGAAGAAGAAGAAGAAAAAAGGTTACTTATTCTTTAATGTAGGGGTCTAATGAGGAAGAGCAAGGCTCAGTTGCTTTTTCTACTTCAAGGAAATCAGATACAGTTTTTCCTACCTTTTAGGCAAATCCTGAATATCAGATTATCAAAGCCCTTTCTGGGGACACTAACTTCATTTTATATTCAAATTTAAAATTAAGTAGGTTGGCTCTGGGTCTGGATGTCTCTGTGGATCTTGCATTAAGTGATTCAACTAAACCTGCCTGGAAAGCATATGTCACAGCAAGGAACATGCCATTCTTCTCCAATATTCCTAACAGCACATATAAAAGCAGATAGGTAGATGGATCTGTGGCTCTTGGATGCAAATTAAATGAAACAACAATGTTCCAAATCACAGTCATATCTCTCATACTGAACTCATAAAAAGAGATTACAAAAGGAAAAGTATAGTGAAGTTCTTTGGTTTGACATTCTCAGTTGCAAAACAGAGTAATAGTTTTCTAACTACTTAATATGTAAATATCTTTCTTACATTGGATTTGTCTTCATGAACTGCCACAGTGAAGAAAGACTTTTAAAAAGGAGATATTATGAGGATAAGTAGGTGAATTATGGAAGAAAAAAAATGGAAGATTAAGAGCAGCTACTAGTCACTAGCATGGAGATATATTAATGCACTTATTCTTTTCTACTACATATTAGTCCCTTATTAGCATGTTTTACCTGAGCTTGTCACAGTCTTATTTCCAAATTACAACAAATTACAATAATAACAAGTAAAATTAAATACTTGAGATATTTTAATATTTGAGATATTTTCAAAGGTGAGGCAACTTTAAAAATGCAGTCACGTGTAGCAAAACATATAAATGTTAACTAATGAAAACATGTATTTCACAAAAATATATGTTCCATAAGTATTTTGAATGTTTAAATACTAGGTAATTTGCAACTATTTTGACAGAAAGTTTCATTAAAGGACAGTCAGAAGAAGAAGAAGAAGTATTCACTAATTTTAGAAATTACTGAGTTTCTCAATTCCTGTTCATATTATTCACTTAATGACATTAGGCAAGAAATTGCTTTGCTATTGGTAGCAAAATCTCTGTAGAATCTGTAACAGGTATTTATCTCCAAACCCCTTCAATTAAAACTAACATAGCTGGAACATAACTTGAAGGACTTTGTTTTTCTCCATAACATTGATAATGTTTAAATACATATAGGCAAATAACTCCAGTTTATGGACATTTTTTTCAGATACTCTTAAGGTATCTGAGCAGCCTTAGATTTTGGATGCCTTTTAATTGAGGCAATCAACAGCTGGGTGCCCAAACTTTGTGAGGGCATCACTAGGGCTGGTCCTGATTGCAGACAAATATATGATAAACTTCAATATCCATTGTGCTTTTCACTCCCTCCTCTATATGTTTAGACATAGCTTCTGCTTTCACTGTAAAAACTATGAAATATATTGCAGATTTTCTTAGTAGTCCTGAAATTGTATATGGCAAGATTTAGGTAACAGAGTGTATGGAAAAAAAAAAAAAAAGTAGTAAATTCTGTATCATTCAGCGTTTCTGTTTCCAGGGATTATGGTTATTATGAAATGTTCAGTGGCTTCTTGGCCATTAAAGAGGCAGATCCCCAGCCATGGGCTCATGGAAGTTTTTTACAAGTGTCCTACCTTCCACCATATGTGTGTAAGCTGGCAAGAAAAAGCTCCTTGCCTTTCCCATAGAACCTGCCCATCTATGTTGGGATGGACTGCTCAAGCAAGGAAGGTTTTATTTCAGTGCAAGTGTTGGAAGCAGGAATTCTTCTTACCCTTCTTAAATGTGCTCTGTCCAGATGTCACATGCAGCAGATTGATACAATCAGCAAGCCATAAAGATTGCAAAGAATACTCTGCCAATATTTGAGCAATTGTCTCTTCCTAAAAAGCATCACGTATGCCTCAGGTAACAATGGCACAGAAGTTTACTGTGCACTAAAGGAACTAGAAATACTGTAAATCAAATTGTTTCATGTTCATATTTTATTTTACATTTTTAGATTTTTAAATTTTCTGAACCATGTTTAATAGGCAAGAAAGCTATCCTACAACTTTGACCAGACAATGCACCTTACAGCTGTAGTTTAACTTGCCCATCCTTTCTGAGATTTACCTCTATACCCATGCTTGCTCCTTTAAACCCCTCATGGTGGCCAAACATGTATTCCAGTATCAGAACATTTGCAGCTGCTCTTTTTAGAGCTCTGCAGTGATCTCCTGCTTTTCTCTTGCTTTCCCATTGGCAAAACTCATGTCAAAAAGTGACCTGATCTTCGTGGTAGTTTTCACCAGGATCAGTGTACCATTTCAGGGTTGAATCAATCCCTGGTTTTTCACCTTTGATATTCTGTGGCTCTAACAGAAGTCCCCTAAGGGAAATTGCTTTGGGCTTTCTAGCCGAGGTTTGCAGTGATATTTACCAAGAAATTCAGAAAACTTGTGAGAGGGGAAGAAAAAAAAAAAAAAAAACCAAAAAAAAACAAAAAAAAAAAGCTTATTCATTGGTATATGTTTAAAAAGGAAAAAAAGAATCTGTCTATGCATTCCCCAATTTCCACACTCAGAGCTTTCAGTTTCATGGCAATCTGAGTCTATTTCATGCTGGAGATGTGTCAAACTGAGAACCAAGGGAAAAGCAAGGATTGCTTAGTGAACAGAGGTTAGCAATATTATTATATACCTAAAATAAATCATCCTTATTTTTAGAGATCAAAGTAAATCCAGAATATATATTTTTCATGTTTTTTCTCCACATTTACTCAAAGCAGCCAGATGGATTTGAGAGTCAGTAAAATAACAGAGGAGGATCTGTCCAAACCTAATTCATTCATTTTCTGGTAATGCTGGTAGAAAAAAGCCTTGGAGAACTCTTCTGTGCTGCAGAGGAGGTGGAGCTCAGCTGCTCATGCTTGTTAACAACTGAAATGAAGCAAATAATTTCCATGAGCAATCTCTTGGGAAAATGTTGCCTGTTGGGTCTGTTTATGAAGTGTCTGTGCAGATCATTCACTTCTTGGATTTCTCCTTTCCTTTTGAATATTTGGTTACTTCCTAATTTAGTTAATCTTCTTGTGAGACCATTCACAAACACTTTACTGCATGTTCTTGAAATAAGTACTATGCATTGTTGTGGTTTTCTGCATAAGTGACATTGTATTCTTAATACTTTTTCAGCTAAAACTCAAAGAGAAAATTGCAGGAGTTACATCTCACAGTGCAATTTTGAAGCTGACTTTGTGAACTAGCAGTTCACTTCCAAAGCCTGCACTTCATACATACTTATGTCAGTAAAAGCTCTGCTCTTGAACATTCCTGGAAAGGAAATAAAAGATTGGTCCAAACTAAAATTTAGTTTGGACCTCTAATATGAGTATTTATAATTTTTTCCCAGTATTTGGGGGAAATTGTGTTGCCATAATATTCTTCTGTTTTTCCAAAATACACTTTTCTAACTAGAAAGTTAAGCAAGCACGTGACCTTGCACAGTATGGAAAAAAAATCTGAAATGCCCACATGGGCATTGGATGTCACTGAAAGAAGAGGTGATTGCTCTGTCCAGAACCACTTTCTCTAATTTGCTGGATGTTCCCTGTTGGAGCTATTCTCAGAGTTCAGAACAGCTCATATAACCCAGTATCATACAGTACTGTGCATCCACAGCACTTTCATCACCTGCCTTCTGGTCAATGTTCAGGCCACAGTCCTATGAACACCTACTTGCTCACTCACCTGAGTAGGGCAGGACCTCTTACCACTTCCTTTGTTTTGCTTAGCAAGGCTTTAACATTCTAAGGGTACAGGAGATACTTTAAAATAAAGAGCATCTATAAATCACTGTATTATGCACATTAGTAGGGCATTTGTCTATTTCTTTCAAATTTTCTTGTTATTACCATTTGTATTTCCAGGATGTTCCATCCAGTTTCAGACCATTGTTGTGCTGGGCTTTCTTTTTAAACTCATTTGTATATTGCTCATATCCTTTGCAGTCTCACTTTATTTTTGTTAAGAAAGAACAACTCTTCTTTAGTTAAAAAATTTACTTTGCTTTTCTTCCTTTTTTCTTCTTCCAGGCTAATCTTGGCACTCTGTGCTGCTCTCTCTGCCCTCTAATCCCATCTGTGTCTCCTCTCCATGGCCTCTCCACGAATTTTCATTTATACTATAATTCATAAATAATACTTAGCATTTACATATCCTTTTACAAATATTAATTAATTAGTGCTCATGTACTTGTAGAGAGTGAGCACATTGTCCTCACTTGACAGATGGGGAAACAACAGCTGAGAGCACACTGTCTGCTCTCTGCTTTCATGGTGCCTAACACAATGGAGTCTCTTGCAATGTTTGGTTTATAGACATCAATGTAACACATTAACAGCAGCAATAGGTGATTTAATCAGAACAAAAATTGAATTGGAATGCAACAGAGGTGTTCCTGCACTTACATTTGATTTTAATTCCAACAGAGCACCTAAGCCAGAGCATTGCTCTCCTAATATTATTATGGAGGTATTTAATGTTCTCCATCACAGCAGGACAGCTGGACATCTCAAGATATTTAAAGGAGAAAACTGCCCTTCAGAGCAGAGAGGAAAAACACTACAGAATTTTAATTTTTGAGGAAAAAGCCCAAGCCATCCCCATTCCCCAGGAGAAAAAAAAAAAAATCAAAACCAAACCATCAAAATACCTAAAATCTGGCTTCGATAAGCTTTTTGCCTTAAATATTGTTTTTCAGTTTCTAGTGTCTAATATAACAGGAAGGGCTGAAAATTTTATTTTTAAAAAGGATTATTATGATTCGCCTTATTACATTTAGTGTCCAGAATCAGGGAGCTGCTTTATCAGGTTTTCCTGAGCCCCAAAGGCCCATTGTATTTGCAAGAGTACATGTCTAAATATTGGACATTACTGAATCTATTTGACTAAGTTACTACCAGTAGCACAGCAGCTGCCGTACCGTTTTCTGACCTAACATGTGTTTGCCGCCCATATGATCAGATTTACACAGAGGCTGTTGTTGCCATAAGCAGGAGAGAGGTAAATTCCAACACTGTGACCCTTTGCAATCAAGAAACCTGCATTTATTCCAGTGCCTCTCCATGGAATGCAAGGGAATGGCTCCCAAGGAAGCCAGGAATTCATCCACAGGAGTATAGATTCAGTCTTGCGGACAATCAGGTATCACTGTGAAAAACAGTGAGCCACTGAGCTAAAAAGAAATTTGTGGCAAGAATATTTTTGGGGAAAAAAATACATATATAAGAAAAAAACAACACTTCAAGTTACCTAAAAAATGAAAAATCACGTGTGTTAATATATTTAAATATGCATACGCTTACAAACCTACACACACCCCTCTTATATCCTTCCCATTAACGCTGTTGGGAATTTTCCTGGAAGTGAGCTCACGTCCAAGCCACGCACTCCGAGCGAGCACTGGACAGCGGTGAGGAACAGAATCCCCCGCCCTGGAGCTCCCAACAGGATGTCCCCAGCCGGTGTCCCTGTCCCACAGGAGCAGGGCTTTCGTACGGGAGCAGCAAAGCAGAGCGGAGAACAGCAAGGGCAGCAGCTGGAGCACCAGAGGGATCACGGCAGTTTGGGGGAATACTTTACAAAAGGAACGGGCAGTAATTTTAAGTACAGGCCCGGGGCAGTGAGCACTCGGCGGTGAGGGGCCTGTTTCCCGTGCTCTCCCGGAGATTCCCGCGGCAGGGAAGGGCAGCAGGCCGCGGTTGCCGAGCCCCAGGCGCCATCTCGTGGCTGTCGGGTGAACTGTCGGCTCCGGGACACGGACGGCGACTCGCCCCGATGATTTTGCTGCAGGGAAACTGCCTTTCCACAGGTCCACAAATTCACTGAAATCGTCGTTTCTACCAGGTGTCCGTGCTTCCCGGCATTGTCTTTGCCCACGGTTCTCACCATTCCCTGCTCAAGGCCAGTGTGGAGTATCGAAGCAGTGATACATTCCTGCACCGACTGACTTCGGGACTGCCTGCGTGCCTGTCAAACACTAGAAAAACTGGCTTTGTCTCATGGCATAAATATTTGCCTACAAAAGAAACTTGGGAGACGGAGATCTTACACCGCTGAGTGGTATTTTCCCCTTTGCAAGACAGTGTTTGCAGTATCTGCAGTTTCCAGGTCACGTTGTGCCTAGCTGGGTTGAAACACTTAGCAAGAGTCTGTGTCTGTGAGTGCAGAATTTATTAGCCAGTGGACTGTTTCATTGTAAACAAAAGGAGATTTTTGATACTTAAATAATACTTTTGATATTTAAATAATCCTCAATTGCAATCAGATTCCATGTACAATCTTACCTGTGCTAAATGTATAGCTAATGGATCATTCACTTATTAAATTATATATTTGTCATCAATGTCTTGAGTCTTCAGATTTCATCTGTGCAATGCATGATCCAATGTTGTGCCATGGATCATCATCATGGTGCATGATGATCCATGGCACAACATTCAGCTGTTTCTCAGGGGGTTTATCATGTCTACCAGAAGGCTGTTCCAATCATTTTCATACCTCGGCTAACTTGAACACACCAGTACTTTTCGACATTGTTTATGGAAGCCTTGGGTTTGCACTTCTTTCCATAGCAATTTCTTTTAACATTCCTGAGTACAGTTTTCTGGCCCCAAAGACATGGAGACTTTGTGTTGTTTAATGTCTTCCCCAGTGAATGAGGAAATAAATTCATGATACATTAAATTAATTAAAATATTAATTCCATAACCTTCTTCTTTCAGAAGAGAAAATGGTTCTTTGGTATTAAATTTTATTCCTCTTTGTTGGTCTTAGTAACTTGAACTTGCTATCTTTTGCTAGTACCTTTAGATTACCTCTTCAGTTAACTTCCTGACTTGTGATTTATAATTTGTGCATTTCCTTTGTATGACCTGCTTGAACAATTAGATTGAAAGATTTCCAACAGTTTTTTCTACCTTTTTATGAACCATAGAGAGTGCCACTTCCAATTCTTCTGCTACTAATAAAGGCGAAATGCAGAGTGTTATTTAAATACACAAAAAATGCCAAAAAAAATTATTTTAAAACTTACAAGCGTTTAACAGGAATTTTCGATAAGAGCTAGTTGACATACCCTTAAATCAAAACATAAACTGAGGATACAGGCTATTGTAGGTGAGGATGTACACTTGGGAGCTGAGGACCCTCTCAAGGGATTGTCTTGTGACATTTACCTTCTTGGTAAGCTGTATAAACTCACAGATGACAACTTACTGTGGCCTATCAACCAGTGGTGTTTCCCAAATAACTGGTTGATCTCTCGAGTTTATTTCCACCAGCTGGAGTGACACAACAGACAGCTGCACATGTGTTAAATACTTTCCTTGTATTACTTTTCCATGTGAGCCACTACTGCAGTTGTCACAGGGATGTTACTCACTCATTAATGGGAAGGGAGCTTGCCCACAAAACGTCAAGTAGCTAGAAAGGCAGCTTGCAAAGCTGCATCTGTTGAGGTCTTCCACTATGAAAGCACATGAAAACTTCTCAGCTATGGATATTAATATGTGCCATAATTATCAAAGAAAGAAACAGAGAGGAGAAAGTTTTACCTAAAGCATGAGCAAAGGAGAAGCAGAATGAGAGTTCATATTTTTTTCTCAAGTTATGATGAATTACAGCATAATATGCTGACTCTGGATATTTGTGAGTAGCTTTACTCACATGGAAAGTCTTTGACTTCTGTGAGATGACTCTCTGTTACTTGTTTTTCTCTTGTCCCTCCCATCTACTCTCAATGTTCAGACAGCATTTCAGCAGCAGTTGTTTGAAAGAAGAGATCAGAACCAGACCTAAAGCATCCATTTATGCCTGAGGGCTTTATGGCTAATCAATTTCTCACTGTTTTTAAACAGCAGACTTTGTGACTGACCTTCTCTTTTTTCCAAAATATTTTCAACTGGGCAAAAAGAAGATGCCAAATGAAGCATCCAAAAAAAATTCTGTTCTTCACTAACAAAGAAATTGATATTTCCAGGAAGTGGCAGTGCAAATACAGGAAGGAGCAGTGTGCTCCTCTCAGGAGTAAATTGCTATGCATTGTGAGTAAAAGTAGGAAAATTTTGCTATTTATAAATAAGCTGATAACATGCAATGTACATAAATATCTGTAATCATGCATAGCTTCTGATTCACTGCTCTGACCAGAAAGGTTATCTTTACAGTATAGATGACACTGAAAGCCACAGGCACACTATAAATTAGTTATTGTATAGACTCACATATATTCTTTTCTCTTCTGGCAGCCCCATGGGAGTCAATGTTAAGAAAAACTGTAGCTAAGTGTTTATACCATTATAAGCCTCACGTCCTTATGGCTTTCATGAATACCAAATGAGCTTAATAGCAGTGGAAGCAGGATACTGTTAGGTTCTTGTTTTGCTGGTGCACCTGCTGACAGAAAGGATTTTCACAATCCCATCCATGTGCACATGTATGCTCTACATCAATATCACCGAAATCCTGACCCAGGTAAATTGCTTATAAAAAGGCTTAGAAGGTATAGCTGCTATATCTGATACATGAAATCATTACCTAATAAAAAGCTACAAAATTGTATCTATGATAAGATTAGGTGCTAAGTGTGCAAATTTATCATGATGGAGAAACCATCAGTTGTCCTAGATTCAGGATGAAAGAAAAGCTGTTGGAGTGAAAACATCTAGTACAACTGAACATGCAACAAAGACTTGTTGCAATGCAAATATGGAAGCAGCATGGTAGAGATGAGTGGAAACACAGAGGTCAGCGTGTGCTCCAAGGGAAGGAAGGCTTCTGGGCATGCTGTTCACCTTGACATAGGCAGGCGGAACTTCAGTTCTTGCTCTGATTGCTCCTGTTCAAACTGTGTTAGGACCATGCCTGTGCAGTAGACTGACTCATTTTTTTGCCACAGAATCAAGCCTCTGATCACTCTTTCAAATGAGCCTGGTGCTAAGACTTCTTCCCTGTATCCCTGCTGGCACTCAGGTTCTTGAAACCTTGTCACTTATTTATCAAACTCAAAGATGTCTCAGATAACAGCAGCAGAAACAACAAAGGCTGTATTGATCAGTGGCCTCAGGGAACACTAATGAGCCCACATGGCACCCTGGCATATTTTTTTCCAGAGATTTAGTCTTGAAGATACATTTTCTCAAAAAAGTCTGAAGAACTCCAATGACTACAGTGACTACAGAGGCTCTTTCCTCTGATTTGGAGGATGCTGGATTATATCCAGTGGGAGAAGTTTTCAATTATTTTTTTTCCTAAGATGCAATTGCATTGGTACTTGAAGTGTATTCACTTAATTGAACATTCATGTGCTTTATACCACAAATGTCACCAGTCATTTCATAAGTATAAGTTAAAGGACAGGTGATCTGAAATACTCTAACAGTAAGATGTGTTCCTAGTGACTTAAATATCTGATGTCTTAGTGATAAAAATATATAAACACATAAAGGAAAAAAAAAATTAGGGAAATAGAAAGCATTTAAAGATGATGGTGGAGGCAAATTATATAAGAACATGAACATTGAAGACAGTAATCTGCTCTCTAGATAAGGATTAGTGCGTATGACATGGAGGAAGATATAATTTAAGCATTTTCATGTAGTTTTTACCCTTGCTCTCCATTTCTATTTTTCACCTTTTTACATAGAATATTTCTCTGCAAACTTGAGCAATCTGTTCTCAGAAACTTATTACAAAGTGGCCATCAGACTGTCCTCTGTAGTCACTGCAGCAGGCACCTTCTGCTCATCTGCAGGTACACTTCTTAGAGGTACAGAAGTTTTGGGGCATCCTTGTAATTCCCTGTTGTTTCACATCTAACAAGAAGAATGATTTGCAAACTCCTAAGCTTCTGAGAAAAAATATGTGAGTCCATCTTGTATTTTCTTCTTCTTAATATTTTTCTAGTGGCCATATATCCTTGTTCCATTGGCATCTGAATATGTAATTTTTCTTCATATATGAAAATGCATATATTTCTTTCTATTTAAGTTCTCTGCAGGACTCCAGAGGTCAATTTTTATTTTTTTTAACATGTGTTTTAGTGTGGAAATGAAAAGTGAAGATTTAGAAATTATTTTGAGAAAGAGTGTGTAGAAATCTGTGCTACCTCTTAAATTATATGTAGGTGCTTTTTCTCTTTTTTTTTTTTTTTTTATAAGGCAGTAAATCTTGAATGTATGCCAGGTGTGCCAGAGAGGGAGCCAGCCTGGGGAGCCAGGCAAGCTGCCAGAACCTGACCAGCAGACTGAAAGGCTAGTGAGAAAGGACACAAAATTACTTGATTACCTGTCAAAGGTCTTGATGGAATGAACAGGTTCCAGTGAAATGTTTTGATTCTATTTAATCAGAATTACATCAGAATGGCTTTTACTGGCAAATTTCTGACTGGCCAACAATCTCAACTTCATTGCAGTGATGTGTCCTGCAGAATATATAAACTACAGTTTAGTCCCAGAAGTGCTTGGCGATATTCTTTAATTCAATTCCAATTCACACAGAAATTAGTTTAAAGAGAAAGCTATCCAAATCAGAGATTATCTGGTACACCAAGAGTCATCTTCATTTTCCATTTTATAAGTAAACAAGTTAGAGAGATAGTCAAGTTTGGTTTTTTTTTTTTTTTTTTTTTAACTTATGGTCACTGTAAAAAATACCTTTAAAAGTTGCAGGTTGTTTCTAGAAACTTCTTTACAGCTCAGAGTTACAATCTGATGTTACAACCAGCTGTCCATCTAGAGGAAACATCCTACTGGCAGTAACTGCAGCTCCTCAACATACCTTGTGTAGTATTCTCATCTCCTGTGGCCCTGCATGTCTCAGACCAGGGAGCTGGTGCAGAGTCCATTTTTTTGGTTTGGTAGTGTTATTTCAGCCAGATGGGCCACTTTACCCCATAGTCCCCATCTGGTGGGTCAGGAGGGTGGGAAAGAGCCCATGGACGAACGGGCCAGGTCCCTGCAGGGCAGCTAACCCTGATGCACGTGTACAGCACACCTCCAGCCCTGCACGGACACACAGTTTCTTCTGAAACTTCACTGCCACTGTCCAGAAAAATAAAATGGTCTTCCACAAAACAATTACTGCTTGTACAATTTTAAGTGTTGGCTGTGTCTTTTGGCTTTAATCTCTTGCAGAGCAGTGGCTCATAACCAATGGCTCTGACTGCAGCTCAAATGAATATTTATTATTAATGCTGCATTTACTATCCCACTAAATTCTTTGAAACAATGGACCGTTAAGTAGTATGAGGCTGACTGAAGTGCCTCCACCATTTAGGGGTTAGCAACTAAACGGCATTATATAATTTGAGTCAATTTCTGCCCAAGATTCCAGGGAGTGAACTCATCAGGATTACTCATTGTTAAAGGAGTGCCTCAGGGTTTGGTACTTTGACTTTATTATTTTTTCCTTTAGCTATTCAAAACCTTGGTTGGTTTGTAGGAAATGTTAATTATCCTTTCTGTGCTGGTGTCCCACTGCTGTTTTATAAGCAGAGCTTTGCTTGTACAACTTCAAAAGAAATCTTCAAACTCAATATTACCAAGTTTGAATATTATCTAATTAACCTCCCAGTCTGTCATGCCTTGTTGGTTATCATGAAATAATCACAGCCCCTCAGGTGTTGAAGCTCTAGATGCAGCTAAGTGCCTCTAATTCCCTAAGGGGGTGATTAGCTCATGATAACAATGCTCCCTTGAGTTGTTTTATTGCTTTTATAAAAAGACTTTATTGTGGGGGAAATGTTTATTTTTATGCAGAAGGAAGATGGAGCTGACAGTTGAGGCTGGTGAGTGACTGCAGCTGTTACTCCTGAGCCATGGTGCAAACCTTGATATATTTGCTCATTTCTGATACTCCTTGGACAATCACAATGTGCTGGCTGGTAATTAAGCTCCTGCTGAACTCACAGTGTGAAGACAGAAAATAAATACTTCTGGTTCTGCCAGAGGTGAGCAGTTAAAACCAAACAAGACAAAGCAAAACAAGAAGTCCCTTCTAATGCAGGGATCATAACCCCCAGAGTCTGGAGTATTGTGATGCTATGCAAGTTGCTGAATTGATTTCTGTGCATTGTTTCCCAATGAAAAATCTCTGTAAAAGTACAGAAAATGGAAAATGCAAGTGAGTAAATTAATAACATTTCATTTCTTGTAAAATCATGACAGCATAATTTCTAAGCATAAAACCCCAATATCAGTCAATAGGTTAATTGTAGGTCACTGACCGCTGACAACTAGTGATACAGACTTTCCTAACCCTGCTGCCTTCAGATCTTTTCCTCTTCTCTTTTCCCACAACAGGTATGCTCCAGAACATTGCTCTTATAGCACCTCACTGTACAGAGCCATGTAAGAAGTGTTGTATCTTCCTGCCAAGTTGTCCAGCTCCTTTTCATGTAAACAAGTCCAAAGAAGTGTATTTGAGACTTGTCTACTGATTACTAGGCAGTTGGTTTTTTTGCAGAATTATAATGCTTGGTTGCAGAATTGGTTCATTACAGATGAAAGGAGAAAAAGAATATTTAACTTACTAAAGAAGAGTCAAAAAAATGTGGGTTTTTTCTTGTATGGAATGACCACAAAGAAGAATAAGCCAATTTGCAAAACAAGCATATTCTTAAGAGCTGCTTGCTATAGCTAATAATATAAAACTTCTTCAAGGAGAGTAATGTGAGCAGAATGTCTTGTTCTGGGCATCACTGTAATGGTTTTTATATTTAGAGCTAAATTTTCTGAATTTTTTTTTCCTATTTTTAATGCAAACAGTTCTTGTGAGGATTTCATTCATCACTGGCATATGCTCTCAGCTTCATCTTATATTTTTGTTTTAGATCTTCCCTTGTCCTTTTTTTTGTAGTGATAGATATCTGATATCTTCCTTCTTTCTCAGAAATTATCTTGTGTTAAAACCCAGCCAGTTTACTGCATTTCATGGTTTATGAAAGGCTCAGGAAATAGAGGGATCAGGTGTGGATTTATTCTGAATCATTTGGTCACAGTATCTCAACACTCATTTGTTAACAACTTCATATCCATCAGATGAAGAATCATAGAATCCTAGAATGGTTAGGATTGGAAGAATCCTTAAAAATAGTTTGCCTCCAACTACCCTGCCATGGATAGGGATGCCACCCAGGATATATGCAGGAGCCCTCAAAATTTACTTTTTTAAATGCCAGTACAAGCCTCAGGGTTGGTGGCCATGAGTTACAGCAATTTTTTAACAATATGATTTCACATGTAACTTTACATATTTACATACAGTTTTGTATCTGTATATCCCAAATTACAAAATTTTTTAATTCTAATAAACTATTCCTGCTAACTTTAAATGTAAAGATAATCCTCGATACTTGTCTTTCTAGAGTTGAACATTTTGAAAACTCAGTGCTGCCTTTGCCATCAACATGTAATGGGCAGGGGAAAAGAAGCATGTAAGGATGACTACTTCCACAGAAAACAGCAACTGAATTATGTACACATGCGCAGGCAGGAAGGCTTACATGACAGGTAAAATCTTGGTATACTTCTCCAAAAAGTCCATAATCTCAGGGCTGAAATAAGAAAATCAGCTGTGATTCAATAGTCTTTTCTTTATTTATAAATTTACCTCAGATTTTGGTATCAATGTTTGGCAAAAAATGCTGAATTTAATGATGGCTGCATATTTTAATCTTTTCCATGATAACTTTTTAACTGGTAACTGCTTCCTACAAGTATGTAAGCAGCACACTCACCCTCTCAAAAAAAAAAAAAAAAGCCTAAAAGATGGTTCATCTTGACAAAAATTTGTTTCCTAGGTAACAGCTGCTGGTGATAACAGTCACACATCCAGAGTTGCACATGGAAGCCATTTGCTGTGTACACCTTTCACTGGTCTATAGCATTGCCTGGTTTGGAGCACTGTTTTGGCATAACATCCCTTAACTACAAAACAAGCAAGTACTTGTTTGCTGAACACTCTTGTAATGTGTACTGCAGCTGATAATTGTGAAAAAAACCCCGTTTCAGTCACAATGAAATTGAAAAATTTGGAGGTACTTTGGTCATGAGGATGTTCTGGAGGCAAAAATCTAGATGCTTCTCTCTACTTGTAAGTGAAGCTTGATGACAACACAGGCTCCCCCACCTGAAAAAAAGCAGGAACTGCCCAGTAGATCTTTCTGTTACTGTTCTATTTAGTAGTCTATAAATAGATCCTGTGTAATCAAAGCAAGAGCTTTATGTTAGCAATTTAACTCTTGAGTTCTCATTTTTCCTAAGAGAGGAAATGAAATATTCATTTAAACAGAAAGAAGTATTGTATCATAAAAATAATTCAGGAATGTGCAGGTCCAATGAATTGTGATGTATAATTTCATTCCACTTTATGATGAACTGCTCACAGCAATTTAAAGTTTCTTTAAAAACTATATTTTTAAACTATGCAATATAAGTTATTTTATTGTGTTCTATGATCAATCAGAATTACATATTTTATTTAATAATTGTTACCTTATCAGTTAAGTTCCAAGAGTGCTTTGCAGAAGTTGTTTCTTTGTCGGTGTATAATTGCATATACAGTTATGCTTCTCCATAGATGAGGCAACATGATTAACATTAAAAACAATTTTAAGGCCTTTTTATGATTTTTACTCTGATGAAAATATTGCCTCTTAATGAACCCTAATGAAACAGTACTTTTCACATGGTGTGAAAAG
Source organism: Onychostruthus taczanowskii (assembly GCF_017590055.1). Taxonomy (NCBI): domain Eukaryota; kingdom Metazoa; phylum Chordata; class Aves; order Passeriformes; family Passeridae; genus Onychostruthus; species Onychostruthus taczanowskii. The sequence goes on from NW_024504566.1 coordinate 3,319,979, forward strand.
TTGCCAAGAGGTGTAAACCAATTATTATGACAAAAAAGCATGAGTTTGGAAGAGCCATTTCTCTCATGAAGAGCGTGTGTGAAAAAGCAGAATGAAGAAACCCTTAGGGAAAAAATTAATTTTAATAAGCTTCCATGCGTGCACAAAGACTGTGTAAATCTAAGCTCCAAGTATAATGGGTAATACAATAATCACCTAGAAACTTGAAATAAAAATCCTAAACAACTGTCTTGCCAGTCTGTGTACAAAGTTTAGATGCCATTGCAAATGACAATAATTTTGTGCTTGAGATGACCCAGGTGAAGGCCCTGGCCACATTCCCCTCCCAGAGGCACATGCTTCCTCCATGGACTACCCAGCCACTTGCAGCAATTGCTTTGATGCTTTGCTTTCCTTTCCTTCCATGATTGCTTCCTTGTGTCCTGGGGTATTCTACACTGTGCAGTTTTTGTCATGGTTTACCTTGAGGAAATGAAGGTTCAAATAAATATAGAACCTCGATAAAGTTATTAATGCAATAAGGTAGAAAATGAAAAGCAAAAGCATTTCTAGAACCACTCATGCTCTTTGTCCCTGGCAGGCTCTATCTTCTCCCTTTCAGGCCTGTCCTTTTGTGACACCAGGAAAATCTTACTCGAAGGGGCACAGTATGCTGAGTATGAAGGTACTAGCAGTTTACCTGATACAACTGTCATGTACCTGGCAAACTAACTTTTCCTGATGTATGAAGTACATGTACAGATCTTTACTGTGAAGGATCTGCCATGTGTGAAGTTCAGTCCCATGAACTGACTAATTCAAACCGTGTGCATTTGTAAAAAAGTACTGGGGTATTTCTGACTAGAGACTTTGCCGACAGAGTACAAATAGTCTCTCCATAAATGTACGTTCCTCTACACACCATTGAGCAGTGGCAAAGAGCTATTTCTTCTGGGGATCTCCTATTCATCTGATGTTATCCACTTTATACAGTGGAAGAAGTTCAAAGGTTTTTCTCTAACAAGAAAGCAGTTCCTTTCTTTTCTACAGATGTGCAGAAGCAAGAGAGTGTCTGCAGTGTAATGTAAGGAGGACACACTGAAAATACGCAGGAAAATTTCAAATGTGGTCACCAATGTGGATTATTCAATAAGAGTGATACAAGAGTTGGTGAATACGAAGATGTCAAAAGCAAACAGAAATTAAATACTGGTGAAAAAAAGGTGCAATGGAAGTGATCTATTTCAGCATAAACCCAGCCCTCCACTAGGAAGAGGGGATTAAATTTCTTTAAAAATTCACTTATCCAGTTCCCGTCAACATCGTATTGTCATATGTGACACATATATGTCATATGAGCACTCCTATGTCACAGACTGCAAAATTCCTACTTGCAAAACTTCAGTCTCCTCCTAGACTTCCAAGAAGTACTCCCTTGTGTCTCTAGTATCTCCCATGTATTTGTCCCCATCACAATTTGTTAAGAAAAGCACTGATAAAATTAAATGTAAACTTTTACATACTCAAGCACAGTAAACAAAGACCACACAGTCTAATATCAATAATCAGTAGTAGAAGAATCCTGTCTCAAGCATTCATAATTCTACTTGAAGTTTGACTACGCAAATATTAAGGCAGAAACAATTATATTGGAGAATATATTTTCAATCATGTTCCTTTGTCCTTCTCTCAATGTATGTAGCCCTGAAAAAGTTCTCTGCCTGGAGTCCAGAGGCTCTTGAAACCAGCTGGTCAAGGACATCCAGTTCACCACTGCCACTACCATCCTCTAGCTGTAGTGCTTGAATGCCACTCAGATAATTGTGTGTTTTTTGGTCATTGATGCTGCCAAGCTGCATAGCAAGAATCATTTTTTCTCTCTGTTTAATTTTCACTGTCTAGCTGTCCTTTCCTTTCCATAAATTCATTTTCTTTACCTTTTATCTCACTGTTATCCACTCATTTGTAAGTGTGACTAATTTTAATTACTCTGGCATTCCCCTCTGGGAAATGAACAGGAGGCTTGATATTGCTTTGGATTGGTGCCCAAAAGGGCTGCACTTTCATTGGCCACTGTACTGTGTATTTTCAAACAAAACATGAAAGCATTAGTAATATTGTGAAGCAAACCCACCTCAGGAATGCAATAAACGGGAGGGGAAGAATGTCCCATGCTTTTCTCACACAAGATGCAGGCAGGATGTGAAACTTTGTGCTCTGTGTGATGAAGATAGATCAGATGAAGTGGGACAAATTCAGGACCATGAGCTTGTTCTGCTCAGTCACACTTTCACATGTCTGTGGTGTTACACAGTCCAGCTTCTGGTTATTCATCTCCTAGCTGCCCTGTGCCACGGGATGTTGCAATCTCACAGAAAGGCACTTTTTGACTATCGTGTGTCTCCAACAGGCAGCAGTAGGACCGCTGCTGCGGAGGAGATGAACTAGTTCACACAGCAGTGATGGCTTGTGTGACTGACTTGGGCAGTCTAGATTGCCAGCTGGGGAAAGAGGAAATAAAGCAGGAATTCACCACAAAAGAGGAAGACATCTGAGTAGACTCTGAAGCTAAAAATATAATTTTTATTTATCTTAGCATATTTCTCAGGCATTCCAATAGATACTTTACATTAAGAACAGGAAATGCCTCTGAAGCACAGTGTCTTCAGAGAAAACTGGAAAAGAAATTTGAATCTCTACACAAGAAGCATTAGAAATCGTGAGAACTAAAGCACACAGCTTGAGAAAAGTGGAACGTGCAAGAGTGATTTCACCACAGTAAAGTGGAGAGGACTTCGAGGCATGCAGATATTTGGAATAGCTGGAGAACTGGCAGATATTTTAGCATGTCATCAGTGAGTTACTAGTATGTCATCAGCAACAATTTGTTAGCAGCTAGTCTATTACAAAAAGAAATAAGTCATGGCCTTTGTGAGCCTGAATTAAATGTGATATCTTTCTAAATCAAAATAAACTCAATAAACACTTCTCTGCCAATTAACCTACTGGAAGCAGCACTGGCTGATTACTTCTGTGACTATCTCAGCTTTCACACAAGAGTGATAATTTTCTTAAAAAAATATTTTGGTTTGTTTGTTTTCTGGTCAAGCTTCTCATCAATGTTATTACATACATTCGTTTCTTTAAGACAGAGTTTTAATGGCCAGATCAGAAAAAGGATTTTGTGTAGCTCTAGGTCCCCTTTCTCTTTTCCCTCTTGCCTGCTCAATAACCTGATTTTCATACCTAAGTATGAAAATCATAAATACTGTCCAGAATACTGTCCAGTTTCTCCAGAATTTCCTGTATGTTTGCTGTTCTGCTCCTGACCATGACCAGCTGTAGTGCAGTCTGACATTTCTTTCATGCCCAGCCCATGAATGACTCTCCATTCAGCTCCTCTTCAGTACATTATTTATTAGACACTGCTAGATCAAATTTAATGAATATAACTCTGAAAAAAAAATTCTGTTTGAAATGGTCTTCCCAAAAGCTCAGTGGTTTCTGTAGTCATTTGCCATGTGGGAAACATACACTCAGATTTGTCTAAGGGGATATGAACTTTCATTTCCCAAGACACTTTTGTAACCACTGGATTGTCAGGTATTTTTAGGTGAAATATTCATCATAACAGTTTTCTCCACCTCTAATGTCAGCTTCTAATGTCCTTGGGCACTTAGTGTCCTAACCACTAAGTCACACATATATGAAGTTATTTGGAGCTTTCTCTGGCTCCAAGAATATATAACCAGTCTACACAGATGGAATCAAAATGTTCCATTGCCCTCTGTCATAAATTGAATGTTTCCTTAGGACATTATGTGGATTTAAATTATGAATGCCTGAGGAAAAAAAAAAAAAAGAAAAGAAAAGAAAAGAAAAGAAGAAAAGGCTTGTGTCACTATTGTTTCCTATGGTGTTTTGGAAGTGAGACTTAGTTTCTGAGGATTTATAAATCTCAAAAAGGTTCTGAAAATTTCATTTTGAAGAGAAACGGCATCTTCTGTCAATAGTGTTCAGTACATGATGAATGCACAGCCTGAAACTCTGTGCCCATTCTTCAGCATTTCCCTAGGGTATCTTGGAGATTTTGCAATTGGGCCCATGATATCCTTCAAATCAAGCACGTGTCCAAGGAGAGTATTAGATCTCCCAAACAAATATTGTTCATTCAAGTTCATACACAGATGCATTCTCTGTTCTTACAAAGTTCTTCCTGCATTAAAAATCATTCATGAGAAGTCTGGATAGAGTGTGATAATAACATTGAAGCTGAGTACATTTAGTTCAGCTAACAAAAATACATGCTCTAAAGTATACATAACTTTCCTTTATAAATAGCTGAAAACTCTTCACTCCTAGCCAAATTTAAAAAAAAAAAATCAGCAGAAAATTAATTTTATGGCTCAGATAGGATAAATCAAAGATCTTCATTTAGGATGCACTTTCAAATGACCTCTATATGGAGAAGATTTGCATACAAAGGAGCTAGTAAAATTTATCAGGAAAACCCCAAATCCCTGCACTGTGTAATTTATTGGCACTAAGTCCTCTACTGTTATGAAAGAAGATGTTCAATATATAACTTGTCATGGAACAAAGAGATGTGCCAAATTGTACAACTGTAGAACTCCCTCCTCTTTTAGCAGCCTGGTACTCATAATAGAGTTGGTTTTATTTATGGAGAAAATGTTCAAGTTTGATCAACTGTGTTGGTAATGTTGAAAAGGAAATAATAAGTGCTGACTTAGAACAATTAATAGCTAATGTGATAAATTGTTTCAGGGGAAACTAGATATTACTTATTTTGCTGAGTCAGAAGGTATAAAAGTCATTTCTTGAGACGAAACAGGGATTTCAGAGAGAAGGAGGGTTCTCCTCAACACTTGAACTTAATACTGAGCTTGTTCATATGGTTCATACCATGTGGTTCATTATTCTAGAATATTGCTGAGTACAAAGCTCTTCAATTTTTAAGGAGGGTAGGAAACAATCTGGGCAGTGGTATTTTGAAGGTTTGTGTATATGGCACTTAAGGACATGGTTTAGTGATCAGCTTGGAAGTGCTGAATTAATGGTTGGATTCAATGATCTTAGAGGTCTTCTTTAGGTCCAACCTAAACAACTCTGTGATTCTGTGATATGTTATAAGCAAAGTTTTTTTTTTATAGGCCTGTTTTCTTCAGGCCTGGAAAGGGGAAATGGGGCTTCAATTTTGCAAGCATCCCAGAAAAAATACTTTGAGAAAACAGCAAAAACCTGAAGAGATTTTATCTAACATCAGTTCAATAAGTGCAATTATTCTTGATTGCTATTGAATAATTTTTCTGATATTTGACTATCGTGGATCAGCTATTACTGAAATACAGAAGAATTTGAAAGTATTTTTTTCTGGTTTCCTGCTGAATACCCAGACATTGAAATTTTTCTGAGCTTTTTTTTGCTTTATTTCTCATCCTGCTCATTTCAGAGTCAAAACAGTATATTTCATGCTTACTGCTTAACCATTCTGAAGAGGATCCTGATCCGTAAGAGTTAAATGGATTCTTTTGTTCGTATTCTCATTTTTTTCTTACTTTTTACCTTAGCATGCTCGTCTATCAGTTCAGGAAACTGAAGTTGCCCATTTGGGATGATCCCACATAAAATTTCTCAGTCAGGTGGCTAAGGCATCTGGTGGTTTTGTTCTGGATATGCTGTTTCCTCTGAAAATCCAGAATCATTTTAGACCTCTACCTTCAGCACTTTTGCCCTACAGACTTAAAGGGTTCCATTTCCACATTGATGGATTAATAGAGTATATAAGTTCATATTGGGAGGTCTTCTAGAACCTCCCAATAAGGTAAACTGAAAGTGTCAAAGTAGTGCCAGCCCCACAATGGTGTTTCAAAAAGCTCAGAGATCGGTGACACTATTCTACAGTAGTTATACAATAATTTATGAAGGTTTTATTTTCTTTTAGTCAAGTTAAATTCTGTGAGTCATATTAAATTCTGTGTATTTTACATATTCACATCTTATGTTTGCAGGCCTCATTTTTTCCATTGTAAATACCTATTATATACAGCCTGGATCTCTCAGTTGCAGAAGTGTCACTCCTATTGTGTATTGCTATAACTGAAAGAACATTAGGATTTGTTGTGTAAATGTGAGAACCTGCCATCTGTTTGGCAATGGAAAGATAAAAACTGAGGGAAAACATTAGAGGTGTTAGAATACCTACCAGCTGGAAATGGAGGGAAAACATAGGAAGAAATAAAATATCTGCCAGTTGGAAGAAAGATACAGCTGGTTGCAAAATACCTGCTATAATCGTGCAAATTCAGGCAGTAAGCTACAGCAAGACATGCTGGGAAATTGCTCCTAAAGACAGCCTTGAACTAGAAAATTAGTAGATCTAAAGAAATTGCTGGGGAAGACTATCTTGAAATCATGTTTTTTTATTTCTCTGACACATTATATGTCTATGATGTTTATATTCCCGCCCAAAAAAAAAAAAAAAAAAAAAAGCCAGTAGAAAATTATATTAAGGGAAGAAACAAAATAACTTAAGTAGGAAGAATTACAGGCCCATTATCAACTCCACAGTGCTCTCTGTGTGGTTTGCTAATTAATAACTTCAAAAGCAGAGATAAACACTCTTTTGTTCCTGTTTATTTGATGATCTTGATTAATTAAAGTACAAGTTTCTTTTAAAAAGTCGAGACTGCCTTTAATTATATTACTAAGTGTGGCACTTTGTTCTTCAGTAGCATTACACAGTGCATGCAGTCAGTTTTGCTGATTGTAGAGTTTTAAAAAATAAGGCAGGCTGTGTGGACATTTAGTAGCTGACTACAGCAAAATTGGTTAATGACTAGTATCATCTAAATGAGGCAGCAAGCTGAAAGACTCATAATCTCTCCCCATGCACAAATTTTAATTAAATAATTATAATGTCCTTGTTGTAATTATTTATCAGTAACTATGCTCCTGAGTATTGTCTCTTTTACTTTCTTCTGTTCTCTCAGCTCAGCTGTACAATGAAAAAATCAGTTGCAAAGATCTGGTATGATTAATTCTTATTACCGAGGGCCCTATTCTGCTGCCATTATTCAACCTGATTAGTGCTTTACTGCACAATTAGTCACACTGAGTTCAGCGCTTCTGTGCGTGTGCTAAGGCACTGCTCAAAGGGCTGGCAGCATTGGATCCCAACAACAAATTTGGGACTGATAGTCTAAAAGGATGGATAAGACACCGATTCAGATTTTCACCTTCTTGGTAAGAAGCCAGCCCAGAAAAGAGCTAGCTCTGTAAAGGCTTTCTGTGCCTCTGAGGCTCATTCAAACACTTGGTACCTGTTCTTCCACCTGGGGACATGGAAAGACAGCTCGGCCACCACAATCTTTAGCTCCTGCTGAAGTATGGCTCCCACACCCTTTCCTTTAAGCAACTAAGCCAGACTTACTTATGTTTAAAATTATAGGTATTATAATACCTATATATTAGGTATCTAATATATAGATATTATATATCTATATTATATATAATAATATAGATTGGCATCTCAGTAGCTATCAACAGGATGCTGTTTTTAAATAAAATTTAAATTATTTCATTTAAATATTTATTAAAAGCTGTTTACTTTTAATACATAAGCTATCTTCACATGTAAGCATGAGAGCATGACTACTCAAATCCCAAATAGACAGGTGTCTCCTGTTGTGAAGCAGTAGAGGCCAAATAACCAGAATAAGATTAAAATTATAAGCATTGACCTTGAGTATCTCAAAAATTTCTTCTTAAAACTGACAACAACCTTGAGACACACTAAAACTTGAACATAATAAAGTTATGTGAAGAAGCATAAACTGCATGAAGAAGCATAAGCTGCATGAAAAAAAAAATCAAGAGCTGCAGGGTCTTTTTATAAATAAAAATATATTTAAATATTTAAAATAAAAACAGCCCTTGTGGAATATGTAGGGATGATATTTTCTTGAATGGGTACTGTTAATAGCATTATGTTATACATGTATGTGTTATGTGTCTGTGTTAGAGACATGACAAGCAATTCTGGAAATAGGAATGTCTCAGCATTCGAATTTCGAAAAGAAAAAGGTATCAGAATACCTTAAAGTATATAATTATATTGCACAATTAAAAAGTGTCATATTATGAAACCTTATTCAATGGTGTGCAATTATGAAAAAGTAGGAATGGCTTGGGAATCTTGATTTCTCAGAAATCCTGACTAAGATACAATTTCATGCAGAAAATAAAATAAAAAAAAGACAGCTTTATTCAGGGTATTCTGCAATAGCTAACTTTACCAAAAAAATGGGATTTACACCTTTTATGTAATCTCTGTTAACAATTCAGCATTTCTCTCTTAAAATCTATCAGACCTGAAGACAGTACTGGGTATGTACAGGGACCACTCAGATAATTTCTTTTGGCAAAGGATTTAAAAGTTACCATAGAACATGGAATGACCAAATGAAGTAAATATTTGCCCCTTCAATCATAATACACAAACTCAAGAGGAAAGAAATGATTCTTCAGCTGTACAAAAGAATTAGTTAGGAAAGGGGAACAAGAAGTTTAATCAAATGGAGACATGACTTGTTCACTTACTGACAAAGCCGGATTTCACAGAGTACTCTGCAGGTAGTACTTGGATCCCAGTGGGATCCAGCACATAACCTAATGCTGATGCACCTTCCTGGATAGTGTGGATGAAAATGATCCCTTTCTTCCAAGTAATGATTGTGTTTTCAGTCCCAAAAATTCGTCCTAGTAGTGACCTGAACAAAAAAGTCCTGGTGGGCTGTGTCCCTTAGTACCTACTGGGTTGCCTGCTTAATGCTCCTTTTAAGAAAGTTACACAAAAGCAAAAATGGATATCAATCTTCTTTTAAACAGCTGGACTTCTCATGAGAAAAAAACAAAATCATCTTTTGATATAGTGAAGCATAATTTTTGACGACAAATATTTTAAATAGTCAAAACACATTAAAACAAACAGTAAGAAATTCTTTAACTGAGTCAGGAAGAATAGGATAAATAAGTGCCTGGGTCAAATGTACCACAAAAGTTGTAATTAAAACCGATGAAGATGAAGAGATTGTGGAGAAATTGCATGAATTCTTTGTAATCAGTCTTTACTAATGAGTATGAGGCAGACATTTCTAACTCAAGGTTAATTTTTACAGATGAGGCATTGTCAGAGAAAGTGGCCTCTGAATATGAGACATTTTAGCAACTAGATAAAGTTAATGGTAGAAAATCCCTGGGGCTGGATAATATTCATTTGAGAGTTTTAAAAAGGAAAAACAAAAAGTAGCTGAACTACTAACTAAAATAGGCAATATACCTCTAATAGCAGGAGCCATTCCTAGGATTGATTTTTATCTAAGGGAAGAAAGAACAAAGGATGACCTTGGGAATTACAGAAAAAGGAACAGTGCTTTATAACCACTGAAATTGTCCAAAACCATTTTCATAACCAGCCATTAAAGAGCCTTTTTAAAACTACCTAGGTATTAGTGCTATAAATGTATGGTACGTTTTTAATTGATCTTTACATTTTCTCTGTGTAATTTTTTTTTTCAACCTCACCAAAAATCAGGAATAAAACCACAGACATTTGGAGAGGAATACAAGTAGGTATAATTTATCCTGACTTGCAAATTCTTCTAACAATGTCCCTTGCCAAGGACTGCCGGCAAATATTAATGATAGCACATTGAGAACAAAAAATTCTTTCATGTGCCAAAAACAGTTTGGTGCATGGGATAAGGTTTGTGAGTCATCATCAGCCAGTCTATCCGAGTTATTAAAGATTTAACATGCTTTAAATTCACACATGTTCTGCAGGAAGGATAACAATTTTTCCCAGGCAAATTGTTGTTTTGCCAGGAGAGCTGTTTCACTTTAAAAGTGCCCCAAACCATCAGCAACAGCTGCAGGAATCTTTGGGAAAGGCCAGCACGTCCCAGGTGAAGCCTTGAGCTGTGGAGTGCACGCCTGTCTGGAGAACACAGGATGAATACTCGCTCCTCCTCACATCCAGCGGGATGCGCTGCACTGAAGGGCAACAGAGCTGGGGGCTCTGATTTTAAAAATAAACTTCAACCTGCAGGAACACAACTACTGAAGGAGGGCACAGGCCAAGTTTTTGAAAAATTTGGGTGGAGATAGCTTTTTCCCAAAAAAAGAAGGCAAAAATACCAACATCTTCAAGACAAACATTCAGGATGTTCTCATGCTTTCGCTCGTAATTGAAGTTAGCTAACGGCTCTGACTCTAGCCTTATCCATGAAAAGAAATTTTTTTCCATGAAAGAAATAACACTTTTAGGGGAGATATTTACTTTGCTAGTGTCATTATATTGTTGGGGAATATTGCAGAAATAAAGATCGTGAAAATAATGCTGAATAATGGAGACTGCCTTATTCTGTAGCACACTAAATTATTAGGAATAATATGTAAAACGATACACAGTGAATTGCAAGATGAAAAATATTTTAAAAATGATTTTCAATTCCAAGCTCTCTCATAACATATGGTCACCTGTAAAAGCAGTAGACTGATCTTGAAAAGTGATTTGCTGTGATTTTCTTTCCATTAGCAGAAGGACAAGTTTTGGCAGGTGGCAGCTCGTGTTCTGTAATTACAGTTAAGCCTGTGATAGTGTTTAGCAAAACAGTAACTATAGCTCCCACTGATTATTGACAACAGTGGGGGTAGAACCACAAAACTTTTGACATCATGACAACCTCAATGCTAGTTTAAAGTGAACTTCTATAGCTTTTACTAATCTTCAGACAGAACAATTATGGCTTTGTTACATTTATGGACTATTCTTGTTGCTGAGGTATCAAAGTATAAGTAACTAAGCTTTGATGTTTTCTTGTATAGCTGAGATGTTCCTACTTTCAAAGAGAGGAGACAATAGTAAATTAAATTAGTTCTTAATATAACCACACCATGCTAAGGCTTTTGCCAGTTTAATTGTGTTTATTAAAAGTACAATTTCTTCATGTTATAACCAAATAGACCAGTCAAAGTTTCCAGGGCATTGTAGACCAGGCCAGAGTGACTTTTTCATTTACATGTTAATGGAGTCTGCTCCAGTATATTTAATTGAAGAACATGCATAAAGATTTGTTTGCTCTGTGGACAGATGCAATGGAAAAATCTGTTTAAAGCTGTACACTAGGGTATGAATATTGATGTGAATGGGAAAGTAAATTATTATAGGAAAGTAATTTTTATCACATAGGCAATATGGTTTGAATTCCATGGAGGGAAAAACGTATATGCAGTTTCATACATGCCTTAATTTCAAATAAGAGACAGCAGTGATTAAGAAAGTAATATACTCTTTGTTTCCCCTGTTGTGCTTCCTGCAGTGTTTCTATATTTCTAGTTCCAAATGGCTGAGTCTCAGCTGTCAAGGTGGACAACCTCAGGGGTGTGTGCAGTGTGTCCTTGAAGCTCTCTGAGTATGTCAGCTTGACCTATGTCTTTCCTTTTCCCTTCCTTTTCTCCATGTCTTCTTTTGAAACCATGTGACAACAGAAGAGTTGCTTTAAGAAACCATAGGAAAGGAAGATCACCAAGAAATAGATATGCCTTGAGCAGCCTTTTCCTACAAAGGAAAATGAAGGACCGTAGGCTGGGGCTATGGGATTTGAAGCTGATGGGAAAACTGTGGGTATTCACCCATTTGTGTGCATGGAACTAGGAGAAAAAGATGACTAAATTATTTAAATTAAGAAAAGGGGTCCAGACAAAAAACTCAACCCAACCAACCAACCAAATGAAAACCCACCCTTGTGAATGATGTTTAGGCTGTTCCATTTTGAGACAATTCCTTTCAGAGAGACTAATTTTGACTCCAGACAGCTCAGAACTCCATTCACTTGAGAAAACACAAGACCGAGTGCCATCTCAAAGGTATTGGATTCTAGATGTCATTGCAAGAGGACACAGATATCTTTCATATATCCTGTATTATATCTGGCACCTCCGTATAGATAGCTGAGATACTCTGGAGCCTCTAAAATGGCACTAGACACCTATGTTTAAGAAATGAGCTGAGCTTTCAGGACAGGATTTTGTTTGAGATTAAGACACCTGGATGTAGATATCTACATGTGGCTGTTGGCACATGACCTGAGTACCTAAATCCCACTAAAAAGTCATAAAATAAGTTGCCAAAATATAGTGCATTTTGAGATACTCTTGGGCTTATCTGAGACATCCGTGTGGGGCTGGAAGAAGTGACACAGTCCTGAGAACATTAGGAGGGGAAGATGGAGGCCAGGTGGGTCTCCTTATGCATTGCAAATGCCAACACCCAAGTTTGTTTAGTCAGCCAGACAGTGATTGCTATTTGGTATTCAGTGAATGCAGAAATAGTACAGTTTTCCTAAAACACAATTTCAGTGTTTCCCCAGAAACTAGCAAATATCATTTTGATGTTTTATGTTTTCTCACTTCTCATAAATGCAGTGTAGCTAATCACAGTATTGCCAAATATGTGCTCAGAAACAAAGACATATTTAGCATGGTTACAGAGATTGAAACATGAGTGCAATGCCATAGGTTGTTGGGGCAAATTTCAGGCCCACTGATCCAAATAAATCCCAGAGAACCAGGCAGCAATCAAAACATGATTATACTCTTTGCTCTTTAACTATATCTTCTGCAAGGGCAATAAGAAATAGTAAAATCTAGATGTGTCAAGGCAAACCAAATCTCATGAGAATTCCCATGGTCAGAAGAGAGACTCAAAAAAATTGTGCTACTATTGAGCCACTACAGTAGCAGCCTGTGTCCTCTTTGTCCCTGGTCCCAGGCATATGCTCCTGCCACTTCCTGACACTTTCTGTGGAACTTTTCTGATCACATGGAAACTAGATTTAAGGAGTTAAATTGGCAGAAAACTAACAATTTGCAGAGATGATGGGACATTTTTCTGCCAGTTTATTGAGCTGAGACAGTTCACTCCAGAAGTGAATGTGTGCCAAAGCCAGCACAGATGGAGAAGACTGGACCAATGGTAAAAATGAGACACTTTTCATAGCAGCTTGCTTTTAGGTGGACTGAAGTGTCACATATAACCGTGGTCTCAGGTGGATGGACCTGTTTTTAAAACATTCTAGACCCTTACAGCATTTACAATATGCCTTCAGGGTTATGTTTTCCAATGCAGAAATAAAGTAATAAATTTTGAGTAATAAAAAATTTCATGCCATTTGTTTTCCTCTTAGAGATTTCTACTCCATGGTGCTTTATGAAAGCTGGTGGGAACCCTGAGTCATAGGAGTGCCAGGCTCATCAGACTGTCAGGCAAGGGATGGATGAGCTGGGGAGTCCCACAGTATGCCAAGCCCAAAGTACAAGCTCTGCAGTGTGCCCTTTCTAATGGAACCCCTTCATCCTGCCTTGGAGGTATGTGGAGTCACAAGCTATCTTTTATTTTGAACAGCTGAAAACAGCAAACCCTGCACACAAGCAGGCAGATAGGACTTCACATGTGTAATGAGGCTGTGTGAATGTGGGGAGGGTGTCCTGTCCATCACACTGCATCTTCACACTGACTTGTAATTTAGCTTCACATTTGTTACGATTTGCACTACTGGCAAGTTTTTACCTTATAAATTCTCTTTCACATGTTTATTTCTTTAAAATAAACACAGATCTAATAAGACTGAGTCAGCAGGCTTGGAGCTGCTAATCTAGTCCTGTCAGATATGATGTTCTACAAACAGGGTGTCCAGTTTCTTTGGACAAGAACTGGATTTGTTGGATACCAAGTTTGGTTACTTAATGCAATCTGCTAACAGCTGAAAGAAATTGGAAACAGTAAGTAACCTTTAATTGAGGGCAAGCAAAGATTAAAGTGACAAAAAGGAGGAAAGAAACAACAAGGCTGAAGCTCATACCTAAGGTTTTTAATAGTATCACTCAGATGTAAATTTAGGTCAGTAATGAAAGTATACCAATCCTGGCTTCACCGTCCCCACAAATGCTGTGGCTGCACTGGGATCTTTTGGGCATCCCCACTAGTTCTGCTGTTTCAGGCACATTGATCAGCTGTCTGTGAAGTGAGAATACAGGAAACAGCCCCTAAACTTAGATCCTCTGCATCACACCTCAGTTAGATGCCTCAGGTAGCTTTAAACAGATGGTGTAAAACCCCTTCTTTCCATGTAAGTCAGTCAGCGGACCATTTGAAAACACACACACTAACAGACTCAACCAAATTGCAAGAGAGAACTTGGGGTCACTGCAAATGTTTCCAGCATTTGCATCTAAACAACAAGCACTCTGATGACACAGACTTAGAAGAAATACACTTATTTCACTGGACTACATAAAATTGATGGAAAGAAATTAGCAGTAAAGAGTTTCCAGATCAGAGTTTGGCCTCTTGGGGGTAACAAAATAGATTCTGAAAGATGCAGAACGGCTTTTCAGCAATTGGGTACCATGCTTTGCTAGGTTACTTAAGACATTACCAGTAATGCATTGCTTAGTTGTACCCATGTATACCATTAAAGTTATTCCAGTGTGGCACAGAGTGAGCAAGTTGAAGTCAAAATATGCCAGCTGGAGAATATTAGGGAAAAATGTTCCTTCAATTTCCGCTTAATGTTCTGATAAAAATAAAGAAGCCACTCACTGGCACTGTGGATATGTTTACTTACACTACATTATGAGTACTCTTCTCTGACTTACACTGGCTCCTGCAATATCTCTTGCCATTTCCCATTCTTGAAATCTCACATATATTCCAGGAAGGAGCAGTTTATGTCCATCATGTTTCTTTTGCAGGAAAAAAGAAGGGAAAAAATGTTATTAACTGTAGCAAGATCTTACTGTACTTGTTTTGGGGTTTTATTTTTACAATAAAACTCTGTTAAAAGGAAAAAAATTATATAAACACATAATCCACATAAAAGTTTTATGGAGACAAAACCCTATAGGGCTCTTTTGGTGATTATATAAACACATAAGCCACATTTAGCAATGGTATACATAAAAGTTTTATGGAGACAAAACCCTATAGGGCTCTTTTGGTGTTAATTATTCCAATATGCAAATTAAAATTGTGCATTATTCATTTTTGTCAAATAATTTTCATTTGCTTTGGTGTTCTTATAATAAAAATCTGCCAACAGGGTTTCCTCTTAACTCATCTAAGGAAGCCTGTGAAGAACACTCTATATTCAACCCTCTTTTAGATCACTGTGGCTTGAGAATACTTTTAATCTCTTTTCCATTTATAACTGTACTGCTTGACCTTTTTGCAGCAAGGTGTCTTGTATATAAAATGTCAAAGAGAGGATTATAGACATGGGACAAAGATATAGTTTAATTAAAAAAAGTCCTGTGAGACTGAAAAAGGTTACTGGCCCAGATCACAAATATTTAATGCCAGATTACTATTTATGATGTTAAAATAACAAAAAAGGGTTTGTGGGTAACTTGTAATTGACCAACCTTTAGAGGTGCATATGATAATATTAAGCTTCAAGTAATGACTTTCATATTAGCTTGGAAATTAGTTTTTTAAATTTAAGAAATATTTTCTTAATGTTTTCTGTGTATCATAGAACTATCTCTACAACATGAAATAGGTTAATGGTTTAAAGTCTGTTTCTAATTCAAAAGGGCTCTGTAGAAAAGCATAAAATAAAGTGTGAGTTTTTGAAATTTATTCGCATGTTCATTATTTTCCGTCTCTGACATTTAAGCTTGGATAGCAGCTTGGGTTCAATACTGAATGAATGATTGAGAAAGACCAATTTAGATTTTGTTGCTGATTTGCCCCATGGAAACTGTGAATACATTTCCAAGCTGAACAGTCCTGCCAGGTTTCTCCACTTCTGTTCACTCTGTGTGATAATGAGATGGAACAATTATTTTTGTACTTCGTAAGCAAAGGGAAGGCCGTGTATAAGTATTCCCAGAAAGAATCCAATTTACCAGTTAATTTGTGAATCAAAATCAGTTCATGATGACTGGATTTTGGCTCAAGATTGGATATTAACAAAACAATGATTCAGCAATGGAGAAACAAGGACATTTGAAGCCCAGCTTTAAGAGTAGAGCACCCACAGATCTCCTTGGCTTTCACCGACAAACTCATGGAGGCATCAGAGAAAACCTGACACACCATTTATGCAACTACTTCAGTAAAGGTGCAGTAAATGCATTGTGTAGTGATAGCTTGATTTTTATTTTTAATATAGAACAATTTTTTGTGATTTTTGGTTAAACTCACTATATACAAGTTGGTAAAAAAGCATAGATAAATAATGTATAATACAGAATTTTCCTGGGTCTAAATATTTTTAGGGGAAAGTAAGAAAAGAGTAGAATGAAAAAATCCTTCTCCTGCATAGCAGTGGTAATAAGAATCTACTATAAATTAAATTTCCATGGTTGAGTTTGAATCTGAGCATAAATATTAAGGATATTATTAGAGAAAAATGCTACTAGAATTCCCATGAGAAGTGCCGTGTCACTATGGGGCACTCGGGAATTTCTAGTCTGAATGTAGAAAAAATCCTGCAAGTAAAGGCACTACTTAGTTATGTTCTATTATGCCAGCTAGCACATTTCAATAATAATGATAATGTAGCAAGTGCAGGTAAAGAGCAGGCTGGTAATGAGGATGAGGATTTGGAGAGCAGATTGCCCAAAACATGATGACAGTATTTACTCAACACCTTGTTGGGTGAAGGCATACAATAATTTTTATCTTATCGTTCTGAAGAGCTGGTAAAGGAAAAAGCAGATGTTCTAAATAAACCTGTGTGGGTACTGCCTGCTTGGAGAGCAGCACATACAGTACAGCTGGGATGATCCATCCCTGGAAGTGTTCACGGCCAGGTTGGATGGGGCCCTGTACAAACCGATCTGGCGGGTGGCATCCCTGGCCAAGGCAGGGGGAATGGAACTAGATGAACATAATGGTCCCTTACAAGCCAAACCATTCTATGATTCTATGATTTCAGAAAAAAAACAAAACCAAACCCCGCCCCCCCCCAAAAAAAAAACTGGATACCTGAAGTAATTGTAGTCTGATCTTAAGATTACACAGCATTACTACAGTAAATAGTTGTTAATACTTAAAGACTTATAAGTAAACAGAAAATGTAATATGGTGCAATATGGATTTTCCAGGATCATCACTATGGGTTTTTTTTAATCAGAAAATAAATTTTATAAACAAAGGAAACATTATGGATATCATCTAAGAAGAGGTAATAAATTAGGCACTGTGTCATGTAGAAATTGATAGATAAGTTACAGAAGATGGGCATTACCAAAGCAGTAAAGAAGAGAGGGAAATAGCTGTGTTGTTCTTGGGTCATTGTTAACACAGACATGAAAAACAAATTAAGAAAACTCTGCTTTTGAGTTCCTCCAGGTCACACTAACAAGCTGTGATTGATCTTCAGTATAGAAAACCAGACTATCATACATTAAAACAATGAAACCCCCAATATTTTCAAAGTAAATAATAATAAAAATATGAAGTCATTTGCTTGAAGGTCAGTGACAGAAGTTCCTTCTATGCTCTGCTGCCCTTCTGCTTCTCAGAACTCTCAGACTGTTGGGTATCATGGAGCAGAGACCTCCAATATCTACCAGTGTTCTAAGTGTCCATGTAAAATATTTATTAATTAGCAAACAGACCAGAACTTAGTGCCCAGACTAAGTATTATCAAGTTACTGTCATTCCTATGGGTCAATGAATATTGATTAAAACCAGAATTTTCTGCTGGTCAGTTTACACAGCTCCTACCCTGCTTTTTGGCAGTGGGTTATTTCATTTTTCTCATCTTACTTCTCCCATGTGCCATACAAACCTGGAGCCTAATTGACCACTATGGTGCAGTGCTTGTACAGGCTGAGCATTGTGACACCTGGTGCTGTGGCTCTTTTTTCCTCCTGTGGATCTAATCCTCAAAACCTGCACATTATATAAAGATAAGGACAAATCAAATGTTTATTTAATTACCATCATTTGCTGGTGTTCAGTCCAAAGTTTGGAGTGCACTTAAATATGGACCTGAAAACAAATGCCATGGATATTTGCATTCAGAAATATTTGGTATGTGTGCAGCTTTTAATAAATATTTTGTGGCAGTAGAACTCATTGGTGTAACTATTTATTTTTCTTGATCACAGAGCTGTATTCAAACATACAAACCCTTTCACTTTCAACATGCATATAACAGTCATAGAACCTGACCCTTTCCTCATCCTGCTGTACACTTCCTTTTGCTTTTGAAAGAATGTGAAGTTTTGAGATTATAAAGGGGAAATACATTTAGCAATACCAGCTACTGTGATCCTGTGTGTTCTGTCAAATGCCACCTATGCCACCAGATTTACACTTCAGATTCCTCACCTGTGTCATTGTTGTCATGCAACCATTTCCCATCCTGTGAAACATAATGGACTGATCCTGCAAACCGACAGGGACAGACCTCATGTTGACATCACTGGCTCTGGCTTTATTTCATCTATTGATCCGAAAGGCAATAACAGAAAGGATCATCGTGATCTTACATCATTACTCTTAGGCGCAGAGTTCAGATTCTGCCAGTTTCCATTGGACCCCAGTAGAACATAAACAAGGGTCTCCCATAGCATGTCAGCAAAAATTACTCCCAAATACATATGCTTTGTTCTAGAGTGGTGTTTTTCAGACATAGGGTCATGACTCTTGTCTAGGTTGCAGAGAATGACAGGGATATCCTTCAGTACCCTCCTTTCTGATCGTCCTTTTCAATTCTTACTCTGCTGGGTAAGACTTTAAAAACATGGCTTTATAAATTACCTATAAGCAGAATTTGGTGCAGTGATGCTCATTTGAATCAGCAGAGGGCCTGAAAAATTGGTCTTGTGATGAGCAGGTTGTTCATTCTCTGCAGGACGTGCCCTGAGCATCCTCCTTACGCAGCAGAGCACTTAGTCAGGGTAAACAAACAAACACCCAGGCTATCATTTCACATTGCAGTTAAACTAAATAAGGGTTTGCTTCCAGTAAAAGCAGGAGGTGTCAGTCCCTTTCCCACCCACTTTCTTCTTTCCTCTTCTGTGTCTGCTCCCAGATGCTTGATATTTTCTTCCTTTGCACTGCTCTGGCACTCATCTGATCACACAATAAACTGGGTCAACATGCTAACCTTGCAAAAAAAATTAATATTTTTGTGGCGGTTTTGCTAGGTTTTTCTTCTACAGCTTTAATGGGTTAAATTGGCCTCTTCAGCCATTCACTGAACATTGGCTTGGTCTGGTGGCAGTACACAGCTGGGCTTCAGTCCACAGTGTGTGTGCAGGGAAAGCAGGGGTACAGTACAGGGCAGTGGGAATCCCACCGAGGTAAAAAGGAGCCAGTACCTCTGTCACCACCACTCTCAAATATGAAGCTGAAGGCAAAACTTTAGAGTGCTAGACATCACCCTCAGTTCAGCTTCTGTTTTCCTCTCCCCTTGAATTCCCCTCAAACCTGTTGAATCCTCCATTTACTAGTTTCAAAAGAGGGTTCATTGGATTACAACTGAATATACAGAATATACATTTGAAAAGACACACAAGGGAGCAGCATAAACCCTCTGTCCTTCGTACATTTCTAAGGTAGTCATAACTGCATCCCAGACCCTAGAAGCCATACCAGGTAGCAGACTTAGACACCCGGTTACCTATAACTCCAAAGCAGGCCAGCACTTTGTGAAGTGCAAATTTTTGATCTGCAGATTTAAAAATTGAACACCTTTTCAGGCATGTTCACACTTCCTGGGCAAAACTCTTTTAAATTCTCAGGGCTGATCTTAAATTGCAAGCTGGTTCACTTGATTTGTTATGTGCCCAGTAGCTATTGACAAAGATATTATTCACTGTTCTAGTATTTTTTTTTTCCAGAGAAATCTTCCTTATCTTCTTTTGTCTTTCACAAGTACTACTTTCCATAATCCATCAGATTTCACATTATCAGATTGTTTGAAGATGTATGTTCAGATTTCTTTGCTTGCTTAGCAGTATGTAAACACTGGAGACCTCAGTTAGATTTATATGACAAAGGAAGTGACAGGATCTCTTTGACAAAGCTAAGCAAGGAGTCTACAGTGTTAGATTTCTGGAAGTTGTAGATTGAAATTAGTGCTCAGGACTTGTCCTCCACCAGTGACACAGCAGGTACACAGCGTAATTTACCCCTATGAGTAAATTCAAGATTCCTGTGGGGACTAAGGTAATTGCCCTGTTCAAAAGCTAAAATTTGTGTCTAGCAAGAATTTTGCCCCATATTTGAGAGTTGCCCTGCCTTTTCTGTGGGACAACATCCTGTCATAGAAGACAGAACTAAAAATCGTGATTCATTTGGTCCTTCTTCTTATAGCTGAGTAGAATTACATCTTAGTTCTAGGTGATTATACATATATATATAAAACATTAAAAAATAATAATGAGTAGGATGTTATTATAAATACAGAGAAGCATTCACAAGTTCAGTTGTTCACTTGGAAGTTTTAGGTATTTAAACAAATTATTAGGGACTAGACACATATATGGTATTTTACTGAGGGTAAGAACACAATTTGCCGCATTTCACAGTTATCAGATCTACAGTTTTTGCAGTGGCATATCTTCTCTTGGGGGGAGTTTCACCTTGAGAACTTTTTTACAGGCCATGTGAGAAAAATTGCTCTACCTGCATGTCACTAGAGTCTGTGCTCCTGAGTGCTGTAGGTTTACTGACAGCAGTATTGCAGATAAGCAGTAGAAGGTCCACAGTGGTGTTTTATGGCACAGTGCTATGGCCAATGTGTTGGCATTGCCATGCAGGTTCTACATGCACCTCCTTCAAATCAAGGCATCCAACTGTTTGTTCAGCATCACCTGCTACCGTGGTGGAAGTTTTCTAATACCATTAGCAATTTCTTACTAAACAAACTGAAAACAGACCTTAATATGTACTATTTTCAAGTTAGGTTTTGAAACCCATATGATCATCTGCTCTTCAGGGCCACTGAAGTCTTTCATGATGCAGCAATGTGGCTTATAATATAAGGAAATATATGTGAAAATATGTGAACAATTTATAGCATCACTAACCTTATTTATTGTGACATTACTTAATCTCAGAAGACTTCAATTTCTTTGAAATTATCTTGAAAACCATCATCAGGAATCATAGGTCCTGGGTTGTGGAATTCCAGAAACCATGGAAAATGCAAGAAAGAGTAAGTAAAACACTCTCAGTTTCTGGTATGCTCTGAGATCACCAGATTGGTCTGCCTGTTCAAAGCAGCTTAAAAAGGGTCAGATTTGGCCAGCTGGGAGTGCCTGCTATACTGTTCATATGTTTTAACAGGTGGCAGGGTTGCTCAGTTCTTCACTTTTCTGCTAGGAAGTGGGTGATGCTTGGAGGTACCCAGGGGGTTCCCACTGGGCTGGACCAGCTCCAGCACTCTGAAACTGCAACAAATAGGGTAAGGAAGAAGCATTTAGAAAATCAATCTTTAACCCTTGTGCAAGGGAGAGAAACAGCTTCCTTCCTTCAGGGAACATAGAGGGCAGGTGAACTAGGCTCCTGCTTTCAATCTCTTCTCAGTGACTGCTGGCATCTCAGAGAGACAGCATAATTGGTCCTCTCTGATACACTGGTATAAATAATGATAAAAATCATGCTCATTTGCTCCATAACTTAAGACGTAATTTCTACTAAAATGCATAAAATTCATTGTAGTTCTATTTTTATTATTCATGTTCCATTTCCGGAATAAAAGGGCATGGAGAGGGAGAGGGAGAGAGATAAATGGAAATCAAGTTAATACTGAGGAAACGTGTCAAGTAAAGTCCTTGGAAGCTTTCAAGCTCAGCAACATGAAAGAGTGTGCAGGAAACCTAAGAATTTAGCAAGCAAAATGACCTCACTTTTATGAGAACTCAGGTAGAAGAATATGGCTTTGCATTTGCCCTACTGCTGTTCACATTTCCTGTAGTTTTAGTTTGTTGTTCTTAATAATAAGAGATTATTGGAGCAAATAAGCAACATAAATTTACACCTCCATCTGTGTAAGGCAACAACTCCTGTGCAACTGAAGGGAGAGTTCTCACTCCATGCATTTGAGGACAGTATTTCCAGAGGAATCTCTCAGGACTCATCACTAGTCTTCAAACTGAGAGAAAATTACAAGCAAACATTCACTGTCAGGTGAATAGCACCAAAACGCTTTATAAATGAGGATTTCCATAGCCCAGGAATATTTAAGATTTCATGGTAATGTAAAGGATCTTTACAACATATCATAACACTCTTTTGATATTTATAATATTGCATAACCAAGGAACTTTAGGCTGTAGAACGTTTTTATAGTTTTAACAAGGTTATAAGTCAAATGAAATATAGTTGACACCCATTAAAAAAGTAATGCATGACTTTTTTAGCACATTTTCCATTCACCTTAAAAGACAATAAAAATCTGTCAGAATTTTACATTCCTTTGGATGCAATTTTACATGTCTGTTTAGAGGGAAATTTTGAAATGTTCAAAGCTTTCATGTAAAGCCTGACCTACAGGAACTCTACCCCCATAAAAATTTAGTAAAGCAGGTGTCTTCAGTGCCACTCATGTTTTACCTCACTTGAAAATACAACACCTGTCTGCCATGAGAGTTACAAATCTGTCAGGTTATGTAAACTGGGAAAAAAACCCAAAGAAGATGGCATCAAAAGGGATGCCTACAGTTTCTGAGAATTTCAGCTGCTCATTTTGTCTTCCTGCATTTTTAGGCTCTTGCTGCACAGTAAGGACTTGGGAAGTGCTGGTGTCCAGTTGTAGAGATGGTAAAAAGGGCTCCTTAGACAGCTAGGAATGACATTGCTGTCTGGGTAGCCCTTGGAACCCCTGGTTTCCTTAGGCTAAGGCTCACTAGCTTTTCCTGGTCCTTAGCAAGATCCAAAACAAACTTCCAGAAAACAAGGTAGTTTTAGATCGAAATGTTACCTGTATTTCAAAAGAGGTTTACCAAATATACATGCCCCTATACAGTTAATCTTATTTAAAAGTAATTTTCCAGGAAGAAAATTCTGAAGGTGCTAACCAACTCTCCTCAGACCTACAACATTGCAGTTAGTTGGGCTCCACTGGAAGAGTGACTGAGCAGTCAGGGATAAAAATAAACTACTGGTTCACAGGTCATTCCTGCTCACAAAGATCCAGGACATGCTGACCAAGCAGTGTTTGACCAATTAAAGTGGCTCTTCTGTGTTATTTTTATGAACTAATCCACTGATAATTACTATGACTACTAAATGAGTGTCAAAAGTTGCAGTGGTTTTAGTCTATGCTAATATTGCTACATTACCTGTCCTTTGTGCCTTTCAAGGTTTTTATTCCTTTTAATCTCTAGGGAACATGAGGAAGTGTTCTAGCTCCAATAATATTCAACTTTATATGATTCCCAGGATCATTTTTAACAAGCTCTTCTACCATACCTAGCACAGGGACTAAATGTGTTTACGTTGTTGATATCCTTTGCTGTCACACTGTGATCAGGTGCTCATGCCAGTTTCATTATCTTTTTGGTGGTTGTTGACGCAAATGATTATAAGCTGCAGCTAATTAATTTTCAGGGTCTAGCAGCAGTTTTGCAGAATTGATTTTTAGGGGCTTATTTTACAACTGCTGAAGGGACAGAAAACATCCTGGTATACCGTGGCTGGCGCAGTTCAAGGAGGTCCTAACAGTCCTTTAGGGTGAATTTTTGCTGTTGTCTCCTTCTCGACATGTTTGGTCTGCAGGGGAGGTACAGGAACATTGTGAATTGGTGATGACTACATGGAGCTGTGCTACCAGACTAGCTCTTGCATATCCATGTTAGCAATGATGAAGAGGTATGTTTCTCTCTAGGCCAAAAGCGAATTTAACTTCTAGCTCTGATTAGGCCATTGAAACAGGAGTTAACACCCAGACACCCAGAGCTGTGGAAGGGAGATTTGAGGTGCTCCTACTATGATGTGTGTTAGAAAACAAAGAGCTTCTGAGTTTGATTACTCTTATTCACTCTTTTCAAACCATCGCCTCTAGACTGCCTTTCCAGACAGACACCTTCTGAACAGAGAAGAATCAGGCTGTGTCCATAAAATCCAGTAACAGCATGGACTGAAGGGTTAGCTGAGTTGGAACTGTATATTGTGCATGACAAAAAAATTCTAGAGTAGTTTGCAATTTTTCTCCTGGGTAATATCCATAGGAGGTGTAGCTAGATGGAATTCACATGCTGCTAGCTTAAGCATTAACATGCTTACCATCCCAGTGCAGACAGCCAGAAACACAGACTGCTTCCTGGACAGGTGGCCACCAGTCAGACAAGAGAAGTTGTAATAATCTGTTCTTTGATCTTTCTGAGGTCTCCAAGATTTCTACTGCTTTCTCGTTTGGATAACAGTTTAAATAATGATAACATTTCTCTCTTGAGTCCTTCAGTTTCTAATTTCTAGAATTTCAACAATTTGATTTCTATCAGTGGTTTTTTTTTAATCTTTTGTGTATTTCACAGCTTTGACTGTAACTATGTAAAATAGCTCAAAAAATTTTTAAAGAACAAATAGACCAATGTCACACATTCCTGAATACAAAAATGGATGGTGGTTCATAGACATGTACAGCTCGGGTTCTTTTACCTCTCCTACCCAGCAGATATTTTCACTCGAGGTCAGGAACCTTCCAGGCTGACCTTTTCTTCATGATAAATAAGAGTATTGCTGATGTTGATGTTCCTCACCCCCTCCTGTTCAGTTCTAGATGCCCATCTGGAGTCTTTGGGCAAGAAGAGCTAATGGTTGGTGTGGCCAACTTTAGGGACATAAGACTGAGGGTCAGATGAGTTATGGCAGACACTGGTGGCACAGTAAAAAGTACTTGAGAAATTCTGTGTGTATAGTCTTCAGGAGATGACCATACCATGTTCATGTGTTTCATGTTATAGGGCAGATTCATATTGTTGGGCAGATTCAGATGTATAGACAGAACTGGTGATTTGCCTTCAAAGGTAGTCAGTTGCAATGGTCTGTTCACCAGATGTATTTTAGACAACACTTAAAAGATCAAATTTACCTAAAACAGCTCTTGCTTTTTATGTGGGAATGGCTGGCACGTTCACTGTCTCTGTGCCATCTATCTTTGTTTCTGCTTAGTATTTGAAATCAAACAGCTTATTGGCTGCTTCTGTCAGGTCTTTTCTTTTGGAGATGAACTAACGGAACATTTCTCATGGAAAGTACTTGCCATGGCAATTGTCACCTCCTCTGATTTGTAGCTCTGATTTGTAGCTTAGATAAAAGTCACATTTACTTACTCTAGGCCTTCCTTAGAGCTAGCCTGAAAACAGCCACAGAAGAAAAAAAGACAGCACCAGAATGGTTTGGTTTGGTTTGTTCCAGTGTTTGATAGAGGTTTTTCTGGAGTCTTGATAACTGCAGAAGTCGTAAACAGTGCAATAGTCAGTGTGATGCTAAAAAAGCAAAACTGATAGCCTATTTTTAGAGACAGTTTGAAGCTCACTTCGGGACAAAAAAGAGCTGGAGATCACTCTACAGCAACCAGTGTTATGTGATCGCACCAGATGCATAAAAGCTTTCAAGTGTAAATCTGTTTAAAGACTTTCCGTATGAGGAAAATATCATTTGGGAAACCTGGGTAAGCGTCATGGACCCTGTGGAATGCAGTCATAGACTTGATTTGGTGAGCTGGATGGCTGCCCAGCTATCAATAATTCTACTGTGGCCCAAGACAAAAACTGAAAGACAGAAGCTGCTATATTTGCTATAAGCCAAATGTAGTCCAAGCCATTAGAGCAACAAGGGAGTCTTTAAAGGCTTGTTTCTGTGGCTCCTAGACAAATAAAAAGCTTGAGATTCACCCAGAAGTTTCACCTCCAGTGTTCCACCTCCACTTTCCAAGTTTTTTTAAATTGACCTGACAAACAGGATTGAACAACTGCCTCTTCCAACAGCAGGTGGGCAGTCAAAGGCTATTGGGCAAGCAGTCCTCTGGCAGCAAAGAGGGATATATATTTGTGACTCAGAAATTCTTAGATAAAATATAAGCATCAGTAATTATCACTGAAGAGATTGTAGGAACTAAAAGCAAGGACCATAATTCTGGCAAATTTTAAAGAGATATAAGATCTTTGAAGAATTAATTATGTGTTTCATTTTTGTACCCTTTCACTGAAATCTTCTGCATATTTTTATTCATTGCACTGTTCCTGTACATTCCTTGTAGATTTGGATATGGTAACCAGGTAAATTCCATCTGATGCTCAAATCTTCATACTGGTGGTCTCTAAGGACCTATGAAGAATGAGATATTAGGATATAATATAATACAGTTTCTTACAATATAATACAGTGTCGCCCTGATTTTGTAAGACTTTGTTAAGCCTTCTGATGTTTACATTCTTTCAACAATCTTGCTCACACACAGTTCTGTAAATAACCTATGTTTTGCATTCTTTCATGGAGGTGGAGAGAATTGATGGACCCTTGGTCTGTCCAGTGGCATTGGAGAGGTGGCACTGTCACCCTCCAATCCACTGTCACCTTTGGAAAATTATAAATGTTGGAGTCAGAAAATAAAGGTGCTTCTTTTTTGTTCCCCTCGAGAGCAGCAGTGTCTGTGTCATCATTTCGGGCCTTATCACAACAAATACAGTTTTCATATTAAACAGAAATTCTCCATTTCCAAGATGTGCAATACAACAGCTTAGAAAACAATTTTATATGCAATACACATTAAGTGTTGGCTATTATAAATCAGCATATTCCAGTGAAGCCAAAGGAGTTATATCAGTTAACAGTAGATAAGAAATGTATTGGTCTTAAATTGAATATTAGTTTTTTAAGCATTACATGCATTCTTACAACACAGTCCAGCAACCCGTGTCTCTCCTGACACTCATATGGCCCCATGTGCCATCTAGTGGAAAAGGTCAACCTTAAAAGATACTGTCAGCCTGAGCTAGGAGGGTTTACAATGGAAAATGAAAGGGAAAATAAATACTAAGGAAAAAGAGAGTCTTCTACTCTGAAAAGTAACGCACTTTCACATGCAGCTATATTACAAGTAGGTGGATAGGAATAATATTTGACAGCTTGGAATTACTATTAAAATTATTTCCAGTATAAATAAACATTTTTGAATCTTTAACTGCATAGAAATCAATATTGTCTGAGGGACAAAAGGACTTCTTTTTCTTATTCTAGTGATTAGTCTTGATTTCATAAAGGTAATCTGGAGAAGGACAAAAAAGATAAAGGATAAAAATAGAAAAGTACATGTGGATCTCAGAATTTGAAGGAAGTAGTATAAGCAGTTGTTAAAATTGATACCAATTTTCCTGATGTCTGAAATACAAATGTAAAAGAAATCAGTAGAATGTAAACATAGCAAATTATACTACGAATTATTTAATTACTTAAAAAAAAAACCAAACAGGTTTCATGGGGGTTTTCATTCATTTTGTTTTCTCTCTCCAGCTAGTCTGCTCTAGAGATCTATTTTTTCTTTTTTTTTTTGTATTGTGATAGGCTATATCTGCTGCAAATCCTGTCTTTCTTCAGTCTTTCCTCTCTTCAGGAGCTGCTTACAGCTGTTTTTTCAGATCCACTTGCCTTATCTTAGTCTAATTTTCCTCCTTAGTCTAATTTTCCTGTAGTTTATAGTGTGTTTATGACTGCAGAACTAGTTTAACTGTATCACCTAGCAAATAATCCCTACAATATTCGTCTTCACAGATGCTTTTCTGAACCAATTTTTTCTCAACACTTAAGTCCCAGCATCAGCTCTTGCTGTTCTAGCAACACGGGGAATAGCAGTAAGCCCCCTCCATGGAGCTGGACATGGCAGCAGTGCTCCTAGCATCATGTGCTTGGAGAAAAGTTTACCTCCAGCAAAACTCCTATTCTGAGACCAGATAGGCAAAAACTTGTTGCTGTTTAAAGCAGAGGGAATTAAGATTCTCACAAACTAAATTCTGGGCAAGATATCAGTGTGTCAAAGTTCAGCACACTCCCTATGCCTTTGCATGCTTGAGTCTTAGATACAAGGTACGGGCTAGGAGAAATAGACCCATAAACAATACATTTTTTTCCTCCTCCTGTTGAAAAATCTCAAGCCTTCAATGACTGTGAGGTAAAAAAAAAGGCAAGAAAAGGCCAATAAAATAAATGTGGGTCCTAACTCTTCCCACTTAAAAGATCCATGTGTATTCATTATAGGTGTGGCTGCTGCAAATTCAGCAATAAGGTCAGTTTCATTACTTTTCACATGCTACAAAAGTTGAAAATGCAAAAATGTCAAAAACACAACAAAATTTATGACAGCAGCTTTAATCTCAGCAAATATATTGAGAATTTTGTGAGAAAAATTGTACTCGTCTATCTAAGAGCACAATCCTGTCAAGTAAGTCTCATCATTGCTGACAGACTTAGAGATGTGGGAACTTCTCAAAGAAAATATTTCCCAAAATATTTCACCATGGAAAGTGTCAGTCAGCCAAAAGAAAGAAGCTGCTGACTCCCTCCTCTTGTTTCTCATCTAATGGATATCTGACTAGGCAAAGTCATATCTATATGTCTTCATACACTATCATCAGAGACACTTGCAGAGGAAACTAGCCCTTCACTTCATTGTCTTCTGATCGTAGACAGGGTTTCCACCAACAACGAATACCATAACATGAATGAATATTTCTGGAAGAAAAAACATTACTGGAAAGTGTAGAATTTAAGTTATTCTAATTGCACTGCTAAAGCAGTTCTATATATTCTCTGGTTCTGCCACTCACTGCTTTAAAGGCATAGCTTTTTTTATGAGCATATTTCAAATCTGTGAAATGTGTATAGACACTGAAAACATAATCCTGAGCTGTGGAGATTCAGTGAGTGTGTCTATGCTGGTATTCACTGGAAGAGCTGAGAGATGATGAAGAGACATTAGAGAACTAAAGAGTTAACTTCCTCAAGTGCACCTGATTGGTGCCAATCAGGGAGAAAGACCTTCCTTCTTTCAGCAAACTGGTCATAAGTATGTTTTCTACTTGTGTGTATATACACAAACATCTATATCATCTATATCTATATCTATATATCTATCTATATCTATATATATCTCTATATCTATCTACAGATATATATCTATACATATCCCACACTTGCAGAGATTTTTCAGGTTATTCCAAAAGTGTGTTCCAAAGAAAACATGCACATAAAATATGGTGTATTCCTTTCCCTTTATAAAATGTTGGTACATGATGCTAATTTCTAATCCTAAAATCAGGAGGAACTTAGTACTACAAGTACCCATGCTCATGAGAGTGGGCAAGATGCTAGCCTATCATGAAATAAATCAGAATGAAATATTTATGAAATAAATCAGATATAACTGCATTAATTTGGGATAAAATAATTAAAAGAGAAAGTGTATTAATATTATGTTATAAAATTTTTGGCATGAATTTATTAAAACACTTCAGCAGTCAGAGTAGAATAAAAGCTAATTTGCAACTGGTTGTAATGGGCTTGAAATAAGCTTTAGTGTTAGAAGAAAGTTCAAATACAGTAGAAAGGAAATGCAATACAATAAAGCTGTGACTCAGGGGGCTGATTGGGATAATGAAATGCATTTCAATGAATTCTGATGGGTAAAGTGTTATTACAGAGGAGCTTATAAGTGAGGGGAATAGATGAAATTTGCCACAATAGCACTACACTGTCACAGTGGCTTTTATTACTATAGAAATTATTCAAAGTGTGAAAGGGTGTTCTAATAACTAATCTAAAGTGACTATCTCTATTTCACTGAGCTTTGTTGTTCACCAGTATCAAAAGTACAGGCTCTGTGTCTGCTCAGTGACAGAACTGCTAATGCTCCTTTCCTCCTGTCTGCTGTGAGTCTCCTCTGCTTGCTAAGACCATAGAGCAGACATTCTGCACTTCTATTAAAATAAAATCCAGGGAGGCTGTGGAAGTTTGCTGTTTTGCCTGCTCTGTGGGGGCCTCCTGTGGCCTGAATTAGATGGCTCTTTCACAGCAAGGCAAAAATAACTCCTCAGTTATGATTTGTGAGAACAGCAGGGCTAATGCCAAGATCAGAGAGCTGTGTTTTGCTTCCTGTGCGTTTGGAAACATTACAAGTAATATTTGATGAACTTTTAATTTATACATAGTTTCCTCAATGCAAATATGTACTTTCTTGTCAAAATTTTCATCATTTTATAAACCCAAAATTTGACTTGCCTCAAGATGGTAATTAAAAACACCCAGATTTTAAACTTGTATAACTTTTTGATAGATTTCTTCTTCACTCAACTAGGTAATCAAATTGAATTAGAGACTGTGGAACATTGAGCAATTACATAATTTCTTTAATTTCTCAAGTGTGTATTGATAATTTTACAAAACTCCTTAGACTTAGATACATTGAGTTTTAAAGAAAAATTGTGAATCTTTGCAACTTATGGAATGTTGTTTTAGAATTTCTGTGAATGGTGCTGAAGAATAGATGGTAGTTGAGAAGATAATCTGTAGTGCATTCTTTTAATATATTTAAGATAGCCTTGAAATAATTTTGCATCTTATAAAACATAAGATATTATCAATGTCTTGATTAATTGTGAACAGAATATCTTTTCTCATCATCTTTTGTTCTCCTTGGATTGTGTGTTCTGGGTGGGATTTTGCATGTCTTACAGGGTTATGCTTTCTTAGCACTCAGTGTATTTTGGGCATTGCCACAGTATAAGAATATGTTTCAATATTATCTGCTTGCAGACTTAGGATGTCTTAACCAATTTCCCACTCACTGGTGATTATTTCTGGTTCTGCTCTGAGAGGCTATCATGCACACACCCCTTCTTTGTGCCATTTGCACAATTTCTTTGAACTGGGAAAATATGTTTTTCGAAAAATACAGCCTCTTGTTATTTCTTGGGAAAAAGCCGTGCAAAGATCTAGTAGATGGTGCAGTCATGCCATCAAAGAGCACAACTAAAGAATAGTGATCTTTTGCAACAAATGAGAAATGAGCACCTCCAAGGTGAGGGGGAAACTCTAAATCACACCTGCTGCTGAAAGTGAACCCTCATTTATTAGTCCTAGTCTGTTTGCAGTTCATAAATGTTTGTCTTTCATAAGTTATTAAATATCTTGCCCCACAGCATGATTTGTAACACCTAATGACAGCTCATATTTTACCTGAGCAGCCTGTGAAGCATGTTGAGTTCATGCCCTCTGTAAGATATTTGCATCACATGTCTCCTTATTCTTTCTCACATCTGTTGAGGGCATATAACAGAAAGGGAACATAAGCCCCAGAGAAAGAGCACATGAGCTTCACAGCAGGAACTATTCCAACTGCCAACAAAATAAATCATATTACAGGAGGTAAACGTGAAGCCAATGAAAGTACCACTTGAGATGCTACTGTGAGTAGAATTGCTTTCATTAATTGTGTTTGCAGGCATTAGCATGTCATGGACCCTATCAAGGCTAAAACAAGGAGCATAAAACAGATGTGACAGACCACAAAATGCTATATGTTATATAAAACTATGAGTCCATAACTGAGGTTAGTCAATAATAGGCAGTGCCTTTCCCATGTGGAGTGAAGAAGAAGAGGCAAAACCCCCCCCCCCCCATCTTGTTCCTGCCCAAGAAATATTATTCGTATTGTGTGTGGATGTGTGAGAGCAAGGGTCATCCATTTCTCAGCTACAATCAGCCTTTGGAAAGTATCAGCCTCACACAGCAGGTAGCAGGTTTCAGCAATCACCATGCATCATGTGGGACTGGCTGTCAGTGGAGTGCAGGAAAGCAGCAGCAACAAGCATACAGGGAGGTCGCTTGCTGTCTTTAGTTTCTCCCTCCCTCCCTCCCTCCCTCCCTCCCGGGGACTCCACCCCCTCCCTTCTCTCCTGTCTGTTCAAGCTCTACACAGTCGATGTGCCAGAGCAAAGCAGCACAGTTCAAATGCATTCAATAAACAAAACTGGCCTAAAAAATGGTGGATGTTGAACAATCTAATACTTCTCTAAAGCAAAGGTTCACAACCTACCATGAGGTTTTTTTTGTGCCTCTATTTGATGCACACTCTAAGCAAGTCCATTGGGAAACAAATAGTTTCTAGTGCTCACAAAAGTAGAACTGTTTGAATTCAGCCCTTAATTTGTAATAAACTGGTCTGCATTATGTACCATGATCTGAGTTAATATTTCTTTATTCTAACTTGAGAAGAGTGATAGTTGTGATTGCAGGCTATCAATAATCAGGTAAAGCAGTTAAGCAGTTGTATTGATGGAGAGTCAGAGGAAGAAGCTTCACTGAGATTGCCTTGATTGCTCCTGGCTCTAACCATGAGCCAAAGGGATTTCAAGGGAGCTAATGTGAGGATCTCTCCCTTTACTAACTCCTCCATAATGCAGTATGTCAGAATCTCTCCCTGGTAATCTCCCCATGGGAGATCTGCATCTTCATTGCTCCCTGCCTCATTCTTTTCCCTTTGGAACTCTATGATGCTCCTTTATCCCATATCTGATCCAACATTTATTAAAGAAAAGTTCTACCAGAGATGAAACCTTATCTTCATTCCTCTCTATTCTTTCCCATTATTAGAGATACCCTCTAAATATCACCATAAGTCTAAGCGAAGGAATAGGGAGTAAAAAATATACAAGTGTGAAAGGGTTAGGTGAAGAGGGCCAAAGCAGCCCACATTGTTGAAGATATCGTGGCGTTATTGGCACCTTTAATTTCAATACTGTCAGCGCCACTGTTCCTTAGAGCTTCAGCAATATCATAATAATGATATATTGCATGCCATTAGTACAAACAAAGCAAAACAACAGCTTTGCAATACAGAGCCATGAGCTAAGTAACATCCGCTTATATAGAGATGTATGATCTGAGTGTGATCTGTTCTTTTCAAATGATTGTACTCTATGTAAGAGCCGAGCTTGATTATTTCTAAGAGAGCAGAGAGGTAGAGCCTTTCCAGTAACGAAAGAGCTGGGAGCTGCTGCGGTGCGGCGGATCCCGGGATGCCCAAAGAGCAGCGCCTGCCCGGAGCGCCTGCGCGCCGCCGCCACCAGAGGGCGCCGCAACACAGGCTCAGCGCCGCCGCTCCCGCCCGGCTCCCTCCCATCCCGCCTGCTCCCTCCCATCCCGCCCGGCTCCTTCCCATCCCTTCGGGCTCCCTCCCATCCCGCCCGGCTCCCTCCCATCCCTACTGTTCCCTCCCATCCCTCCGGGCTCCCTCCCATCCCGCCTGCGCCCTCCCATCCCTACTGTTCCCTCCCATCCTTCCGGGCTCCCTCCCGGCTCCCTCCCATCCCTTCTGCGCACTCCCATCCCTACTGTTCCCTCCCATCCCTCTCGGCTCCCTCCCATCCCTACTGCGCTCTCCCATCCCGCCTGGCGCGCTCCCATCCCTCCTGCTCCCTCCCACCACTGGCGGTTCCTTCCTATCCTGCCGCTCCCTCCCACCGGCGGCAGCTCCCTCCCGCTCCCGGCGGTCTGTGTCCGGCTCGTTACCCCGGCTCTGCTCTGCTCTGCTCCGCTCTCCCGGCCCGGGGCTGGGGCGATGGGAGCCGCGGCTCGCCCGGCGCTGTGCGGCACCCAACGTGCTGTGCATCCCAGCGGGCTTGAGGTGGCTGCAGCCGGGAGCGCCTTGGGTGAAATTCCAGCAGAGACTAACGTGAGACCTCCCCGGCTGTTTTCTACGCCTGAAAAAATGTTACGAATGTGTCAAATCGGTGGTGAAAGTCGTCCCGCACAAAGCTGCCTCTCTCTCGAGATAAGGCACGTGGGGTTGGGACGTCAGTCACTGGGAATGCTTTTCTTTGGAAGCTGAAAGCCGCATGTTAAAGGAAACAATAAGCGATGCACTTGTAGAATGATGTAATAGAACACAATGTGAGGTTGATTTTTTTTTTTCTTTAACCGTCTGAAAACCTTCACAACTTCCTGCAAAGGCACACACAGAGCAGTAACTAACTTAACAAAGACCTGTTCCTATAATTCCATGTCAGAACTATTGCCAGGAAAACTCCAACACAATAAATAAATAAATAAATAAATAAATAAAATAAAAATGCCTCCGTGGCCAGCACATCCCCTCTCAAATATTATTGTTCTCTATTTTTTAAATTACATGGACTGGTTTCTTCCTAATTGCCAGTCAAAGTAACCAGCCAGAAGGGGTTGTAATTTAACATCTTAACATCTCAGATAGGAGCTGGCATCTAACCAGCAGTCTGAATCAGTAAAGAGTTAAAGGAAAAGCTTCAATGCTTTCCAGAAATAGGAGGGGCTTAAGCAGATGTTTAAATCTAGATATGTCTGCACGGGTCTTGCTGCTTTTGAGAGCAAGAAAGCACAGAAATGTCAGCCCTGGGCGTGCATCTCCATCCTGACAAGAGTGTTTTGGTCCTGAGAGGAGTGTTACCAACTGAGTTCAGTATTTTACAGGCCAATCCAGTAGGAGCACTGAATGCCTGCATAAATGCACATCCCATAGGTTTCACTATAGAGGTATGACTAATAAGTGAAAGGAAAGTTTTCTTCCTGACATTCAAAACGTAAATGGGGCAGTTTTCAATATGAGAAAGAAAGATACAAGGAGAATCCAAGATTCCCTACTTCATCTCAGAAAGAATAAAATGTGTCTTTAATATGTTTTAGTGCTGTGATCATTATGTGATTATGTTGGTTGGTTCTAATAGAGGCAGGATGAGAAAATGGCAGCTTTCTTAAATGAATTTTCTATGAAAAATTATTGCTAGATGCAGTTCTGACAGGTATTCAGGATCATCCAATTTTTCTGAAAAGAGAAAAAGAATCCTCTGTTTTATAACAGATATATCAGAACCAGGAGAGGAGAACTGGAGAAAGAACCAGATATTCATTTGATGCAGGTCAACAGTTAGACACATTCAGTGGGCTTCCACAAGCTAAAGAAGGAGCTTGGTATCTTGAGGAACATGGATCAGTACTGTCAGTTGTCATCACCCCAGCTCATCGCTCTTTCTCTAAAATTGAAATAACTAAATGCTTGATGCATTATAGAGGGATTTGCTGGAGGAGGAAACTTTTGTTTTCCTCTAATAGTAAATGATACCCCTGAAAAACTGGATAATTAATCAAGCCTGTATAGCTGTGATACTGTATCATAATAAGATTGATCAATCACAGGGTGTACTGCGATGGAGACAGGTAAAAGAAATTGATTACTGACCTGAGCATATTAGGAAGTTTTGGTATACTGTGCTGGGAACAGTATTGGTATACTGGGGAACCTTATCACACATCATCTAGTGAAAAATGAAAAAAAAAATAGCCCTATAGGAGGTGAAAAAAATTGGAGTGTAGAGAGGAAAAAGATTTAAAAGAAGACCTTTTTTTTTTTTTTTTTTTTTTCCCTTGGCTATAGAGAGTAATGTAGGCTGTAGCAATTTGTTTAATAAGGTGTGACATGTTTTCAGATCTAGCTTTTAGTAACTTAGAAGTATAATCATCAAGATTTCCTAATCTTCTAGTAATTAATGGCATTCTAGATGACAGGTCTTGGAGAAGCATTTCCTGGAAGAATGTAGTGGGTTTTTAAATGAAATATTTGGTGAGATGAGAAAAGAAATTTGAAAAAAAAATTGTAATGAAGAATGAAAGTGAATAGCAACAAGGTGAAAAAAGATTTTAGCACCATAATTGTCCTAAAATTAAGAGAGGTGAGATATAAAGAAAACCAGAGACAATACTTCAGTAAATACTGATTTACTTCATGGTAGATCAAAAGAGATTTACCATTAAGAAAAAGGAGCTTTTCGGGTAACAAACATCAAAGCATACACAGGTTTAGCAATCCAGTGCACACTTAGCACACTTTAGAAAGTGTAAAGTGGGAACATATAGTAAAAATAACACTAGCATAAGGTATTCTCCTACTGCCAGATCTGCTAAGCAAATAGGAACTTCATTTTGCACCAGCTGCAGCATCCAAGTGGTCTACAAATGTGCCATCTGGTCTGCAATACATAGATTGTGCTCTAATAGTATGGCTGCCCCCCACTGTACCCAAGTATGTAGGACATATGCTCCACTCCATTACTTAATCGTGCATTACCTTGCATCTGTAGGCATTAATTTACAGATTTCTGATACTTTTTTCTTCAAATTAAAGGATTAAATTTTCTGAATTTTCTGTGGAAACACACTTGGATTCCAGTTAAACATTGCAACGAATCAAATCTTAGTTGCAGGCCCCTTGTTATTTCTGTTGAATTAGGCACGTGGATCCATGAGCAGGTTCCTTTCCTTTGGCTGCTGTGTTATGCTAGGATCTGCTTTGGGGTAGAGTAGAAATGTCTCAGTGGAATTAATAGAGGTTTTCAGGTGGATTGTACATACATCAAAGACAAGAAAGAGTGAAACACTAGACGCTGAAGAAGTTCAACATGCAAGTTCAATAGGAAATACCTAGGTTAGGGTAGTTTGTACATCAGGCTAATCTATAGTTGGATACATTGATATTCATATAATAAAAAATGATTTAGTGAAAAGTTCTTGAAATCAGCAAAAGTAGAAAGGAAGAATTGCTTTCTGATTAAAGAATTCTATGATCCTCTATGTTGTTCATAATTCGGCTGATTGGTGAACTCTTCATGTTGAGATATTTTAAAGTAGTATAATAATTGCAGCCAGGCTTAAATTTTTTAGATATTTTCTTTTAGGTGTTAATGGTTTGTTCATAATTATGTAACTGTCTCTTCTACCAAACTATGTACCAATACCATGTTTTATTGTTTTTCAGTGTATTTTAGTCCCAAAGATTTAAAATTTCATGAGACATTGGATATAATTTTGTTCTATATACTGAAATATTTGATTTTTTTAAAGGAATCCTTATTTTAATCCGCAGAGTTAAAGTTTTTGAGGCTACATAGTTCTTGTTTTTATATTTTTTGTGTACAGGAAAAGTCAGCCTATGAGTTCCATAAGCTCCTGGTGGACAATCACATTCAGCAGAGGCTTTGTTGTGTCAGTACTTCTAGTTCCCACTCTGATCATACTGTCTTCTAGATGGCAAATGAATGTATTCAACAGAGAAAAACCTTTTAAAAATAGCTTATCTTTTAAACTCCTTTATTATAGCAAAGTAATGGCTATATTAGCATTCTCTAACGTGTCTTTAAATATGAGAATATCAGTATAGCAACGTAAAAGTCCTCAAAATAGCTCTGTCTGCTTTGGCATTAACTGCTGCAGAAAACCCAGTCTGTGCCAGATGCACCCTGGAGTAAAAGCCCATCTTTCCTCTCTCTCATCCACATTTTTACAAGGTTCATGACAAAGATTTATGTCCCTTTTGCATTGCAGCATGCATTCATGCAATATGAGGACAACATTGAAATAATCTAGCATGTAACAGCTAATAATGGCTAACAGTATGGACAAATTTGCACCTAAACCTACTACCACTTCACATACTAATCTTAATTAATGGACATTGGGAAGGTATTTTAATATACACAGCTATCTGCCTCTTTAATTGTTGGAGAGGTAACCTGTGGATTTGTAGGAGACTAGATGTATTCTGAAAGAAATTTTCATTTATTTTTTATGTCTATCCTAAACCAAAGCTGTTCTTTGGAAATGTGCGTAGGGAGGACAAACTTATGTCAGAATCACAGCACTGGCTTTGCTTTAATCATGTCCAGAAAGCATATATTTACTTGCCTATGAAATTATCTTGAGTTATCAATAGCATGATGTGACCAAAAGTAAAGAAAATGAGATTGTTTGGTACTGACACACAAATTACTTTGGCCTATAATAAAGTAATTTGACTGAGGTCATCTAGACAATTAGGAGCAGGAGGCAGGAGTTCTACTTTGTTCTTCCATTATTAGACTTCTTTTGAGCTGAGCCTATCTTCCCAAGATTCAACAGGACTCATTTTCTAGGTGGCTGTAGAAGAAAATGGGGAGCAGCTAACAGTAGCATCATTTTGCAATGTATGCCACCATATGGAGACAACATAATTCATACCTTAGGAAGATTGTACTGATCATCAATATGATTACTTCAGTTACATTTACCTGTGCATCATGAGGTTGGACAGCTCACTATCAAAAGTCATTTTGTCTTGAAATCTCTTAGCATAATTTTAGCTTTTGTTCTGGTGGTTTTTTAATTTTAATGGAATCTTTTGTATTTGGGCATTTATCTGCCTGTCTGTCTCAGGCCTCAATTAAGTTTAAATATAGTTCTTGAACTGGTGTTTCCAGTCAGAAGTTTTACAGGAACCATGATGACAGAAAGCTTAGTTCTCATTAGGAATTACAGTGGCCCAGCAGCACAGGTCATTTGAGGATGCTGATGCAGAAACATGGGATTAAATCAATTTTATATTTCCCCTTAATATCCTATCATAATAATCTTCTTATCCCATATCATTAAATCACATAAGAACTTAAGATGACAGCTAAACACAATTAGAATTTCCTAGAGGATATAGCAGGGCATTGGAATATGGCTTCAAATAGATATACAAGAAACATGTTCCTCTTTGAAAGGAAGAGGAGTCTTTTCTCCAAGTGTCCTGCAGGGATTAAGCAATTCACACTAGAAAGCCCTTGGTGTAACTCCCTGTGCAACCAGGAGTGTTAGTAGGTGGTCCAGGACAATTCAAAGTCATTATGGTTGAGGCCACAGCTTTGCAGTGTTATGGATGTGACATCTAAAATTTAAAATTGGGAAAGAGAGATAATTTTCTAACACTATTAAAACTGACTAACTTCATATACAATATGTGACTAATGGAAGAGAGAGGAACATCTTGGCCCTTCCAGTCCTCTCCTATTTTTAGTAAGCGTGCATTGCCCTTTACTGTATTTTGATTAGCCATTTTTTTAATGAAGGGACAGAAACTTTCTCCTATTCATCAAAATAAACATTATTTTTAGGGTGCAGAGTTCTGTTAAAAAAGGCGTCCTCATAGACATTCATAGGCTTAACAAGATAAATTCCATGTTTATTTGTAAAGTTGTTCAATTAGCAGTCAGGAACATACCTAGGCCACCACCAAAGAGACAACAAGTATTTTAGTGTTTTGGTTCTTTAAAGCATAGTGTTACATTCAAATACAGTCAAACTGTGACTGTGTTTCTTTTACTAATGGTTTTAAAGCATAGTGTTACATTCATCTTCCATTTTCTGGATAATGCAAATGTTGTATAGGAATGTTAGTCTAACTAAATGAAAAGTATATATACGCTGGGTGCATGTTCATGGTGATACCTATTTCTTAAAGATTAAGGGAGCCTTGATTCTCATTGATATAATCTATTATTGATTCCATTGATGGCTGTCAAGAAAAATATTTAAAGTTTCCAAGCAGTCCTCAATAATGGGAAATGAGTTCCAGAAAAAAGTTAAGGACAAATAATTGAAGTAAAAAGAAAAAAATTCTTCTGTTGTTTGTTTACTGTTTTAAGTTTGTCACACCCTTAATCCATTTGTTGTTCTGCTAATTTATGTCTAATCTCTTCCTGCCGCTTGACTCTCTTTTGCCAGGGTCAGGTCCAATAAAACCCCTGCATCTCTTCATCTTACATAAGATGAAGATATCTAAGACAAAAACGTCTTTCTGAAATCCCCCTTTGCTCAGCTGCCACTTACTGATGAAGGCATAATTCCCTCAAGGTCTCACTGGAAGACTTTCCATAAGAAAATTATTTTATGGAGTACTTGTGTGGCTAACACATTTCAGAAGCCACCAGCTAATGAGGATTTATTTATTTGCCTCCTCAGTCCCACGTCACCCAGGAGAGTACCAAAGCATCAGGCAGTCTCTTAACTTGGAGGCAGAGGAGGCAAGGAGGAATGTGACTTGTTCTCTCAGGACTCTGAGTTTTCTGTAGGGATTCTGGGTTCTATTCAGGGACCACAGCTGTATTTTATGCAATGCCTGTTTAAAGAATTACTCAGTAAATTCTCTGCTGATTTGAATTTATTCTGCTTTCATTTTTTTTCCATATCATAGAGAGGCACAGTCTTAGTATTGGCTAAGCAGAAATGATGGCAGTCTTGGAGCTCATAAAAAGAGTATTTATGGGCCAAAGTTTTCAAGACAGCCTACTTGAAAGACTGAGAATTTAACTGATAACTTTTTTTTAAATCTTCATTTCTATTTTTTCTCTCCATACATTTAAAAAAGGAAAGTGTGCTTACTTAGATTTCATTAGAATTCATTGCTGACCTATGATTTGCTTGATCTGCAGTGTTGGATGATCCAAATGTGTCAACACAGAAGATTTAGCCAACAAAATGGGAGTTGTGGGACGTGAAATATTGGGGAGCCAGTTGAATAACCTAGCCAGAGAATGTCCCCATCACTGAAATTTGGCAGGCACTCAGGTTCTTAAGAGCTCTGCCGCCGCTGCAGGTCCACACCTACCATCTCTTACAATGACAGAGCCTACATTTCAAGCTGGTTTTACAGTTGAAAGCTCTCTTTCAGCTGTAAAATAACCTGTACAGTACACAGAGAATGTGCCATTAAGAGATTACTCATTCCTTCAAAGGCTGAAACCACTTTTCTCTCACAGCCTCCTGCAGCCCTGAGTCAGGGGAGTGGGGCTGAAGTGTATTCGTAATGAAGCTCTCTCCCCGCGCAGCCCCGGTGCTCATGGTCACCACTGGTGACAAGCGCTCCGTGCTCTTCCTCCCGAAGTGCATCCATCCTCATCAGCCAGCGCTGAACGCTGCCCCAGCCCCGGGGACGCAATCAGCTTCTGCTGCCTTTTCCTCTGGTTTATCAAGAGATGGCAGCAAAAAGCCATTTAACCTTTGATCTCGGTGCTGGGGCCTCTGTCTGTCACAGGCTCGTGGCAGCTCTAGCCACCCGCCCGTGTCCCCCCGGGGTCGCCGCCACCGCAGCCGGGAGCGGGGAGCGGGGGTGGCAGCCGGAGCAGGGGCAGCAGCGAGCACATCCTCAGGGGAGTCGCCAGCTGTGCGTGATGCGAAACCCGAGCACAGGAGGGACCAGAGCTGTCCAGCAGTGAGCACATCCTCAGGGGAGTCGCCAGCTGTGCGTGATGCGAAACCCGAGCACAGGAGGGACCAGAGCTGTCCAGCAGTGAGCACATCCTCAGGGGAACCACCAGCTGGGCGTGATGCGAAACCCGAGCACAGGAGGGACCAGAGCTGTCCAGCGCCAGCGGCCAGCTGCGGATGGGCTTCCCCTGAGACAGCAAAAGGCATGCAGGAAGGGGCCGGGCATCAGGTGAAAAGGGATGTGTCTGAAAATGAAGAGAAACTAAGTAAACACATTGAAGAACCACCCGCCCCCCGCCCCCCCACTCCTTTCACCACCATGTGAAGAGTAATTCTTTTAGATGATGTAGACCTTCACCTTAGGTTCATTATCGGAAACAAGGCAACCTCCAGCAAAGAGGAGAGAAATGATGCATCTGACTCCATCTTATCAGAAGGCTAATTAATTACTTTATTATACTACATTATTCTGTGCTATATTACATTACATCTAAACTGACTCTGCCAAGCACTCAACTGCACAGAATCTCATGAGTGTCGGCCAACAGTCCCAACGTACACACGCTTGGCCCTGATAGGCCAAGGAAACAAAACACCATCACTCTGGGTAAACTATCTCCATAATGCATTCTGCTTTGGCACAGCACAGGCACAGCAAATGAGATAAGAGCTGTTTTGATCATTCTTTTCTCTGATTCTCCCAGGTTCAGAGAATGTGAGTCCTGCAGTTCATGGTGGTGGGATTGTCCCTTTATAAAAGGGCCGCATGTTTCTATCATGATGCTGTGTCCAAGGTGAGGGATACAGGAATGAACTTTCTGATTCACTGTGGCAAACTGACAATTCATTTTCTGCAGTGACATTTGTAAGAGCAAAAAATTTGTAACATAACATGTCAATAGAGACAGCTAGGAAAAATATTTAAAAATTAGACATGATCAGAAATATAACAAAAGGCTCAATTTAATTTTTTTTCTTGTTAACTTTCTTGCTTAAGATATGAACAATTGTCAAAATAATTTGATTTAAACTGGATTTTAAAAATATTTACAGTGTTCATTAATGAATTAATGGCCTCATTTTTGAGTCTTTCAGGATGCTTTCAGAAACTGATTTCAAATAAAGGTGATAAAGTCAGCTGCATTTCAAGTCAAGGCAAGCTCTGGGGCTCTCCATGTTGCTGCTTACTTTTCAGTGTCACTGAGGAACTGTCAAAAAGTATGAAATGGTACCAGCTGCTTAAATCATCCAGCAGCTCAATCCTTTTTCAGTTAGAGACAGAGAAAATAGGAAATGTACATGGATGGAAATTTGGGGTTCAAGAGGATGGAAAGAGCAATATACCATGCAAGGTGAATCCACCTTCCTTTCTCTTCATCCTCTCCTGTGGCACTGTAATTGCATTTTAACAAATATTGGCCAAATTCCATTTTCCTGTCTAGAAATATGAATGGTGATTTTTTTTTTTCTGCTGGTGAAATAGAGTCTCTCCACAGCAGTTAGTTTCAGCATACCTGAAATTAGAATTTGGTCTAAGTAGTAACACCAAGCAACAAATAAATGATTTTTTTTTTTTTTTTTTTTTGCTATATGGTAATTTATGCTGTGATTGATAATTTTATAAAATGCTTGTGTTGGTCATCTGTGATGACACAAAGAATAATTCTGGATCAATAAAATTTGATATAATCAAAGAATTGTTTCTAAATTACCATCAAGAAATGTGATCCAATTAATTGTTTTAAATGTCTTATATTTACTCTCACTTTTACATTTCTTAAATCAGCTTTAATATCAATCAACAAGATTAGGTTAAGAAGACCTAATGAAATTAGATTAGCAACAGGACAAGTGAATAAACATCCCCCAAAAAGCATGGAGGATTAAGGATTATTGAGAGCATCCTCAATAAGAGGATTGTTTCCTGAGGTATGTCTGACATTTAGTGAAAATTATATTATCCTTTTAATTTAATACATGACATAATGTTTTCTCTTCCTGCCTGGATGCTGGAAATCTAAGAGGTATCTGTAGAAGATGCATGTGTGAGCTCTGCTGCTTTGGGTCAGTCTCCATGTTTATCTCAGACCATCCACCAATGATATATTTAATTAGTTGAAGCAGTCTTAAATGCTTTATGTCATGACATCACTAATGAAATCACTAGTAGAGGAAATAGAAGCTTGACTTCAGAGCTCAAATGCCTGAACCCATAGGGTTTTGACCATCAATAGGATTCTAAGGCTTCCAGTGATAACAAATAAAAGCATTAAAGGAAATAATTTTGTGAAAAAGACATCACAGGAAAATTAGCTTTCTTTTGTATTCTTTTTCAGTCTGAGTTTTTTACAGCACTCACTAAGGAATGGCAACTGGCTGAATGATGCTGTATCATTGCATTAAAATTCCAGCCACTATGCCACAATCCTACTATCTATGTATAGAGAATTTGCAAAATCTCTCTCCCATGATCCGCATGCCCCTAAATTGAAGAGCAGGGATCAACTATTAATAGGTCAAGAAGGATTTTGGAGTATAGCATATGGCAGCTCACATATAATTTCATAATTTTCCAGACAATTAAAAAATCAGTAGCAGCACAAGTTATACTGCAAGTATAATATTAAAAAATGACAGAAAATAAGCAGCTGATTCCTAGGTTGTAACCCTGGGACTTCATGACTTCTCTTTCCTTGTCCAGTGGAGTTACTGTGAGTTTTCCCAAAAATTGGTTTTCTTTACTCCACGTAGGACTTTCCCTCTACTTAAATGTTATAGATTAACACAAACCTCTGTGTGAAATATGGGCCAGCTTAGAACTGCAAGGTAGTGTGGTAACTATAAACTTTCCTTTTTTGTTGTTATGTTTTTCAGAATAACAGTTTGAAAGATCATATGAACAGTTTAGGCTACCATGGATCAAATACTGCAAACATGTATTGATGACATTCCTGTGGGTAGGACAGTTCATTCTTCTCTCAACCAGCTATCATTTTTACTGCTCTTGAGCTTTATTGCACAGACATAGTGACTGCATTTACGAGTGCAAAGCTGCTATATCAAGTATCATTTGGAATTCAGACAATTCAGCAACTGACATGATGCTTTCAAATAAATAGATATGTCTTATGAAATGTGGTGTAATGGTGATTTGCAGGACAGTTAGTTTTTTATTCTTGTGGTAAAAAAATAAGGTATAGAAAATTTTTTTGGTTTTAGTAAGATGGGAAGATCTAAAGTTTAATTAATATACTGTCAACTTTATTTGTATTTGTTTTAGGCTATGATGCATTCTATGTAACTTCAGAAATTGCAAAATATATTATGTGAGAGGCAGAATGTGAGAGGAAATTTCCACAATGCATGTAATCATGTATTTCATGCTATACTATCAACACAAAATTGAGAACAAGTATTTGAAGAGCTAATCATATGGGAACACATACTATGCTTGCCTGCGTGGTAACTGTAGGATTTCAGCAGTGCAGACATAATTTTAAGATAAAATAATCAGTATATTGTCAAAAATTAAAACAAAAATCAGATTTCTCTGAATTCATCCAATGAATTTACTTACTTCACAATATTTGTGTAACGTTTTTTTTTCTAGAGTAGTTACTATTTCATTTCAAGGAGCAGTGGTGTGTGATACTGTTATATGATTGTGGTGGTGCTGAGGTGCTACTGCCTTGTGATTCTGGAGACTACTGCAGCTCCTGGTCTACCAATCCAAGCCAGGACTGAGAAGAGACTTCAGTTCTTAATTGATTTTGA
The DNA here is from genome assembly GCF_017590055.1 of Onychostruthus taczanowskii. Classification (NCBI taxonomy): domain Eukaryota; kingdom Metazoa; phylum Chordata; class Aves; order Passeriformes; family Passeridae; genus Onychostruthus; species Onychostruthus taczanowskii. The sequence continues at coordinate 3,364,866 of NW_024504566.1, forward strand.
TATCAGCCTGTGATAGTCTTGCCTACTTAATGCAAGATAAACAAGGCAGAAAACAGGAAAAGAGAGTTATATGACTTAAGGGAACAGCACTAGAGCTCAAACTGGCAGTCACAAGCCACAGTGGCAGAGTCTGAATTATCATAACATCTATTTAAAATGGATTAATTTAATCCAATTTCTGTCTTATGGGAAGATACATATTCAGGAATAGTATTTGAAGATAATAACTGAAATTGTTCCCACTCTCTATTGAAGAAGCTATCCTAGCAGAATTCATTGGAAAAATGTGTGTGATAAAGACTGAATTTCCTTAATAACCTATGCAAAATTTATTAAAAAATACATTATTTAAACATTGAACCTGCCACAATTTTTTTCTTTTTCTCCATCCACATGTACATAATGAAAAAGTGAAAGCACTTAAGTAAAACTATACATTAACTGAAAACAGATTACTTAGACGTCTAAGTGCTGCAGGACCCTCAAAATAAAAGGTTCTATATGAGATTTTGGGAAGTGAATTTTTGTTTCTTTGAAACAATCAGTGTTAAAAACTAGAGGCAAAAAGTCATTTCTCAGTACTGTTTTTTCTTAGTGAACAGAGAGTGAAATAGGTACAATAGAGACCTATGAATACTTCATGTCTTCCTTTATGTCATCAAAAATTTGCCAGCCTGAAAAAGAAAGCTGAAATTATATCAAAAACAAAACATGCCCCTACTGTGTATCAAAGAAAGCAAATTAATGATATAAAATTGACAAAAGATATATTAGCTTTTTGGTTTCTGATCCTATTCACATCTATGTACCAGTGAATTCCCTTTTCAAAGATTTAAACTTCAGTGATGCATTTTCTTGAAGTAGTTATGGAAAAAGTATAACCCTAAGTGAAACATTTTAAGGAAAATTAACTTTTTGTTAACAGGCAAAGTCGGCTTAGTTCTGAGATGGAGCAATTTATAAAATTGCATGGTTGAGTGTAAGAATGATGGAATACAAAATACTACCTTCTCCTTTTTAGTTACTCCCTTTTATTCTGCACCACTTTTTGTTCAAGATGCTTTCTCCTTTCTCTGAGAGAATGTCTAGGTTTTCTGGCAGGGAATGACTGCCCCAGGTCACTCCTGAAAGTGCTTACAAGGAAAGTGTGGGAGGCAGTACCCCCTTCAATCAGGAAAAACCAAAAACCTGAACACTTTGGATAGAAGCAGCTCTCCTCATGGTGAAATAGGACAAAGCTGGCCAGGTCACTTGATCAACCGATCGTTCTTCCTGGCCTATTTCAGAATATGATGAAAGCAGTCATTTTCAGGGGATCAGATCCATTACCTGGGCCCTGGGATACAGAGTTCACAAGCTATATGCAAAATAAGGAGAAACCTTGCCAGCTATGACCTTTTCAACACACCCTCCAATTGTTCCTCAACCCCCACAAATTTTGCCTTAGAGTAAACAATGTAGGGTTTGAATATAGGGTGAGAAAAAAGTCTACTAGCCCAGTAGGAACATTAACAAGTCAAAATTTAGGGGAAAGTGGTAGGTTTAAAGCTGGAAAAAGGTAGGATAATTGGACAGTGGAGGAATTCAGTTGTCTGTGTTGCCAGGGCTAAGTTGGTGCAGCACAGCTCTGTAACTTTGACTTGGTTTCACTGAGAAAATTGACTTGAATGTGGGTGCTAAAACTGTGCAAGATAAGAAAAGAAACTCATAGAAGTTAAAATTTTGCTCTTGCAGCAGTTAGCAGGAAGGGATTAAATGAGGAAAACACTTCCTTGAAGTATATAAAATTCCAGGAATAGAATATAAAATTAGTTGAAAACTCGGCAACCCTGATGATCAGCCCATTTGATGTGGAGACCAGTCCTCTGTGACATGACTGATGACTGCCAGCCACTGAAGATGCATTGAATGTCTCATTAAGGTTGTGAGAATATAACACCTAGTTCTGTAACTCATTAATCTTAGATATATCATTTGTATCAGCCAATAAATAATTGCACTGCACTCTTAAACTGGCTATATTCTGCTTGAACATCTCCTTGAAAGTAAAAGGTGGCTGAGGGAAGTGCCCAGTGCCATTTTGCCCCGACTTGGGTGTTGTCCCCAGAACTGAAGCCCATCCCTCTTCCCAGCATCCCCAATTGCAGCCCACACCAAAAACACCCACAGACCCTGGCTGTGCAGGAGGAGGTGGGGGAGACACAGTGGTGCCATGCTAGGCTGTGTCTGTCCTCTCCTGTCAGAGGTTTTTTCACTGAGTATTTCTCCAAAGATTTTCCCTGCTAAAATCTTCGGGGTCTGCAAATAAAAGATTCTTAAACTGTCTGAAAATCAAAATTGGTAGGAAAAGGTCTGAATTTAAAAGGAAGTTACATGGGTTTGAGCCTCTAAAAAAAATATTCTATTTTATTTCTAAATATGTTTATGTGGTGCAGCTAGGGGTAAAGAGTAACAAGTAATTGTAAAGTAGCCATCCATGACCAGCTAATTGTTCTTCAGTAATAACTCTCAGTAGTAGTTATTTTTAAATACAAATTGTTTTTGTAAATGTATATGTTATGCACGTGCTCTAAGTTTCACTGATTTATATTAATTAAATGTCACATTGTATAAATTGCTGTCTGTATTTCCCTGAATAAGAGAAATTAACTATACGGCACTTATTTGATATATAGAGGCGTCCATGTAATTTTTCTTGCAGATATGTTGAAGGAATAACCCATAATATAGAGAAGACCAAACCCAAGAAAAGAAAATAAGGAAATGGGCAAAGGTATAATAGTCAATTTGTCATATTTCAGTTAGCTGCAGAGAACTGATGGCAGTTTTTCTGCAGATACTTCATGTAAAAAAGTAGAGCTTTCTTAGATGTGATGATCCAAGTTTTGCTCTTAATTACACCATGGTTAAACTTTAACTCCATTACCTCAATCAGTTTGAATTACATGCTACTTACTCTAGGTATTTGGAGCAAAAAAAGCAATTTATCATAATTCACATCGCCTCAAACTTCTTGCTTGGCCTCTATGACTCTGAAAGCAACACCGATATTTTTTTGTATGAGAAGGGTAAACATTTTTAAAACAGGAAACCATTCAGATTTTTTGAGAGTGTACAAATGAATTTCAAAGAGAGCAAAGGCTTTTTTTTCAAGTGAGGAAAAGTGGCAAGAAAGTGAGGGAGCTGTGTTCCCCACAAGGTGTTTCATGAAGTGATGCTGACCACAGAGCCTGTTCTGCCTGTAGCAGATTGTCAGGTAAAGGAATTAGGTACTTAATAAAATCCTTGAAAGCCTCTGTTGGTAGTCAGTTGAACCAGAATAAAATTATTTTGAGAACAGCTGGATTTGGAGCAATATTTTGATTGTTTTTGTCCTATAGGGCTCTTACTACAGTAATATTCATAATAGCTGGGCAGATGATCCTAAGTATTCCACTGTATTCACACTTTGGATTCTTGGAAAATAACTCATGTAGTGAGCCTTTTTGGTGGGAAATGTCTTGTCTACGAATGCCACCACAGAGTATGCATAAGCTGGGACCCTGAACTCTACAGCATCAGGATTTGTTGCATTCTTTACAGAAAACATTTATATCTGCAGCCGGTCCATGTGCCCAGGTCTTCTATTATATCCAACTCAAATTAAGTTGTTGTTCTGTAGGAAAAAGAACACTCAAAACCATTTTTTTATCAAAAGAAAAATTAGCTTGGACAGTAAACATCATAATTTTTCTTAGAAATAAATTGCATGGATGTATTACCTTAATTAGTGCTATCATTATTTCCAAAATTAAGAACTAAATAAAATGTTTTCTTTGTAATAGAATTAAAATTTTCTTGAGGATTAATATTTTCCACTTAAAAAAAAAAATCCTCTTGATAGAAATACTTTATATAGAGTATGTAAATGTTTTTCTCAATGACTTTTTTTCCCCTTCAAAGGACCTGACAGAAGGACTTGGAATACAGTCAATCCTTGAGCATAGCAGAATCCTCTTGTATTTTCCAAGATGGAAAATTACTCTTAGCAATTTGTTTTACCTCCATATTTCTAGAGCTTTTCTGGACCAGGTAAATTGAGAATCATGATCTTAAGTTAGAGTTTTGCTTGTTATGATGATTTGATCAGATCTTAGCCATATTGGTAGGAAAATAGAAAAAATCTCACTAGTCAACAGAAAGAAAACAACTAGTCAACAAAAGAAACAATTACTCCTACAGAAGAGCTTCCTTGGGGAGTATGGGGTGAGCTCTCAGACATCAGGTCACTAGAACCAGGAATTATAAGGCCATTGGAAAAAAAATCCTTTATTCAAAGGAGAAGCTGCTGAAGTAACTAAATTATTGCTAACGTGGAAGGTGATTACAGCTCAGCTGTAGAAACCTGCATGCCCTTACATCACATACAAAGATAAAACACCCAGTGAAGGCAGTGCAGGTGAGTTGCTGTCCTGTCAGTCTGAAGTAAGAGCTGTGAAGACGGGCACAGACAGAGCAGAGATGTTGAGGAGAAGCCTCCTCTAGAGATGTGTGTTCTGGAGCATGAGTCTCAGTCTGAGCTGCATATTCCTACAGCTAAAGAAAGATCTGTCTCTTGTGTACACAGGTCTGACTCCAAATCACTTGGTAAACACTATTTCAGGAATTACCTCAGCATAGCACATCTTACTTTTTGTTTGAAACTGGTTACAGTAGAAGGATTTGATTTATCCTATAGAAGCTGTTAACACAACAGGTCAGTGATTTCCTACAATGAAAGGAGAGATGTATTTTTTTACACATTTACCACTCACAGAAATAACTTGGTTTTGCCACCAAAATATGAGTAGGCTCCTGACATGTTACATGGAACTGCAAAAAGAAATATTATGTTTAAAGAAATCATGAATTCAAGTCTGGAAAAGTGGATTATGCATTTATCCTGGTTATTAGATGTAGAAATTCTTAAGAGTCATATACCAGCTTTGCCAATGAAGTTTCAGGGCAAACAAAAATGGATTGCCATAATACAATAAATCTTTGAGTCTTGATGAAGATTTTATAACCTTCTCTATCATAAAATTAACGAGTACTCTTTACAACTATAACACAACTGTTTTATGGTCAAAACAAAATTAACAAATATCTATTAAAAATATGAACTGAATTAAAATTTTATCTTGAATTGCTGTTACAAAGTCATTCAAAGTCCAATAAAGTATTTTCTTTGGCTCCTATTTATGATGATTCAGTGCTTTGTCCAGAAAAACTTACATATATTTCATGCCTTTAGACTTACAATGCATATGATTTAATAGACAAAATTGTTTAAATACACAACGTAAATGTTTATATAGAACTGTTTTAGCTGTCCTCTTCCTGTCAGAAATACAGCAGCAAAGTACTACAAGTGTGCTATTCTGTATTCATTAATAACTCCTTTCTCTCCAAATTGATAAACATTTAATAATGTTTCTCTGCTGTTCTAACAGCCAGGCTAACCCTCTGGCACCACAGAGAAAGCCTTCTGAAAGATTAGAGAAAGGGGAGAAAACCCACAGATATTGTTACTTCGTTTCAGTCTGACCATAATTCATTTTTGGTACTGTGTTTGGTCTGCAGGTAGGTCATTCTGTCTATCTTTCTCAGCTCCAGAAAAATAGACTCAGGTTACAGCCTTTCCTTGCTTGCATGGTGTGTAGAGAAGTGTGACAGCATAGGGTGCAGGAATAAGCAAAAGAAGTAAAGGATAAGATTGATTTTCAAAAGGCAATCTGTCTGAGGCTTCCAAGACAGACAAATTGGTTTCCCCAGAGTCTGACCTCTGTGAAATGTTAAGATAAAAATGTTGGAAAGTACTGGAGCATAAATGCTCTTCTGATCTTAGGCTGTGTAGTCATGATCCAGACCATCTGCTGGGAGCCTTACATCTATCACTTTCATTGCTTTATATTAAAAAAAAAAAAAAAAAAACCCTGAATTTTTCAGGTGTCATTGTAAAGGTGGACACTAAAAATCAGTTTTATTTTCCATTCTTGGAAGGCTAGGTGATAGTAAGTAATGGCCAACTGCTGAGGCATTGTATACTGATGAGACATAGGGAGAATCCAGTACTTGGGACAGTGACTTATATTTTAATAGCTGACTGGCAAAACTCAGCTCTGGCCAAATCTGTATCCTGTCTCTGCTGCATTGCACTGTGACTTCACTGAGTCACTGTCATTTTAAAACTTTTTGTTTCAGAGCCACTAATTGACAGCAAATTTTCTAACCTGCCTGGTATTAATTCAAGAGAACAGCAAAGCATTTGTGCATGGTAATTTCACTTATAAATGTTTCTATTAATTATGGTATCACCAAGAATAATTTTTTATAGCACTTCAGCTCACAAGATGAAGACCGGTTCAAAAGTCCAATGCATGCAGTAAATCAGTTTACTTGCTCTAATTGTAATAGTTTTATGGTAATATTCGAATAATTGGATTTATAGGTCACAATTTAGGACGTGGGTGGTTTGATATCATCTGACATCTCATTTGAAGGACCAAGTTTCTCACTAAATCTTTAGTAATCTTTAAGCAATCTGCAAAATGAACTTTTCAATATCTACTCAAGTAGTCTTTGTAGTTCAGAGGTAAATTTGTGATTAGCATGGATTCTGGTTCCATCTAATTAAATATTAAATATTTTAAAAATATCTTAGTTAAATTTGAGACTCCTTTGAAGAATTATTTTTAAGATGTCACTGTATCTTTTACCCTAGTTTCCTTTGATTATTGCTTCTCAGTTATAGTTTCGAATTGCTTAAAATAAATGCAGGTCAGAAGTTTGCTAGCCTGTTATTATACTGCAGCATTGATTGCTAGTGATAATCCCAGTGGTTTTAGAGTGACTTCTAATTCATGTGGTATCTAAGTCTATTTTGATTAGGTGCTTGGGGACAATACAGGCTAAAGGGGAAGACGAAATATGAAATGACAGTTTAAGAAACACAGTCCTGTTAAATGCAGATCCACCAAAATGAGCATCACTTCTTCATAGTCTTTGCTGTGAGTTGGAGTCTCCATTCAGTAAACCCTTGTTGAAGAATTGTGAAAGGTTTGACAGATGAATTGCTGAGGTAATTACTTAGTTCCTTTCCATCTCACTAGCTTTTTGTCTGATAAATGAAGGCTTAAATTCTGGTTTCAACAATTCTAATCTCAGTAGCAGAGTCAATTACAGTAAAATGCCTATATATTTTTTCCAGAGTCTGACCAATTTAAGATTCCTTCCCTCCAGTTGTTTATTGCCTAGGTCAAGAAATAGCATATGTATGATAAATCTATCCAGTCACAAATGATAAGAAAATGAAACTTTCAGTGACCAGTGCATTTTTAGCTGATGCTGTTACCATCTACCAAATAATACCTTAATTCTGTTTTTAAGTGACAAGTAAGTACAAAATGAAAGCTAAGAGAGAAAAATACTGCTTTGTATAAATATCTCACAAAAATAAGGAGAGAGAAGAGCCTCTTCTAAGAGAAAAAGCTAACAGCTAAGTTTCTAAAAACATCTGTTCTTGGCACAAGAACAGATGTTTTTAGAAATTTAAGAAAAAAGAAATAGTATACATGCCAATGTCATGTTTTCCGAGTATATTATAGCATTTCAGTCAGAAATTCATGATAATTTTCTGTCATAATTGCAATAGTTACAGTGTTTTAAGTGTCTAACGTCTCTATTTTTGACATTATTCTGTTATGATCTTCTTTTCCTAGCTAACTATTACAATGCAGTCAGTATTCATTCCGTATGAACTAAGGCTACATTAAAATCTCATATAGTACAAATTTTACTGTCAGATACTGAAGAATGCTGATTGTCAAACATTTCATTAAATTCAATACATATCTCATGTAACTTGAATATAAATGCCATGTCTAAAGCTAAACTTTTCAGAAGTGTTTTATAACTCAGTAGTGCTCTTAATATCATGTATCAGAATACGTGATATATAAAGGAATTAACAAATACATTCTTTCCTGCACATGTTATTTCAGTGAAAGGCTTTCTTTTCTGCATTTTGTTGCTTTGGAAATTAAAGCTCCATGAAAGCCCAGTTTAGCACATTAGCTAGTTTCCTGAAGTTTGATTAGGAATTGCTTTCTATCTTTGCAGGAAAGACATTCTTTATGTTAAGCAAAGCACACATTTCAGTGTCAAGCTTGACATTCTTCTTTTAGCCCTTTGATATGTTAAATAAAATAGAACTCAGACTGCAGTGGGTAAGGTGTTTTTTTAAATTTCCATAAACAGAACTGGCTTATGTCTTACAGTCAAAATGATCCTGTCAAATCCATATGCCTTTCTAAAGCTCAGATGTGATTGCCACAAACAAAAATTTAAAACTGATACAGAATCATAAGGTGATACTTGGTGAGATCACTGTCAGTGTTCACCTTTCACTTCATTGTAACCTTAAATGGGAAACAAAAAGTCACTACATATGTATCCAACGGGAAACATCAAATAATCAGTTAGAAAATAGGAAATTCTGAAGACATACACTCTTTGATCAACCGTATTTATTAAAAGGAAGATTCCTGTTACAATATAACTAAAGAAATAGGCATGCCATGTATATTTGTAGCCATACATGGAATAGTCTGTGTTAGGATTTGGGAGCAAAGAAAATAAAGAAAAAAGGTAGAGTTCTTTGCACATGCTCTTACAGCTTTAATACAAGCTAAGTATTTAAAATTTTAGACATTAATTTATTACCCCTTTTCTAGGGGCTTTTATGCCCTTTCTGATCCCTAATTGTCTCTGTCTAATTTACTAGAGGCTAACACACTTGTGTAGGGGAAAAATAACACTTCTAAATTCCCCCAGCTTCTTAGAATGGTGATTTTGAACAGTGTTGTCTAGAAGAAACATTTTTGTACTCTTGTAGAAACTGTATGTAGACAAAGAATGAAATTTTTTAAAAAGTCACAGTGTACTAGTGTTCCAAATGAAAATGAGGGAAACCCGCAGTGCAATTGCTGTCATTGCACTGAAGATTTTGTGTAGTTAGGACAACAATGTTCTCTGTTGTTCCTTTAAGAAGGTGGTTATTTTTCAGTGTTTAGCATTTTATTTCTTCACTTGCAAAACTGCCACTGTGTCACACAAGAAATTTCATTTCTCATTACAATTTCAGCATTAGTACACATTAAGTGTTAGCACACACAGTTAAATGAGTGTCATGTTTTTTCAGTTGTGAGGGAGTTTTCAGATGTGAGGGGTCTTCATTAATATAAAGCACTATGTTAGACTAGGCTGCTATATAGCACGTGTTTTCTTACTCCTGGAAGCAATATATATACACAAAAGGAAGTTCTTTAGAGGGAAATCTGCTGCTGTTAGTGGAAAACAACAAGATGTTCACCTGAAAAAAAATGTATCCCAACATTACCGCACATCCAACAACAATCCTTCTATATGCTTATATAAATAGTATGTTAAACTGGAAATGAGGTGGGACTTCGTATTTGCAATTGCAAAGCCTTCTACATTTTAGTGAATGAAATTTTGCAAATATGCTAAGCCTCAAAATTACTCACAAACATCAATTTATTCATGTAAAAAATGCATTGACATCAAAGTATGAAACATACCCTTAGCTCTCTCTGCCTCTGTCCTAACTTTTGAATTCTCAGAATACATATATCTAATGATTTTTATGCTGCGCATTTGTTCTTATAAAATAATATAAAATTATTCATATAAAATAATTTGAAATCAGTAGAGTCAAATATTGCAGGTGAGCTTATGATGGACATACACATGCAGCAGCAGTGACAGAAAAATAGAAATAAAAGAGGATAACCATGGTAATGTTTGCTCAGAATAACAATTTCTGTGGGTTTCCTAATGTTTCTTTAATTAGAAGTATAAGATGCATGACAAAAAACTACAAACATATATGCACACACACATGGACATAGAAACTCTTTCTGAAAAATGTGAAGTGTTTAGAGACCTAGTTTTCTTCTCTGTGTTTTTTAAATTGTGTTTTCATATTTCAGTGTTTTGAAAGGTCTAGCTTTTATTTTAAGCAGAATATTCACTTTGTTATCTGATTGCTAGTGATGTGGCTACTTTTTAATAATATATATTTACATGAGAGATGTGGAAAGAATTTGACTCAAAAAAAAATCCATTAAGATCTTTATTTTACAAATCATAAAATTGTTAGATCTTTGTATTTGATATATTTTAAGTCCAGAAGGGAAAATGGAAAATTTTGGTACATAAAATTTGTGAGCTGGTTTAACACAACGGACGTAGCCATGAAAGGCCTAAAGAAATTTAAATATGGGAGTTTTTCCATTTTCAATTAAGAATTTGTTAATTCCTTGCTGTCATTTTGCATTGACTTGTGGACAATGTCAAAGTTGTCCCAAGGGTTTCTCCTAAAATGGAACAAGTAAAAATGCCTCGACTTTTCTCATTCTCTGTATAAGCAAAAAGTTACTTTCCTTTTATTGCTGCTTGCATTTGAGATCAGCACCAAGTACCAGAACAGAGAGGAAGAACTGAGAGCAGGGCAAGAAATCTCAAAGATCAGAAATATTTCTGGAAAGTTTTCAAATGATTGCATCTCAGGTTTTTAGGTTTGAAATCATTACACACGTATGTAACTACATCATACTTTGTTTCACAGTCTTATGCCAGGTCTCACAGGAGGTTTTTTTTTACCTCTTTCTGGTGCCATAGCATCCATTTACAAGATTCTCACACTTGCAAACTTAACTGCTGTGTAACTGTTTTGGTGAAAAACATTAAGCCTACTCAGAGGTTTTTGCAATCTGTGAGACTTAATGACAGACTTCCAATACTTGACTATGTTTGACATTTTTTCTGAGAATTATTTTAGACCAAGAGCTGTATTTTCAGTATCCAGAACTCTTTTTACTTGGTGAAACTTGGTTTTGAAAGTTATAAGAAGAAAAAACATTAGTCCATTTCAGGCTGGTAAATAGTTACAATTTGGGTTCTGAAGGTTATTTCAGTGTTTATAAATTTGGGGGCAGAGGGAGGGAAGAAGAAAAATAATAATTCTGATACCTCTAAAAGAATTTAATGGAATTATGAGTGAAAAATATATTTTTATGTTATTGAGTTTCAAGGTAATTGGACAAAAAACCACAGTTTCTGTCTTCATATAATTATATTCAATGACTACTTAAGCTGGGAGTCCTCCCTCTAGATTATTTCCCTGTGAGTCATATGTGAATTCTTGGTCAGACTGTACTGAGTTTTCGTGGTCTTTTGTAGCAGATCATCTTGGCATAATCCTGGGCTCAATAACAAAAACCAGTTAACTAAAGAGGAGAGTGAGACACTCACAGAGTTTGACGTGGGTAGGTTTCTGGAGCTGGAGAGGAGCAGCAGCTCTGCATGTCGTTCTGCCGTGCTCTGTGACACAGCCCTACAATTCTGCAGCCTCTTCTGGCCCCTCTGAGTGCCCTGTGTGTGCTCCTGCCCAAACAGCACCTGCACAGAGACATTTGTCCAAAAGCACCGAGGAAGTCAGACTGTGTGAAAATACTCCAACCTGCCTGTTTCAGAGAGGTTTGATACAGCCTGAAATGTTATCTCGTAAATTGTACATTTTAAATAAATCACCAAAAATACAGGGATAGAATGAACACTTTAATTTAATTGTACATTTTAAAAAAACACCTGTAAGATTGCACCAACATGAAACTCTACTAAAACTTTGAAGAAATTGAGTAGCAATTAGTTTAGCTAAAGAACCATTAAGATTTTCTGAGGCTAAATCTGAAGTGTTTAAATGAATGAATAGCAACACCTTTGCCACTTGAAGTCAGTATTTCATTGCTCCCAAAAAATTTATTTTTGGGTCACAGATGGCTATGCTATCCAAAACTTTTGGATTTTCATTAATTTCTATGTTTATGAGGGTGAGGTGTGGAAATGCACGCAAGCCTACAAAGAGATTGCCTAAAAAGAGATTCAGTAAAAATGTGAAGCAAAAAGGCCAGATATAACTGATTGGCATTTCTGTATATTTATCTTTGAGAGTCACTTTAACTGCTAAAGAACAGAAATGCTGATTAAGTAAGAGATTTCAGAAAATTACTGAAAGTCTCTAAAATCTGATTGCCCTACAGTGCCTGTGCCTATTTCCAGGATAATAAATCCTTAAACACAGTGAAAGTGATGCATTAGAGAGTGTCAAAATTATCATTTGTTCCAGACAAGCTGGTAGTGAGTGTGCATATGTTATTAGTATGTGGTCTGTTATAATCTGTGAAAAATTACTTTGTGAGCACAGTCACAAAGGAGTCCATCCAGTAAAACATCTAAAAATGTTATTTTTTCTCTCTTCTGTGGATGACAAGAGCAAGTCTAAAATCAATGAAAAAATCCAAGAAAGAAAAGTCTGTTCATATTAGAAATAGTCCTAAGAGAAGATTCTCTTTTATTCTTAAGCAAATTTTGCTATGCCCAAAAGTGTTGTATGAAAATATTCAGCATGTAGCCAAATTAACCCCAAATTTAATGCTATTCATAATAAAAAAATAATATAATAATATAACAGTTACAGTAGATCAGAAAGCATAGACTAGTTGAATAGTGGATTAATATCTTGGAGATTTTTTAAATTTACAGAAATATAAATATTATTACAACCCTCTTGTTATATTTCCACCCCTTTCTTATAAAGACATTGTTAATGCAAACTTAAAGCAATCAGTATAGCAGGTCATTCAATTAGAAAATAACAAGGTTTCTTTTCCAAGACCATCTATTTTACAAGTCCACTAAAAGAAAAAGAAGGAGGCAACATGGTTAATTAAAGACTTGGGCAAAACTGTTATTGTGAATTATTTATTTTCTGAAAACTGTGCCTTAAAGAGTACCAAAACTATTAGAAAATTAGAAGATTTGATAGGGACAAAACAGAAAGATCAAAACATTTTAAAAATAGCAAAATAGAATAATTTAAATAGTTTGTTTTGAATTTAGCCAAATACATTTAAAAAGATTACACAGGCAAAAAATGTTAAAACTTTGCCTTGGACTAAATTAAGCACTTAGTTGAAACATTTTTTATTTCCTGTCTGTGAGAAAAAACACCGTTTCTGTTTCAGATTGGCCAGAAATTCACTTTCTCATAATAATTTTTTATTTTAAATTTGTATAGTTAAATGTCCTGGCTTCTCCCATTCTTTTCACAAGGAACATCTCTGAGCTGATAACACTGAACTCTTCTACTGAGTCCACTGTTGCAGCAGGACATCTAGGGCTGTTGACCCATGAGGAGCGGGTACATCCGAGATGAACAAAAAACAGGATTGACCCAGTTTTAAGTTCTGCTGGGCTTGTTGTTACAGTTCTCCATGTTAACATCATGGCATTAAATGTCAGCGGAAAAGGAGGGAGGAAGAACCATTCTGGGGGAGACCAAAGCACCGGCACACATCTGCAGCAGGCAGGGAGGCTACAAGGGGTGAAGGGAGCAGCATCCAGCACCAGTGATGCCACTAAGGAAGCAGCGCTTGGCCAGAGGTGCCACACAAGGCAGGCAGCAGAGAGCCTGGCTCCAAAAAGCCTGGGAAATGCAGATCTGCAAGAAGCAGCTGGAGGTGAGGTAACAGCTGCTCGGTGGCAGAGGGCAGATATCCATCAAAACTAACAAGTCACAGAACTAATTAAATTCCCAGCTGCTTTTAGGCAAATGAGTAAGATCATTAATTAGGATGGCCTTTTTCCCATCTCCGCTGGTCAGAGGGCACTAGCCTTTTGTTTTGCATTCAGACTGTACTATGAGAAACAATCTCTCTATCTCTGGAGGAAAAGATGCTTTCAGAAAAGGAGACTGTGTCTGATGTGATATACCATTATTTATATTTGGAGGGTGTTCAGAACTTCCTGTGTACAAAGGATTCTGATCTCAGAAATTCTGCATAAATCTCTCTGTGCCTTAGCATCATAATTTAAATAAAAAACCAACAAACAACAAAACCACCCCCACCCCCACAAACCACAGCTAAAAATAAAGGTGAACAGGAGAAATTAGGAGGTTTTCTTTCTATTTAATTTTTAGTCACTGTTTTACACATGGGCAAACAACGACAGCAACAAGGCCACAATCTCACAGAGAAAAATATAATAACTCTTAGGTCATGGAATTCTATTTCTATTTGGTTGCTTGAATTTGGCTCAAGGATAGTTGCATTTTTAGCTGCATAGTAGCACAATTTCAAGAGCGCTCACTGTGGGTGTTGCCAACAGCCTGGTTGTTCAAGCAGTAATCTGTGAATGGATTTGGAAGTTATTCCCTTCTAACTTCAGCTACAGGCTAACATGGAAAAAACCCCCAGCTCTTCAGCTCACAGCTCTGGCAAGATCTATCAGAAGTAGAGCCCAGACCATTATTCTCACTTAGCTTTTTGCCTCCTGTGCGTTTTGCTGTTTCACTGTCCCTGGTCGGAGTTAGCCCTGGATATACCTGGGAAAGGGGTTCCTGGGGAAGGAGGCATCACCAGTGGCTGGAGCCCAGTCCAGAGCAGACAGGCTGTGCACTGGTACCTAGCAGAAACTCTCATGTTGTGCAAGGAGGTACTCAAGGAGTTTCTACAGGTACTTTAGCAGTTGAACAGTGTTAGGGAAAAAAAAACCAAACTTTTTTTGACTGCTCTGATTGCGCCCATGGATGTAGAGACTTCAATGCTTCCCAGTTTTTGTTGGTTTTACACAATTTTTGTCTTCATCTGAGCCCTTACTTTAACCAACACATGGAGGTAGGTTTTGATCGAGTTCTTTAAACACTTTTCTAACTTAACTCTACAATTTGGTTTTATTCCTTTTTGAGCTCTTTAAACACTTTTCTAACTTAACTCTACAATTTGGTTTTATTCCTTTTTGAGCTGAGGGCTCTCAATAATTAATTTCCAAACTTTTGTATTAATTTTCTAATGCATTTTGTTTTGGACTAAGCTAGGGGCTATTGCCTATTAACCACTCAGGGGATACACTCTGTATCCATGTATACCAAACTGCATTTAACTATTTAATGCTGTACAATAGCATAAATGCAATGATATCTTTCCCTCAGAGGTTTATTCCATCAAAATTTACAAATAAAATTAATCTATGAGGGATACTTTTCTTCCCTATGCAAAAAATGTCCAAAATTTTTTAATGAAGAATTTTTACATTTCAGTCTAGTGATCTATAGCTGGTTTCTGTTCAAGATTTACAGTTCATGACAACACATGATTTATTTTTCATAGCTAATACTAATAGTACATCCATTAGGTTTATAGAGAATTTAAATATGATAGAGAATTTAATATAATAGGCATAAGCCATGCTGAAATTTATCTGATATTCTCTTTGGAGCTGATAACTCCGTATTATCCATGAATTTAGTCAGTTTCTTAATTAATCTTAATTTCTTAAGCACCATCACATTTTCACTTTACAAGTCACATATGGACTGTCAGCCCTTGAAAATCTCTTTTGTTCATGATCAGTCACAACATGGTGATATAGCAGAACCAGAGGTTGAGAACAGAGGCAGCATACTTCAGGGACTTCCTGACTCATAAAATTAATTTCTTTTTCTTCCCCTGAATATTAAACAGCTTGAATTTAGTGTATTATGAGCATGCCACAAATCTCATCTTTTGTGGTGGCCCAAAAGACAGGATTTTGAGACTCATGTAACATACTCCTATTTATTATCTTTCTTGCTTACCTATTTATTAAAAATAGTTCAGCAATCTTTGTGTGTATTGCAATTTGAGAAGATGGCAGAGTATCTTAGCAGTACAACAGAACTTGCAGGTATTAGAAGCTTGAAGAAACTAAAAATATGAAACCAATTAATCTTATAGCCACTTTAATTCTATAACAATAAGCAGATGGATTCAGCTTAGGTGAAAGTGTAAGCCAACCTCAGTTTCTGTTAAAAACAAAATGCAATTTAATTACTTATTCCAGCTGATCTACCAGTCTGTCTTCATGATACATAGACATTGGAGATGCCAAGAAATTATAGCATATCAATGTCAGTGTGAAGCAATTTACATCTACCCTGTGGTTTGGTTTGCAGTACAGGATACAAAAATATTGCACGCTCAAGATTTGATGAGTAACACCTTTATTATGCCCATTGACTAGCACTAAATTAGAACATAACACCCCTGGCAGTACACATGACAGCTGCATGAACATAAGATGAATTCCTTACATCAATATATTACAATTAATGGCATGTGAATTCATAATGATCAAACACTTCTCATGCCCAAGATATTTATCAGCTGTTCAGAGCACAAAATGTACCAGCTCATCGAGGAATGAGCTGCAATTTTTAATAGGCTGCTAAGTGGCAGTTAGAAGAAGAGGTGACAAAGTCATTATCAAATATATGTTTGTCACTTATTTGACACTTCCTCAATGGCAAAGATGTGACAAATACATTAAAATAGGTGTTTGAGATGTTTAGGGATCCTGGGAAACACCAGTGTCTTTTGTTCACGGCCAACACTTGTCCCTCATGGCCCTTTCAGTCAGTCAGGCCAAAGGACCAAGCTCAGTCTCTAGGCATTATAAATAGGGCTTGAAGGCCTGACTTTATTTTTCACTCATATTGCTGTGCTTCAAAATGCAGAGTTCCAAGCATTTGTGCAACATCCGTTCTGGTGGCAGCTGAGGATGTTAATAACAGCTA
Organism: Onychostruthus taczanowskii; assembly: GCF_017590055.1. Classification (NCBI taxonomy): domain Eukaryota; kingdom Metazoa; phylum Chordata; class Aves; order Passeriformes; family Passeridae; genus Onychostruthus; species Onychostruthus taczanowskii. The sequence goes on from NW_024504566.1 coordinate 3,381,583, forward strand.
CCCAAAAAGAACCTCTTTGAGGAAGAGAACTTTTTCACTTTCAACTGAGATATGTTTTTTAGATCTAGACTAATAAGAGATGAACTGCATTGCTAAGAACTTAACAAGTACCACGTTATCCTTGTCTGAAAGGCCATATACAACACACAGCATCCAGGATTACCCCTGAGGAGCCAACTCCAAGAATGTGCTCCATTTGCACTCACAAGCCAACAGCCCCTGTCATCTTCATTTAGGTGGAGAATAAACCCCAGAGTCACGTCCTAACAGGAGTCTAACGTGAATTGTGGAAATAACAGAAAAAGAAGATAACCCAGGTCTGGTGGGACCTGCTGAGCCATCTTCCCAACTGACTCTGCATTCTCATCAAACAGTGGTGCTTTTGATACATATTTTCTGACAGCTTTATTTTATCAACCAGAGTTACAAACTATTTACAAATGGGAGCATATACACTTTCGTAAACAAAAACTTTCTTTCATCGGGGTTGCATTTTTGTTTATTAAGTTCTACTAATTGCACCATCCACATGTGCACTGACCAAGGCAAGTCACTGGCTTTTAATGTGTTTGGGATTAGGCAAACACAGTAAGAAACAGCTTTACTTCCAAAAACTCTGAAGGCTAACCCTCTATTCAAACTGAACTTTCTGTCATGTGCACAAAACTCGGCTTGGAATAAACCTTTCTACCTCCTAGAGAGTGAGCTGAGAGCTTCTTCTGTAAGCAGAGCATTCAAAGCCAGGAGACTGAAGAGATGTCTTAAAGACAGGTTAACTTCCACAGAGCAAATTGTTCTTGCTCTTGTTTTCCACTAAAGGAGTGATGTCAAATAGAGGATTTAGCAAGAAAGATGAGGAAACTTAATCCAGTCACAGTAATGACTGAATATTTTTCCTCATTGCCTTTCCATTTATTAATGGCTGCTTCCAGCCTGATATCTAATAAGAAGTCTTCATTTCTACATTGAAAACTACATATAAAATTATCTTAGTGTAAGTAGTGTTTTCTAGCTTGTAATATTTAGTCTCTTTTATGCAGCAATAATAATAAGAAAGAAAAATTTGAACCTCCACACAAGTAAACTTTAAAAAAAAACCCAAAGAAAAATTAAAATTACTGATGTTTGCTTACCTTGTATAAAATTGCTACTCCTGAATGATATGGAATGATCCCATTCTAATTAACCTAATCTTGTTTAAAACTTCATCATCTATTTGTATTTTGTTAGCTGTGACTTATCCAAGTGCTTTGACTTGCATCTAACTAGTTCCATTTCATCCTTTAATCGATTTGCGTATTGTGCTTGTGTTCTGTAAGATTTTGGCAGGCATTTGTTCATATTAAATACTCTGAATTCTTTTTTATGCACCCTCAGAGATATTATACTTTCAAAGACTCAAAGATATATTCAGAGATCTGTTTCAAGAGCACCTTTTTCACAAATGCCCAAAGAATGAAATCTTAAAATGACTCTGCTAAAATCTTTCAGGCTGTCACTTAATATGCCACTAGGGAGAATATTATTGCTTTAAAGACCATAAATAAAATTTTATTTCTTCTTCAGGAAAAATAATTGCCTTGTTTACAATTGAATGAAGTGGCAGAAAATCAGCCAGTAATTTCTCACTTTAGGGGCACTCACTTTAATGCAATCAGGCTTAGAAAACAAAGAGGTTGTTTTTGATTGTGAAATATGTACATTTGTGGCAGCACTGCATGTGACTGTACAAGCAATCCCATTTCAGGTATAAAAATTATAAAGTAAACCAAGCTTTAGGCCCCCTTAAAATATTGCTGTTGCAACTTCATTGTTTTGTTGGCTCAAAAATAGACTGACTTCTTTCTGAATCTTGGATCTTTGAGATCCAATGAATGACACTGCCTACCAAGAATATATCATTTATTGATGTGTATGGCTAAAGTTTGCACTTTATTGTTGTGTACGGCAAGTTTGAGATTCATAAAAGTAACACCCCTGCATTCTCCTATCCTTGCTGTACTCTGTAGCTTATCCTCTAAACTTTCATTTGTGCATATTCCTCAGCCTTCCATGTAATGCTGGGAACTGCATAAGCCTGTGAAAGCTATTGAATTGCATTTCAATTAAGCAAGCAGGATCAGCAAATAGTAAAGTGACATCTGGAAAGGCTGGAAAACAGACTGGGCTGGAAGATGGCAGGTTCTTATTCTCCTGCCATAGCTTAGCAGTACGTGATGGAGCCCTGCACACTCTAAATGCTGCTTCTCTGGGAACTGAAATCCATAACAGGTGGCAGATGATAGTTTGCTTTCAGTTAAGAGGATCTCTGTTACTGGTAGGGTTTCCTTCAAACATAAATGAGGAGTGTTTCTATTTTAATAAAACTACTAAAGGACAAATAAAAAAAAGCCTTCAACAAGAAGACGTTTCTGTACATTAACTTTAGTGGTCAAGAGACTACACACAGACCTAAATCAAACAGAATATGTGTTTTTACATCACCTGGGCAAAGGGGAGGCTAATTGGTCAAAACAAGGTAATGATACAGTGACATCCAGCTCTTAGGAAGTAATTTTTTCCTTCCTGCTAGTAATTTTGCACTATTGTGTAATTCTTTGCTCTAACATCAATCTCATCATTGCCATGTTGTCACTTTACTCATATCTGGTAGTAACTTTGGCTCCATGCACATGCCAAAAAAAATCTTTTTATATTTGTGGCTAAAAGAAGCATTTTTCCCCAAAAGAATCAGGAATCCATTTTACTGTGGAATGCAAAAATAAATATTCACAACACCTCTGCCACAAGAAAAGAAACGGTTTTGCAGATATACTTAAGTTGCTGCTTCATCTTCTTAGGTCTTCATAATAGTTAAATTTTCATGTTTATTGAGATCAGTAATATAGATACAAAATACTTTAGTGCTTGATATATATATATACAATTCACAGAAAATAGACTATAAAATTAAATAACCAAACTCTAATATTGGGAAATCCGCCTTTTCTTTCTTTATCTGAGTCAACTCTGGAAGGTTCAACTAAAACACCATTCGCTTTTTATTTTATTCCTAATTTTTAATTTATAACCTGATCTATTCAATTATTTTTTAAAAATAGACATATGGGAATTTCCAAGTGAAATTATCTTAATAGCAAAATATTTTTTTCCTAATGAAAATATCTGTTTCTTTAATTTTTACTGTCTAAATGAAAAATTTGTCCTATACTTTGGCTAATATTGAAGTTTGCCTTTTTTATGCAGTGAGAAATGACCTTCAGTAGTGTAGGCAGGGAACAGCACACCCACCCACACACCAGGCACACAGGCATTCACTCAGCTATAAAAACATGACCTAGCTTCACTCTGGTTCCAGCACCACACCAGGGAGCCCAGGTTTTCTTCTGGCAGGAGACAGACTCACTCTGTGTAAGGACTCTCTAAAGGAATTATTTTTGCAGTATGGAATTTTCAAAGGTAATTCCAGAATGAAAGCATGCAACACTCTATGTAATAAAATACAAAAACAAGTAAAGAAAAAGTGCATCCAAGATGATGAAATGAAAAAATAAAATAATGAGATTAATTATCATTCTGAAGTCAACAGATTTATGGTTATTTCAATTACAAAAATTTTGTAATGCTTTAACTGAACAATTATTTGAATTACTGATACAATCTGGCTGTTAGAAATCCATAAAAACATTATTATTTTTACCTCAGTTAATTGCAATGATAAATGGTGATAGGTTCAAAATTATCACTACAAGATAAATGTATTTTTAATGTGTGCTATAAAATGCAAACTACATGTGTCAGTGATCCTCATTCGATTAAACATTATTAATTATCAGTTTGTTCATGCTTGGTGTGAGTAAGAACTACATGCATCAATCACACACAGACACATATTCAAAGGTGGGGCTACTCCAAACTGTTGTGCAGTCATTATACTACAGCCTTTCCCTCTGTGACTCAGATAAGAAATGGAGAAGCCATAAATAAGATCATCTCTCAATCAGCCTACATATTCTTCTTTTGGGAACACTTTCTTTCTATATCGAGCTTTGCTAAGCTAAACTGGATTTCATTGGTGTGAGATATCATCTTTAGTTAGATTTCTATAAACAATTATCAGCCAGCAGCACCTGCACAACCTCTTCAGATTTTGTGAGTTGTAAAAATATTTGGATTGGAAGGTGTTTCTCTTAGACAACAGAATGGCTTGAAGGGTGTAGTGCAGAAATTATTCAGCCATTCTGTTTTGTTTGTTATTTAATTCTTTCACTCTCCAAGCAGAGACAACAGAAATGCGTACAGACTGTAAGGACAAGCTGACACTGTCCTTTAAAACTGCACTGAAGGCAAGAGTATGGCGGATATAAAAAGGGCTGAGTCCCAGAGGAAGTCTCAGGGAAATTCTGGCTAGTTGAACGATGTGATCATTTTAATAATCCCAACTGTAAGCCATATTAAAGTGTGTTATTCATGACATGAAGGCAGACAAGTCCCAGGGGCTGCCTCTTCCCTTTGTTCATCTGTCTAAAACCAGCCACAGTCTGTCTTTGCTTTGATTCAAATCCATCTCTGAACTATGCCATACATTAAAAGCATGACTGAAATGCACCTTCTACTTTAGAGGCTGTGGTTGAGAAAAATACTAGATTCTCAATTTTATGATTTTTAATGAAAAAGGTTCCAATTTGGAGGAGTTAAATGCTTACTCTCTTTGCTTGGCAGACAGCTCAGGAAAAACCTCCACTTACCTGGCCACTGAAGTTTCTCCCAGGGATTTCATTGTCCAACCCAGCAGCTAATAAAATCTACTTTTTTTCAGCCAATAATCGAAGGGAATATATTCATCATCAATCTTAGACTTACCCAAGTGTTTGTTATTCTAGAAGAGAGATGAGTAAAAAGCCAAAGATCTTGTAATCAGTGAAGGTTTCTATCATTGGACCAAAAGTAAAATACTATACAAAGTTGTTAGAGGGCTGCTCTAACTTTAGCCAGCTGTCTGACCCCTTTTGATCTTCTAAAATTTTTTTGATCCATACTCTTCTCCTCTGGCTGCTCTCTTTGTCAGCCTCAAGGATATTGCAGGACAGGTTTCATTGACCCTGTGCAATCTGAATATTCCTTTACATATCTGCCTTTACATGTAGGTGTAGATAGATATGGAATCTTGTATTGTGATTTAAATAATTTTGTGCTTCAAGTGATTTAGGTTAAAAAAATAATGTCTTGGCATGAGTCTTCACTGCGTTTAGAGTTTTCTTGGAAGCTGCTTAAAAATATTCTATGGGAGTTTATGGAAAAAAAAAATCCTTATTTATAATTAAGAAGGACATTGGGTTACTTTCTGCAAGTCTATATTGATATTCAGTAATATAGATTACATTAGAATAAAAAGTATTGATTTGAGCATTGATTTTATTTTTTTTCTATTTCTTATTGACTACCAACCATTCTTCTATTTTTTATTTTTATATTTTGTTAGGTCTGTACTTGAAGATGTTTAGACAGATGCTGTTGTCAAGGAATATGCAGTCATATACCCGGAGCACTACACTGTTAGTTTACTCCATAAAAAGATTATTGGGATATCTTGGGTGGATATGGATTGTTTATAATAACAATTTGATTGTGAAAAGTTTTTCGCTGCTTTTAATTCATTAATGTTAACTAGTTCATCAATTAAATCTCAGAACTTCACAGAATATGTTCCTTTGGCTCTGGCAGGTATCATGGTTAAAATTTAATTAATTTGACATATATGGCGTGCTGTGAGGACACAAAATAAAGACTATAGGATACCCTCTATGCCTGTGCTGTTGACTCAGGGAGATGTTCCACCTTGGGGACTCTGACTTCTGTGATTTTTAGGGGCCAAGGAGCCAAGATATGGCCAGCATTTTTTCTGGCTTTTGAATATTCAGCCTTTTCCTTCTGCAACTTTTTTTTTTTTTTTGTATTCTTTGCGCAACCTCTTCCAGTCTGGACATTCCGACAACACAGTGTTGCCATTAATGAGTGCACAGAAATCATGGTTTTAAGAGATTACATTATCATTAAAAAAATAAACATGTGGCTCAAGAAAGGTCTCATATATATTCTTGAGGAAGGGAAAAATAAATTTCAGGGACCTACATCTTCTAAATGGCTTTCCAAGTGCTTCAAACCAGTTCTGAAACAAGGAGTCTTATGACCCTTTTTTATAGCACAGTATTGCCTTTTATAATGAGCAGTTTTAATGTCTATTCCTTCTTTGATTCTTCCTAAACATGTGGATTCTAATAATGTTTCCTCATACTGAAATGTATTTCAGCTATTTCTGCATATTTTTGATAAAATGTGTATCTCTCTGTATCCAGTGAAACAAATTTGAAAAAAAAAATTAGATCTCAGTACCAGTTTATTAAGCCTCTCAGACTTGTAATTTGTGACTGTTAGTAGAAAAAATAATATTCAGTATCAATCTGGGGCCACTATTAGCCCTTTTTCTCTCTTACAACCACAGTGATGTCCTGAGACTCCTAAGGGATTAGGGCTATTTAAGCATTAATTGTTTAATGAAAGAACTGCCTACCTCTTGCTTTGAATATCTAAGAACATTTTCTGGCTAATTTTTCTTCTAGAAAAATGGAGGAGGAAATCAAACTTCCCTAGGTCCAACAAGTTTATCATAAATCGTGGATGACATCCCATCCAACAAAAGAGGCCTCCTGCTTAGGCTTTTTGAAAGAATAATGCTATGAATAGGCTATTAAAAAACAACATTTTTTTTGTATTATAAATCTCAAATCTAGTTTCTTTCAGCATTTTTTCCCTCCAGTGAACTTTGGCTCTGGAGAAAAATGTGTTTTCAAAGCACACTGCTACAAATACCATGCAATGCTTTAGGGAATCCCTGCTGTTTACACGCTTCCTTGAGGTGCCCGATTCCCATTTTGTAAATAAAGCCAAGTGTCTCAGAACACAAATGAGTACTTCACTCGGAAGGTCTTAAAATTTTACTCCTAGATTTACCTATTAGAGTCATAACTTCTTGTTCTCAGAGGTAGCATATACCTATGCTCCAAGCAAGAACTGTTAGAAGAAAATCCAAGAGTAATCTAATGAAACAGTCCATTACAGGATGAGGATGGTCACCTCACAAACAGGACATGGGCAAGGCAGAGGTGTTGAACATGTTCTTTGCCTCAGTCTTCAACATGGATGATGGACCAAGGGGGTCTCAGTACCCTGATTTAGAATACCATGTCTGTGAGAATGATCAGCTCCTAGTCAACCCTGAAACTGTACAGGATCTGGTGTTCCAGCTGGATCCCTGCTAATCTATCGGGCTTGATGGGATTCATCCAAGAACCCTCAAAGAGTTGCTGATGTCATTGTAAAACCTTTTTAAAAGATTTTTAAGCAGTCTAGGGGAATCAGAGAAGTCCCACCTGGAAACTGGTAAACATTGTCCCAGTTTTCAAGAAGGAAAACCTCAGACTACAAGCCTGTCAGTCTCACTTCAGTGCCTGGCAAAGTTATGGAGAAGAGTATTCTGGGAGGTATTGAAAAACACCTGAAAGAAAAGGCAGTCATGCCTTTTCTTGTTACAGCCAGCTTCATGAGAGGAAAGTCCTGCTTATCAAACCTGATTTCCTTTCATGACAATGCAACCCACCCAGCTGGCCAAGGAAAGCCAGTTGATGTAATCCCTTTGGATTTCAGCATAGCTTTTGATACTGTCTGTCACAGGATCCTTTTTGGACAAAATGTCCAGCACTCAGCTGGATAAACACTTTATGTGATGGGTGAGCAACTGGATCATGAGTCAGGCACAAAGGGTTACAGTGAATGGGGTGATATCAGACTGGTGACCTGTCACCAGTGGGGCTCCACAGGGCTCCATCCTTGGCCCTGTGCCCTTCAGCACCCTCATACATGACTTGGACATTGTACAGGAGGGGATACTGAGCAAGGTCACAGACCATACAAAACTGGGAGGAGCTGTTGACTCTTTTGAGGACAGGGAGGCCCTGCAGACCCTGACAACGAAGGTGAAGGGCCTTAAGGAGAAGCCATATGAGGAGTGGCTGAGGTCACTTGGTCTGTTCAGCCTGGAGAAGAGGAGACTGAGGGGAGAGGTCACTGCAGTCACAGATTCCTCATGAGGGGAAGAGGAAGGGCAGGCACTGATCTCTTCCTGTGGTGACCAGAGACAGGACATGAGGGAGTGGCCTGAAGTTGTGTCAGGGGAGGCTTAGGTTCAATGTTAGAAAAATATTTTTCACCCAGAGGGGGGTTGGGCACTGGAATGTGCTCCCCAGGGAAGTGGTCACAGATAATACCAAGCCTGACAGAGTTCAAGAAGCTCTCAGGAACATGGTGTGACTTTTGGGGATGGTGCTCTGCAGGTCTGAGCGTTGGACTCAATGATTCTTGTGGGTCCCTTCCAGCTCAGCTTGTTCTGTGATTCTGTGAAAACCCATCCATCTGCCAGATTGGAATTGCTCCAGCATTGCCCTTTATGCTTCCTAGATTGTCTAGCACTCATTTATTAAGTAAATATCATTAATATTCAATCAGTAGCTGGTAGCTATTCAGCTGTGCCCTTTCTACATTCCTAACAATTCAGCCTTTTCTGATGGGAGTTGTTGGAAACACACAGTGGCATGAGTATTTGGGGGTGTCAGGATGGCTGGCCACCATAATCTCACTATTTTACAGATAACGAATGAAAATATATTAAAGAGAGTGCATTTGGGTAAGTGTCTGTATGACCTCGTTGTGTGACAGTGGGTCTTGAAGTGGTGTAAATATTACTGATGAGATACAGCATCACAGAGACAGTTTGCCACCTTTTCCCAATCAGGCTGTTTTCTTTTCCTTTATTTGAAATGCAGGGCGTTGAATTTTTAAGCATCATCATTCAAGAACCAGGATATATCCTGTCACGAGAAAGTTTGGGAACAGTTTAGCCTTCCAATTTGCAAGCTCTATTTCTGCAGCAGTGCAACTTACCTTTTCACTTCAATTCTCTATTCATATTCCTGATGGAGGAATGGCCACACTTTTTTTTTTTTTTTTTTTTTTTTTTTTTTTTTTTTTTTTTTTTTTTTTTTTTCCTCCTGTTTCTAAAGGATAGGGACAAACTATGTGACACAGCCACCTATAGAACTTAGCATTGCCTGGAATTTTAGGCTGCAAAACCAGTAAAAAATGGAAGACTTCCATTAAAGGGGTGTCTCAGTGGTTTTATTTTTTCATCTATCAAAGTTACTAGGAAGTAATTCCTGCAAGACAGCAAGCAAGCATGAAAGAAAAGCGCTGCACAAAAAGAAAAGGCAGCAAAATCTCTATTTTTCCCAGTAGTGATATCCACTTCTGAAATGGCTAAAAATTTACTGTCATGCTGAGGCAAATATTTACACTGTGAAAGTTACCCAGTTTGTTATTCCCTATCACTATCTAGAAGACATAGCATTTAAAAACAAGATGGTTGTGACTCACACAACCCAGAAAATTTTTCTGAAACTTCCATTCTCTAGAAAACACACAGGCAAATAGAGACAATTTTGTTACAGGTTTACATTTCCTGATTTAAACATTGCGGCATGAAACTTGACCAAATTCAAATATACTGTGACAAGTTCATTTACTGATCATGCTAAATGACAAATTTCAAATACAATGGGGGAAACTATGCTATAGGTTGAGAAGAATAGTGGGTTAATAAGAAGACAGCTGCTATCTAGTGCACACACTTGTTTGTTTTTCTTTGGAGTGGTTTTCTCTCTGTGAGATATGGACAAGGGTTTGACCAATTGTTTTTACACTAACTTAGTTTTCTGAAAAGGACAAAAATACAGGTACATTCTGATTACTTTAGCTAAATTGTCCTCTTTCTTCTGAGATGAAAGAGGAGACCACAGAATGCCGCCAGGAGTGTTGTATGTTCCAGGTAAAAAACTGCAAAAAAAATGTCAGTTATCTCCAACTCATCTGGCCATGTAAAGACAGCAGAAAACTTAAATGGTGTTTTTAAATGATTGATTGCATAATTGGAGAAATATCCTTGCTCTCCAGTCTAACCATGCTGTGTATTGACAAACTTCAGACATTTTCACAGCAATTCCTGTGAACTACATACTTAAGAATGTGGAGTCAGAAGAGCAACTAAAATGTTAATTTCCTCTAAAAAATGAATGTGGCATACATCCTGAAATCAACACCTTCAGAACGCAGACAATTTTATAAATATTGTTGTAATTTTTAATATTTTAATTAAAGCTGAATTTCTGCATACATTGAAAGAAGAGAAGCAGACCACAGAAAGTGTGCAGCAAGACCAGGTTTATGCACTGGAGTCGTAAAAAGTAATTTAAAATAAGGAATAAACATTGATGAGATTCAGAAAACAGTGAAGGAAGTACATGGTAGAGAAAGTACAAAAAGTGCAACAGAATTAGAATATTTTGCAGACACTGGGGAAAAACGGAATTTATATAATCTTGCATTTTATCAGAAAGGAGACATGAATACAAATAAAAAACTCCACAGAGCAGAAGATAATTCCTAAGAGAAATATTTATGTGACATACTGAATGATGCTGACAACTTTATTTCTCAATATCTGTGCATATATAATATATATTTCTTTGACCTACATATAGTGAGAGACTGTGCCATAATGAACAGAATATCTATGCAAGTGGCAATGAAATATTCACTAAGGCAGCTGATAATTCTGAGATACAATCCAAGGTTAAGAAATGTGTAACCCTGAGGCTGACAAAAAACTAACACAAAAAACATTTTTTGTCACCTGAAATAAATTTTAAGATCCGTAAATCTGAGGTTATTGCTTTCAATTCTTAATGAATAAATTATTTTAATATTCTGTTGCTTTCAAATGCAAAAAGTATAACAGTAGCCTTGTATTCTACACTTTAAGTAGGGATAATGGGAAAAAAAATTTACATCTGCTGCTGCCCTGTCAAATACATTAGAAAACACCATACTAGCGTTTTGAAAATGATTGTAGAAGCTCTTGAGAAATGCAGCAGACACATCTTCAGTGATAGCCCCTCCATTACTGATCATAATACTTTCTCCTAGCACTGTATATAAAATCACAGTTCAGCATTTCTTGATGCTCATTTGACCTCATTATTTAATACGGAAGCTTGATGAAGTTGAGATTCTTTTGCTCTCACTGAGACATCTAAGAGTTAGGTTTCCAGCTCAAGGAGATTATCACAGATTTGTTTTATAATCAGTGGAAACAGGTCTCTTTATCAGGCAATTCGTCTCACTGTCAGCAAAAATGAAGTTTCAGTTTCCCCAAAATAGTTACCTTGAGCTTCTTGAGATCCAACTACCTGCATGTGCTTGTCAGATGGGATGCAAGACAGGTGGGACACCCACCCCCATATGACATATATCCTGGTAATCTGAGGTGCCAAAAGTGACAGCAGACAGCTGCATTCTGATGGATGAGTCTTCCCCTGAGCATCCCATGCAGTGGTCACTCTGAAAGGCTCTAGCTACAAAGGGAGCTTAGGATAATGGCTTAAATTAGTGTTTATAGCTTTTAGATACTTAAATTGGGTCCCACCTTTTATACTAACATTTTTTTTCCTATGAATAATGCAACTCACACAAAGAAATAGATCCTCTCTGCTTTATATGGTTGGCTTGAAGATCATCTTTGTCAAGAAAATCTATCAAAAATAATTTCCTCAGGTGATGTGAGATTTACCACAGCAGAGATTGATTTGAAGGGAACAGGTGCTAAATATCTATCAACAATACCTATTTTTAGATGTAGAAAAAAAAAAGTGAGAAAAAGAGACAATAGATATTATGGTTGAAAGTATTATCTTTTTTTCCTGCTTTGCTCTCCAAAATTGTCATGCTGCCCAATATTGCCCAGCTAAGGGCAGTATTACTTTATGTGTTTAATTTAGGTTTATGTAGCAAGAGAGAGAGTGTGGTTTAGGTCAGGTACCTTTGTAAAGTGCTCTGAGTTGCCATCTAGAATAGCCAAGTCCACGCTTTGACCCTAAAAAACCAAGAGGAACAAGTCTCCCTGCTAAGCCACGTCAGTGCTGTTTCATGTCAAACACAGACAGCTTTACCTGCTCCTTTCTTTTGCCTTTTTTGTCTGCTTCTCTGTATGTTTATGTAGGTGGCAGAAACATATGCTCACATCCTCATTTGCCTGCTTTGGGGAACAGATTAGAATTTGCCTCTTCAGACAATCTCCTGAAGAGTGAAGTACATATAAAGTAAATGTCTATTTGTTCTTCCCTGGGAGGGGGTTCCCTTTGTATAACTAATTAACCCTGGAATTAGGACTCAGTTCCCAGATGCTTACATCTGACACGGGCATTCTGCTATGTAAAAGTTTGCTATCTGTTTCCCTGGTCTAATAAATGCTGTTTTTTTTGAGGTACATGTGGGAGAAAGGAAAAGATGTTTCTCAGCCTCATCCCTTTGAAAGTACAGAATTGAAATTCAGGTGGATTGTCTTATATTGTAACTAGAGAATTAAAATTAACTGGGCTCTTCACAGGCTGTTTTGCTTCATGCCTTATCAAACTACATTTTTTATGTCTTGCTAGCAGGCAGCAGGCTGATATGATGATGATATTATTGGTGTATATGCAGATCCAGAGTCAGACATTTACTCATTAGAGAAGTTATCTGGTGGAAAACTGTGTGCTTTAGATAGGGTAGCAAATATTTATCAAGGCCCAGAATGTGGGTCCAAAATGTGGTAGCCAATTTAATGGTTGGTAAACACCTGCATAACACTATGAGTCCAAAAATATATGACAGTCTTTTGTGATGGATGGCAGATGGCTTTTTTGTTGTAAAGCATGCATGTGAGAGATGAGTACAAGTTACTTATTCATAAAGTCAGCAATGGATATAAGTATTGGGTTTGTTATACTGTTTCATCATGTAGTTTGCATAAAATCATTTAGGATGATAACATTCCATTACAGGAATGGTTATGCTAAGATGATTCTTTGATAGAATTTGCATTCTTTTAAGTCTCTGCATGATAACAGCAACAGTAATGAAAATAGTGGGTTTGGTGTTTTTTTGTAAATAGGCTAGAACCAGCTGTCAGTTTTGGTAATACAGATGAACAGTCCTTTATAGAGTCGGGGTAGATAATTTCTAAGCAGATTGTTTCTTAGTTATTCTTAGAAGAAGCATATGTGCTGCATACCAATGCCAGGAAATCACTTGCAGCAAGTGTGTTAGTAGCAAAAAATACTGCTATTAATTGACACTTATAAATTTAAGCTACTCATATATTTTAGCCAGTAATAAACCACAAACACAGAATAATTTAAGTAAGGCTGGGAATCTAGTGCAAAATAATCTAGGTTTAAGTGTTAAAACAGGATTTCTGAAAATTTCCTCTTAGACTAAATTTTGTGGCAACAGAAAAATTATGCAAAGTTAGTTCTACTGATAGAATTATTTTTAGTCTTTTGGTGAGAATTTCAGTAAAGTCTTTCATAGAATGCTTTTGGGTACTTTGGAATTCAGAATAGTATAATTGCTGAAATTTCATTAAATGGTAAAGTTTAACTGACCCAGCTCCAAATTTCCAAATTAGATCATTAGTTTTCTCATGGAACCATAGGAAGTAAAAGGTTAGTCTTCAGAATTAGTAAGGATACACAAAGTAGGTGTTGCAAGACAGCTAGTAAAAAACCTAACCATAAAATGGATATACAGAGTTTGTAATTTCCCACCATCTCATTATTTTTACTGGGGAAGCGAAGTTGAGTGACCACTAAAGCTGCTTTCCTCAAACTGTGAATGATACACTACAATGATTCTTGTCCTTAAAATGTAACCCAGCTTCTTCTTATATTCTTGGTGGTAGCAATATTCATAAGGAGTATTTCCTTATTTTTCCCTAGGCATCTGGAGAATTTCTTTAGCAAAAAAAACCAAAACAACCTTGCATATTGCACACCAGATTATTAAAATATGCTGAATCAAATATTTTTTTTTAAATAACCACAAAATGTTTCTACGTATATATGCTAATAAAAATAATTTCAATGGCTAGATATGCTCTTCTGTGGAAACTGCTCTTTGTTGCAATAAAAAAAGCCTGGGGAAAACTAAATGTAAATTGTCAGTCTTTGAGAAACTCAGAGACTGTAGAGTTTTGGAGTATTTTAGTGTTTAATATATGGGAAGCCACGGTCCTGGCTTTGTCCCATTGACCTTTACTAAAGACAAAAAGAAAAAAAGACTCAACACAAGTTTTGGGAAGCTTATTTTTATAAAAGAAATATTTTGATTTCTCCATTAAAAAAAACAAAAAAAAAAAAAAAAAAAAAAAACAAACAAAAAAAAAAAAAACAACCAACAAAAAAAACCCATAAGAAACTCTTCTCAATTTGTTTTTAATCAAATGTATCTGTTTGAACAGTACAAAATCAATGGAGGAGAAGAAGATTGCACAGTATAATTGCAATTCTGATTTAAATCAAAGCTTTATTGAATGGAAAGTTCTCACACTTCTACAATGACATATGAAAGTCCTAGTGTATTAGATGGTTTTCTGTGGGTTGTGAAGATGGAGATGAAAAATGGGAAGCTAATTTCTGCCTGGCTAGCACAGCACAATATTACTAATTTGACCTATAACTGAAACCTTCTATATTCCCGAAATATATGCAGCATCCTGCTGTGGAAATGGGTTTATTTGCTTCTGGTGCTGGTGGTTGACATTATTATGCTTTATTTTTGCTAATATTCACAATAACAGTTAACTGTATGTTGTGCACAATTTGTACGGATCATGTTCAGTACAGCTCAAGCTATATGTTAGACAGAGAGAGAAGACCCAATTTGGTTTCAAAGACTTCAGTCTTGGTACTATGTTATATTTCAAGGATTTTTAAATAAATTCATATCTAATATACCTTGTGGTTTAGTCATCTTTGGTCTGCAGTTAGCTTTCAAGGCTACTGGTTACAAATTTGAATAAAACAGATAACAGTTATCACGGTAAAAGAACAGTAAGCCCTTTGTATAGGAGACATGTTTTGCTTTCTTCTTTTTTATTGTTATAGATGTTTCTATATTTATTCTGTCTTGGTCAGAACATCTGACAAATAATAATAACAATATAAAAATCAGTAGCTACAGTTCAGACTTACAAAAACTAGCTAGCAGAAAATGCTTCCACCTGCTTGCAAAGAACTGGCTCAAAACTTCAGAAAAGTATACCCAAGCTGCCTTCACGTATGCAAGAAATACTGAAAGTAATAAACTATGAAGTAGTTATGTTTTAAAACTGTTTTAAAACTAAATGGGCTTTCTAAAAAACAGTGCAAGAATTCTTTTATTTTGAAGAAAATCCATTTTCTCCTTGCTTGAGGTGTCTCCATTTTTCTTTTAGATCAGTCACAGTACCTAGGGAAAGCACATTTGAAATCTTCAGTGAGCACTGAAGATGCTTATTTGGTGCTGTTCAATTTCTTCCACTATAATAATTTAATTAGTACTAAAATATATTCTGAATAGAAGTGTTTCCATTAGTAAAACACTGTGGGTTATTAAGGATGTGAAAAACTTATATACACACAAAAATTTTAGGTATTAATTAAATAAAAGGTCTTAGCCTAATAACATCTGTGACCCATTATTTTCCTTATTCTTTCTGAGGAATAAAATAATATTGCTAGGCATAGCATTTTTTCCTTTATGCATCTTAGTTATTGTATTTCTTACATTTACATTTATAAAGGATATGAAAATATCATTTCCTATGTAATTCTTTCTGGGAACTACTGGAATTTTCTTATTTTCCTTGTTATTACTGGGGAGTTTCTGAAAAGGCACCGAAGCACACTAAACTCCCCATGCTTCAGTTTGAGCCCACAGTTTGTCCTGCTTACTGTGAACTTGCAAAGTTGGTTGTTTGTGTTCTCCCTGCAGCAGGCAGCACAGAACAGATGCTGAGAATGATGGCACACATTCCCTCCACCTTCTCTTCTCCAGACTAACCAACTGAACTTCTCTCCAACCCCTTCCTTGGAGAATATTTATTTGTCCTCTGAAAACTTTCATTCCTTTCCTCTAGGCTAAGCAGCTGGTCCATATTACACTAGGGGATAATGGTATCCCCTAGTATAGAGTTCCCCCTAAGAAAACCCAAAATACAAGATGCACCCCTGTCCCATATGGTGGGAGATACAAAAGGCAAAGACCATGGATTGAGATAAGAACACTTTACTGGAAACAGAAATGAGATAAGAAGCCAGTAATAGCAACAATACAAATTTTAAAAAATGTACAAAGAGCAGGTGATTTGCATGCAAAAATGCTCACCAAGTGTGGGACAATGAAAAACAATGGCAGACAGACCCTCCTGCTGCCACACTTTGCCCACAACGCTGAGCCACACCACTCCTTCCCAGAAGCAAGAGTCCCTGTGATGACATAGGTGGTGATGATATAGGTGGTATTAATTAACAACTTAGACATGCCCACAGAGCTCCCTCCAGGCTTCACCCCCTTATGGGTACTGTGAAAAAATTAGCTTTGTCCTGGCCAAAACCAAGGCAATACTTCAATGAGGTATATTTTCAATATTTATTGCACTGATAAACAGTGAGATGATTTTGTAATATCTGATGGCCTTGTCTTGAAGCTCATACTTCCTTTCTACATGAATTCATGTTGGTCACCAGTTCACAGTAGCATGACATCGCAGTCTTGTGGTCCCCAGATATTTCCTTTCTAAATGTCATATACGCATTTGAATATTCCCGCTCAGCTGTAGTACTTCCTGTGGGTCTGCTCAGAATTTCATCATTTTATCTATTCCATTCCTCAAAGTTAACAGGCTTATTTTAAATGTTGTTTAAATTCTCCATCATACTGGCTGTCCTTCCCAGTATGGTATCAGGGGCAAACTTAATGAGTAAACTCACTGCTCTACCATTCAATTATTTAATGAAAATATGTAATAGAATTATAGAATTGACTAATGAAAAATTATTTTTCATACATTCTTCTGTCTTAACAGTGAACTATTGATAATTGCAGCCTTTGGATATTTTGATGTTCTATTATCAGTTAGACTGACGTTACATTACTAATTTATGACAATTTCATAAGATAGAGTGTTTTTCACATAAACTGCTGTCCTGCTGTGGAAGGAAATTAGATTAGCTAGATGTGATCTTTTTTTGGCAAATCCACATTGGCTGATGTGGATTTCCTTATTGCTTTGCAGGTGCTAATGGTAATGATGACCTGTCCAACTGTATAGAAAGGACTGTACTTAACTCATCTTTTACATCATGTGAGGTAAGCTGGCTCTCACTGAAGTGACTGGTCCTTCTGTTATTGCAAAATACAGGTGCCATTTTGAGCCCTGTTTCAGTCCTTTAGCTAGGATCGTTTTTTCTTATTCATAAACCAGAGAAAAGTGCTTAGGGGCTAGAGTAGTTATTAGGGAACTGCTCTTAATAGATGATATGGATATAACTAGATAGGAGTTATTATATAAGCCCTGATTTTAATTTTGCTAACCAAAGAAACTCTGGGAGTCAACATGATTTTTAAAAGAAAACCTCTGTTGTTAACAATGGATAAAATGTCTGTAGTTTCCCTTGTTGAAATTTAGGTCCATCTTAAGTGAGACGAGAAAAAGACACTTTTCTTTTTGAGTAGATAGATTGAAAAGTGGTCATGGAAAATCTGTAATCACCATGAATCCAAATCGAGTCCATTATGAAAGACCAATCATCAGAACAAATCTTCAGTGAAATACAGGCATGAAAATTAACTGAAACACTTATAAGCAGGAAGCCATGAATGTTCCAAGATTCTTATGGAAATACCTGCTTCATTAAGTTTATTGCTTTTTTCCTCAGGTCTGTTTTGGATAGACTCTGTAATTTTGCTGAGTATCACTACCAGGTAAATGATGGCCTACAGCAGAATTCTGTGCACTCAGGTCCCAGGGTCTAGATAAGCAGCTTCTGTTCTAAACCATGAGTAGGGTCTCAAAAGGTGCCCTCCAACCTAAAAAATAATGTGAATCAGGACCATGATCTTGTTCATACTGGGGGAAAAAAATTGTAATGCAGATAAGACCATATAATGGCCAGATAATTACCAAATCAACCATTAAATTTACTGATTCCATTCTACGTCTTCTAAGTAGCTACTTATGTCTATTATTATGTAGACTAAAATCTTAATAAAAAAATATGTCTCACATTTCTGTAGATTGAGTTTAAGTGATGCAAGATAACATTATCTCTTCTTCTGTTCATTTTCCCAAATTATTTTTTTCTGCACTTTTTTAAAATTTATTTTTAACAAAAGTAGTGATAGTAGCCTGTGTGCTTGCAGTGGTTTCAAGATCTGCAGAGGTATGGGTTTCAGAGCTGCACGGACATTATGCATGACTAAGAAGAGAATGATGGCTTTAGACACACACCTCTTCAACCTGGCTTTGAAAGTCTTTGTGCTCAATCTCTTGACACATTTAGGTCTCTGAGTAAATATCTGTGAGTTGTCTGTGAGTACAGCACATTTTCTAATGGATGGCATGTCAAGTATATGCATGTGTTTGGGAAGGCTGTATGATTTTGTAGAGGATGCTCAAAAAAAAGACACATAACAACACAGTTGGCATTTCTTTATTGTGAATTTCGGATGCTGAAGTGGTAGAGTCCTTTCAGTGTGGTTGTGCTCTTATTTTCTGTGCCAGATGAAGTTCTTGCTGTTGAAAGAACATAATTCTAAACAAAATCTCTACATAATTTTTCAACCTGAACAAGGATTTATCGATTTCCCTTGCTGTTGCTAGTAGTTGGGACAAAGGATACAGTAATTTGTGACTTGCTGGGTCAGCTTAATGTAGTCCACAGGATCAGGAAATTATAAGTAGCTCTCAGATGGCTTCCATTCCAGGTGTCTCAGGTTCTAAGTGCAGCTTCAAATAGAACTAAAAGAAAGTTTTCTGAAAGTACCAGTTCTGAAGCATCATAGTTCTGTGTTTCTTACCTTACTCTTACCTTATTCTAGCGCCTGGGCAGTTGAAATAGTTTTGAATTTTCCACTTCAGGGGAACACTGTGGCTGAGTAAATCTGCTCTGACTCAAGTGAAAGCACTGAAAAGAAGGCTTTTATTTTTAAAGCAGCAGTAACTGAGTTCTAATTGCCTTAAAATTCAGCCCACTTAAAAACAAACTACCAGGTCTCCTGGACTCTCTTTCTTCTACCTACCCTTCACCTCTTTCTTAGTCATCATCACTCCCAAAGAGTGGTTTAAATCTAGTTTTTATCTAGTTTAAAAACTAGTTTATCTAGTTTTAGTGGTTTTTATCTAGTTTAAACTAGATAAAAGTTTAAACCTTCTGTTGAAGTGTTTCTATCAATTTCTCTGCTAGTTTCTAAATCATGCAATTTTTTCTCAGAATGAGTATTTTTATTCATGCCATCTGAACTTCAGAATACTTTGCCTCAATTGAAAGAAAAAATTGCCAGCATATTTTGAAAAGGTGGTCCTATTCCTCTGCTTTCAATCAGAACTTTTACTCATGCCTGTGAAGTTAAAGCGAAGTCAGGGACTTTAAGAAATACACTTTCATGGAGCTTGTACACAGTTCAGTATTTGGGAATAAGACATAAATAGGGTTACAGTGGTGAGGAGCCTGATCTACAGCATTAATTACTTGAGGAATAAAAATACCAGAGAATTTTGAGTGGTATTATATGATGCTTCAACAAAGAAAATGGGTTTTACTGAATGCAACCTACACTGACATCAACATCTGCTTTTGAGTCTAGAATCTTTAAACAGGTCTCTCTTGTGTATTCTGATTTTTTCCTAAGAAAAGCATTATGTAAATGTTTTGTATAAGCCTTTTCAGCCTGAATTTCTATTGTACAAGGAATGACTCACAAGTCTTCATTTCAGAGCCTATCCTGCTTATAAGTTTTGACTTTGGCTAAAGTCCAGGACATGCAACAAAGAAAGAGCAACCATAATTCCTTGAGAAAAAAAGTACTAATAAATAACATTAGGGATACAGGTGATGAAAAATGGGAAGATTTTATTTCTATATTTATTAAGGGTTTTCAGTGCACAGATATTCTGCCTAGGATTTTTTTAATGCTGTGTTGGCGCTTTTCATTCACACATGTTGGTCTCTTAGGGGTAGGAAGGAAAACACCTTGACTTGAGAAATCTGGTCTAGTGGTAAGTGCCCCAGTCCATGGCAGGCTGCTTGGAACTGATGATCTTTAAAGTCTGTTCCAACCCAAACCATTCTATGATTCTATGAAACTGTGGATCATGCTTTTGTAATAGCACCTGGGAGAGTTTTTTATTCCTTATTATGAGCAGAATATCAAGTGGAGATGTCATACAAGTTTTGTGCTCACTAACTCCTTTCTAAGACAGATCCACCAGTTTGCATCCAAAGGCACTATGGCACTCTCCAATTCAAAAAAAAAAAAAAAAAAAAAAAAAGGAGAAATCTGGGTTGTGATCCAGTGCCTCAAAACTGTGGAGACCAGAGTAGGATATGTGAAGTTGGGTATAATGACATTTGGCAGCATGTCTTACCAACTTTGTACCATATTTTGCATGTGAATGCCTCCGCTGAAATGCTGCAGCCTCTGTTCTTTCTTCTTTCTGTCTCTTTGTGCTTTTTATTAGGTGTTTTTTATTATTACATTTTCTTTCCTGACCACTTTACTTTGTAACTAAAAACTTACAAGAAATTAGGGTGAAGAAGGTTGAAAGAATGAGTCAAGCATATTCCATAAACCACCCTGAAAGCATTTCTTCCTGTTGGTTAGGTAATTAAAACATTTATTTTAAGGTAACCCCATTCATTAGTCTACCAGGACAGGACATGCAGTTATTGGTTTTCTGAGATAATCAGCTAGTATTTTAGAAAGCTTGCACAATTTCATTTTGGTGTCTATCTGTCTATGTATCTGTGTATCTATCTGCTGCTGCAGACATTGTTTGCATTTCCACACTCTCCCCACATTAAGAAATTCAGTTTCAGTGTAGTAAAAAGAAATTAGCATCAGTAAAATGTGGTATTTTGCAGCAAGTGCAAAGTACAGCACCAAGGACAACATTACCCCAGCAGCAGAGATTGGGGGATGACTGACTTCAAAGCAGCTTTGCTAAAAGAAAAACACAGCAAAACAAACCAAACAAAAACAAAAACCCCAAACAAACAAACCCCACCCCCCCCCCCCCCACCGCCCCCCAACAACCAAACACAAAAACATATCAACTTGGGGGGGATTCAGTCAACAACAAATTGAACATGAACCAGTGGGGCATCTCAAGTGAGTGCAGCCCTCAGGTCAGTCTAAGTGCTTTTTCCTCTCTCTGTCTCTCTCTGGCACTTGTAACACCAGATCTGGAGTACATATAATTTCTGTCACAACAACAATGACATGGACATATTGGAGCATGGCCAGAGGGGACTTCCAAGATGATAAGGGACTAAAACTCACAATGTGAGAGGCTGAGAGACCCATTCGGACATGAAAAGATTTGAGGATGTCTTAAAAAAAAATTGTTTAATGTGACAGTGCAGAGAAAACAAGCTAAAATCTATTCAAGGTACACACAGTGAAAGGATGAGAGACACCATCCACAAAGCTGC
Organism: Onychostruthus taczanowskii; assembly: GCF_017590055.1. Taxonomy (NCBI): domain Eukaryota; kingdom Metazoa; phylum Chordata; class Aves; order Passeriformes; family Passeridae; genus Onychostruthus; species Onychostruthus taczanowskii. Next base: position 3,403,263 of record NW_024504566.1, read on the forward strand.
AGTGTAGGAAATTTTTTGAATTTTTCATGAAGTGCACAATTTTTTACCATGAAAATATTTAAACGCAGGAACAGATCACACAGAGAGCTGTGGGATCTCCATCTTTGATGTCTTATGCTTACGTCTTAGCACTCAGAATTACAGATGTCTCTAGATTAATTAGGCAACTGAACTGTCTGTCATGTCTACCTTCAGACAACTCAGTGACCATGACCCCACTGTGTTAGGCTCTGTATAAAAGAAGTTCCAAACAGGCTAAGAAGGAATGATAATATTTCTGCTGAACAAACCTCTAGGTTTACTGCAGGTATATTGGAAAAAACAAATTTTGGGAAAGGTTCTTCTAAGTTAGTTAATAGAGCTCTTTATGATATTTGTTATGAGTCTCTCAGGAGGCAGCATGATCAGCATATTTCTTGATTTAAAAGTTTAAGATTAATTTAAGATTCATAGTTATCAGTTTGGGAGTGAATTTGCAGGTAGACCTTAACAGAGGACATGAGCTCAATGAATACTAATAGTGAAGACAGGATGCTGGTGTTCAATTCAATAAAGATAGGGAGGCCAATGGAGAAATAGAAAAGAAAGTGATGTGTAACTGTTCTTTTTCTCCATGGTCTCAGAGGCCCAGCACTTGCAGTGCTCTTCAAAATCTAGTGTGAATCAGTCAAAAGAGAAGGTGACATATGGTTCACTCAGCTGCCAGCTATGTGCTTTTGACAGTCAAATACACCTCCTATTCTCAACTACTGAAACCACTTTTTCCTGAATGTAAAAAAGTCTTCAGGAAACAAGTGGAGAGAAGAATCTAGTCAAGATTATAAAAGAGCTAGTGAAGAAAAAAAAAAAAAGCATTAAGAGTTAGTGAAGAAGCTGGATATTTTGATGGAAGTTTTGGCCAACTTTATGGATAATTAGGAGCTAGGGCTTGTCTGACTGGATGGAAGATTTGTTTCCATTAAAGTTATAGAGCTCCTAGAGCTCCTCTTCATTAAGCAGGTGCCAAGAAGAATCAAAGTGGGTATTTTTTTTAATGTTAGGATAATCAGAGAGTATTAATTGTTCAAGTGTTTGCCATTTTCAGTTTGCTTAGAAGTTTCATTCAGTCTTCCTTGAAAAGACTTAACTATAGTGAAATGCACATGGGTTTGAGTTAAAACATGGAAAGTGACCAAGATTTCTCAATTTATCCATTTTGCAGTGTAGCAAAGATAGGGTTAGAGAAAATTACTGATTTGCCCATCCCTTTAGGTAATAATATCGAAATCTTGACCAACTTCTTAAATAAGAGGCTACTTTTGAGATCCTTCAGCTGTGCATGAAGTAGGGTAGATAACTGGACCTCTCTGAAAGTATCTCAAAGTATTGTATGAAAAAGTATCAAAGCTGTGGCTAAAGCAATATTTTTCATACACATGGGCTATTTGAAAACATTTCATCAGCTTTTCCATATACCACCTACTTGTCAAAGCTTATTCTAAAAATCTACTACATTAGCAAAAATGATATACGGAACCATTCTCCCAGACAGCACAGAAGCAAAAAAACTTGGTCAGTTTTTCTTACAGAAAGTGAAAGCGAGAGATTATTACGAAAGATATTTTCAGGTCTATATGGAATGTATTAATGATGTTACTGAACTCATTTCAGTGAGTCAAGTATTTGCCACAATCTGAATAACCTACTGTACCCTGATGGAAATACTTTTAACAACCCCTAGAATTATTCATAGACAGAGTCAATTATTAACAAATAAATACAAAAGCCATATAACTCAAGCCCAAAAAAGCAATAGAACACAGCTTTCTGAAGAAAAGTACTTCAATGCGTATGTACTGGTTCTCAGTACAAAATTCAAGACAACATTGGATTGACCCTGTCTTTCCTTCTGTTCCTCGGTAAAACAAGTGGAAACAGCTTTGAAGAAGGAACTCTTCACAAGACTACACACTTTTGGCAATTATTCATTTGATCTCTCAGGATAGGAAACAGACTCCAAGTAGAAAACATGCTGGTAGAAGCTGTGAAAACAAGAATATTAAAATGATGGTTAAATAACAGTCACTGTGTTGATATTTGTGTCCTGTGCAGCACCTGTCTGCAGATCTGTGCTTTACAATTCAGTCTTTGTGAACCAGGTGGCAGGTACAGGAAAACTGTGACCAAAAAAAAAAAAAAAACAACTCAGATGTCACATATTATATAGTGATTATTAAATATGTAACTTTAAAGGCAGATCCAGATCCTTATATGTCCAAGACTGGAAATTATCCCATTGTGGAAGAGTGAGAGGAAGTTAAATCCCTTCCCACAATGTGGCACACTCTCTCTCTGGTTCTTCATAGGAGGACAGTCTGTGGGAATGGGAGCTACCAAGAATCCCATCCTGCTCAGATAGCAGAATTCTGTAGCTCAATTTCAGTGACAGATACTTAGGCTAAGGCTCTTGTTAAGACCAAAATATTTTGTGAGGAAGATTCTAATTCAGGAAGCTTCAGCCAAAATACAGGCAGTAATTTGAAGGAACTTGGACCATCAGGAAGGTTTCTATCCAAAACTTGTCAAATTCATGCCAGAGTGCTGGGAATCCTGCTCAATAGGTGCTACAGAGCAAAGATATCCACCTATGAAGAGGGACAGGATGTCACTCACTCGGGATGAATGTCAGTTAAAGGTATCTGGGATCTCTACCTCTTGCCAAATCTAGCTCCTGCATCCCTGTCTGGCAGCCAGTGACTGCTGTCTGTGCAGCAGGGCTGCCCCACGTGCCTGGGCTCTGCTTCTTGGAGCCTCAGTGGCCTGCCAATGAGGTTCCCAGGAAGCTGAGAAAATAAGGACTGGGACTGGGGTCTGGTGAGTTTTATTTTAACGTTTATATTCAGAGTTTTCCTTTCAGCAGAGAAGTCACCAAAACATTTCAACCAGTAATCCACAGAAGAAGGAGCACTCCTTGTCGGTTATAGCTTGATTTGAGCTTTTAGAAAAGGGCTGCCACTTTCTGTCCCTTCCCTGGGAAGCAGCTGGCATCTTGGTGTTCAGAGAAACAGAAGATAATTTTATACCACAAGAGAAAAAAGAAGGATGAAAGGACTCTCAAAGGAAATTTTCATGCAGAAGGGAAACTACAATGGAGAGAAAGAGTGAGTTCATCATCCTCCTTCATTGACAGGATGACAGTGTCTCCCTCGCATTAGGAGCTGGAGCTATATTTATCTATATGGCCTTCACTGTTATAGTGTCTGATATTAATGAGTAACAGCTTTCTCCTCAGAAGCTCCAGAGAGGCGTTATCTCATTTAGGACATGAGGACTGAAGAATAAACAAGGGTAGCCACAGTTCTCCTGGCATTCCTGTTCCTGTCTCCCTTCCATGGTGAAGAGCAGTTGTCCTCCCTTGCATGCCCCCAGAGCAGGAGCCTTGCTGCACAAGGCTTGCAGTGGCTCTGCCTCCTCTGCCATGGCCTCCAAGGGCAGCTCCTTCTGTCCTGCTCATCTGGCACAACATCAGTGAGCCCCATGGCATGCACAAGCACTACAGGAAGCTGCTGTACACCAAGCTTCTTTCCTCAGCTCCTTCATCTTCCAGCACTGGCTGTAGCAGAGCCTCATTCTTATGGAGCTTTGTCCCCCAGAACAAGGGACTGACTTATATACATTGTTTGGTGAATTTTGGATGAGTCAAAACAGCAGAGAATTTAGCATTTAGTGAATATGACTGCTATTGCTCTGCTCCCAGTTTCATTCATGGAAAGAAACATGCCTCTGCTTTTTATCTTAATTTAGTAATGAATCTTCAGGTACAGGCAATGACTGTGTTTTGGAAAATATCACAGTGACCAAGAAACTCTGCTGGGAGTCTGAGAGGTTCTGTAGAATTTCAACATTATCCAAAAAAAAAAAAAAGAAAGAAAGAAAAACTTAAACTCTGTCTGCATTTCTCACTTTTTTCCTTCTCTCCACAACAAATGACACATGACTACTGCAGCTGATTATTGAAATGAGCTCATCCTGGAAGCAAAACTGAGATATGCTCTTTCTTCTCCTCAGCCCACTCTTTTTCTTCTCCTCCTTCAGTAAATTTTAAATGTGCCGGTGAGTACTCATTAGCACATATTTTGTTTCAACATCTTGTAGAAAATAGAGAGAGAGAAAGAAAGATGAGAAGAACTGAAGAAAGAATAAAAGAAATTTGAAAAAGAGAATAAAAGAGGAAAAACAAGGAAAAGAAAGCCTAAAAGAAGAAAAGGACACAGAGATGATCTATATTTGTGGTGCCCTTTTCAAGACAAATTCTTCTCAAGTTAAAAATTTACACACCTATTGAGGTGACTATAAGATATAGTTCAGAACATTTTGAACAGTAATGAACTTACTGAAGTGCCATGAGATGTTTAGATGAATTCAGATATTTATTCACAGCACTGTCTTTTCCAACTGTTCGCAGTGTTAACAACACTTACATTTTAAGGACCTATTTACAAATTCACAGCAAATTTCACAGTATTCTGTGGTTTCCTAGATCATCCTTGGCAGGATCCTTGAGGATAAACTGTTCCACAGTGTATTCTGCCTTGCTCATGAGGCAACTCTGGGCTATGTTAGGAGTTGCACAGTTGGCATGACAGGAAAACATGCTCCAAAGGACATTTGTCTTTATAACCACCCTCATTTGTCTCTCCCTCTGCCAACTCAGTCTGGACAGCTTGCGTGAAGGATCCCTCTGAAAGCATCTCTAGTCGTTGTAAGCATGTGCAGAATGTCCTCAAAATTCATTTTCAGGCTCAGAAATTGCTTCACACAATTCTGTAACAGCCCTGAGGCATCATCAAGGTGCTCACTTGTGCTAGAGAATACTCTGTGTGATTCTCAGTATGTGTGGCTAAAAAGTAGCTGCAAGTAGCTAAAACAAGAGCCATCACTCTCCATAAGAGCAGCAGGACAAAGGGTTTCTGCTGTCACTGTTCAGTCCAAAAAACAGCCTAACAGCCAGTGTGAGACAGTGGTGGCCAGGTACAGCACACTTCAGTGAACATAGCATTTCTGTATCTAGTCAACCAAATTGACTTTTATTTTTAAAGAAAGATGTATATATATATATATATTTCGTTAGTTTTAAAGAAAAACATGATCAGTTGTAAGTTTACACTTAACAAAATACCATAGTCCTTCTAAGCTCGATTTTATTGTACTGATTCCTTCTGATGCTTCTATCATACTGTTCTTTTTTCACCTACTTCTGATGTCAGTATATGACTAGACCCGAGATGGAAGGTACAGGAACCCAGTGTCAACCATGCTGCACCATAATACCTAAGCATTGACTGTAATATGAAACAAAATGGAAAAGAATTTCTGGATTTATAATATCTGGATTTATAACATCAGTATCTGGATATTGGTATTGGATTTCTGGATTTAGAAATATCTGGATTTATAATACCAATAATCGCTTACAGTGAAGGTGTCAGTCACCACTGGATATTTTTAGACAGACCAAGACCTCCTTTCCCAGTTTACAAGGAAAAATGTGCTGTATGTTTTGGAATATGTGCTCAGCTTTCACAACTTTTTCCATGTAAATGATTTAACCTTTTAGCCATCTGGAAGTTAGAAGTAGCAGTATTCGAATTTCTGTATGTAATTGAATTGCAGATGTAAATTTTGCAAAGTTTGACCAAAAATGCAAGTCTCACCTTCTTGGAAATTTACCTCTTCATTTGCACATGTTCCACTACAGAACATGAGTCAAGTACTGTCAGTGCTTGAGAATTTTCCATTGGCCACCAACTCATTAAAACCAGACAGTAACAAATAATCATCATGACCCTTAGTCAGAGGGACCTTTTGGTATAGAAAAATCTCTTCCTCAGCTATTCAGTTAATCACTTTTGCACAGCTTCTAGTTCCTCAGGAGCCATCCTCTGGTCCCCTAGCCACTGTGAGAGCTCCATTAAATTTTGCCTGTGACCTTCTGTGCCTCACAAAACTCTATGTGAAACACTACTGGCTTCAGCAAAGTTTTTATCATATCCATACAATGCCTGCTCAGTGATCTTTCTCTGGATTGTTCTCGCTACCTTACCCAACTTTGCTGCTGCTCAAATCCTCTTCCCGTTTATCCTGTGAATATCCCCAAACTGATGCCCTTTCATTCCTGCATCTTGCCCTGAGGACTGAATTCTTGCCACGTGAGTGACATGGTCATTCTACAGGATAAAAGGGGAAGAATCAACATGTATCCTTTAGTGACAGGTGACTATAGAAAAAGGCTAAGTATACAGCAGTGGAAACAAACCCTATTTTCTTCTTTATTTCAGTGTGGATGTGTGGAATTGTCATCACTGTGCGATAATTCTGGAATTTATTCCAAGTGATTTTGTATAACCAGAACAAAGTTTCATTATGTTGTGTAATACACCTCAAGAAAAATAATGTGAAGTAAAATAGTGCTTCAGTCAGTGGTGTCCGGCGTGATAAAGGTTCTCCTATGAGGGACTTTGTCCCATTGTTTTCTCCAGTGTCTGGCTTTTTTTGTCTTTTATTTATTACTATTTTGTTATGACAGTAACACAGATGTTGCTTTTCAAATTCATTATCATTGTTGTTTCTCAACATTTCCCAAATGACACCATGGTGAGACAGAGCACCAGGCTTCCATTTCCTTGATAATCACTTTCTCCAAGGAAACTGATAGGTTTCAAATTTATGTTGATCATGAAGGTACTATTTGTATATGGCTAGATTGGTGAGTTGGGTTTTTTTGCTCTCTCTCTCTTTTTCCCTTATTACCTTTTTTTATTTCCTTTTTTATTTTCCCCCCTTTTTCCAAAGCCTTGGTGCTTTCCAGGTCACTGAAAATGGGACAAAATGCTCTGAGCTACGTGCCCTACTGAGTGGAACTGTTTTGTTCATATGCACTGATGCTCCCTTTGTAAAGATATAACAAAATCAAGCAGGAGAATGCAGAAGTGAATGTTTTTTATTCTGTGCTCTAAGTTTAACAAAACAAACAGATTACAGACCTCCTTTGTATTTGAAACATTTCACATATTTGGTCAGGTACATTCTGCTATGGCATTTGATAATTTTTATTGCACTACAAGGTTAATGTTTATATGAAACTGTTCTACTTCTGCAATGGCACTTTAATGCAGTAGTGTTTTTCAAAGAAAACATTTCTTTATGGATTTTTTTCTCTGCATAAACAGACTCCCCCCCACCTTGCATTAGCCTAATATTTACAATATTAAAAAATATTTTATAAAATCATGTAACAGCATCAAAATAGTAAGAATAATTACAAAATTTGTTTTATTTGAAAGGATCTGGTGCTGTGCACAGAAATGTAATGAATGCTGGCTGACCGGGATGAAACACTAAAGAAAAGCTGAGGTAAGGGACATCTTTGCTACAAAGAAATGTTTTCTGTAAATATGAAAAAAGGAAGTATCTTACTGCAAAAAATTGAGGTAGGGAGCTCACCCTTTCTTGGGTGTAACTTACTAGATTTTCCTGTCTGCTATTTTTTAAGTACCCTAAGTTTGATGGATTCTAGTGCAGAAGACAGATGTAAAAGCAAAGATTCAAATGTTTCAATACAGTGCATTTTTAGTAGTATTGGATAGGAAGAGATGGGAAGGGAACACACTTTGAAAGTGTGATTGGGTAATCATGATAATAGAAAATATGTTCTAAACGTGTTTTGAGTGATAAAATACAGTGGATGGAAGATTCCTTCTCATTCATATCTGTAAAACAGCAAATCATTGCAGACATCTGGCTTTCATCTCTAACAGACTGAAATTTCAGTGATGAGGCTTCCTTTTCCTGTGACATCACAATTTTTACCTCTATGGTAAAAATGTTAAAATATGCTTGCAATATTTTTCTCTTAATGTGATTATATTTTCATAATTTCTGTAGAGAAATTGGTGTTGAATATGCTTTCAGAATCATCCATAAAGTTCCTGACAAAAGTTCTTTCACTAACATGAAAACAGAATATATAAATATATGTCTATATATTTAGGTACACACAGCTATAGACACAGAGACAATATTTGAGATTATTCTACGTCTAGGGAAGTTAAATTTTTCTAAGTGAGTGTTGATTTTGAATGCTTTTATTTATCAGTATCAATCTTGGAACATCTGATGGGGACAATCTTCATAAGGCAAATGTAGGTTATTTTCCCTAGATTTTAATATTTAATCTGAGTACACAAAAATAAGCCATTGCATTAACTTGATTTTTTTGTTTGTTTGTTTGTTGGTGTTTTTTTTTTCAAATATAGGTCAATGGTTCATAACATCCTGGATGTGTAACTTGTTTTCTTTCCTTTTCTTTCCAATATACTGATGGAAAGAGATAAACAGATAAGCTGACTCCACTTCAGAAAAATTCATTTATGCAGAATTTTGCTAGAATTAATGAAAACAATCCAACTATGTATCCTGTGACACAGAAGGAGGCATAAACCCAGGTTTCCAGTGCACAAAACCTTTGACTCAATCCAGACAAGTTTATTTTCACAGGTCCATTTTCAGGAAGGAACTGGTTGGTTGTAAGTATTCCGCTAATTTTAAGTACCTTAGTGAAGCAGTTATTGAGTGTTTAGCACTTTGCAATATTTAGATTTATGTGCTGTTCACTGCCTCCCTGGGTCCCTCAACTTTGAAGCATGCCTCCTCTTACAACCCAGAGGCACTGCCACCTTCTGATGCACTGACACCACTGCCCCTAGTATCCAGGTGGATTTTTGTGAAGCTTTCAAGGACACATAAATCAGGTTCTGAGGCTCTTAAGTGTAAGAAATAAGACCAGATCTTGGGCTCAGGTAGTGTCTCTGATAGGTTCCAGAATTACATATTCTCAAGTAAACATAAGCATGTGTGCAGCATGTCAACAGAACTTTGTCAAGTCACAACATTGAAATGTAGCAAAGCAAGTGAGTAATCAAATGTTATTAATTAACCCAGATTTTTTTTCTACAGAGCATATCCTTTATCATCTGCTGGGAATCTTTGCCATTTAATCTGAGCTTTAGGACAAACTGCCTAACCTCAAGTTTTAATTCTAGGCACTCTTCAGTTTCTAAAGTTTTCCCCAGGCACAATCTCTTTGATTCACTGCAAAATGAAGTTTGACATATCTTATTATGAAGAAATACTTCATTTGAAGATGTGCAAAGTAGCTTTAGGAAAACAACATCATACTGAAAAAACCTTGCCAACAGTGCAACCTTTCTACAAATGCAAAAAATACAAAACTAAAATAATATTTCTCATTAACAATGAAGTTTTCAAATAGCTATGAGTGGAGTCTGTGAAGGTACTCTAGGTATAAAACTGTAGGCCAGAAAAAATGTTGAGAATTTATAAATTGGCTATGCTGTTCTGAGAGTACTTACAGAGAATTCAGTGGTCTGTTGCATCCTCAGTAACCCTGTCACCTCTCTTTGTTGCTGTGGGAGAAGCACAGGAGGAGTATTTATTCAGCAGGTCTTGTGGTACCAGCTCCTCTGAGTCAGTCCTCAAGTGACTGCATCCAGGGTTGCACAAAACCAGTCTGTCAAAATCTCATATCCATTTTGTCCTCCTAAGCAGAATGCTATCATTTTTGTGAAATGAGTTCTTTAATGTCCACTTACAAAAGGCTTGGGTTTAATTCTGAAGCTTTCCCTCTCCGCATTTTCTTCTGTTCATTGTTCTCCTCTTTCACTGACATCTGCAATGACATCTTACATCCAGATATGGCTCATATTGCACACCCTATAAATCAGATTGTTGATTCATATTGTGAAGTGTTTCGCATTTTCTGAGAATTCCTTGGGATGCTGTAGCCTTTTCCTCTCAAAGAAAACTCCCTGTTAGGCTCAATATGTTGACTTTTTCATTGAATGTGCTAAGGCGGGGGGCGGGGGGTGTGGGGTGTGGAAAGAAGGAATGGATTCTCTTTATTGATATACATAAAATACAAAAAAAAGGTCAAACAAAATGTCAACACTTTTGAGTGGAAAGCTCATTAATGGAAAATGCAGGTGTGTATGAGATATTGAGCTCCAGTTAAATCCTCATGGATTTCTCATCATCTCCAGTACCACTGGGAACTCCATGGAGCTTACTCATGTTTGCCAGACATCTCAGTAATGACAAGCTGGAGGGGAAGAGATTGGCAGCCTCATCACCTTGGTCTGCTTCTGTGAAATCTCCACGAGTACTTAAGAGAGAAGTGGCTGCTGTCACACCCAATGGGTCATTTCCATCTTCAGCTTTTCCCATTAAAAAAAGAATTTTCCTCTTCATTCTATGCCAAACAAGCCTGTAGTTTGCAAGTCTCACTTTGTTGTGACCCATGACTGACATGTTGAAATAAATGCCTTCAACAGCCAGACAAGAAGGACCTGGGAGCTGTTTGAGCAGCCCATCTGACCAGGTGCTGTATTTCTGCAACAAAGAGGGCACAAGAGGGAGTCAGCTCCAGAAATAGATACATTTTCCAGAAACTTTTCCCCCGTCATCCTTTTGTTTTCATTGGGAACACTCTTTGTTTTTTAAGTAAGAAAGATAATCCAATTATAAGAATAGTCCCAAAATTTCTCTTCCTCACACAAAAGACTCTTTAAATTATTCTTGATGCCATCCAAAATATTGTCCTATGGTAGGAGGGATTTTTCTGCTCTTCTGAATGAGCATTATTTTAAATGCAAATTTTACTTGACTGAATGCTTAGGAAGGAGGCAGTAGCTTCATTGCAATATTCCTTTCATTGGTTCATAAGGAGGGGGCTGAGATGCATTTCCCCATGAGGGCTCAGATGTCTCGCTGTGTGACTTCATCAAAGGGGGGTGTCTCTTCATCAAAGATCAATTAATGCAAAACCAGCACCGGGGAGTAGAAGGCAAGGAACCAGCACTTCTCCTCGGTGTCTGTGCACAGTAGAGCAAACCAGGTGGCTGCACGATGTCCCCAGCAGCCTGATCACAAACACTGACTCACCAGTGCTGCGCTTAGATGGTAGCCCAGTAATCAACTTACCTGCTAATTAGAGAGAAATGTTTTGCATGCTCTTCCAGCTACAGCACAAATATCAAAAATTCAATATATCAAAAATTCAATATTATATTAATATTATTTAATATTATATGCAGATGTCTCAATAGTCCATGGCAACAGAGCATTTTTTCTTATTTTTCTCACTTTCATGTGTGTAAATATGAGAGTGTGCAGATGCAGAGAGCTGTCAGTCACCTCATAATCTAATCTCTTGGCAATTAAGTAATTCAGAAATGCAGTTTCATGCAGGTAAAAGCTTTGAAAGAAAGATTTAAAAAACCTCTTTTACATCAAGGGATCTCCTTTCATAGGTGTGCTGAAGCAGGAGACTTAATTTCTCTTCTAGCTCTATGCACACAAACAGAAAAAATGTGAAATGTTACATCCTAGAAAAAGGTGATAGCAGAAGATAAATAAATTGTGGCATTGTTATTACAAGGAAATCAGTTCAAATCTTTGGAGAAAGCTGCTGAATAACTGACCTTTAAATCACTGTAACTAGTACCTATTCAGCCATCTTTAAAAAATTAGTATTTCTAACTAAGCATTTAATTAATAGGTTTTAATATAATAGGTTTTATCACCTGCTCAATTTAAAATTGTATTAAAAACAAAGTGCACAGAGGTGCTGGGTGCTGTGACCTCCATCTGCAGCAGCAGCAGCACTTTTGAGAGCTCAGGAGTTCTCTACTACTTCTAAATGCTTTCTTTCTTTGGAGATGTGCACAGGTAAAAAATATCTGCAGGAACTGATAGAAGCAGTTCACCAAGATAAAGTGTTCTTACATTTCTGACATGTCAAGAACATCTGCTCCCTTCTTACATAAACCATTGAATGAATATTTTCATACAGCATTAGTGAAGCATGCAATATTGCTTCACTAAGAGCCTTCCCCTGCCCTCCAGATACACTTAAGAAAAGAACTCCAAATGGAAGGATGACACACACAATAGCTAAAGGGAATGCAATCACATTCAGAGAAGAGAAAGAAATCATAAACAGACACCTGCATTTCTGGAAATTCCTTGGGCTCTTGCTATTGGCGATTTTAGCAAAACACTTCACGGCATAGACCTAAGTCTGCTCCCAGAGCTTTCAGGCTGAACCACAGGCTCTGGCTCACATCGCTATTGTGAGCATAAACTACCTCTATGAAAAGAAGTTACTTAGGAACAGGAAAAATACTATTAGAAGTAAGTACTAGCCAGGCAGTTCTTCCCTAGGAACTGAAGGGGAACTTTTAAGCATTAAAAGAAAATAAGAGAAGGAACTGCAGAAGACCTAAGGGATGGATCCTCAAGACTGTCTTTGTGTGCATGTCAGAGTACTCAGTCAGGCCAGCTCCTTCTGCCTGCATAGGGAACTCAGGTTCAACTATTTCTTATACTATGGGACAGAGGGAAAATTTCTGTCCTCAGACCACCATGTTAAAAATAAGTCCAGGAAGATCCAGTCATGACTAAGGCTGTTTGATGCCATTTTTCAAAAGAAAATAGAAAGCACTTTGGAAGCAGGAACAAGAGAACATGATTAGTCTTTTACCAGGTCATCAGTAGTAATATATATAGGAATATAGAGAGACTTTGATCTAAATCTATTCTGGTTCTGCAACTTCAGATTTCCTTCCTTCTTCGCAGCTTAAATAAAATAAATTTGCCTGCTATTTTGTATTCCCGTTGTGTTAGTTTCCCCCTTTGAGATCAACTCTTACACATTATCCTTTTGTCTTTATTTTTCACCAATTCCTACACTGGGCAAGTGGACTGTCCCCTAACTCGGCTGCAGCTGAGAACTGCCAGTATCCCAGGGAATTCTCTCCTAATCTTCCCAGCTGAAGTGCTACTGAGCACAGCTCTACCAACTGTGTTTGCTCTGTTAACATCTTGACTGCTTGACCTTTGAGCTCCACAAAAAAGCCTGAAATGAAACATCAAAAAACATATTCTTAAAACACCAACATGTCATAGTCTTCATAAAGGACATATAGGTCAGTGCTAAATTTTTAAAGACCCTTTCCTTTTGCTATGAATAAGACATGGATCTTTCAAATGTGTAAAATGCTGCAGTAAAGGGTCTTCCTGCAGTCTTTGTCTCCTGTGGAGTTACTACCTCCTCAATAAGAAAAAAAGGTGCTCTTGTTTAAGGCTATGGGGGGCATACTGAGCTTCCCATCCCCTCTCTTAAACGTTCTGCCTTTTTTTCCCTTAAAAATCCTGTTGAAAGGAGTGTATTTCTTAGAGTGAAATTCAGAGAGAAGGACTAGAATATCTTCCTGCAGGCAGTTGCCAGGTTGATACATCAAAGTGATATTGCTTTCTGAATTGAGTGGCACCAATCAGCAGGAACTGTCAATCTGGGGATATAATAACTGTGGTGCCAGTCTTCAGGAATCTAAATGAAAGTTTCAGCTGTACTTGTATATTTAAAGTGCCTGTTGGCTCAGGGAGGGAAATAGGAAATGGGAAGAGCTTTTCTGGCATTGTCAAGGAGAGGATGGCATCTGAAGAAAAAACTGGTGAAACACAGAGCACCTGGATTCTCCTCTGGGACCAGTATGAGAGTGAGATGACCAAAGGCATGGAATGGATCTCATATCTGCAGTCCCCTTAATTACAAACCCTGTTAACTATTTTTTTGAAGAGAAGGTGAAGATTTTTACAAGTCTGTCACATTTGTCATGCTGATATCCTACCTAACTGCTACTCTGGACTGTAGTCCAAATATAGATCCCTGGAACCTCTGCTCAGCTGATGTCTGACTCTGTCAATGCCTGATATATGTAGACAGATGATTTTTAAATTAAGTTCCTCATTTCTTACCAAGATGGTGACACAAACTCTCTCAGAGCTGGCAGAGCCTGTGGCCCAGCCTTCATCCTGCCCAGATATGGCTCCAAGCACATGGGGAAACTGACAGCACTTAGATCTTTGGGTGGGGAGAGCAAAGCAGTGGACTCAGTCACAGCGCTCATCCATCAACTGTGGGGATGAGGGAGTCCACTTCCACTTTCCCACAAAACTTCTCTGGTGTCCTGGCTGTCACTGTAGGCACAACTGTTTTGCCCCTCCTGTTCAAGCTGGCTCCTTCACATTACACAGCTGTTGCTCCTATAAAGGTCAAGACTGTCAGGTGATGTCACAGAGAGATCAGGTTGCTTTCTGCTTCCAAGGCTCTTTCAGAGGCCTCTCCAAACAAAGAAATACAGCTTGAGCAAACACAATCCCCTGGTTACTCCATCCAGGAGTGCCCAGAGCACCACATGGCACATTTTTGCAAATCCTGTGAGAGGTATTGCCACTCACAGTGCTATGACTGATATTGGAGGTCTAGGTCTAAAATAACTGATGTAATCAGCTGGATCACCCTCCTCTGAAGGAAACACAGGTCTTGGGATCAGAGCTCTTTTAATCAAATCCTGTTGTGTGAATCATATTTCAATTGGATTTTGTTTTTTAATAGTCTGCACTGCAAACATGAGATAAATAATTTTATCCATGCAGTACTTATGACTAGTGAGTAAGGTCACAGTGCTGATTCAGTTTTCTGCATATACAGCTATGATTCACCAAGCACAGGAAAACTCTCCAACTATAGCAATTCAGGTATCAAAAACAGGTATAGGCTGTCTTTTCTGAACCACACAAGTGAGTCTTCATCCCCAAAAACCTCAGGCTTAAAAATTATTGTGAGGAGGGTAGATCCTCACCGTCAGGTACTCCAATGTTGCAGATCTGTGACACTCAGCTAACTTGAAAAGTTGTCTGGAAAGCCATTCTCCTGCTGCATCAAGAAAAAAATATCACCATCTACTAAAAAGGATGAAATGACATTATATGTGACTTCACCATTCCTGATACGAAGTTTCTAGGACAGTAAGACACAACTCCCACAAAAGAAAATAAGGACATCAGAGGAGGGCCAGGCTCCTGGCCAAAAGGATTCTTCCTGAAATTTCATAAGCTGGAAGCATCTGTCATTCATCCAGCCATTTCAGTTATGAAATTAAATATTCTGTCTTTAAACATATTTGGTGTTTATCCTCTTAAATTATACAAAATTGAAACTAAGTGAAGAAAACGCCTTTTAAAATAAATTTAATTAAAATTTAATTTAATCAACTATTTAAAATAATTTAAAATACATATTCCAAAACTTCCTTTTTCTCATTTACATTTTCCTATAATGAAAAAAAGAAATCATGATGTCTGTGGAATGGGACTAAATGGACATTTGAAACACATTCTTTTCCCAGGAAAGAAACAGATAAAGTCTGATTTCTCAATTTATCTGAGCATGCTCTCTCAAAGATGATAAACACTGAAAGGTGACAACCAGTTTAAAAGGATATGTAATTCTGATTTTATAAATGGGTTCAGGTTAACCAGATATGACTGCAGAATTTCCTACCATCTGTCCCTTAGGGGAATGCTCTGCAGTATTAATGAAGATACGTGGCAAATCTCATGCTTAGCCTCTCCAGGCTGTTTTGTCCTCCTGGATGCTGTCAATTGCATTTGCATTTCTTTTTCTTCTCAGATTTTTCATCCTGGTGTCCAGTGAGGAACAGATTCTTGTGTACACATCCTGGAGCAGTGTTACAGGCTATATGTTTCTATCCCAGCACATCATTGGCTATCTTAAAATCCTGGATTTCTTCCTTAAAGCATTTTGCCTAATGTCTGCTGTGCCAGCAGTAGAATGATATTTTTTATTATTCGGCTTTAGAGCAACTGTCAGAATAAAAAAAGAATTATAGGAGGTATCCAAAACTGTTTTTCATTAAATAATCAAAAGTAAATTCACTTGCTCAAAATGTTCTTGAAATATTTAATCTGGAAAAAAATGGCCAAGCCAATATTGATTGGTTGAAAATTTAAACTAAAATAAAACCTGACTATTGGGAGAGTAAAATAACCTTTAAACTCATATCTGTTAGTATTGACAATCCTACTCCAAAAAACTCCTTCATAGGGACTATGGATTCAGATGATCTGATTCATACCATGTGAAAAATCAGAACATGTGATAAGCAACATTTCTAGCTTAACATTTTTACCATGGTTTTACTTGGAAGCTATTTTCTTTGGCTTTATGTGTGGAATGAACCACAAGGAGCTAACACAGCTTAACTTTCCAGTGAAAATCAAAAACCAAGGTTGAAAGGAAATAAGAAAAGGAAAGGAAAATTGAAGTTCTTGGTTCTTGTTTATTTTTAATGTATGATATTTACATTTCCATTAGTTGTCATTGTATTTGGAAGTTTATCAGGATATTAAGAAAGATAAGCAGTCACTAAAAGATAATCTCTACAAATAGTCTAATAACTGTGAGGAGATTTGGCGGAAAAAAGGCCCTGATGACTCTGAAATTGTTGCTTCCAGTGATTTGAATACATTCCTCTGCAGAATCACACCTGGGCTGAGATGTGGATATGGCACACAATGGATCAGTGTCTTGATGCTCCAAAAGTGTTATATTTTTATGATGCAGTCTTTGTAGTTTAAATATTTTCAACATTTTTAATGAGAGTAAAATTGTGAATTAAACATTTCAAAATCATAACAGTTATTAGCTTGTGAACTCTTTTACCCAACTAGTTATTTTTCTTTTTATTTTCACTTCCCCAAATATTTTCCTTTTTGTTTATTTCGTTGGTTTTTGTTTGTTTGTTTGAAAGGCAAAGACCATTCCCTGAAAGGTGTAAGGACGGATTCAAGGAATGTAATGCTTGCAGGCAAGCTTCACATTTTTTGACTTGTAAATTATGCTCCCATTTAGATGAACATTTGGCAGTGTCTTAGCTCACCTCGATAATTCTGTTTGCCAATTTGGTCTGCCTTTGGATTGATTCATGAGAAACAGAACAGTCCTCTCGAAGTGTGAATGCTCTGAATATTAGAAATTTCATAAGGTTGTCATAAATACTCTGGCCTTTATTTAGAGAGGTCAGGTACACAGTTGGCTCCTTGAATTTTGATATATCTGTTTACTCACAGCCTTAATTTTATTAGCTGTGTTGGCAGAGGATCATGAATTCCTTGGTGGGAACAAAGGTATTTTTCAAGAGCTTGTCAATTGCTCCTGTCTTTAACAGATATCTACTTTTAGATGAGCGGGATGTTAGAGATATAGAAATAAGTAAAATGAACTGTGTAACTTAGCCAGCACAATGGTAGATAAACATAATTATTTAGCAGATTATTTCATTATTTAAGAACAGGTAATGAAATTATGCATATAGCTGTCTTCTTCTCTCTGTTGACTGCCACAGGAAACACCACCATTGACAGAGTGGGTAGAGATGCTGAGTTACACTCACCTGCTGCTTTGCATTGCTCATGTAAGGACATGAAAATCAAGCAGAGAGACTGATCAAGAAATCAGCCTCTGAGTGTACAAGAGCAGTGCTGTGGGGTAGAGCTTGGGAGGGAAGAAAAGACACTGAATCCAAAGGGGACAGCAGGTTTGGACAGTGAGCACCTGCATTGAAAAATCCGTGGGAAGGGTCCAAGGCTTTAAGTATTATGATGAGGAACCCAGTGTTTGGGGAGGGGAGTGAGGGGGAGGGCTAAAGGTAAAAACCCCCAGATTAAATAAAAGTGTTGACTTGGTAGAACCTTTCATTATCTTTATTTTTAAGGAACATATACTGACTTGACCTAAAGAATTTCTCTGCTTTGAGGTTAAAAGTTGCTAGGAGAAATATGAACCTTCAACCAGCGAAAGCCATTAAGACTTATCTGGTGAAGTGCTAATGTGACAGCTGCCATGAGGCATCTACAATTATTCTAAAAAATAACATGAGGATGTTGGAAGATGTAGGAGTATGAACGAGTGACAACAACAACTTTTCATTAGTTTTCCTCCTGATCACATCAAGGCTTTATGCTGAACACCTGATGGCACCTGCTTCCCTCCAGCTGTTCCCAACAGGGAGACTGGGGAGGCTCTGATGAAACCACGGTCTCTGCATCACTTTGCAGCTCTCACTGCACTGTCTTCAGTGAATGATACTGAAAATCAGCTAGATTTAAGATCAACTTCCAAAACCATTCAAAGGTTGGACTTTCGTGTGATGTTCATATTTTACTTCTAGTATTGTTTGATCCTGTGAAAGATGTCAACCTACCGTCATCCTCCACTTTCTCCATTAGCTCAAACAGTGGACTCAGACACTCAGAATAAAAGTTGCACAAGGTGGACCACTTTTGGGGTGGCTTAAGTTTCTCATGTAAGGTTCCTCAATGCATCTGTAACAGGGGCTGAAAGGCTTGTGCTGAGGGAGATAGGATTTCCATAAGAAAAAGAGTGGTCTTGTGATTAAGACAGTCTGCCAAAAATCCTGTACTAAATACTCTACACAATATGTAGTCTTTGGTGCCTCAAATTAGCTGCCCAAATTAAAGGCTAATTTCAAGCCTAATCTGTGTACCTTTCTTCAATACAAAAATTCAGCTAATATCACTCCTCACCACTGCACAAATAAACATATAGCACAAATAAAGTTTGCAATGAGTAACATCACAGAAAAAATTCCCTGAGGACGTCTATAATTCTGTCACATGAAAAAGTTTGAGTAGCATAAAATAAATATGTCCATGGAGCATGGTCTGAAATATGAGGCTAAAACAAAAATATTGAGGAGCCACTCCGTCACTGAGTGCTGTTCAGCCAAGGCACTGAATGAGACAGTCTTGCAGAAAAAACTGTGGATGATCCTCAGTCAAACTGCCAAAATTCATACACAACAAGGGGACAGCCCACGGCTGTACAGATTGAAATACAGAGAGATACACAGAAAGCTTAATTCTAGCATTTTGTAACTTTTCACTGTTTGCTTTACAGCCTTAATGTAACTTTACTGGGTATCTTTTTTAGAACATAAGGCTGACCAGAGGTGAAGGGTATCCTCATAGTTTTATGGAAGTTTTACTCTCACCTCTGTATTTTTTACATATTTTCAGAACAAGACACTTCTATTTTAATGTGGTACAATTGTGGCACAATTGTGTTTTTTAAATTCTTTCCTGAATCAGTAGTCATACTGGATAGCCAGTAGAAACAGAGAGGAAACTTGTCATAGTTTGAGGTTCACTGTATTATCATCATTTCAATTTGTTCCATGGAACATATGTTCATTCACCTTGGATGCCACATAATTTTCACTAGAATTTGATTCCTTCTATTCTGACTAGCACAGGTTTCAGAAACCATAGGAAGTAAGCAATTTTGAGCTCATTCAGGTACATCTTACATCTACAGTGAGGCAATTAGCCAGTAACTGCAGCAGCCAACACCAATCTAGGCAACACACAGGCATCCTAACCATGGTACGAGTTGGTGTCTGCAGCAACTCTTGCTCCATGATAGGTGCAAGGCAGGGCTGTTCCCTAGTTCTGCCCCCAGGGAATTAGCTTGCTGCATATATAGATGGGAGCACGTTCTGCTCATTTAAGAGTATCAAGATCTGATACAGCATCATGTACTATCGTTCAGGTGAAGGGAGGGTTCAGGCTAAGCACACCACAGCTTCTCTCGGGAGTCTCATTTTTCACTGTTCCTGTGTCATCTGGAAATGAAGGGGGAAAAAACCCAACAAACCGAAACAGAATCAGACCTAATATTTCCTAACACATTTAGTTTGGTCAAATATGTGTTCTTCCTAAATGTGTTGGTGTTGCAGTTTTCTGTACCTTGTCAGTTGAAAGAAGGGAAAGTACATATTTTCAGTGAGTGTTGCAAATGTGCCCTACCAACTTGGTGCAATATTTAAAGGATGAGAACTGACAGTTCATCCTCTTTTGCTCTAATATGCTGAATCTAAACGCCCTAAAGTGAAGAAAGCTAGAATTTCAATTCAAAATTCAACACCCACCTCCTTAAATTCAAGAGCATTTGGGATTAGTTTTAATGTCCATTCCTTACAGGAATAAAAACAATCTGGTCTGAAGCCAGAAAAATCTGGGGTGCTGTCTGCTCCTTCCTACTGTTGTCTGGCAAATCAATCTCATGCCTAATTGTAGACTGCACCTGCAGAATATTAAATGTGGGGAGTGTGCAATGCATTTTGAGTGACCCTCACCTTGGTATGATGGATGCTTCCTGACAGTGCAAACACAGAGAAAAGGTAACAGCTGTCCTCTCCCATCACAGGACCCTGACAGCAGTCAGACAGTAGGCATCCTGTGGCAGCCACTGACGGGGCTGCCCAGTCTGCTCTCACTGTCTCCTTATGCCCATGTGCTGTAGAAGGAGCCTGTTGAGCAAACTCCTCTGAAGCTGTCCCTTCCCTGCCCCTCAGTTTAACACTCTGCTGGAATGTGAGCTAGAGCTCCCTGTCTGTTCAAGAAGTTTTGGGATTCAGAGACTTTAAGCTAAAATACTAATTATGCAGATGTTAATCATTGCCAGACAGTATTCAGAGGAAGGGCTCTTAGAAAAGGAAGCATTAAATACATATGGAAAATATTAGAAATAATATTAAATATTAAATATCTGTAGTGCTTTGCACAACTAAAAATAAGATGGAGTAAGCTACTAGAGATACTGTGATTCTTCCTACACATATATGGCTCTTTTCTTCTCCTACCTCTATTAATAGGATTGCAGCTGCAATATTAATTTACATAGCATTTATATTGCATTAAGACAGAAATAATTTAGTGCCCATGCAATTCAATCCTTCACAAGTTTCTTTAAGAGGTGGTTTATTGGTCTTTCCAGAATATAGATGATAACCTATTGCTGGCCCCAGAGCTTAGAAAGAAAGGCAGCATCTCAGTCAGTCCTTTCAATGCTCCCCTGACTCACATTATCAAACTTTTAAAATTCCCCACATTCTGAGTGACATGTTAAGCACTGATGACCCTGTACTTAATAGTTAACACAGAAGTAGGACTGATGTTGGATTCATCAATAAAAGATCTCTTCCATCTATAGGGTTTCACTTGAGAACCTGTATCACTTGCCTATGCATGGGTTAGTAGGGCTACAAAATAGTATCTTGTTCCAATAAATCCAGGTTAAATAAAATATTAATATCCACACAAGCATACAATCACCCCAGGTGCACCTGCCTGCATTCCCATCTGGAGAGGCAGAATTCCAGCTTAAAAACAGCAAATAGTGAAATGCAGTCTGTAATCCATGGAGGTCACAGCTAGTTCATTCTGCACCCTGCCTGGTCCATAAAACAACTTATGGTAGGTAAAAAGTCACTCATGGCAGAGAAAGAAAGCCATTATATTTGTTTGAAGTGGTGAAAGTAGGGACAGAAGATAGAAATTACAGAAAATTCGTTTGAGTTCTGCACTGCTCAAGTATTTTATGCAATCTTTTTTTCAAGCCCTTTGACTGGAAACACTCCTGAAGGGTGAGCATGTATGCCTTGAGGGAATAATCAACCATAATCTTCCTCAGAAAAGTGCCAGAAGAAGCTACCATGCATTCCTTAAGATGACCATCCTCCACTCCTGATTTTTCTGAGTCTCGTAGTTGAATGCCCCAGCCCTCTACGTGTGGGTAGGGATTCAGAATATTTCAATTAAGATCTGCCTTTCTCTTTAGTTGCTTTTTTTTTTTTTTTTCTGTCCTGTGAAACAAATTCAAGTGCTTGGAATACCAAAGCATGTAAACTACAGGATTAGATAAATCTATTTGCCTTTATCTACTCATCACCTCTGTTCTGACATTGAAAGAAATTACTGATTTTGGAGCTAAGACATCTATTTGAATCTGAGCACTTAACACAGCAGGGTCATAGTCAGTAGCAGAGTAGCAGATACTCCCTGGGGACTCATTAGGATTTCCAAAATTGTGTATAAATGCAGTATATATATATCTTGGAAATCCCAGTGTAACGTACATACACTGAAGGCGAAAAATAAGTGGGCATCTTTGCAACCACACCCAAAGCAGGAAGATGTGTTTCCACTCATTATTAATTTTTTCAGCTGAAACAAGCTGAATCACAAAATTTTGCTTTCACTACAGCTCATAACAAATCTTCCTCAGTTCTTTGTCTACCAGTTGAAGCTTCAGGATGGCTGAGTAATAATGAAAAGCAAAACAGCCTGTCCAATATTACTTCAGCCTGCCAGCAGTGCTACCACCAGTGCTGATGGGCTCAGCAGTGGATTCACAGGTCACTTCATAACACACAGTTTCTGCTGCTTTTTCCTCACAACAGGGAGGATTCCTCATGCTCTTCCCCCACTCTGGGGTGGTGGGGTGGAGTCCCTCCCACAGCAGGCAGCCCTCCACAAACTTCTACAACCTGGGTCTTTCCCTTGGGCCGTAGTTCTTCAGGAACAGGTCCGGCACGGGGTCACAAGTCCTGGTGCAAACTCACTCCTCTCTCTAGAGGTCCTGCCAGGAGCGTCCAGCATGGGCTTCCCGCAGGCTCACAGTCTCCTTCAGGCATCCAGCTGCTCCAGTGTGGGGTTCTCCATGGGCTGCAGAGGGACTGCCTGACTCTCCAGGGTCTGCTACAGGGACTGAAGTGAAACTCTTCTCCGACACACGGGGCACCACTTCATCCTTCCTCACTGCCCTAGGTGCCTGCACAGTCGTTCCTCTCGCATATTCTCGCTCCTGTCTCTGGCTGGCTCTGCTATTGTGCAGAAAAATTTTCCCCTTCTTAACTGTGTTATGCCAGGGGCACTACCACAGTACAGATGGGGTCAGCCTTGGCTAGTCTGTCATGGAGATGGCTGGCACTGACTCTGTGGACATGGTGGAAGCTTCTGGAAGGTTCTCACAGAGCCACACTTGTAGCCACCCTACTACTATCAGAGCCTGGCCACACAAACTCCCCCCACAGACCCTTCTGTTGTTTCTGTGCTGCATTTTCTGGCCTCATATGGATGTCTCAGATACATAAATTACACTTTGACCTTCATTCCCTTAAACTGCAGTCTAAAAACCTAGTTCACATGGAGACAGTTACAGTTCATGAGAAAAGATGGCAATGAGCTGGTATATATTTAAACTGAACTAAAACCAGGGTCATATATTTCTTTTCTTGCAAAGAAAGTGAGATGCTGCAAAAGGCCTTGAGGAGAAAAGAAGTTAGAAGAAATGAAGAAAGGTTCTTTTGACTTTTGATCACTATGAAGATCTTCATGGCTCAGAAGCATTTAAGGATTTGCATGCCAGTTCTGCAGAATCCTAGAGTTAATGGAACACTTTAACATTTAGCATCATATTTATTTACTTGAATATTTTTACCCAGGTCAGCCTCATTATGTCTTATTATTTTCATGTTTCAGCCCTAAATTATGAGCATGAGGATCAATTACAACACTACATTTTCCTGTTTAAAAAGAAGTTCATGAATAAGTGACAGAGTGCTGAAACAGCGAAAATATTTTTTTCAAAAAAATAACCTTTTCTGCAGCAGTCTCGCTGATAACTTTGTTAAATTATGGAAGATCTCACAATACCCATAAACTTCCATGTAGGTCTCTTGTGCCTGCGCTGTCCTGGAATATTTGCACTTATCAGAACCAAGTTACGAAAAAAAGGGCTCTTTCTCCCTCATTAATCTAGACTTACATTCAGAGGAAGACAAGTGTTCTCAGGTGGCTTGGTTTTTAAGTGACTACCTTGAATTACTGAAATCTATTCAAAGGCACCAACTACATCTCTGAGAGCTGGGTCCCATTAAACTTTCCATTTTGGGCAACCTAAATGGGCCAAATCAAAACTCACACTAAAGCTAAACATAGATGTATGTTAATAACATTTGTTGCAACTGGAGGTAGTAAACATCTAGCAATGCAGGGAGGTTTCCTTTTGCTTTCACATAGTGCTTTCATGGTGTACATGCAGGTTTTTTTCTCCCATGTACCAAGATTACCAAATTCACATCAAACTTGAGAATCAGGCAGCTTACTCCATGCTTCTTCCTCAGTGACAAAGAAGTCCATGGATGTTTGTGCAGTATAGCTCTGCACCTTTCTTCTTGTTTTTGACTTTGCACTGCATACAGCTGTTCAGTGGGTCCCTGTGGCCACACCACAGCTGTCACCAAGCATGAGCAGAAATGGGGTATGACCCTGCAGCCTGGTTGGGTCCTCAGAGGAGCTGCACAGCCTGGCACCCTGCAGGTCTGCAGGTCACCAAAGCCCCATAAGCTGATCTATGGCCACACTGCTGGAAAAGGGTAGGAAAAGAACATGGCTGAGTTCTATAAACAGGAGGGCTACAAGATGCTCTTCCTCCACAGAATAAAAGCTTGAGTAGATGAGTCTATCAGTAGGATTTAAAAAATCAGCTCTGACAAGAGATGGCAATACAACATTTGTTTCTTCTGGTAGATTTTGCAATTCAGATTTAAGCTTGTGACACTTTAGCATATGAGAAAGCTGTCAGAAGCATTTTAAGCATAGTTATTTTTCTCTTTCCTAGGCTGTGCAAAGGTAACCTGGGTTTGTATCTTGAGGAATTAAAGCAGAACATTTTGTATAACTCTGAAGCAGTTTTTAAATATTGTCTGTAAGACACAGCTTTATGCTGCAAACGTGATGATGAGGTAATGTTTATTAGTATTCACTTGATATAACCTAATTTATTCATTGCTTAATCACCCCTGAGAAATATGGACCTCTCCAAATGAGATGACTAAACAGTATCTATTGCTATCATACATTCTCTCTCCATGAGATTCCAAAAACATTAAATGCATGGAAAATATGTTTCTTCCACCAAGATTAAAATGTGGTTAGAGAGACTGATGTATTATACAGCAATTCATTTCAGTGAAATATTTCTACATGACTGTTGATAGAGAACAAAGCTGGAATTTGCTGAAATGGTTGTATATGGTATGCATTTGCCTCACAACAGCAGGAAACTTTTAGTAGTACAGCAGCTCATTCCTAAAGGGTTCTTTTCTTAAGCCAAGATGCAGCAAAGTTGGCAGCTCAGCCTCATCCAAACTGGTGCTAGACAAGATACAGAACCACAGGGTTTGGACAGATGTACCACTGACAGATGGTGCTGAGATTAGTCATTATCAATAAGCTTCAACTTGCATTTATTTCTCTGGTTCAATGCCAGTCAGTGATGAACCCTGATTGGTAATGCCTTATTACAGGCTAATATTTATTAAGAATTGCTGACTCCCTGGAGGATGAAATGGAGGCACAGACCCTGCTCATAGGAAAGGACAGACATAACAGACTGAGTTTGCTCATTATCACTAACACTAGTACTTACAGCTCCAGCATTAGCTCTGCCAGTGACACTCTCTGTAGAGGGATCAAGGGTTGCACAGAAGTGGAAAGACCAGCTGCCACTTCTCTCAGAGGCATTTCCACCCAGTTAAGGCCAAAGTGTGCTTTTTGGGATAGCATAAGAGGAGCATAAGTAGGCACTGATATCTAGGAATCCAGGACTGGCAATTATGTTAGTACTATGTCCACTCTGTCTCAGGAATAGAAAAAAAGTACATGTGTAAGTACATATACAGATACTGATACATGTGCCACTCTGTTGCATATGTGTAAAGAAGGTAGATGGGTCTGGATATTTACACCTGCCTCTTTCTCCAGAATACAATCTTATGAAGTGGCAGTAACAGAGCAGGACTGGATTCATTACATCTTCTATGATCATCCATACAATTCTAATATAATATTCAACTCACCCCCCAGCCCTAATCTACAAGGCTGTAATAAAAACCTAAATGTTAATATACTAGATTCAGCCTTGATTTACACAACTGAAGCTCATACCAAGACATTAGTCTCAAGTTTCTCCCTTGACATTAGGGAGATTGAAAAAAATGATGCTAAAAATAAAGATAGTTGCCCTTGCAGTCTGATTAGTATCTACAAATTATATTAAATTTCTCTAGAGAAAAAAAAATGAAATGCTATAAGCAGTAGACAATATATTGCATGTTCATTGTTGAGGTGCCATGAAAAAGTTTTCTGAAATCTTCACTGCTGATATTGACTGGAAGAAAAATAAAGCTATAATAGATAGCTGGTTTAACAAAACTGTCCTAGTATGTCTTTTATTTGAAAAGGATTAAAAGAAAATTACTGCATAATGCAATATACCCAAGTCAGCGCAATAGTAAGAGGAGTCATTTTATCAACAGGATTAAGTCTCACAATAGAATAATCCATAATGGAAGTTACAGGAATGGAGCAAAAGAGAGAGCTAAAATGGTTGTTCTTTTTCCCCAAGAGTTATAAGGAGATGATCTAATGCTATGTTTTTATAAGCAGAGATCTTTCCCAAAGCATTTCCTAGGATAATTTCTTTTATATTTAATGAATTTCAAGAAGTGAGGAAGGTTGATGTTTTATGTTTAATGTAGTCCCTGAAGAGCAGAATAAAACCATGAAGATATTCTATGTATCTAATTTTACAGCTGCCAGATATGGTATTTTTTTCTTGAACAAAGACTCTCCAGCAATTTATGAATGCAGTTAAATGATCAGACATTTCAGTGCAGGAGAGGTTTTACCTGTGCAACTGAGAATATAGAGAATTTATAAATCCCAGGTTCTCAGCAGAAACCTGTCTCCAAAGCAATGCTTGTGAACTGATTTCTCCCCTGCAGACAACTAGGGTTTCATCACAAACTCCCCCCAACCTCATTTCATACCAATACTCTCCAGGATAGGCTGGGCAGTGTCCAGCTGTCTCTCCCAGACTAGAAGAGCCTTTCAGTGGGACGCTGCAGTCTGTGTTCAGAGGTGAAGTTCAGTAAGAAAGCCCAGTTCACAGGAGACACCACCAGTCAGCTGCACCTCCTTTGAGGCAGCAGCCAAGAAACAAGAAATTTCTAACACAAGAATTTCTCTACAAATTGGGAAGCATAGGTGCATTAAGAATCCCTGTAGATGCTCATGGCACTTCCATAGGTACTTTTCAAGGCTGATGCAATCATAACAACCCCCCTTTAAAAATATTTACCTACTCAGAGTTCATTCTTTAGCTGAATATAGTAAATTTGAGCAATTAGTTGGTCAGAAAAACACATCTAACTTTTCAGTAATATATACAGAGTGTTATATACTCATATATAATATAGAGAAGGAAGGTAACATCCTTTAATTTCTTTTTTTTTTTTTAATTCACAAACAGGATTTCAAGTAATTAACCAGCTAGTAGAAAAAAAGAAAATATCTGAAACATTTTAATTCACTGACAATAATGAGAAAATAATCTCCAGTATCTGATGTGCTACAAACTAATTTGTGTGCAAAATATTACATTGGGTCATGTTGTATTTAATAGCTGAAACACAAGCTCAGCTGAAAACTGACACTGTTATTTTGGGGAAATTTCTTATTTACTAAAGCAGTTTTCCTGATATTTTCTAAAATCCCACACAGGCTAGTGCAATTTGGAAAAACAAATTAATTGAGTTGATGCCAGAGAAACGTACCTGAAAAAAGATCCATACCTTAGATAATAGAGGTCTGAACTTGCAGCCCTGACACAGATAAATAGGTTGCCTAGTAGGTTGTTTACTGTGCTATTGGACCTGGAGCATGATAAAGTAAGCAGAAAAGGGACTGGATAAGCTTTATCTCCATAACAACCAAGAAAAGAACGATTACAAAAGAGCATGGAAAAGCCACCTTCACAAAACAGGCTTTAACCTTAGAGCAATGGGAGCAGCACAGCACACTGCACTGCTGATGTCTAAATAAGAAAAGACAGTCTTGGCTCAAACTATTGCATCTCACACCAAGCTGGGTGCTGCAGCTGGAATAATAAAAGTACAAAGCTATCTAATACAGCAGCCACATGGAACAATAAATTCTTTCAGAGGAATTGAATTGTGATCAGCGTGTTACAGAGGAAGGAAAGATAGCATGGCATTAAAGTGATTTTTCAGAATATACCTTTATATCAAGAAATTATTCACACACTTCTTTCCTTTAGCATGTTTCAGGGCATTAAGCCATTTTAAAATTAGTTAGTTTTTCTTTGTTTTCCACAAGTTTCATTATTTGAACAGCTCCTCACCGTAGTTTGACCTAACTGAGTGAGTTCTTTTAGGTTTCACAAGAGAGCATTCAAATACAGTCTTCACAGAAACCTCCTAACTGAATTAAAAAAGGGACAGACTTTTGAAATGAAGAAGTCATTGGGAAGGTAGACTCACAACCTGAACCTTTTCCTACTCAAAACATTATTGAAACTCCTGCTGGCTTTAATGAGCATTGGATCAAAACCTTGGTTTTCTCTTTGACTACGAATTAAGCTCTTTGATGTTAAACTACTTTTAAGCGGAAACTACAGCTTTAATGTACAAGCCTTCAGAAACACAATCTCTAGAAGAACATCACTTTGACCAAAGTACCTGGGGGCATTTTTATTCCCCCCAGGTACAATAAGTTATCAATGGAAATAGTGCAGACATGCTACGGGTATATGTAGCCATGCTGAATGGGAACAGCTATCCTGGCTGCCATTAATAATTTAACTCTTCCCTTCTCTTGCAACCCACAAACTTTTTGCATGGTCACTCTCACACAGTGTCATTTCAGTGGGTTAGAGGCATAACAACAACTACATTCACTTAAACAGTTTAGAAGCTCTTTTATCTGACACTTTCCATTTACATAGAAAGAGGAAAACCCAACCTGAAATGGCTATTTGGTTTGGATATGTTCCCTAGGTTGCTGAATGCTTGAAAGATAAAGGGATTTATTTTTTTCTTGGTCAAATAAGGGTTCTAGTAAACAAGAATTAATGGCGCAGATTTTCAGACAAACATAAATAAGTCTGGAGAGAAAAAAAAGGGTAATTTTCAATAGTACAGCTCTTAATTAAAAATAATTACAGTGTCTCTAGAAAGAAATTCTTACCCATGCAGCAGATCCCCTGCCCCTGCCCCTGCCCTTCCTGCCTTGGACCCAGCCCATGGCAGAGAGCAGTCCTTGTGCCTATGGTAGCCACAGCACAGAAGAGGATGCTTGCCTCAGTTTCCTTACTCATGTCTAGTTTCATTCCACAAAGCAAAATCTTGCCTGAACTGAGCATATTTTTCCTATAATTAACCTACCTACCACTAACCTATGTACATGAACAACTTTCACAAAGACTTTCAGTCCAAATACCAATTAAATTTTTTCTAGGCAGACATTCTACAAGTATCTGTACAATGCAAACAAAGTACAACAGCTGCAAATAGCAAATATGTGTGTAAGAGTTATTCAAGCACTAGTCGTTCAAGACTGGTTGTTATTTATTTATTATTCTTTTCCTTACTTATTGATTATTCTTTTCCTTACTGCCATACGTTTCAATCAAGTCATAATTTCATTATCTGTGCCAAAATATTGTAATTGCTAAATTCTTCCTCCCAAACAATGCACAAGAAATACAGTTGCAAAAGACCTGTCAAGGCTGATGTGTCATATTTACTGTTTCAGTATTAGTTTTACACTGAAACGTGTAACTTCAAATATATTTTTTGCAATTTTGTCTTTTTTGTTTGTTTTGTTGTTTGTTTGTTTTTATTTTCGTGCTGTGTTCAGTGAGTATTTGATATTAATCAGAGGAAAAATGAGGAACTGATGTTTAGCAGATGCAGGTGTAAAGGTGCTAAGCTATGCCTCTGCAGCAAACCAGACTATTCAGGTATTCATGCTGAAATACAACCTACCTAATTTACTCTGCACCAAGAATGCTGGAAGTGGCTGGCTTTCAGTGAAAGACCACAGTCCCTTTGAAATCCCACACAACTTGTAGTTTTACCTCTCACTCAGGGAAGAAATGGATTCAGACATATTATCATGATGAAAAAATGGAAGAAGGATTTACTATGTAAAATCCTCCACTGCCATTTCTAGCAGGCTTCAAAATATTTATTCCCAAATCAGTTTTTCAATTTACTCTGAGGTACTTTTACTGAATAACTGACTGGGAAATCATCACAGTAGCACTAGCTAAGTTTGTTTTTCAGAACATCTTAAAGTCTTTCCTTTTGTTATGTTTGACAAAATAGAAGTTTTAGACCAAACATTACCAGCACATACAGTATCTAGTTATAAAGTGTTATAATCATTATTATGATTCTTGTGGAAAATTGAAACCCTTTCCTAGCTACATGCATATGCAGCCTATATAGCATCCATAAGCAATTTTCATTAAAGCAATTGTTTCTTTGCAGTCTAGTGTGCAAATCCTACTTATAAAGCTTACAAAGGGGTGATGGTAATATTTAAGATATAACCAATATCTGATAGATGACTTCATTTGCTTCCACAAGAGAATTCTTAACTTTTCCTGGAAGATTAATGTCGTAAGTGACCATCTGTGCTGATTTTGGCTGTGATAAATTTAATTTTCTAAATAGTATCTAGTATGGGGCTAAGTTTTCAGTTAATGCTGGAAACGTGTTGATAACACAGGGATATTTCAGCTGCTGCTGAGCAGAGTTTACTCAGTCAAGGCCTTTTCCACCTCTCAGCCCAGCCCACCAGTGAGGAGCTGGGGATGCACACGGAGGGGACACAGCCAGGACAGCTGATCCCAGCTGACCACAGGGATATCCCAGACCATGTGGTGCTGTGCTCAGCACACAGAGCTGGGGGAAGGAGAAGGAAGGGGAGGATGTTTGGAGTGATGGTGTTTGTCTTTTCCAGTCACTGTCACCCATGATGGAGCTTTGCTTTCCTGGGGATGGCTGAACATCTGCCTGCCCATGGTGAGTGCTGAATGAGTCCCTTGTTTTGCTTTGTTTGCATGTTCAGGTTTGCTTTGCCTGTAAAAATGTTTCTATCTTGATTCGTGGATTTTCTCACTTTTCTGATTTTCTCCCCCATCCCTCTGCAATGAGACTGAGCAAGCAGCTGCATGGAGCTGCTGTCTGAGGGTAAAAAACAACAGCATCATATACCTGGATAGATACACATACAGAGTATGCTAGTATTTGATTCAATGTGACCTAATGAAAGCTCTCTCCTAATCTGTAACTCAGGGAACGAAGTCAGTGATACAACCTCTATGTGTTCTTCTAAGGTAAGCCAGAAATCTTCTAGAGTAAACCTCATTTGCAGAAGCTCCACCACTATTCTTTGTTTCACACAGGCAGATAGTGATAGGACAAGCATGAATGGTTTTAAACTAAAAGAGAATAGATTTAGGTTAGAAGTCAGAAAGACATTCTTCAATAAGAGAGGGTGAGGCACTGGAGCAGAGAAGCTGTGAATGCCTCATCCCTGGAAGAGTTCAAGGCCACTTGAGGTGAGGTTCCCTTTATATCTGTTAAGCTACTTGTGTTTTTCAGAACATTTCAGTATATTAGAGAAAAGGGTAAGAGCTCCGTATCTGAATGGTTTATTCCAATTGTATGTTCATGCAGGGTACAGCTATATTATGGGAAAATGTTTTAATCTCCCATAACTTAATACTATAATTTTACTGGCCACACTACTATCATCTTAAAATCATGTTGTACGTGTTGCACTGTTGACCATTTCTCCATTATTGAATAATATCCTGCTGTGCTAAGTACTGCCCTGAAACAAAACCTGTTTTCTTATTCATGAACCTGCAATCTAAGCAATCCATGCACTTGACAAGGTTTTAGTGACCAACATTAACAGGTTAACTTAGTTTCAGAAGCCTTTCTGAAATCCTGTTTGAATCTGGCTTATCTATAGGAAAAATAAGTTTGGCCAGTTTGCATATATGATTAAGAACTGAGAGCGGGTAGATTTCAAAAAGCTAATTCAGCCCAGTTCACATCCTAAAGAGCTTTGCAAAGGCAAATATCTCTCCTCAGTCAATCAGGTTTTGAACAACTTGGTGACTAGCCTGCACTCAACAGGAATTTCACAGTCTGCAGATAGCTCATTATTTCCTGCAAACTTACTTCCTCCTCCTTATCACTTTATATAAAAAGGTTTAAGATCCTTTTGAAGGTAAGCAAGAACAAATAGGCTCAAAAGAATACATACCAGAGGAAATTTTTTCTGAGGTCCAATGAAAAGTTAAGTACTTAGCTCTATACGCGTTTGTCTTTAATGACTCTTGCTGGGAACCAGCGCAATGACATTTACAGCAGCGTAACTGTGGCATGGTGCTACTTCATGGCTGCCTGAGATTCCAGGATGGAACTGAAGTAACACGGTAGGGGCAGACAGATGGAGAAATGGTAGCTCCTTTCTCAGCATCTCAGCTCTGGGAAGCCATTCCTGTCTGTAGCCACTTCTATGGTGGCTGCATGAAAATAACACCATTGGGATACTAGTGGCATGCTGTAATCCTACCATAGTGCAATACTGGACCAGCTAGAAATATCCCAGACTGATCTTGTCTCCTAACAGTCAGGAGAGTGAATTCCACTGTTTCTTGTGCTGAGTTACAGCTCCCATGAGTCAATTTGCAGCTCAATACAAGATTGAGGCAGTCACACAGTGATGAGCAGCAAGAAATAACATCCTGTTCCCCTTCTGTCTAAGCAGTGAGGCACTTTGGCTTTCCCAGGGAGCAAATATTGCCCTCTCTGCTGCTGTAGTTTATCCATCCACACCTCCTTTTTCTTTTCTCCATCTTTGCTAAAAGAACCACATCAGGTTTTCCTCTCCCTCTGAGAACACAAAAATTTGTACCTGCCCACTTATTCTGGGTTAAAAACTTATATAAACACCAACAACTTGAACTGCTGGTCTCATTCTTGGGACCTGCGCATGCTTCCTACACAGTTAACAACAGCTGCACTTTTAGGCTCTTAGAATACCCACATACCTCTTGAGGGTTCAGTCAGGTTACAATATTTATGCTCCCTAATGGTCTTCTGAAGACCTCATGTTCTGCCCTCTTCCCCATGAGAAGCAGTTGGATGTGGAAGCAGGGCTGCTCCGCTGTGCTCTTTTTACAACACACAACTGCAAGGCACAGGCTGTGCTTCTTTAGCACAAAGCACACCAAAGAGGTGGTTTCATACTGTTTTGTAATTTAAACATCAGCTTTCCCTTTCAACTATATTTGTTATCCTACTTTCTAATTACATCTGTCTAGAAATACTTTTGGTCTGCTTTCATCCGCTCTACCTAGGATTTTTCTGGGCATAGCCAATAAGCCTGTCAGCGTAATACCCAGATACAGGTGAGGTAAGTGGAGAAATAGGAGGATATTGGCAAAGAAATTACTGTCTGCAAGAAAATCCTATGAGATAAGGTCTGTTTTGGCAACAACCAGATGAGTGGTATCTCAGTCTTTGTTTTACTGAGTCTGGAGAGAGAGGAGGAGAGTAGTGGAACTGTCATGTAACATAGTGAGAGACAAGCCTGGTAAAAAAAGGTTAACTTTAGTGAGAGAGAGAGAGTGAGAGAGGTCAGAGGAGACTGAGATGCCTTCAGAGGCCTTGATCATCAGGAAATGCTTAGCAATCTACTATCTTCTCACCTATAAATGATTAGTTGGTTTTGAATCCTAAGTCACTGGGCATCATTAATTCATGCCCAATCTTAATATTTAAATAAATATAACTATTCATATATTTGAACAATTGACTATGATGTTCAAAGGCCAGACTTTAGAGAAATACAAAGTTTTCAGAGCAGTTTCATATGTGGCTTTGTTAATTATCAGCGTTTATAGAATATATATTCATGCAGCAATACCATACTGCTAGTCATGTGGTTTTGTATATTATGGTAATAGCAATATGATATTAGAGACAATGGTCACTACAACACAGGATACAACTAGATTAGTATGCTCAGTTGGAGCAGTAGTTCATTTCTGAAGCTGAAGCCCCTTTGTCACTCAATGGTTTGGACTGCAGAGTATCATCTTTGAGTAAAGTCAATGAACAGTTGCATTGCCTGCCTAAAGTACCTCCAGCACACAGACACTACAGAGCCAGAAGAAGAAACATGGATAGATAGATAGATAGATAGATATATGATAGATAGATAGATAGATAGATAGATAGATAGATAGATAGATAGACGATAGATAGATGGCAGTGTTCAGCTCTACATGGATTTTGTTGATGTTGAGATATTCAGCACTTTCCCAAAACTTTTGCTTCCAGACCAACCACATTACCTGAGAAACTTTAGTGTCATTAGAAAAACATAAATATTTGGTTCTCAAGAGTTCAGAGAAAAACTTAGGAATTTTAACTGTCATGATTTCAAAACTAACCTGACTTACTGGCAACTTGCCCTTTGATTTTTTAATGCTTTAAGCTAGCATCTTCTAATAATTTTCTCTAATGATGGTGAGCCAGAATCATCTGTGCCAAGCTTGATTTTGACAGAAAATTGAATTGACATAAATGATATGCAAATATTTATTGATTGTCTATGTCTAAATTTATGTATTTTATATAGATGTGTAGTATGCAAAATGTGGTTGTATGCTTAAATTAGCTTACAGCTGATGAGGTAGTTATTCTAGCCTTGATTCAATACTATTACTATTCAGTGGGAAACTAGCAACATTTAGAATGCTTGAAGAAATTTTGCTTTCTAGATTTGAACAAAACTACCAAAATTTAACCCCGAACAAAACCACCAAAATTTAACTCCAAACAAAACCAAATTCTACAGAACATTCTAGAACTGACTGTTTATTTCACTTTTATTCTCTGAAATACAACCTTTTGATGGCTCATTTATTAATAATCTTGTGCATATCATGAGAAGTTCAAAGGTTCCCACTTTTCATCTGAAAAATTAATCCATTAGAACCAAATTTAATATATGACTGGGAAATGAGTTTCTGTGCTCCCTTTCTTTCTCTCTTGTACAAGCATGTGCATTATCTATTAACTCACTGAGGAAATTCTAAATTGTGAAGCTGAAATGATTTCTAGACACCAGGCTATTGATGATTAGTGATAATTCGTTTTTATATCCACTTTTCTTACAAATAGAAGCAAGTTTGTATGCTTTATTTATCTTTTTGACCTGGACCAACTGATGTGAATTTCAGAACATTTACCAAATCTTATTATAATAAAAAAACTTGATGTTTTAAATGCAATGGAAAACACAATTAACCTAAGGAGGGGGGGAAAGGTCTTTCTTAATTGAATAGCTGACATAATAGTCAGATGTTGCTAATAAAATACATTTAATAGAAACTCAGTTTAGTTTTGAATACAAAAGAGAATTGATGGTGAACATTCTTGATGAGTCATACATGTTTTTCATTAAATAAAGGTCTTGGGCATTTGAATGACTATGTGTTTTTCATTTTACAAGCCTCTTAATATACAAAAATATATATCGTGTGTATCCCCAAGTCCAGATGGGCTAATCTGGAGTCACTTGAGCTTCTGGCAATGGCAGGCCTCCATAAAACTGCCTTCTTTCCTTTCTAGGAGATAAGGAATAGCTGATATGGCATTGTGTCCAAATGGTCCAGCACTTGGTCCTAGGCTACTCTGTTAGGGAAAGGCACAGATACCCAGCACCTCCTCTGAATTTATCCAGATGGATGATGAATTGATGCAGCCTACATGGGGCAGCAGATGTCAAAGAATGCAACCTGACACTATGGTTTCCGAAAATTGAACTGACATGGCCACATAAATTCAGATTTCGTGTAAGATTTTTTATTGCCTATGCTGTCATCTGTGATGAAGATAACATCAAAGGAGACCTGATCCAGTACTGACAAGTGTGACTAATCAGTGAGCACCTTGAGTCTATGGCATCCCTCTTTCCTACTAGCACTGTTGTGCTCTCTTTGCATCACAGACAAGGAAAAGGCACAGAGATCTCATCTTCAGAAATTTTTCATGCTGGGTGATGCCTGTGTCCAATTAGTTTTTCTGGGAAAAGATGCAGTCATTTCTAATGGTGAGAGCAGATGCAATATACAGCTTTGCCTATGTGAAGCCTGGCAGTCTTACTGGAAGCCTCTGCTGACCTCCTGCTTCCAAGGTGGCAGCTGACATCAGTCAGAAGAGTTAATTCAAAAGGGTGGCAAGAAATTTTATCAAACCTGTGAAAACTTACGCAAATTCAGCCAAGTGATAAATCACTGGAAAACTTCCAATCCAAGGACTTTTTTGCTCAATTTCCTGTCTCTTATGGTGACCAGTATCTTGAGGAAAAGTATCAGAAAAGGATGAGTATGTGGTAGTCTTTCTTGGCATTCATCCAAGCCTTGGCCAAGACATTGAGGTTAGAAAGTGATTCTGATGCACTCTTGATTTCTGTAAAGTAATTGCTTGTGCTTTGTGAGCTCACCTAAGTTCTCACAAAAATCAATTGAATGAAAAATTTGAAGAAATGAATATTTCCTTTTTTTTACAAAATTGGAAGGGTTGAAAGGAGCCATTCAGACATGTAAGAAAAAGAGGGAGAGGGGGAAGTAGAGGAAAAAAAATAATTTTCTCATAGGATGACATCACATAGTTAATGACTATCATTATAAGCTTTTACAAGGAAAAAATAAAATTTCTACACACAAACTATTAGCAGCTGTTTTCCAATTATCATGTAACCAAAATAATGTTTCTTAATAAGCAAACTTGATTAGTGAACAAAGTTAATACAAAAAACATTAAGTAGTACACAAAATAAAGACAATTAAAACACTATGTTTTACTTTGATATTTTATAATGGTTGTATAATTTTAAAAAATTAGAAGAATTTTTAATGCAAATTGAATTTAATTCCTGTTTGTTAATATATCTGCAGTTTGAAATGAAAATAAAGAAAAACAATAAAACAATTTATCTTTAAGCAAATAAAGAATGAAAAATCAGACTTTCTCTCTCTAAATTTTTGTTAGGGTCCTCTCAAAATATACAAGCATGTAAAACAAGATCTCCAGATTACAATTTGACCCATGTTGCATACAAAAGCATACAATGACAACATACATACAACAGCTCTATGGAGCAAACAGTAAGAAAATGATAGATACAGTTCTATAGTTCCATCTTGATGATGTGTTTTCTTCTTCTGTGAATATAAGGTGAATCAATGTCACTATGATTTAATAACACATATGGATCACCTTTATAATACAGAGAAAAGAAATGCCTCCTTCATTTACAAAGGTCAATTATGCCTTGAAGTCTTGTAGAAGTCAATGTAACAGTGATAACGAAAGGTTGCAATTTAGATGAAGTCTAGATATATGAGTTAAAGGTTGCAATTTAGATGAAGTCTAGCTATATGAGTCTAGCTATAATGAAAACTTGAGAAGTGTTCCAGATAAACCCAACAGTTATAACTCTAATAAAAAAGTTGTGCCAAGTAGCTTATCCAACATTAAAAAAATTAATAAAAATGCTGTGTTTCAAATCAATTCTTAAACCTGCTCAGAGAAATAACCAAATTACAAACTTATTAAAAGGCCATTTGAGTCTCATACTCATGCATGACTCCATATTTTAACTAGAATTAGAAATGGCCACCTTATCCCATATTCAGTAAATAAGTTGTAATTTTCCTGGTTAAAGTGGTGCCCACAAATGTTACTACAGACAGAAGTCTGACAGTATTTTCATCGTGCAATCTTATTTTCAGAGATTTAGCGCAAGTTGGCTGTCAAATCAAGTTCATTGTTGAATTAAGAAGTATAGTGACTCAGAGCTTAGTGAATTTGCCTTAATACAGGGAAAGAAAAGAGACCTTGTGTTTAACAATATCTTGGTTAACACACACAAACTAATTTTTTTAAAAGAAAGGTTAGATGTCAAGTAGACATTTAAACTCACCTAAGTTTGCAGGACCCTGTACGGGCTGGGTTAAATTATGCTTTTAATTTAATGACAACTTCATTATAGAGCAGTTCTCATACAGTACAAATTCTAAGCATGTAGGTGACTGAAAATGCACAAATATTCCTTGTACACTTAAGGCAAGTCATATATATAAACAATTATCAGATCAGAGAAAAAAACCCTCAAAGGTACTTTGGAGTGCAGGTACCAAGAATGTAAAAAAGATCCTCCAAGCCATCTGAATAAGGAACTATTTATGCTTAAGGAATAAGATATTTGGCTGCAGTGTCTGACTGGCACTCTCCACATCTTCCTCCAGCTGGGATCCTGTGAAGCTGCCTCTTTTCTTGCAAATATGTCCACAAAGACACAGCAAGACAGATTTCTTTGAGAGTTGAGACAGCTTGTACACTTCCCTGGGAGTGCGTTTCAAACTTCTGAATCAAACTAGAGCTACAAGCTCAAGTCTTTCCACTTAATACTGCTCCACTTCATACAATGTTAACATATTCATTCAGTTATTCTCAAAGCTAAATATTGAAAGGAAGTTAGAGTTTCATTGACTTTCCCAGGCAGGATTTAGGTGTGATCATCAGATCACTTTACATCATTTAAGTGACTTTTTTCAGGAACAAAAGATTTTGCAAGCAGGTTAGACATCAGGTCAAATATAAAACTATATAATATAATATAATATAAATATAATATAATATAATATAATATAATATAATATAATATAATAATAATATAAAAGCTATTTATTTGTTAATAAACACCAAAAATGTCTAAAATTAATTAGCTCAACACCCCAGTAAAATATGTTTGCTGAACCAGTAGGCATCAGTTAGTTGGGGAAGATCTGACTTCCACTGGTCCCAAGAGTAGACCCTCCATGCTACTGACTTGCCATCTTCCAGATCCGTAGGAGCTTTTTCTTTCAGAAAACATCTGTCTATCCAAGCTGGGATTTCTCCTCCTGAACCCTTGTTCAATAAGCCCAGTCTCAACAATCTCACACCTTTATGCATGGCCTTTCTTACACCATTTCCATACTTCGCAATCACAACCACAGAATCATAGGATGGATAAAGCTGGAAGGAACAACAGAGCGTCATCCAGTCCATCCCCCTTTTTCAAGCAGGGTCATTCCAGAGCATGTGGCACACAATTATGTCTAGATGGTTCTTGAATATTTACAGCAAGGGAAACTCCACAACCTCTCTGGACAATCTGTTCCAGTGCTCAGTCACCTGCACAAGTAAAGTTTTTCCTCATATTCAGGTGGAACTTTCTGTTCATCAGTTTCTGCCCATTGCCGCTTGTCCCTTTGCCTGGCACCACCAAGAAAAGCCTGGCTCCATCCTTTTGACACCCTCACTTCAGGTGCTGACATTCATTGATGAGGTTCCCCCTCAGCTGTCACTTCTCAAGGCCGAATACGCCCAGTCTCCTCAGCTGTTCCTTACGAGGGAGATGCTCCAGCCCCCTACTCCTCTTTGTTGCCCTCCAGGAGCCCAGAAGTGGACACAGAGTTCTAGATGTGGCCTCATGGAGACGAGCAGAAGGGCTCAGCACCCTTGTCCTGCTCCCAGTGTTCTCCCTAATGCACCCCAGGACATGCCACCAGGACTCCTCCTATCTACGTGTTGTCAGCTAGCTTGCTGAGAAGACATCTGCTCCTTTCAATCCAAGTAATTGATGAATAAGTTAAAAAAACTGGACCCAGTATTGAACCTTGGGGGACTCTGTTGTGAGTCAGTGACAGGCATCCAATTAGTCTTTGTGCCACTGATTATGACCTTCTGGGATTTGCTGCTTAGTCAGTTCTCAATCCACGTCACTGTCAGCTCACCCACTCTAGACTGCCTGACTTTGCCTATGAGGATATTGTTAGAGATAAGTGTTGAAAGCCTTACTGAAGTCGAGGTAGACAATATTCACTGCTTTTCCCTCATCCATCCAGGTAGTTGTTTCATCACAGTAGGTGATCAGGTTGGTCAAGCATGATTTACCTTTAGTGAATCCATGCAGACTATGCCTGATCACCTTGTCATCCACACGGCTAGAGATGGCCTCCAGGACTTCCTCAGAAGTCTGAGCCAAGTTTATGCATGTGCATTGTATCAAAGTTGGACGTTGAATTCTTGGTCACAAATAGCTGAATCTCCGGGTAATAAAAAGGTTATGGTCCCCCAGGTCTGTGGGATGACAAAATTCAGGTTCCTCTTTGATTAATGTTACTGAACTGTTAGGCTTACAGTAAGAGAGGATGTCAAAGTACCATCCTGGAATAACAAAAAACTGATGGCTAAATTTTTATATGTCCTCTTGGAAAAGAGAAAACCTAAAAATCTTAGAGAAAAGCTAAAAATCTTAGAGAAAAATTTAGATGAGCAAGGATGTGAAACCCCATGCTGTGACTCTGTGACACCCTTTGATTTTTCTTCTCACCTAGGCACTTTCACTGTAAGTCTGAGGGGCTGCAGCACAGCAAGAGCTAGTTAACATGGAAAATAGTCTCTTTTAGTGTCTATGTGACTGGCCACAAACGAGGCTGAGGCATTGACACTGTAAGGCAGCACAACACTGTTTCTGCAGGCATTAGAAGCACAGTTCTTTGAACAAAATGCATTAAACATCCTGGGACCTGGAAGGATGCTGAAGCCTGAAAGTTTCTCATTTAGCACCCTGAATAAATTACATAAAAGATATCCATCATGATGGTTCTTCTTCTTTTGTATTTACTTGGACCTACCAATATGTTAATTCATTAATTGTACTAAGAATGGCTGACAGAGTCTATTTGTGAGGGTGGAAGACTTCATTTTCCTCCTGTCAGGCAATGAAAGATTTTGTTTCAAAAAGATAAGGGCAGCTTTGGGTCCATTAAAAAACTTAACTATACTGCCTGAGGCACAATAAAATGAAAAATATAGTACCTGTGGAGGCTGAGAGGTGACTGTAGTGAGCAATGATCATAGTCAGAAACATAAACTTAGAAGGTCCATCCTAAACTTCTCCTTAGATACCTATCACCTAATTCTTTAGTGTATTCAGTCCTTTATCTAGAGTACTCAAGTGATGAAATCAGGGCAATGGATATAACCGAGCCCATAATTTTCAGTATTCATGTTGCATTCTGAGGCAATGATTTAGATCCAAATTCTATTTACAGCTAGGGAAAATATCTTTCATAAAGAAGTCATTGTAAATTTTGGCAATTTTTGCATTGCTTATTCACAGTCCTTTATTTAAGCCAGCTCTATAAATGTCTAAACAATATCATACAAATAGCATCCATTGCAGATTTTTTTCGTGCCTTTTTTCAATGAAAAATTATCTATCTTGACATTTTCTAGTTGCTCAAACAGCCATTATTCTCAGACATACATATATACTACTACTAATACTACATCTGGAATATGCTGAAAGTCTAAAATATCCAAGAATATAT
Organism: Onychostruthus taczanowskii; assembly: GCF_017590055.1. Taxonomy (NCBI): domain Eukaryota; kingdom Metazoa; phylum Chordata; class Aves; order Passeriformes; family Passeridae; genus Onychostruthus; species Onychostruthus taczanowskii. Next base: position 3,444,454 of record NW_024504566.1, read on the forward strand.
TTTCAAGCAACACAGAGACATTACAGCATGCAATGCCAGAAGTTTCATAAGAACCAAGCTACTAGATCCACAATTCCTGTATGATCTCCCAGAGCATAAAACAGAGAGGCATCCTTTGTATTAAATCCAGTGTTAATCTTCATTCTCTCCCTTTTTCATGGTGGACCTCAGTAAATCCTCTCAGTTCCCACAGACATAGCTTGAATAGCTCACATTTAATGCCATCACCACATAAAGTTCCCATAAATTCTCCCAGTGGACTAGGTACCTATGAAATGTGCTGCAGGATGTATTACATTCCCTATTTTGAAAATTTAGAGGCAAGTGCTTAAAGAATGCTGTGGTTAAGGTGGGTATTTTGATTACCAATATGCTGGAGCACACAGGTGCCACAATTTATGTTGCTTCAGGGAGCAGGCAGACTGAACTGGATATTGCAAAGAGATATGTTGTTGTAACATCAGCTGGTTCTACATGTGCCAAAAGAAAAATGCAGCTTATGGAAGTGTTGTTCTTTAGAGGCTTGCTGGTACTTAGCATAGTAATTGGAACTAGCAGATGGCTAAAACTAGGTGGTAACACCCAGTTTTCTTAATCATCACCACCATTAAATATTAAGGAGTGGTGTCATTTCTCACAAGTACATGGGGTAATAGCTTTTTCAGAATTTCCAGTCCCTACTTTGTCTTTGGAAAATCACTGGCAAGTACTTGGTTGCTGCTCCTGAAGGGATAGTCAATGTGTGGAGCACAGTGGTGAAGTTCCATGAGCTGCCTCTCCCTAAAGATTTCCCAAGAGCTGCTGATCAGCACCTCTGATTTTCTGGTGTCCTTCCTCCAGCATCTGCTGCATTATGTCCTGCCTTCCTCTTTCAATGAGAGAAGGAACCCAAGTCCTGAACTAGTCTTGGTTCATAGTTTAGACTCTAAAATTTAGTCCTTATTGCCATCCTGGTAAGTCTTCTAAAGCTTCCACTTAGAGGAGCCTTAAAATAGAGGAGAATTAGGCCTGACACATTTTTAGCTATGTAACTAAACAGTGTTGTATTCAGCAGAGAAGGTTATTTTTGCTGGATCCATAAATTGATTTCCACAGGAATGCTGTACCTAGGAAGTGAAATTCTTGTCTTAGCAGAGATATGGAAAAAAGGCTGGGAGCTGTTTATGTCACGTTTGCTGTTGGTGTTTTATATCTGGCTAGGTATGTTTGCATGCACCTGCAGACAGAAGAGCTCCTATCAAATCTAGCTTAGGGACAGACTCTAAAAGTAATAGATGCACTCACCCATTGCAGATTTCCAGTAGAAGCTGTACTTTTTTAGCTTTCAGTGGCCAAGTTCCACATAAACATAAATTAAATGCAAACACTACTATGCCCACTTTGAATCAGAAAACTGACATGAGCTCCCAAAACTGAAACAGAAACGGAAGCAGACACTTCTGGAGTAAACTTGAATAAAGTATTTTTACCTTTTATATTTGTCTCTAAAATTTTCCTGCATGAAAGCACTATAATTTAATCTGTGCAAGACCTTTAAATTGTGCATAATTTATGAGGGGTAAGAACATTTCCTTTTCAACTGTTCCAGTTTATTGGATCTGACCACATTTGAAAACATCTTACTTCTTGCATTGAGAAACAGATATTCTGAAATGAGTACATATTCAACCAACTTCTTAATAAGAGCTCATATTTGTTAGAATCTTCACCTATGTGTCAACCACAGCTCCCTGAAGGGTTTGGAGGTCAAACTGGAACTGTGGGCAGGGGGTCAAGGCTGGCTGCAGCCCCCAGGCCAGGCTCCCCACAGAAGCTGGGGCTGCGGACCAGAACAAGGCAGGCAGCCAGGAGCCACAGCCTCAAGTCAGCAAGTGAGGTCAGAACTTAAGCATTGCATAGGAAGATGCATATTTTCAAAGTATTTTGATATATCAGATATAAATTAAAAGTACTATTCAAAAACTTTTTTTAAAGTCTTCTTCAGTCTTTTAGAATCACTGTGAGTGGTGATTTGTGTCCTCTCAAAGGCAACTGCCCTTTTCCTGACACTTTCTGTCTTTTATGTTTGCCTTCAGATGCAAAAACAAATCCTCCCATTTGGGACAAACTTCACACAATGGCCGTGCTTCACAAAGCTCTTGCTTATCAGATACTGCTTGTCTCCATTTTCTTGTCAAAAATACCATCTTAGCATCCATTTCATCATAAAATTGAAAGACCTTTCAACCTCTGAAACATGAGTACAAACTTGCCAAGTAGATCTTAAAATTCAAGGAAGGACATTTCTGCTACAGCTGTCACCGGTGAAAAAGCCAAGTTTTCCCCTGGCTGGCTCAATCCTGACTCTGCATAGAAGATCTTGGAGTATGCAAAGCACATTGAAATAAGCTTGTGACTAGAATGCTAAAATATCTTAAGGGACTTATTCTTTCCCTCCCTCAGCACTCTTCATGCTTATGTCATGGGCCTCTTGGTAAAAGTCACCACGTTTTTCTGAAATCCTCTGAACTCTAGGGTCATCCTCGGTTCCTCAAACAAAATTATCTCCCAGTGACTTACAAAGGAAACTTGGAATCCTGTGGGACTTTTTGCATTTGATGCAAATTTGTCTTGGATTGTCCTAGCTTTGTGATTCTCAAGGTGTGGAATAAAGAATTTTCAAAAGGAAAAATAAGGATAAAAATGTGTCAAGTAGGAAGCCTGGGTAATTTCTTACAGATTCAGACTACCCCTGCTCCAAAATCTTGCATGCAATGTAATCACAAATGGATATTTAATGAAGTCTTGTCCAGGAATCAAATGCTTTAAATTTGAAGTGCCACAAAGAGTTAATCCACCTTTTCCCAATAGAGATTTTAGTGAAGTAAACAGTTTTGCATTATATCATGACAAGGCTTTTAGCAAGTACTTTTGTAGTCAAAAAGGGATTTTAAGAGATCATTTTTCCCTGCCTACAGCGTAAGACCAGCTTGCAGCTATGCAGTTCTAGTTCACTGGCAGCCTGGGAATGGAGGTTGCACCAATGCTGTGGAACTGAGGAGTGGCAGCACTCACACACAGCAGTGCTGGCAACTCCTGCCTCTGGGCCAGCCTGTGCTCCCCCAGAGAGCTTCTGGCACCATGCCTGAGTCCCAGCACGACAGAGACTGACCACAGCACACACACTACATGTCAAAACTTAATATTTTAAATTCTACTGATAAGTGAATGACAATACTGCAGTTTTAGAAAATTGAAAAAAAAGCGCTTTTTTATTTTGTCATGATGATTTGAAATCTATAAATTAACTCCTGGACTCATGAACAGAAATTAATAAGAAAATCATAGGATTATTTGTGCTGGAAGGGACCTTTAAATGTCATTTAGTCCAACCTCCCTGTCACAGGCAGGGACAACTTCCATTAGACCGGATTGCTCAGAGCCCCATCCAGCCTCTCCTTGAATGTTTCCAGGGCTGGAGCATTTACCACCTCTCTGGGTAACCTGTGCCAGTGATTCATCACTCTCATTTTTAAAAAAATCTTTTATATCTAGTAGAAATTTATCCTTCTTTAATTTAGAATCAGTAGCCCCTGTTCCATCACTACAGGCCCTACTAAAAAGTCTGACGCCAAATGCCTTATCATAGTCAGAAAAAAAACCCCTTCTCTTGATAGAATAACTTCAGACATTCACAGCCATTTTTGCTCAGCAACTAATAAAATTAAAATATCTTCTGTCATTTTTCTTGTTAATTGTTTTGTGGCTTATGAGTCAATTCAATTTAAACAGTGTCAAATTTTGTTTAGGCCAAACTGATTTATAGTACATTTTGTGACCTCACCTTACTGAGAAAGACACAATTTTTTTTCTCCTTACTGAGAAAGGAACAATTTTTCTTTAAGAAGCACTACAATTATCTAATATAGCTCAGGCACAGCCTGTCTGTTCCTCTAGGAAAACATTTCTCATGTATTAGCTCTGTAGGGTTTTATAACTTGAAGATATCAAACTTTTAGTTTGATAGCTAAAACGTCATCCAGCCTAGTACTTAATTTATAGAAACAGAAGATTTTAAAAGTAAGTATCGAATTGTAATGCATGATTTCCAGTAATGTCAAGAACTGCCACCCACACATTATTTTTCAATTATCAGGTTGTTTATAGATTGATCTGGCAGATTAACATTTATAGCTTAAACTATGCTGGTCGTAAACTTTGTGGAGTAGACCTTACTTTGGTAATGTACCTTTAATTGTAAATATTAAGTTCTAGACTACAAGGATTAGATTGAAATAATATCTTTTTTCCACAAAAAAAAAAAAATTAAAACAGTAAAATGTGCAATCTAAATTTTTTTGCCTCTTTTCTGAAGCTGAGTTCTCTTGACTTATTTGAAAAGAAACCCATCAGCTGTGTTCCAGAAATTTCTTTCTAAAGCAGTTAAGTTAAATTGGTTCTCAACAAATTATCTGTCATCACTTTGATCCAAACTGTTATCACTGCCTTGTTGGTCAAAAATTTTTATCAAAATGGATTTGTTGGAAACTGGGCTATAAAGCTATGTCATGAGAAAACAAATACGAGAAACAACTTCAACTGAAAGGGAATGAAAGAGGTTTTAAATCTCTGCTAATCAGCATCTTCCTTAATATCATATGTTGTAACTATGAGAACATAACTTTAAAATGTAGAAATATAGACTAATTTTCAGACATTTCCATTAATGTAATTAAAATTTGCAAGTTAAGTTTAACAAAACCCTCACCATGGGAAATACTGAATATATTTTTGATGTTTCATGAAAACAAAATTCATAATATCAATATACCATCAGTTCAGGGGTTTAACCAACTCAGATAAATGCAGGAAAAAAAGAGAGGATACTATCTAACAATTTTATCATGCAGCCAATAAGGACTGGAAAATGAAGCATGAAATAACATGTTTCTGATCTTCATAGACAAAGCAGTCAGGAGAAATAATCCAGTGAGCTGAGCTTTCAGCAACTTGCTTTTGTTCTTTTGAGACTGCCAGCAATAAGCATCAGACATTTTTTCTTGCTTCTTGGTCCGCACATTTTGCTGAGGTGTTTGAAGCTTCCTCTGTGATTAAACAGTCCCATTTGTTTTCAGTGAGACATGCAGAAAATTTGTCTGTAACCTGTGTTCATTTTGTGTCAACTCTCTTCATGCATCTTTGAAGTCATGTGAGTCATCTGTTCTTTGTCTTCATTTTCTTTATTTAATAATCTAACTCTGTGACTAAAGTTGAGCAGATAATAGTTTGCTTTTCCAAACTGAGGTCTCTATTAAAAACAGTAAAAAATATATGCCTTAAGATAATTTACAGTCTTGTTGTATCCATGGAAACATGACGGGTGGAGAGAGTTCCAACAGACGACTGTTTACCCAGCTGTTTACACTTGCTAGAAACACTCCTTTTTGGTTGTCTTTGCCAAGTTTTCTTATTGTTCTACTTCGAGGGCAGAGACCCTGAATACAGAATGTGAGCATCTGACTTTCATCTGCGTTTATGGAAATTCCCATTTTTATATTATCTTCATGCTACCAAAGTGCATCTGGTCATTCTTTGGAATAAGGTATGGAATTATTAAACATATTTATTTTTATATTATTTATAGTTGTGAACAATTTTATTATGATATTTCAATAAATATCAGTCTAACAAGTCACAATGTTAAAAATTTTTGTTATTGCAATGGGACAGGAAAAAGAAGATTCATTACTGTTATGTTTTAAAAATCAGATGGAAAATATAAATGAGAAAACAACACTGGTATGTGAGGGAACACTGAAATTCATCTGCACTCAGTCATACACTCACTGCTCATTTACTCTCTGTGTTATTAATAGACAGAGGTTCTATTTTTGTCAAGCAGGCTCAAGTCATCTATTCTTTTCATTACAATGCTCAAGAGCACTGTAAGACATTTGGGAACAGGGTTAGAATAGCAGAAAAACAACACAGAAGTGCATTGCACCAAGTCTTTGCCTGCCATAATCAAGTACTAGAAAAGGAAAGAAATGGTTTCCAGGGAACTGCCTCTTTCCTTGAGGCACTCTTACAACCCAAGTATCCATCTCACACCTTTTACACACAGGAAACACCTCTCTAAGTTCTTACTAACAAACATAGTGTTGACAGTCATTAAGAAAACCTTCTCATGTTGGATGTCAAAAACCAGTTACTTTTTTTGCTCTTAGTATTCTTACTGGGAAACTTGTGACCACTCTCCTTTCCTGTGATCAGAAACTATTTAATAATTTCCATTAAAAATACAGCTAACTAAATAGTATTAGATATTGAGAATACTTTGTTCTTGAACTCAAAGAGCATCTCTTCAACTATGTCTGCTTTCTTTTCATATTTACAGACACAATCCTGGCATCTTGTTTGATTAGTTTCAGCAAAGCAACCTATGTTATGGTTTGACTACTTGAAGAAGAACTCATGCCTTTATACATATATATACATATACATACATACATATATATATATATATATATATATATATCATTATCTCCTGACCACTTCCATAATATTTTTTCTTGCTAAGTTCAAGACAGCTTATTTTCCAGTGAGAATGAAGAAAAACCAACTTGAACACACCATGAAGTGAGTGCAGACAAACTCCTAGTAGATATTACTTTATGATAACTACTAAATCTGCATCCTTCCCAAATTAGCACTAACTCATGCACATATCAATATCATGAGACTTCTCTTTCATTGCAGCACCTATTTTGTTTTAATTTCTTAGGGTAATTTGCATGCACATACTTGAATATACTAAAAAAAAGAGTTTCAAACTTTTGATTAAAGATTTTGTCTGTTTCTAGCATCAATGGAAACACTTTGCATGTACTTTTTTGACAGGCATATTCTTTAAGTGGCTCACAGGCATTCTTATTCTACAGTTAACACTTGCAAGTTTGCCCTTCTTTCTTATTTGCACCTGTTGTCTTTCCAGTTTATGGAGTCATTCTTCTTCCCAGTCCTTGGCTGCATGACCTTGTACTTGATACTACATGTTATCCTTCTCATCACTCCAGTTCTCAAGGTCATACAGCTCTTCCTGTATGATATTCTGATGCTTCTCTGTATTGATTGCTGTTCCCAGCTTTGTGTCATCAGCAGATTTTATCAGAGCACAGTTATTCTTTGTGCCAAGGTCACCAATAAACACATTACATATAATTGGCCTCAAGACCTATCCTTGAGGATAGCTACCTTCTCCCAACAATGCTGCTCTCCTCTTAGCAGTCTCCCTGTTTGTCAGTTTTTACCTGCTTCGCAGCTCTTGTGTTGTTCTTTACTTGCCTAGAATTGGAAGAAAAGCCCTCCAAACAATAATAGAATTGATAACATAAAGGGCAACATTTTAATGAAAGCTTTCAGGTGCATAAAATATAGCTATGCACACATGTGGCATCAGATTTTCACAATTTTTAAAAGTATGATTAATTATTATATCTAGCAATTACATCCAACAGGAGAAAAGTTGCCCTGGTAACCCACCCTTGGACCTGTCCCATTGGAATCCCTCCAAGGGCTTCTTAGCCCTCTGTCTTGTTATGTCTCCCAAATGCTGGTGCAAAACAGGATGATCTTAGAAACTCTTTCCTTGAAAATAAGAATAAATAAAATTTCAAGAAGGTGACATGATGTGTGAGAAAGGACAATTACTGTTCTAAAATGTAAGGAAGTGCTAGGAACTATACAACCATATATAGAAAATCTACAAAGCTCCAAATATGTGGAAAAGGTAAAAATCTTTCGGCATCATTATCATCCCCAGAAAACTGTGTTTAGGGGCAGATGAATTTATCCTTTAAGGTTGTTCTCTCTTTCCTTTGTCCACGATGTTTGCTATGTCAGCAAAGTCAGAGACTAGGTTGGTCTGGCAGGATCTGTCATGCATCATTCTCCATTGTCTTTTCTCCTTATTTTCCATCAGCCCCTCTGTCTTTGCCTTTTCCTTTAAATGCTCTCATGCTTTGCAGATTACTGTAATTGGACAGTCTGTTCATAGTAGAACAGGCATATGTGACTATGAACTAGCTGAACTAGTAAATAATTAGCAAAGGCAAATTCAGATTTTTTCCATGGGGCAGAGTGATAAAGCCAATGCAGAGCCACCTCCAGCTGTTATTAAAACAAGGCCCTAAGGTGAGTGTTTAAGTCTCTTAAACCTTCATAAATACACTTGCTACAAGTCTTGTGGTTAAAAGGATGTTAAGAGTTGCACTCCACTCATCTCTTGGAATAAACAATTTCCCTTTGAATGTTGAAAATAATTAACTTTAGTTCCTTGTTATGAAAGTGGTTCCCACCTCTGCCTCAGAGAAGTTATGTGCCTGTCATAGGCAGGATGTAAACAATTCTACTCCCCTTTGTATTTCTGTTATAGCAAACCCCGTCTCTAAAGCGTTCTCCCTGCACTATATAAGTGAGCATGGGTGCCTCATCCAGGATTGTGAACTATGCTGGGTGCCAAGGAACTGGAAATTGCTCACATTATTATTAATTCCATTTACGAACCCTTCATAATATGATCTAGAAATTAGATTTTTTAAAAACAGCACAAAGAGTGCTCAACAGAGAAGTTTTGTTTCATCATCCTTTATTTTTTTTGTTCTAAGCAAGGAGAAAAGGACAGCAAAATATCTTCTCAAGGTTGCAAACTTCCAGGGCAAGTGTCTAACTCAGTGTTTAGCATCATCTCAGTTCCCATATACTTTAACAAGATGATTTTCTTTTACATTTGCCCAGAATACCAAGAGGCTCACCTCACCTTTATAGTATCTTGTCCTACATAAATTTGTAAGGAATTTCAAAGGCACCCACTACAAAAAAGTAGACTTTAGCTTTCACAGATATTCTTCTCTGCTTTCCTGCTCTCACATCACATACTCAGAGACAGGCTAAATCCTCCTTCCCAAATAAGCTATAGAGATGTTTTTGATAATAAGATGGTGTTGCTTTATGCACCATCGGTCTCCTCTAGCTTGTTTCTAACATTTGCTGCATTATTTTGGTTGCTAGGTCCTTCAGAAAACTCTCACACATTGACCAGATGCACATTATGATCTTTTTGCATGTTTGCTAAAAGAAAATACTTTTAGAACACCTTACTTCTAGACAGAGCAAAAAATAAAACTCATTAATCACGTCCTGCAGAATGTCACTATTATAGATGCTGTGGAGAGTTTCCACAGTGGCAGTAAAATATTCATATTTTCAGAGAACCAATTACAAGGTACAGTAAATCATTTAAACGTGTTAGTGGTGATATTCAGAAAGCAGTGAGAATTTCTTCCTGTGCACATAATTACCTGAGGCAACCACTTCTTTTCATGGTCAGCGAGGGGAAAATTATAGTTGATGGTGAAAAGAGGAAGTTGTGTTTGCAGAGAAAATTTATGGCATTAAAAATCAACAATTTTCCACCTTTGACTTCAGGACTGGAATGAGTGTTCACCTCAGTGGGTAGCAGAAAACAAGCTCCAAAATTCCTTTTAAAACCTTACCAATATCCTACTGAAAGTACAATTGGATTACCCTTCGCACTCCTGCAGTACCCCTATCCATTTTGTCTGCATTTTCTGTGAAAACAAGACCAAAGAGAATTTTCCTAGCACTCTAAAAAGACACAGTTGCTTTGTTTTCTGACAGAGGTCCTTTTTCTTAGTAGTATTCCTTAAATTCCACAATAAAATAAGTTAAAGAGAAACAAATTCTCTGTCACCATTCATCATGTTTTCAATTTTTTGTGTTCCAAATCCCTCACTCGCAGCTTGTCCTGTCACAATGCTACCAGGTCACTGGCATTTGGCTTGGGGGACACTGTGACCATTTATATGTGTGTAAGAAAACCCATAGTTATTGTCACCTTATTCCCTCCCTTAGGTCCACACCCCTCATGTATCTGCATGCCTTTCACATCTCTCTGGATTAGAGAATAGCCCTTTCTTTGTATATTTTATACCGAGGAACTCCCAGCAATACCATGGAAGAATTATATAAGAGTAGGAAAAAGTCTCACAGGTGCAATTTTTCGAGCTGCTGCATACAGCTGAACAACACAGTGTACGTGGCAGTGTAATTGTTGAACAAAAGCTGCACACATTTTCTTTGCCTAGTTTCTGCTAATAGTTACTATGGAAACGCAAATTAAATAATTGGTGTTGGACTATAAATATACCTCTAAATGTTGTCTGAAGTTTCCAGGTTTTAAAGCAAAACTCTTTTGAATGTATATAAATGCAACTATGCGTCTGAAACACAAGAGATGTCCTGCTACCATTACTGAAATGCTCTCTAGACAGCACTCCCAGACATGAGTGAGAAGATATGTTAGTTTTGGCAGAAAAGACAAAATCTCTCTCCATCCTCAACTTATCCTTGTTTTATTCCTTTCCTTGTCTTTCTTCTTTATTATTTCTGTTGCCTTTATTGTTTACTTTTCTGTTAGCTGGTTTCTTTGGTTCTGTTTGACATCTTTGTCTCAAACATAATTCCTTCACTCTTGTCGGAGAAACTCTGTGGAGTTAAACTGCAAAGTTGAAAAGATTGAAAAACATTTTTAAGCACACTTCTCTGAGTTTAATTGATTTTGCTTGACAGTCACTCTAAATCTCCTTCTTCTGATAGACCTCCTTCCTTTGCCATTCGTGACTTGATCTTCACAACCTTCTTCTCTTACCCTGCCAGGCCTCCCAGAAAAATAATGGATGGTTCAAAGTACCACTGACCTTCTTTGACTGTGGAATTGTTATGTTGTGCTTTCCAGAAAAACATGTCACCCAAGAGCCAGCAGAGAGCAACCTCTGACTGCAACTAGGGTGATCCTCCTGTGTTTACATGGACATCGCTTGTAAATAACCCCACTGAGATCAGTGAGTCAGCTCTGTGCATTGGTGTCTATATATATCTGAAATGAGAATCAAACCCCTGTGTTATTATCTCCACGCATTGATAAAAGCTTCCTACACACCCACTGCTGTATAAAGTCTACACACGGCAGCTTTAATACCCATGGGCACAGTTCTTACTTATAAAAGTTAACTGAAATTAAGTGTCTAAATAGAGGCAGGCTCTCTGAAGATCAGATTGTTTCCCATGGCTTCCCTTGTGATCACTATTGCAAAGCATTACTGTGATTGCTATCAGCTGTAAAAAGGTGCATGGCTTTGCTTTTAAAGATTAAGCCCTCGTAACTTGGCAGATTCTTTTGGCAGCACTCTGAAATGTATTTGCAATGCATTAGACCTCCACACACAAAGACAAATGCAAGATGCTGGGCTTGTAAATGCTATTCATATACACGTAATCTACCTTAGCTAAGCTGCACACATACTTAGTGCTGCTCTGCAAGGCTTGGAATGGAGCTACATAATCAATCACTTAGCACTGAATTCATGGGCACAAACCAGGACTTCATATCTCCTATTTTTTAAAATTTTTAAAATTACATGATCAGGACTTTTCCTACTGGTGTGTGTGCATAATTATATACACACATATGTAATTGCATGCATGAAGACACAAAAACACAGGCATCCTTTATAGAGATTTTGTTGTTGACTTCAGTGAGAGATGCATTTCATCTGTGTGAGTGTGAACTGATGTCAGACAAGAAATAAATTACAGCTTTTTGCTCTTTGACCACCTATCCTCTGCACATGCCAATGAATCACCCTCGGGAATGCCTCAACTTAGGAAACCAATGGGCCCTCTGAAAGACAGATTGAAGTGTTTTACATCAGCCACCAAGACAAACGTTCTCTCCTTCTTCAATATGGCAGAATTTCAACATCCAAATATCATTGTATTCCTGACTAACAGGTATAACAGCTTTGTTTTTGTTAAGCCTCAAACGCTATAATGAACTTCATTTCACTTGCTACTAGGTTACTTTTAAAATGCTTGTCTTAAAGCAGACAGCATAATGCATGAGACTATGAAGTCATCAGTAGGAAGTTCATAGTTAGAGAGTTTGATATCTGAAGAATTAAAATTACATTATTTCACACTTTAAGGACTGGATTTCATGTTCAAATTCAACAATTCAACAAATTAATTCTTCAGAGGACAACTGAATTACTATACTATTCTTTAATTTGATACTTGGCGACTGTTGCATAAGAAACAGTTAAAATGAGTCCACTGGAGCAATTAAATATGAAGAAATGGACAACTGTAATCCCTAAAATTTTCAAATTTCAAATATGCTTTCAGTGTTAGAACATTTCACAGAATATTTACAAATTTTTAAACATAAACAGAAATTATTTCCAGTTCTTTTAATAAAACATCTTTTTACAGAAATACTGTTAGAATCTCTGATCACATAAACAAATAAATCCTTAAACTTCTAAAAGTTAAGGTACTATGAAAGTAGGTGTGTCAGTAAATATTTTTAAGATTCCACCTAATCTGAATTAGGACTATATAGACATGGGTATGTTCATTCATGTTGTGCTTTCAGGATGAAAGGAAATTCCTATGGAAATAAGAGGTATGAAGCTACATTTGGATATGTTGGGTATAACCTTTCACCTCACAGGAAGACACAGGAGCAGTAGCTGTCCTCTGCATTGTGTGACCCATGACACCACGTGAACTTAGGAAATGCCTTGAATTGCAATATTAGCAGTTCAGTAGTCATTACTGTGACAGATGTTAATATACAACCCCTCAAGAGTTTCCATGTGTTTTAGGAACTGAAAAATCACCATCAAAATAATTATACATTTTCAGTGACAAGAGTTCCTGACAGATTGAACACTAGTATGTTTACCTGTCACAATTCAAGTGTTTATTCAATAAAAACCAACAGTCTTCAAGAATATTTACTTAAGGTATTGCCAACAGCAGAAGAAAAAATAGGATGAAAGAAAAAAAACCATTTCATTAGTAAAGAAAAAGACAATATTTCAATGAATTTCGTTATCTTTAATTAACCATGATTGCACCCCTTCAATGGGTTCACTTACCTTGCTGTTTTAATCACTCATTTAATTTATCAAGAAACAATTATGTAAATTATAAGCAGTAAATCAGGTAACAAGTAATAATGACAGATAATGCAGTTACTTTATTTTATTCTTCATGCAATACAGTGATATGACTTTATCAGAGAAGGAAAAGAGCAATATTACCTGAGTTGTCAGTGATCTCTTCATACATGCAGTAAGCTGGGAGACTCAGTTCTGAGTCTGTAAGAACTGACCCAGAATCTTGAGACTGGAAACAAAGATTAGCAATGATCAACCTCTATACACAAGAACTGGAGCCTAGTTTGCTATCTGAGAGTCTTTTGTTCCAGGGAGGTGTGAAAAACCAACTGTAACTCTGAATGATTTTTCTCTAGAATTTTCCCAGTCCACAGCTGTGTCCCTGCAAAAAGACAGAAGGATGTGTTTAGGATTGTCCTCTCTGTGTGTGTACATGCATGGGTACACATGTACATTATGCAAACCAAGGCAAGAAAATGGTTTGTGAGTGATAAAATACTATCTTAACTTCTTTAAAGAGACATTTTGTCAGTCAAATGCCTAGAGAATTTCATCCTGCTATTTCAGCAGTGATAGGATTTAAGAATTGGTCCTGAGGAGTGTGTTGTCTCACTGTCTTGGCAGTTCTATTCTATAAAAATGTACCTCTCCTCTTATGAACCCTCAGGCCTGTGATGTACCAATCCTGGACCACTCCATGCACACAAAAACCTATTGAAAACAAATAGGAAAGGAAGACTGGCCAACACAAATCAGACGTTTCTTTTAAAGTCTAAGACACAAAGGTTTAGCCCATATTTATAACAAATATGCAGAGTTTGTGTCTCTGTAATACCTATATTTTGTATCGAATGGCAGAATTGCTCAGGATGATCATTTCATACCTGCCTTCCTTTAATTTCCAACCACTTGATGATGTACAATAACTGTGTGAAACATAAAAGTATCACTTTTGAATAAAAGGTTTTAGAAAACAAGCACTGAATTTTCTTTGTCTACCCAGGCAAAGACAATTACTGTGACAGTGCAAAATAAAACCTATAGTAGCATCTAGACCACAACATTAACCACTTTAAGAGAACATTCTGTTTAATCAAAATAGCAGTTGCTTACTCTTATCATTATATTCACTCCACATACGCATGATCAATTGGAATATTTATCTGAAGAATGAAAAAGCCAGCTACAGGTTTTAGAACAAAATTCCTTCCATTTTCTTGACATAAGCTGGCAAGGTATACTTGAACATTTTCAGTAAAAACTCTTCAGTAAAATTTTCGTTAAAAATATTTCAACTATGACTAATTTCCCGCTTTGTTCAGTGAATTAGTTTTTTCTGTAACTACACAGAATTTTAAAATTTAAAATTTACTTTGGTATTTAGAATACCAGCCAAGAAACAGTAAAGTAATTTTGCATCTCTAAATAATTTTACATACAAGTTTATAAATAACCACTGTTGATTCTTCTACTTCTGTAAGATATTACATTTTCCTCTTTACTTTCCCAGATTTATATGTATTATATATTACACATTACACATATATACTCACATTTATATTTTTCTACACATAAATTTTAATTGTCATGCTGCAGAAATGGCCACATAAAGTCCTCAAATACTGGCTTGAGAATATTTTGACAAAAGATATTAAAAATTTTCTTTGCCTTAGAACTCCTGACATACCATAATAATTACAAGAAATCAATTTGCAGGTGATATTCCAGAAAACTTCACTGCACACCAAAGAGGGATGTTTATTGCCTTTTAGGTCTGTCAGAAATATTCACCAGAAAAGGTTTCAATCCACTTCTTAAAATCATTTCATGTTTGTGGTTCTGAGCCTCACTTGCTGGAAAAAATCTGTGGCTGCTTTGATAAAGCTTTAGTAACGTCACTCTTCTGATTATGAAAGAGCAGAAAGAGATTCCTGGGTCTAAGTGTCTTTTTCTGCAGTTTTTTCCATGAACTAAAGACCTGAATTTCAAAGTCCTCTCTAGCAAGTCCCTACATAGTCCTCACAACTTCTGCTCCTTCCATCAGCTACTATCTCAGGTGTCCAAACAACAATCACCAAGGTAATTGGGAGCAAGTTTTCTTTTGATCACTTTGTTGAAAACGTTTTTGTTTAATTTAGCTGGTGCTCAGATGTGCCATGTTCCTCATATAGTGTATCTGATAGTCCCAGGTATTAATTTCTTATTCAGGACCATAAACAAAGCACCTTTCTTGACTTCATTTTATTTTGGCTTCAAGGATACATCTAAATGCTTCTTCCTACACAGAAACAGTCAATAAAGGCCTCATTCCAATTACCTAAGTGAAAGTCTTTGTGAAACCTAATCAGTCCTTTTGTAGTTTTGTTTCATTTTTGGTTTTGGGTTTTTTATCTGTAGTGTCTTTTCAGTGGTCAGTTTTGTACTGCTTTGTCCGTTGAGATTAGCACTGGGAAAATCAAATTTCAACCTAATTTTATGCCTTTTCAATCCTTTATTTCTCCACTAGCATTTTCTTCTCTACAAACTTATGCACAACGTAGTCATTGAAATCTTCAAGATCATTCACGACCTGCTAGCCACTCAGTCACAACTGCTTTTTATGTTTTGCATTTTCTTTCTTCCTTCTTGCTCTTCATGCTTGAGAAGACTTTCCAATAACTGTCTCCAAATATACTTCATTGTTGTCCTTCACATTCCCACCTAAATACTCCTGTCACATTTAGAAATACCTAATTTGAGTTAGGCCTGTTCAACATCTTCAGTTGCTGCTGTCTAAACATTTCCTTGTGTTCTTCTTTTCTCTGTATCATATGTTATCTTTCCTTTTTATTTCAGATTGCAATTACTCTAGCACACACAAATTTTTCTTCTGTCTTCCCACCCCTTCTCACATTATCATTTTATCCATGACTGTGAGCTACCTTAATAGAGGCAAAAATTAGTGATATTGAATCATGTTGGCTGCTGCATACAGCTACTAGATCTGAAGCTTATAACAGAAAGCTCTATTTCCATATTGCTTTTTCGTGTCTTTCTTTTCTCTAACTTCTCTCCTTTGAGTTTCCTGTTCACATATTTGTCTACTTTCATTTAGGAAGGTCCCCTCTTCTTCTGTTTCCTCCATCATTATTGCCTTGTGCTTGTTTCTTTGTCTCAAATGAGTGTTTATTTACGTCTCTATTACATTTACACATCTTATTTCTTTCCCTCCTATGCCTCTCTCCTCCTGCCTCAACCTTTTATCTTTCTTTTCCAATTCTTTTAAAAGATTTAACAGCTACACCTGCAAAAATGGAAACACACTGAAGTTGTTCTTGACCTTAATAGAAACACAGACATTCAGAAAAAAATTCAGATATTTTTTCAATGCCTTTTTTCACTCACTGTTCTCTGGTATATGTACTTGGATCAAGCTTCCAAACCAATCTCACCTGTTCAAAACGCAGACTATCTCATCTTCCTGCTTTTGGCCTCCAAAGAATCAAGTATGGAAAAGCAGCAAAAATTGCTATAAAGCAATGTTTGAGAGGGGGAACCAACTGTTTAAAGTCTGTTTCTTTTTGGTGCAAAGTGAGTTCCCGTGATGTTGCAAAAGGTGCAGCATTTTCCTGAGATTGTGTTCCAAGATGGCTGCAGAATACTTTGCGAAACCCCATCCTTCCCCATCTATTTTCCTAGCTTAATTTCAACAGTTTCTGGGCTTTTTTCAGTAGAGGCAAGCTGGCTAAATCTAGCTAGAAATAGATTTTTTTCCCCTCTGGAAAAAAAAAAAAAAAAAAGTACATTTTTCTGTCAAAGGTTAAAGCAAATATGGTTTTCTACATTATTTTTTCAATGAAGTAGAAGGTTCTGCTGTCCTTCCAAGACAGACTTTAAGATGATCATAGAATGTTTCCTTCCTCCAAAATGCTGAGAACTTGATAGATCATTGACTCTTTTAATTTCATTTAGCTAAACCCACCATTTTTGTTGAAAAAAAAGCCATTTCAGCAGTTTGGTTTTTAGAATTTAATAGTCAGACTTTCAGACCAACTAAGGAATCAGGCTGTACAATATTTTTTCTGCTCGCAATTTTTTTTTGCTTTTTCTCTGAAATAATTTACAATCCCAGTTACAATATGTGATCAGAACAATCACTTTGAGGGAATATTGAGGATCAAGAAACAGGCTTTGGAGCATGTGAAGTAACTAAGTGCTAATGGAAGAGTGTTTAATGGAAACCAAAAAAAACAAACAACCTGGGGGGGGAAAAAAATCACTTTTTTAATGTTTCTGCCTCCAGAAGACCTTTTTTCTCTGTGTAATACCATTTACCACGATCTGTTGGGGGCCTGAGCTCTAACAGATGACTGCTGACAACCCAGTGTGGTGATTTAAAATGTAGTCAACTTGAGTTCTTTGTTTCCTTTCCTCTGTTGAAGGTTATGACTGCCATTCAAAGGCATTAAAAAGCAGCCTGCTCCTAGCACCAGCCACTCCAACACCCAAGGCTTCAAACAGCCTAAACTGCCTCTGAAGGGATGGTGAAACGCTTTTGTGAACTGCTACAGGTAAGGCAAGCTGGCTGCTTCCCAGCAGCCAGGAGGGCTGCTGTGATGACTTCCAGAAGAAGGTTATTCTGCTCCACAGGACCACCATGTCCTGGACATACAGCTCCTTGCTCAGCAAACATGATTCAGAGCCTGCACACCACATCCACCTCAACAGAAAATTTTCTGTGATAAAGCTGTTTGTCATGCTGGTTGTTTTGTCACAGTATAGTTCCACATAAAACAGTACAAAATAAGAAAATGAAAATGACAAAATGTACTGAAAGGATTCACAATGTGTGCTGCTGTGTAGATTTGGACTGCAATTAAAGAGCTTTATGAGAACATAAAACCAGTTCAGGGTCACCATAATAATGATGCTGCCAGTTCTTTAATTGCTCTGTTTTTCATTGGTTCAGAATGGGGTTGAATTAGACCCTTGTGTTGCACCGTGAGGCAAAGCCATTGGACCTCATGTTACATCAATTAACATAAATAAACCCTCCCTGGAGAGTCAGGGTGTGCTCAGAGCCTTCAGTGCCACCCACGTCCCCTGGGAGAATTTTGCTGCCTTTGGCCCATGTGGTGTCACTTCTCAGTGCTGCCTGCACAGCTCCCTCCTCTCCTTTCTGGCTCCAGGAGAGGACAAGCAGGGGTCCTGAGCAATTGCTAGGATGTTCCAGAGTCCTGCTTTGTAGATTTGCCATGCTCCCGGGTGAGGAATGCTGCGTCGTTTTGTAGCTCACCTTAGAAACATCTGTCTCCAAGAAGGTTAAGGCAACTGCAACTCAACATAATTTCCAAGGCAAATTACCTGAGGAAAGGAAACATCTACAGCCTTACTTCATCTGAACAGCAGAAATGTAAAAGCTCTTGAATGCTAAAAAGGTTTCACAACATTTTAAAGAATTGCTCGTCGGAAAAGCAACTTTGGAAAACTTTTTCTTGCAAAATAAAGGCTCTCTGCTGCCAGCATGCTGACAGTTTAAGCGTGCCTCTTCTCATGGTAGTTTATTGCTAGTGGCACTAATGGCTGCTGATCCACCGGTCAATATGCACATCACGTTTCCCTTTGGCAGACGCAGCCACATAAAAGTTTGCCTCATGTATGAATTTTTATGTTACAGAGGAAAAAAATTAATTCCGAGCTACTGTATACCTGCCTTATTCTTCACCTCAGAAAAGCCAATGTACAAAACACATGTAAGCAATATCCACTACTGAATATTAATTAATAATCAAAGTTGACAGAGTTATTTTCTTCTTTAATATTTTTTATGAAATCACTATGAAGAAGAAAATAGCTTACTAATCAAATAACATTTTCTATCACCCAGAGAAAAAATAAAGACTGTCTTAATCTCTACTCCCTCTACTGAAAATTTAAGATACTTGCCCTTAATTCTCCAAACACTTTTGCAGCCCAGCAGTGAATATCTGCATCATAACATACCTATTCATGCTTTTTCTCAAGCCATAGCAAGTCCTTCATTTATCTCTACAAGTTCAGCACCTTGCCACAGATGCGTGCCCTACTCTGAGTCCAAGGCTGCAGTACTCTTGCACTGCTGGCACTGTGGTATGATGTCAGACACAGATTTCCATCATTCTGACCATCATTCCATTCATTCCATGAACACAGCAGTCCAACTTCCTACTGCTAAACTCAGGAGTCTGACCAAAATCATATTTTGATTTTCAGCAAACACACACTAACTTCAAGAAAGTGTAAGGGAAACTGGAGCCATTACATGTAGGTAGGTATTCGTTCATCTTTTTCTTCTTTGATCATTAGAATAAGTAATAACTTAATATTTATTATAGTCTTGCACCACAGAACATGAAATCATTTATATGATTAACTGATAAAGAAATTATAGACAAAAGAAGTATTTAAAGATAAGTAGCACACACTTTTCCTAAATTCAGTGATGTAAAACATGTCTCATTATCCCTGCTTTTGACTACTATGACAAAAATCAGAAAATTTAAATATAATCTACCACCCATTAAGGAAAAAATATAATAATAATCACTTAACCCAGATGACCAGCAGAGTAAAATTTTGCAAATCAAGTTTTAATCTTGGGGGAATCACTTTTCCCTTTTTGACTTCTCTATGCTGTCCTAATTCATGTCACCTCAGGCCTCTAATCCGTCTGGCCTATAGGTGAATCTATCACTGCTATCCACCATTTGTGACAATTTTGTAAAAGTTGTGGTATACATAGGAAGAGCAAGAAAAACCAACATAAGTGAATTCTGGTTGAGTTTCCTTACTGGAGAATCAAGAATAACTCCATTAGTGACTCTTCCTGCTTTCTAAATAGAATAAAAAGAATAATAGAATAAAAAGAAACATGTTAAACATTAATTTTCTTGTTCATCAAAGACACATTCTTGAGCAAAGTAAATTCCTTGTTGGATCAACAGCTTGGAAAAACAAAAATGGTGTTTGCAATACTTAATTATGTTTTTAGATTGACCTTGTCATCACCAGGAATTCTTGTTTGGTGAATTCCATAATTTTACTTTTTCTCCTGTGTGTTTTCCTGCTAGAATTTTTTCCCAGATTTCAGTGAGAAGTGACTTAAAATGCATAAATTTAAAGCAAAAAACTCCAAACAAAGAAAAAAGAAAAAAAAAAAAAAAAAAAAAAAAAAAAAAAAAAAAAAAAAAAAGAAGAAGGCAGAAGAAAAGTCGCCACTTGATTCCCCAGGCTCCTCACTTGACATTCTCCAGCCCCCTGTAAGCTGGCCATCAATGCCTCTCGCAGTGAAAGTGAGAACCACAGGGTTGCTGAAACTAGCACCTCTGTGTCAATTGCTGTAATACCCAGCACCCTTGGGAAAAGAATATTTCTCCAAGCTGCAAGCCATTAATGCCACTGTTAAGGGTCCTCCTCAAAAAGCCATTGACACAAAAATGAGTGCTCTTCCTACAGTCAATAAAAAAAAAAAAATGCAGCATATGGGAAAATTAGGTATTTGCAAGAACAGAGAGGCACATTTAAAGTATGATTTAACCCCTTGGGTATCCAGCAAAGGTACTGCACCTGTGGAGAAAAGCAAGAACTGGGATTCATCTGAATGTACATAATATCATAGCACTTGTCAAAAAATTTTGCATAGAAATGGGCACACCTGAAGTTCTGTTTATGTAAACTCTCCAAGAAGTACAGTCAATCCCTGTCTGAAGAGAATGTAGGAAGCAATTTTCCACAGATATTTCTAGGTGTCATGGTCTTTACTGCAATGGTTATAGCCTCTCTGGTACTTCAACCCAGTAGGTCAAAATCACAACATGTAAAACAGGAAAAAAAAAAAAAAAAAAAAAAAAAAAAAAAAAAAAAAAGAAACACCCTAAAATACGCTATCTTCCTGTGATAATGTTCCTAATTTTCATTTTCTAAATCACCACTAACAGGGCTGAATAGTCACTTGGAGGATAACCTCATCTCAGGTCATTTCCTTTCACTGGAAATCTTCAGGATGGAGTGGTGGAAAAATATAGCAGGAAACTTCTTCAGGCTGCAGGTGAGAGGTAGGTGGAGTTGCCATTACCTGTATCCACAGAAATTCAAGTACACTTGTTAAATATTAATGGACAGCAAGTAATTATGCCTCAGTTCATTGACCATGAGAAAAATCTGATTTTGGGAAAAAAGCAAAATTGTTTCCAAGTTCCTCCAGCAATATAGGTTTACAGCTGTGACAAATTGCCTACCTATCTGAGCATTCTCTTAAATCAATCAGTGGCTTTTTCAGTTGTTTTAAACGTTGATATAAACCAAAACACAACTGCTTTTATCTACATCCCATGCTGCAGACACAATGTTGATAAATACAATGTACAACCTGGACCGAATAACACTGATTCCTTCTTCCCATTCTCACTCTTCCCAGAGAAAAGAATCAAATATTGGCTCCTGCACTACAAATACTAAATACAAAGAGATGGATTAAGAAAGAAAGTCTTTGCCAGTATGCCTTTATAATTTATTAAGTAAGGCATGCTTTGATTTGGAATACCAAATAATAATAATGCATCTGCAAACATTAGAATTTTTTATTAATGAAATGTATATAATAGAAAGCAATGGAAAATGTCATTATACAATGCATTACAAGTTACAAAAAGACATTACATGAGGGATAAACCTAAAATTAAATTGAGTGATAAGCTGCATGGAGAAGTTAAAGTTAGATCCTCTAAACAAAGGAAATTACTATACATCATGAGCTGAATATTTTAATATAAATTTAGTAAGAAAATGTATTAGGGACAGAGAAAAAAAATTCACTGTTGATAATGTAAATTTTATGTCTATTTTTTAAAGAGTTCTTAGATGAAAAAAACCCTAAAAATAATGTCACAAATTGTAAATCTGAAATTGAACTGTTTAAATTTTATATTATGAAGGAATTCTGTCCTGTGAGGATGGTGAGACACTGGACCAGGTTGCCCAGAGAAATTTTGGAGCTCTGGAAATGTTCAAGGTCAGGGTTAGATAGGGTCCTGGGCAACCTGGCCTAGGGCCTGGCATCCCTACTCATGGCAGAGGAGCTGGAACTACATGACGTGAAAGGTCCCTTCTAACTCAAAAAATTTTATGATTCCATAAATCCAAACTCTACTTTACAAATAAAAGCACTGGTAGTACCTTTTTTCTGTGCAAGCCATCCTTAAACTAGTTGTTTCTGGGAAGGAAATTTCTTTTGCATGTATTGTCCTATAGTTTTCTTCTTCAAGATTTCCAGCACATTCCTCTGAAACATTCAGAATAGACTAGTACTGGAAAGAAGACACAGGTCTTGATAGCCTGTTCCTTTCTTGACAATTCATCTGTGCTGGATCATTGTCTATCAGGGCATGGGACAGCACTAGAAACACATAATGAACAAAGGATGTATTTATTTCTTGCTGACATTCCATCCATATCCTCTACAGCTGTCCCTGCAGCTGCCTATAACACAAACCTGCTACATCACACCCCTTAATTGCTTCTGAAATGGTAAAAACTGTAATTATATGTGGCTAGTAGGATGTATCTGAACTAAAGTCTTATGACAAAAGTTCTCACAACGAAGGGGAGAAAGGTAACAAAACTCAGATAGGAGTCTCAGATCTGTTGCTTGGGTTCATCTCTACTTTGTTTAAATAATTAAGAACTCCTGGATTAAGTGAGAAGCAATGGACATGTAAAAAAAGTTATGATCAATAAGAAATGAAGGTAGAAATCTCTCAGATGGGAATAATTGCAGCAGTAGAACCTATATGGAAAAACAATTAATGTTTAGACATGATATGAATAAAGTTTCCCAGTGTTATCCAGGAAAACAATTTATTTTTCAAAAATGTTGCTGGCTGGAATTCTCCAGTTCTAAAATAAACTAAAACTTTCAAAATCAATTATTACCTACCAGCTACTTTGCAATCCAGATGCCTTAGGGAAATGGAAACATACATGCTGTTCTGATAAATCAGGTGGTATCTGCAGGACTGACAGATCTGATAGAAGCCATCATGATTAGCCTTATCTATGTTTCCTTGTTTACTACAGCCATTTGCTTCTTCAAGAAAATACTCCTGTCTGCCTGCAGCATAACTTAGAGCTACAATAAAAGTAATCTGTTTTTTCTCACCATGCACAAGCAGACTAACTCAACAATCATTACACAGAACAGGCATGGAGAACAGAAACTCAGAATGTCCCATCAACAATGTCACATTCTCAGTTCCTGTAAATGCTTTTGAAAAGAATTTACTTCTACAGTCAAAAATAGCCAGTTAGGGGCCTATGGAACCCTTTTAAACTACATCCTGGTAGTTTATACTGATTTCTAACCTATCAATAATTGGTAGCTCAGTTACTACAGAGCCAGTGCTTAACAAGCATTTACAATGGCACTGTGCTATTTCACTTAGGGTACTCCAGGCTAGAATGCCAACAAAACTCATGGGACAAAAACAAAGCAGAAAGCTCTTGAAGATCCTACTGATACCACCATCAGGAGGCAGGTGATGCTCATTATCCATTCCAGTCCTGTGGATTTGAAAGCAGCACAGAGGAACAGCAAAGATACCACAGGTACCTTTGCAAGGACTCAATCACCTACACAGGGTGCCCAACATAAAAAGGGACATAAGATTTACTCACTCTCTACCTCTTCTCATTCTGTTTGATTGAGGCAGTCATTAAGCCCCTTGTTGTCAACCTTTTATCATCAAAATGCAGGAAGGATCCTATGCTGCCTCCCTTTCTTTGCATCCCCCCTACCTCAGCTGGTGCAGAGCATCCTGTGACCCCCAAACCTCCAAAAGTCCTAGGATGCTTCTTCAATGCCTTTTTTCCAGGAGATCTCTGATCAGTTCCACACTTTAACTTTGCTTTGCAGTTGTCATAGTCTGAACATCATGAGATATTCCATTGTTTTACATAATTCAATAGCCAAAAATAATTAGCATTTTTGTATGACCAAATTTTGTTTCTATTAATCATACTTCAGAAGGACCTTTGGTATAGGTTTTTATTTAAGTGAGACTGAAGACTCCCAATTTTTCCCAAAAATGCATTAAGCATTTTCTTCAGTATGAAAGATAACTCATTTCAAAATATTGTTTTACTCTGTAACATGATTTGGGAAGTAATCAGCCACAAATGGATACTGATTGTTGCAGTCTAATTTCTGCTGGATTGACTACTGCTCTGATTCGAGTAACCTTGATTCCTACTGAAGCCAAACAGAGATTCAAATGTTCAAATTCATAAAAAATCAGGCCACATCTAAGAGTGTTGATATTCTCTGATCCTTCCTTTCCTTGCTTGCTTCTTAATTCACCAAGGGTATAGCAATATCTTTGAACATACTGTGTAGATTTTCTGGTGATTTGTTCCCCAATCACAGTATTTGCTCTGGTTAAATGTCAACCATGAACCAGATCTGAAGTGTCAGTACAGGAGTGTCAAGTAACAGAAATATGTGGCAATGTTTGTCATCCATAAAAATCAGTTTAACATGCATGGTGTTTTGATCTTGGCTGAATGCCAAGTGTCCCCCAAAGGCATTCTGTCACTCCCCTCCAGCTGAACAGGGGAGAGAAAAAGAATTAAAGGCTCCTGGGTCAGGATAAGGACAGGGAAAAATCATCCATTGATTACTGTCACAGGCAAAACAGACTTGACTTAGGGAATGAATTAAACTTATTACCAATCAAATCAGAGAAGAATCATGGGAAGTTAAAAAAAAAATCTTAAAAATACCTTCCCCCTCCCCTTTCTCCTTCTTGGGCTCAACTTTATTCCCAGTTCTCTACCTGCTAACCCTGCAGAGGTGCATTCATTATTTACAATATTTGCCTTCTTGAGTAACCACTACACCTGCTGAAGCCCTGCTTCCCACGAAGTGTCTGGACAACACATGCTGCTGGGAAGTACAGAATAAAATCTTCGGGATTGTCTCCTTGCTTCTGCATGCAACATTTCGCTTTAGTAGCAAACTGTTTTATCTCAACCTATGAGTTGTTTTCAATCTTACTTTCTCTCTTCTGTCCAGCTGAATAGGAAGAGTAGTAGAAATCTTGGTGAGGACTTGGCATCTAATCAAAGTCAATCCTCCACAGTCCTTTTTGGACAGCATGAGGCGAGACAATGGCAGTTTTATATAAAGCATGCTATAGGTAATTATCAGGTAGAATGTACATGGAGTTTGTCAGCTGCAGTGCTTATCTCTTTATTTTGCTGACTTTGGGAACATATTAGTTCAAGCAATGGCTCTGTGCTTTGCCCTTACATTGAAAGCCTTGATGTGCTGGGGGAGCTATCTTGTGGAGATGATGAGTGAACACGTCTCTCTCCCTGTACTCAGAATTGACATCAATGGTTTTTTATGCAGGCTCCCATGATCCTTGTTTATACTGTTAGCATAATAGTATGGTGTCATTCTGGTATAAGACAAAACAAATTTTGGGTGAGAAGATATTGAAATCTGTCCTGAAGTGGGCAGTCTGTGGGTGGCAGAGTGTGTGGGAGGTGTGTGGCAGGTTCCTAGGGTGGTTATCACCTCCTGTTACCTAGAACTTAACACTTGAACAGATGCTCAATCCTGACAAATTGAGCTGTCAACTGCTAGAAGGGTGCCTTGCCTAGCCCAGTGAAAATCAGCAGCCTCCAGCACTGCACTGGGGCCTGGCCTGTGCCTGTCCAGGCACAGTTCAGCACTCTCAAGGCACTGTAGTTGTGGCAGGAACCCAAACTGTGTTTGAGGACACTGTGGCTCAGACCAGGATGGAAACAACAACTGCAGGAGCTGCTGAAGAAGGAGCAGGAGGAGAATAGGAAAGGAAGGATCTGATCAAGCCAGTCCTTCAACAAAGAAATTGAAGAAAGTAGTGAGACAATTCAAAGAGAAAGTTGGTAACAATCCAGTCCCTGACTTAATCAGAATTATCTGACTATTTATAGCAGCAAAGCTGGAAATTGCTTGGACAACTACAATATAATCTCATAATCTCATAATCTCACTTGCAAAATGGTAGAATAACTCAGCTAAATAGTAATTTTTATATCTTATTTTGTTATTCTATCTTAGTATCTTCACATATGATATGGCTGCCAGAAGAGCATGTGAAAATAAATAGTCCCTGTTAAATATATCTTCAAATCTTATTATCAAATTTAGAGCAAAATACTACAATGCCTGAGGAGACTAGTATGAAACACACACTTCAACTTCTTTTTACTTTTTTAATGAACTAAACTTTTATATCCTATTTGCCTAAAGCCAGAGATAGGATTGATGTCAGTCATTCTCAGATGGGGTGTAGCACTTCAAATATCTTCTGCTGAAATACTTTTGCATCTTTTGAAGTAATGTTCATCTGATACACATGAACTCTGGACAGCACTGCAACATACAATAAGGCCTGTGAAAAACCAGAGAAATTCACTACTGCAAAAGTTGCATCTGTTCTGGCATTGTATAAAAAAGGAAGTATGAGAACTCTTGCATTGATAATGAGTACAGAACCCCTGAATATCAGCAGTCAGTAGTTAATAAAAATTCACAGTTTTGTTTTGAGTCCAGTGGAAGCTGGATGACAGAAGAAGTTATGACAGCAGGAAGAGAAGCTGTCAAAGAAGCACCAATGTGTAATGAGAGAAGACATTTCAGAAAATAGAATATGCCTCCATTTCTGCTTGTCAGGATTCATTGGGGCTGAATAGGTCTGAATTCACTGCTCAAAATGGACAGTGTACACTGATGACTAGTAGCAACCAGCCTTTCTTCAACTAGAAATTCACCTCGGAATGGAATGCATGCCCAAGCACTTCCAGAGAGCTGTGTCTTGTTGCATAAGGCTCTCCTTAGACTCTCCTTTCATGGTGATTAACATGATTGTCAAGCATTTACCAGTACTGGCACTGTGGCCCATTTACACTGAAAAATGTTATTACTGAAAACAAATTTCTCCCATTTTTATGGCATGTGCTCAAAAAGGAGTTAGTGCTTCTGTTTTTTTGGCATGCAAAATTGATGTGACCCTTGGAGTAAATTCATTATTGGGAAAATATGGAAACAAGCAAAGAAATACACAGAACAGTTCCTAACACTAGACAGATATAGACTGTTCCATGTGTCACAAAAATACCATTTGAGTTAAATATAGTGTAAATACAATTTAGTTTTGCATTGTGTCTTTCAAGTAGAAATCAAGAAAATACATGTTCTTTTATCTCTATGTTCCTTTAAGAGACCTGTCTCTGGTGAATCATAGCTAGAGATTCTTGGAAGCTGAATGTCTACAGATAAATGTATAGGATGCTTTTTTTCTTCAAGGAAACCTCCAAGGCTAATTGTTCTAATGTGCTGAATTACATTTTACAGACACACCACAAAGATGCATGTCCTAAATACCCTGATACAAAACACTTCCTTTCCAAATCTCACACGCAGACCTTAAAATGCTGTTGTCTTACCTAAAATTGTCTACAATCTGAGTCCTGCTACAAAACCTAATGAGAGATGTAGGGTAAAGCTCATGCTAATTTTGTTGTTGACAAAGCTCATCGTGTCTTTTCTCCCCCATGAGTGAGCAGAGAGCAAGTCCCTCTGCATTAGGTTAGGACTGCACCTGGAGGCCCGTGCAACACACCAAATCAGTTCCAACCCTGTTAGTTTAGTGCTCCCACACAGATTTACAAAGGCCTCTGCAGACCTACATGTGATTTTGTATTTGGCAGCTAAAGGTGGTACCTCAGCTTGATTAAAAGACATACTGCAGTATCATTGAATCCCAGCACAGACATTTTCCACTCCACAGAGAGAAACAAGACATAGAAGCACCCCAAGCAGTCTGGGAACTATAGAATTCTCCTTTATTATAAGAGGAAAAGGAAATGGTAGGCTTATAAACTGCAAAGGCTGGGTGAATATTTGGGGAGCCATATCCTCCCTTTCATGAGTGATGAGAGAGATAAGACATGCAACTACTTTGTTTGGAGGAGGAATATTTGGGAAACTTCAGATCTGAATCATATTACAGATTAAGCAAAAGGGTCCAAGAGAGTCAGCAGTGAATAATAAAGCAGAAGACTGCAAGTTCAGAAAAGAACTGGTTGGAGGTCAGCATATATCTTCTAACAAGCCTCAACCTGCCCATGAAAATCTCCAAAGCTCTTCATGGGCTGCTCCTAGAGGAGGGCAGGCACTCCAAAATGAAGAGTGACATGGTGAAGTCTGATCCCACCCCTCTGAGGGATTCAGGACTCTGTAATCAGAGGCACATCTCTGACACAGCCCAGCAATATCCTTAGCTCAGGCTGTCAAGGAAATTGTGAAGTTGTGAGAAAGAGAACTCAGAAGATATGCAGAGCAGCAGCAAAAAAGATAAGGAAGCTAAAACTGTAGACACAGGGATAGTGAGACAGGTTATTAGCATTTCAAGGAGGAAAGTTCAAGAGGAAAAATATGAACTTCAGAAGGTACAAAATCTTAAAGGAAAACCCACGGATTTGAAGAGAAGCAGCTCATCACCTTTGAGAATGCACTCCAGTGAGTAGTGAAGTCCAGCCTGTAATCATTGCCAACTTGTACTTGTGTTGGCCACTAAATAATGATCCTATACTTGTAAGTATATCCTATTTGCAGCCTCTTTGCATATGGTAAGAGGTGCCTGACCTGGAAAATTACAACTGACAAAAAGAATATGAGCAATTAAAAAAACCCTTAGGATGAGGAGTAGGCAAAACTGAAAACAAAGTAAATAAAATATGACCATGAATAAGCCATGGATATGTGCCTACAGCCTATCTAACAAATGCTACCAAGAGAGAGATTGCTGTGACTCCCTGCTGTGCATGTTCTCTGCAAAACATGATATTTATTTAAAAATAAGTATGCCCCGTCAGGAGGTGAATTTCCAATGAGCACAAATAATACCAAATAAAATCAGCATTGCATTTCAGCTTTTCATATACATGAATTGTTAATCTGACATTAGCTATGCCTGCACTGCATTTGCAGATTGACATCATGGTATCTTATACTGTGCTAACTAGCCTGAATGTTTGTGGAAGTCTAACTTCAGCAGAAAAGAAGGGCCTTTTTTCCAGCCAAAGCTGACAAATTCTGCCTATGCCCATCTACTGGGTACCATGATACTGCAGCTAGACTTCTGCAAGTGTTTGAATAAAGACTGCATTCCTGTAGCTACTCTGCAAATAAATTGTTTTGGTCAAAGAGGGGACAAAGACCACAAAAAAAGTCACGTAAATGAAGTACTGAATGTAGCTGAGAATGCTGCTGATCAACAGAACATTAGTAGAAAAGGATTTTGAGACAGACTGCTGGCACACTACAGATAGAAACCAAGGAATGAGTGCCACAGTAACACAAAGAGAGACTCAGACACCACTTCCTTATTCAGACTTGTGGCAGAGGAAGGAGTCAGGCTCTTACACACTCCCAGAAACTTTTCTGAAAAGGAGTAGTATTAAGCCTCGGATTCCAGCCTTAAGCAAAACACTTCATAGAATCATGATGTCAAGAAGAAAATAATAACAATCAACAAATCTTATTAAAAGAAACTACACAAGTAAGATGAAGAACAAACAAAATTCAGAAAAGAGCTAGAAAAACTACTGGTCACACTACTTGAAACTTGGCCAGATGGTAGGATTTCATTTTTAAAAAAAAACCAAACAACAAAGCCCAAGTACAGCTACTTTGTTTTTAATAGCTGTCCCATTTTCCCTTCACCATTAAGCTACTTGGATTGATTCTGCACAATGATTAGCCACACTTCTTTCATTTCCATCTTTGGACCTGGTCTGGTTTCAACAGTGTTCTCCAAATGCTTTCCAGCCAAAGCTTGGATCCAGTAATCCCTCCTTGTTATCTTTGAATAACTCTGGCACTGGTTTTCTAAAATTCCATGTTTTTATCAAGTCCTTTCGCTCATCTTGTAGGTTATAACCTGCTGGTCTCTTTAGCTAGTTGGATAGAAAGATGAAATGCTCCAGAAAAAGTAAATTTATTGTTTTTGTGATAATCTTTGTCTGGCACTTTATACTAAGAAGGAATTTAAGTAATAATAACACAGTTTTCTCTGTAAAACAAACTTATCTGCTAAGGGAAGAGTTTAATTTTGTTTGGCAAGCAGACAGGAAGAAATACAGCAATTTAAATTTGGGTTCTCATTACATAAGAAGAAGGTTTTTAGATGAACTGTGTTTCATGTTTTTCTGTTTTCCACTGTTTTCTGTCATTCCTCACTCACTGTTTCAGTTCTTGTTAAGCTGTCATTTAGCATTTTTTCCCTCTGGAATGACAGCAGGAACATGCTGCTTACACTGGCTAGACAGATGCCTACCCCAGAGAGTGAGTATATCAGCTTCTGGACTGCACAGCCTGTACCAATATGGCATGGATTCTTGACATTAGATCTTTAGCATTAATGTGTGTCAGTGACGAGCTCATTAGCAAATCAGGTGGTGTAAAAGTTATGCAATGAAAATAACAAAGAACTAATTTTACCCCCTGAAAATAACTTTTAAAAAAATGGTTCCTGCAGTGATATTTAAATTGTTAACATTTTCTTATAAACCCAGAATTACTGAAAAATACTACAGTTTAGCCTTATTTTGAACAATATTTAACAGGTGTCTAATTATTGCCATTTAATTACTTAGAGCATCAGAATAAATACAACTTCTGCTGTGGGAGCGGATATTATGTCTTCATAAGGTTTCATGTTTCCAG
The DNA here is from genome assembly GCF_017590055.1 of Onychostruthus taczanowskii. Classification (NCBI taxonomy): domain Eukaryota; kingdom Metazoa; phylum Chordata; class Aves; order Passeriformes; family Passeridae; genus Onychostruthus; species Onychostruthus taczanowskii. Next base: position 3,475,267 of record NW_024504566.1, read on the forward strand.
AGTCTTAGAGGAACATTTTGCAGGACTTTGAAGCTTTGACTGCTTATACCAGCATACAAGTCATCAAGAAGAATGAAGTCTCTTTGCCAGTGCTCAAGCTGCAAGGGTGGCTGCACTAATTTCATCCTAACCTGTTTCCCTCTTAAGACATTACTTTTGTGTCATTGCTGGTCCTCATTTCTCACTTTCACTCCTGCTAAGTCCATTCAGTGTCAGCACGGCAATATCTTCACCAAGACTTGACATTTCTCAAAGGAAAGGAAGAAGACAACCATGCCAAGCCCTCTTGAAGGACTGTTTTGATGAAGTGCACATAATTATACAACATATAAAATAATTTAAAGCAAAGGGTTCAATATCACACTCAGAGTAACTTTGGATTAGGTGGCATTCCAGAATATGAAGTAACTTTTGTAGATAAATACAATAATATAAAATAAATACAGTTTTCAGCTGATCCACCACCAGTTTGGTTGAAATCACCACACTTACATAGACATGGGGTTAGATTCATCTGATTCACCATTATAAAAGTTTACAATGTAGATATTTGCAACTATGTTGGACTTGTAAATTTTACCATTTATAGCGGGGAACTAGGTTCTTCTGCACTATAATTCCACCCATCTTAAACTATGCTTACAAAGTAGATCAGAAAACTTGCAAGTGCATCTATTTCTCTGCTGACTATTATGGGAGTCAAGGCTGACTACATCAAAAACAGTGAATCCCTCCCTGGTGTCTGGACACCTCAGTCAATGGAGAGTTATTGAGGTTAATTTGCATTCTGGTTTTGGGGGTTTTTTGGGTTTTGGTTTGGTGTTTTTTTTTTTTTTTTTTTTTTTTTTTTTTTTTTTTTTTTTTGTTTTTTTTTTTTTTTTTTGCATTTCCACTTGGAGAGCAAACTGCTTCATGCTTTTTACTTGCTTAAGCCATGGTCAAGCAGCTCTATCCATGTGCCATGGAAAAGCACACTGTCCTATCTTACTGCCAAGTTGGAGAACATGTGAATGAAACATCTTCAGACTTCAGGCTACACTGTAATGTGAATTTCAAACAGCAAAGATCTGGCACAGTTCTCATTCCATCCTAGCTGGTTTTCTCCTCCTGAGGTTCAGGTAGGTTGTCAGCCTTCAAAGAGGATGAGATCCATTTAAAGACTGTGACATTGCAGGTGTCAGAAAAATTGCAGATTCTACTTGAAACAAACATTTTTAATTACATTTGGCATTCTCATGCATATTGCTGTCACTTCTCTACCACTGATGGCAATAGGCTAGGGAATGTTCAACATAATTAAAGGCTTTCATTTCTAACACATTCTGTGACTTCTATGTACCTTCAAACCTTAGGAGTCCTGTACTGAGCAAAGTGGAAGGGACTCTATAGGAGTCATGACACCTCAAACACCACATAGAAAGTAAGATCCTGCCCAGGTACTGCCAAAAAGTGTCTGCCAAAACAAATCATCAGAAATCAGCTGGTTTTATTCTGTCACCTCGCTACAGAGCCTGAGCCTTCTTCTAGGAGTAGCTGCTTAATTGATCACACTTACTTTTGAAACCAGGCCTGAAGGAGAGGTAATTGGTGCTGATCTCCACATTCTTCAGAATAGCACTCTAGAATGTGGAAAATGCATTTTAGGCTCTCTGCCAGGTGACAGATTTCAAACTTCTCCAGAAGACAAAAGCAACAATAGGTTAAAATTGCTGTTTCCCCTCTTCTGCCAAAGCAAAATGAATATAAAAAGAAGGCATTAATAGTCTTGGGATCAAAAGTAGATCAAATAAGAAAGGTGCCAACACTATGAATTTGTGATCAGGGTACTCATTGAAGACAGGGTAGGAATGAGTGGTCCTGCTCCCTATTCCCAGAAAGAGTTGTGCAGCGGACAATCAGGTGGAAAAACTGGCATGATCCAGAGTGAAGAGTGTTGAACTTTTCATCCTTCTGAATTACCTCATTCAGAAGAGTGGAAATCAGCAGTAAGGTTTTCAAGGCTCTTCTAGATCAACTTTAGAAAAATCTCTCCCAAACATATACATGAAGAGTTCAAATTCCTTCCTCCACCCTCTTAAAAAGCACACACCATCAATCTCCTACAATACAATCCTTCTCTTAGAGCAAAGCTTCAGATCCTGAAGATATATATTACAATATATTGTGTCAGGTGCTAACTCTTCCAGCACTACAGGACACCTAAAGGACAATTCACTTATGGCTGCTGACAGTGAGTGGTAACATAAGCACTATGGCTGATCCCTTCCTGAAGCAATTTATAAGATGATCTGTTAGGTGAAATGGCTCCCTGGTATTACTCACAAGTTCTTACAATGAATTAGGGAAAAGGACAAATTGGAATGACAGTGCAACATATGCCTCCTGTTCCATGATGTGACCTCCATGCAGGAAAATTTTTGATCATCCTTAAGTTCAATATCCCATCCATAGCAGTACATCCAGTGTAGGACAACAACACATTTTGCCTGTGGTGTTTCTATGACAGTGAGTCAAAGAACACCTCATATCAAACATCCATATTGTAAGGAAAAACTTAGATTTTGGTCTGAAGAACGATACTAAAAATTAATGAAGTCATTTCAGAGGATTTAACCATTGGATTGCTAGGCATTTATTGAGTTTCTCTTAAATTGGTACGTCAAAAAAAGTTCCCTCTGTGACACTGATGTGCAAGCCTGGGAATATCACATTTTCTATTTCCTCTTCAGTCATGTTTATTTTAATAAATTTCAATGGTTCTGCCACCACTGAACAAGAAGTCTATAATCAGAAGAGCAATTTATCTCAATTATGAGATAAAAATAGAGTGCCAGACTTACTGTTTGCTGTTCACTCTTCCAAAGGAGTTGCACGAGAGCAATCCAGGACTAGCCTGAAAGTTTACAAAGCAGTGAACCAGAGAGTTAAGCAATTGGAACATAATTTTGAATGAACTTTGCATCCTGTGATTAAAGGCCTCAGACAAAAAAAAAAAACCAAAAACTTACAATAAGACATTGTCTGCAAAGTTATGAGTCACAAAAAAAAAAAAATTGACAGCCAGTTGTCTGGCAAAACATTTAACAAAGTTACAAAGGAATAATGCAGAACAGCTTATCAGACAGTTTAGTGTAAGTAAGCTTTTAAAAGTCTTGTGCATCATCAAGACAAAATTAAACTATTGTGGACATTTCTAAGTGCATGGAATACAAATCTCTCCAGCACATATAAAACCAAGCAGAACTAAGCAGTTTGGTGGAACAAATTCAGATGTTTACAATCCTAATAATGTAATGGTTCACATGCTATAACTTAGAAGTGGAATGAGCAAACAAATTTGTTAATACTTTAAAAAGATCTATTTTATAAGCATAAATGATTCTTATTCACCTTATATCTATATCAACAAATCTAGACAGATAGTCACAGTCTTTTTGTTTCATCTGCTTTGAGAAACAGTTGTCATGGCGTACTAAGAGTTATCATTGTTTGTTCACTGGTGCTTTACTGGCTGCTTTAATCTCTTACAGTAAAAGCTTTCCATTTCTAAAGGAGGACAGTAAGTGGTGGCATTTGTCATCCAAACACCATATTTGATTTGTTATTTTAGCAGGCAAATATTTCTGCAAAGAAAAGTGGGGGCGTATTTTTTTACTGCCTTAACAACAGCAGACTCTGACACCCTCACTCAAGATTCTGATGTTGAGTGGCCACTAACTCCTGAACTAGCTGCTGTGATCCAGAAGCCTCTGTCCAGAGTGTAAATATGGTTATGCACATTAATGAATGTCACAATCTATGTGCCAATCTAGTTCCACATGAAGAATGGCAAACACAGGTATTAAATTCCTCCTATAGATGTTCCCTAGGCTCAGAAGGAAGCAGGCTTCAGCTAAATATATCAGCACTACAGAAAATGCTGGTCCAGTACTGACATTAATTCAATAGCCTGAGGCTGCTTTCCTGAAGCAGAAGAAACATTAGCAAAACACAGTATTGCATCTGCAAAGTATTTCAGGCAGCTTCTGTCCACATTCAGAGCATTAGCATATGACAGAGAGATTTCATGTGTTTGTTGGTTAGACTGGGAATTACAACAGACCTGCACAAAATGTCCAGCCTTTCTACATGCTTTCATCCCATGTTTTTCATGGAATTTAAGGAAAAATATAGTTTATGGGGTAGATGCACAGCAGCGAGATGAGCTTGTTTTGTGAATTTTAAAACTTCATAAAATTTTTTTAGGTTTAACTTTCAGCTGCATTTGTTTTGTTTAGGTGACGTGAACAATGTCGGAAATCCCTTGACTTAGTGCTTTTATGTCTGACACCAACAACTTCATTTAGATAGTAAAGGACTTAGTCTGATGCAAGTAGTGACAAGCCTGATGCAAGTAGTAACTACCTTCTGATAAGAAATGCAATTATTTTCAATAACAGAATTTTTAATAACATATATTTCCGATAACAGAATAACTCAAACAGCAATCTAGAGGTTTAAACAAAGTTCTGTGGAGTCTTTTTTTTCTCTTTTGAATTAAATTAATAATGTTTACTTCTAACAGTCAGTTTAAGAACTAAAAAAACTTATTCAGTAATGTGAAGCCTTTAACATGACCATTTTTGAAAAGGAGTGGCCTTTTCTACCAAAATGGTGCATAAATAACACACCTCAGACACTGCAGAGCTTTTTGACATTCATATTGAATTTTTGGTTTCAAAGACTTGAATCCAAAAATGAAAAGTAACTGAAGGCTTACTCAGGGTTTGCAGTGTAAGCATAAGAAAGTTCGAGGATGAGCAAGATGGTAATTCACTATATAACAAGCAGAAAGAGCAAACCAAGATTATTAGGGAGGTTATTAAACAAAGTAGAGTGAATGCCTGAGGACAGGCCCTCCACCTCCACAGTGGTCCTGTCTCATTCCTCCCTCCCTTACTATTCCTCTTCCACCAACAAAAACAAGGACATTTTCACCACATGAAGAAATGCTTGCACTCCTTTCTTCAGTTTAAATTTTCTCATCTCTTAAACCAACCACATCTTCTTGCCTTACTGCTGGGATGTGCTAAGCACATACAATGAGCAGAATATTCCAAAGATCTTGTTTGCTTTAAGACTTAAACACCACTGTTGCTTCAAGATTGAAAAACACTTTATAACTTTCGTTGTCAAACTGTTTTCTAATTTGCAATGCACACGAAACACTCACAGCAGGCTGGCCATACAGGTAGACACTTTTTCCTTCCTTTTGTAGCAGGGAAGACATCAGATGCCCCAGGTCATATTCACTTCCCTGATTGTAGAACACGACCTCATTAGAGATGTGCTTTGGTGTGGCATCTCACTTCCCAGTGTCAATCCAGGAGGGCATGAGGACTGTCTGAGGTAAAGCCTCCTGCAGATTTCTTGGAAATCAAAAATATCTTAAATGGCCATTTAAAAAAGCATGTTTAAGCAGCTGGATGTATGCTTTCACTGAGGAGTCAGTTTGAGACTGACATCTAAATTACAGTTAGGAAGGAGAGTGAGATCACATAGTAGGGCACCTGCTAACATTAATGTTATGCGTATTAGAGTGACAAACTTAGCCCCATTCCCATTTAGGGCCTGAAACCTTGCAACATTGAGGAAATTAGGACCTCCATTTTGTAAAGAGTGAAGCTGAAGGAAACAGGATTAAGTGCTGGGTTTTTATTTCATGCAGGAGCAGTGTGTTTCTGAAAGACAAGCATCATGGTCTAGAGAGGGCACTCCAGCCTCAAGGCTCGGGTAATTGTCCAAAATTTTAGGACAGTACAGAACACTACATAAGCAGAAAGCTTATGCCTGTCTAGCAGCTGTGGATATCCTGAAATTTTTCTGATAGTTATTATTTAAAGTGTTTGCTTATTTCTACACAGTGTTGCTCCTCTTTGGACTGTTGTTGTTGAATCAATGGTGTTTTGACATGTTGTTAAGCCCTAACCTTTGAGTGTGTTTAAGTACTTAAACCCCTCATTGTCCACGGTGTCTGTGGCCAGGTGCTGGCCATGGGTGCTGCAGAGCAGTATCTGTGAGGAGAGGCCAGGGCTGCTCCAGTGGGACACAGCTGGCTCCAGATGGCTCCTGCCCACCTGCCCCAGGCAGGGCACAGCAGAGCCCCTTGGGCACAGTGGTGGTGGTGCCCCAGGGAAACAGACCCAAGAAAGGGCAAAATGCCTGAGGAAGCAGAGTGAGAAACAGCCTTGCAAACAACCAGGTCAGAGACCCATGTTTGAGAAGGTGGTGAAGAACTACATGAATTGAAAACAAATTAAATTAATCTGCCCCAATTCTATTTTGTCTGTGACAACAATTGGTGTGATCTCCTTACCATCTCAACCTAAGGGCTTTTATTTTGTTTCCCTTGCCCTGTTGAGGAGGTGCAGTGAGAGAGTGGCCAGGTAAGCATCTGGCAGTCAGATCAGGTCTGCACAGCACCTGTCTGTAGTGAGTGGTAGCTACACTGATTGCATTTAGGAACTTGATCACAGCAGAGATTTGATGAAAGCTCGACAGGGCAGCTGCAAGCCCCGAGATCATACTGGCTACTTGTAGTTGTTAACAAATGATTGCTGTAGATCTATTTTCATGCACATTCCACAGGTTCTCCTGGTATGATATTCATGGCCCCACCTTCCACAAAACAGTTTTACCTACACCATGCCAGCTGCTAGCTCTGTAGTGCTAGTTGTCTCTGACTCCTAGACATGGCACTCTCAGCCACTTGGGCTCCTGTGCCCCACTTTTGCTAGTGTCCTCCAGCCCCCAGCTCCCTTTCCTACATGAGATGAGCATTTCTTCCCCAGCTGTTCTGCAACGCAGCCAGGCAGACCTGCGCACAGGGTCTTTGACCAGTCAGAGCCCAAATTGAACAAATAACCGTTCACATCACGTATCAGCCTGTGCAGGCCTTTAAATGGATGTTTGCCAGTGTGGGCTTTTATTCTGATGTCGTTCCTCTACTCTAGCCCTGCTTTTTATGACATTTTTAAGAGCTTAATGTCTTCAAGACTTCATTTCAGTAAAATTTGGGGGAAATTGGCCAGTCACTTCAAAATATATTCGTGGTAGGGGAAATGACTTGCAGAGAGAGACAGAACAATCACAAAAAAAAGAAAAAAAGAAAAAAAGAAAGCAGGCTAACAGTCTATTGAGCTGTAAGTCTTTTCAATTGTAATGCAGAGGAAAAATCCACAGACTTCAGAGACAACAGGTGCCATCTACAGCATTTCATCTTGATCTAAACAGCGTGAAATTGTATATTTGTACCTGTAACTCCTGCCATCCGCCCCTGAGATCAGGCTGAAGCATTATATGCTGGGACTGCATATTACATTATGAAACATTCCACGCAGCAACCTTCAGTCTCCAGGGGCACACTTAGGTTATTAAAGATGAAAGTGTCAACAATCTTCACCATTTGATTTCTGGCATAGAAACTTCTCCCTATGCAAGGGATTAACAGGATTTCTAAAAATTATTTTCTATAGCCGTTATGTATGTATTATGTCAACTTGGTGGAATCATTTTCTTAAGGAAGAATGGAACTATGCATCAAAACCATGTTGAAAGGACAAATTCAAAAGTTATTTTGGAATTAATGCAACTGACTTTATGCTGGGTGGGTAAATAATAACCTTTCCAAGAAGACTGCCTTGGGAATATATTAAAATATGCAACTGGCATCTCAGTGCTTCCTCCTCCACGTTTGAGCCAAGAAACTATCTGTGCCCTTTAGCCAACTCATCATGCATATCTGAGAAACTGTCTTTCTTCCTTCTGAAATTTGAAAGCAAGATTACAAATATGAATGTGCTGTCTTTTTATTGTCATTCCATTTCTATTAAATACTGTCTGCAAATATTAGTGGGAGAGTAGTTCTTCCACTGGTAGGGAATTGAGCAACTAAGATCCTCCCTTTACCCAAGCTCCCTCACGCTAGTCACAGAATCATAGACCCATTCAGGCTGTGCAGGAGCTCAGTGCTCTGTACTTAATGCTCATTAGCACCAGGATGTATCAGCTCTGGAGAAGCTGGTAGGGTAGCAGAGCTGCATGGTTCTGCTCCCCAGGCTGGCACAAATGGCTCCACAAACTGTGCTTTGTGCTGCACAGTTGTATCCTGAGAACCCCAGTCAACAGAAGAGGGAAAAATAATCCTCTTTGGAAATTGGTTACAAGTCAGAAATCCAGCCCTTCTTAATGCAGAATTGTGTACCATTCATACTGCTGCATGCATGCAAAATGCAGGGCAGTCTTTTCTATGGTGACTTGACCGATGTCACAAAAGTGCAAAATGGGAATTGGCCTTAATAGTCCTGCAAACTGCCACCAAATTTATAAAGTGAAATCTGGACCCAAAGGGACACAACTTACCAGTTCCATGGGATTTCAATGTTTCAAAGACACCAACACAGTCATATGTGTACTCTAATTTGCGCTTTCTCTAATTGTTTCCATTTTTATTTCCCCATCAGAATTAAAGTTTCCCACTTTGGGAGCTGGTAGGACCTTAAAGAAATTAGAAAATATCACAGAAAATTTTTAGAGTTTACTTAATGCCCATTAAGTGATTTGTATGTTTCCTATCTTGAGTTTAGAAATAGGAGTTGAGGCTGAAAGGCCAATTTTATCACACATTAAACATTCACTGTGTTGGGAGGTAGTCTGTTCCTTTCATTTCACTGACAAAAAGGAGAGCAAGTCCCCTGAGATTCCTAAAGCAGGCCTGGGCTAGTAAACAATCTCAGAGAGGTGAAATGAAATGAAATTAATGTAAAAGTGAACTCCATCCAAGAGTGCTCCATCTTCACCCACATACTTTGCAGTCAGAAAACCTGTCCACTGTGAACAAAGCAGTGAACCATTATTTTTTAAGACATGCTAGAAATTTTATTCCTGTTTTCTCTTCCCCCCAACACCTGAGCAGAGGAGGAGCATCCTTTATGCACAATGCCTCCAAGGGCTGCTTTTGTGGTGCTTCAACCTGTGCCACTTCTCTTACACAGGGCTGTGTCTAAATACAGAGATGTGCTGGAATGGCTAGCAACAAATATCAGCATTGTAGTCAGGCATAAGAACAATAAACTAACTGAAAAAACCATGATGGCTTCACTGACTGAGATGAAAAAAATAGAAACTATGCATAAAATTAATTTGCAAAACGTATTTTAATGTAACATGACCTTTTTAGGCACTGCATTGTGTTGGCCATTACACAGGGAAAGTATTTTAAATATTATTTTCATCTTCATCCTTTTAAACCCTCATATATGGACTACAATTGCACTGCTTATAATAATTTTGATCCTCAGGAAAAGCTCTACTAAGATATGACTGCAAATAAGGCATAGGAACAAGCAATTCCCAACCAGTCTAAAACATTTTTTCTCTCTGTCCTTTCCACTCCAAATCTCTTCAGATTATGTGTAGTAGAAATAGAATGCAGAGTGTCTTGTGGTATGGATTCTCATTTTATTCAAAAAGCCAGCAACTGCATATTTTGGCCAATAAAGCACTCTACTTTTGCCAAAATATCTGATCTCTTAGCGTCCTTCTTGAGACAGATGTAGAGCTTCCAGTAGCATTTGAGTGTTTTGGATGTGTGAGACCATGAATTCTTTAAAGTGTACACATTCCTTTAATTTGAATGAGTTAATTAGATACCTAAGGAATTGGAGTACAGCAGGACTACAGGTGAAATAAAAAGGTAAAGAGGCTACAATATGAATGGTGTATGACAGGCTGTGTTCTTTGAAGGTTCAAATGGGAGAATGTGCACTTCTGCTCTCTATAAATTTGAGAAAACTAATTTAACATTTGCCTACTTATTTTAGCTTCTGCTGCACATAAATGACCATATATTATTCATAATATTTTCTTCATTTTGATTTGATTTTCCCACTCAACTCTTAAAACTCTGGTTTTAATTAGGCCAGCTACATCTTGTAAAGTAATGGAGGCACAACTTTAAAACTATGAATTCCAAACAGTAAATGCCGCCTCACGTGAAGAAACTTATCATGAAAAATAATTTGACATTAATGTTTGAAGCTTTGCATTTCTGTAATGTGATAAGTGAGAATAATTTCCTCTTGCTGCAATTCTTATAGGACACAATGTTCATTTAATACAAAATTTAACAGAGCAGAATGTGCTCATGAAATGAGAAAAGATTAGAAAAAGTTATGCAGCATGCATTTCAATTCAACTTGTCCCACACATCTATTTTAGTTATTGCAGACCACCTGTTAACTAAATGCCTCATGTCTTTGCCAAATTATGTAGGGAGGTCTGATGGTATCCTGGGGTGCATTAGGAAGAGCATTGCCAACAGGTCGAGGGAGGTGATCCTGACCCTCTGCTCACCCCTAGTGATGTGCCTCACTAGTCTTAGTTTGCATGGAGTGTCTTTGCAAATAAATTACTTATTTGAAGCATATTTGTTTGTGGTGAATTATTGTGAATCTCAATGTGTTACTTACACATCATTAGGGTACCCCTCAAATGTTTTAACAAGAAATGTAATAACTATTGTGCCTTTAAATGACAAATGACAATTCAGCAGTGAATCCTGTCCTAGTGATACATACCAGCTATCAGGAAATTGGTCTACTAGCTTCTGTCAAGTCAGTGATGTAAATGACAAGTCTGATGTGAGATAAATCTGTTTCAGTATCTATTTCCATTGCTGACAGATCTTAGTTTCCAAAACTGCTTCCTACTTCCACATCACTGCATGAAACTGTCAATTAATTTTGAAATTTTCCTTCTTCCATTTTTAATTACATGAAATAAAACTATCAATATGCTAACTATCACTCAGTAATTGGAACTGTTAACATTTTAAAGTTTTCTTGTGAAATTACTGTATAATTACTTCTTACTCTAGCAGAAGAATTTAAATAAGTTCCACTGTGAGTCTGCAGCCAGTCAGAAACTTTGACACAATATGGTGTAGCTATTGCGAAGTTTGAATACACACGAAATAATTTTCTTTACCTCTGTGCTCCAAAGTTGTTTCTACAGTTAAGATTTTGGCTGGGTATTGCAAGATCCCCTTCCACTAATATCTCTCCCCAGTGCAGAATCTCTGCATTTCCTGACTGTCCCTCATTTAAAACTGTTATGAGTTTGATAAAAGTCTGTGAGACTGTAGTGGTTTGACCCTTGCTGGACGCCAGGCACATACCAGAGCTGCTCTACCAGTCCCCTCCACAACTGGATGGTGGAGACAAAACGTAACAAAAGATTCATGGGTTGAGATAACATCTGGGAGAGAGATCACCCACGAAATACTGTCATGGGTAAAACAGACTCAAGGATATTAATTAAATTCATTAGTAATAAAATCAGAGCAGAATAATGAGAATTAAAAAATACATTTAAAAAAAAACTTCCCCCCTTCCCCCATCCTTCCCAATTTTATCTCTCCTGACAGCTGCACAGGCAGACAAGGAATGGGGGTTGTGGTCAGTTCATCACCTGTAGTTTTTACCACCACTCAGGGAGAGGAGTCCTGACCTTGCTCCAGGGTGGGGGCTCTCTATGAACTCCTCCAGCACGAGTCCATCCCACAGGCAACAGTCCCCTCCAAACTGCTCCACTGTGTGGCTCATTCTTCCCCAGGGTGCAATCCTACAGGCACAGCCTGCTCCAGTATGTGTACCCCACCAGGTCACAAGTCCTACCAGGAAACCTCCTCCAGCATGGGCTCCTCTCTCCAGGGTCTGCAGGTCCCTGCCAGGAGCCTGTTCCAGCACAGACCTCCCACAGATTCACAGCCTCCTTTCCTGCATCCACCTGCTCTGCTCTGGGTCCTCCACAGTCTGCAGTGGATCTCTGCGTCCCCATGGTCTTCATATGGGCTGCAGGGGAATTCAGCTCTGGTGCTTGGAGCAGCTCCTCCCCCTTCTTCTCCACTGACCTTGGTGTCTGCAGGGCTATTCCTCTCACATATTCACTTCACTGTTCTCTGGCCTCAATTAAATCTGTGCAATAATTCTGGGGTTGTTTTCTTCTTAAATATGTTATCACAGAGGTGTGGCACCATTTCAGATTGCCTTGCCCTTGGCCAGCAGGGGGTCTGTCTTGGAGCTAGCCGGCATTGGGTGAAGCTTCTGGCAGCTTCTCACAGAAGCCACCCCTGTAGCCCTCCCACTACAAAAACTCAGCCATATGAACCCAGTACAGAGACATTGCTTCAAGCCCTTCAAATATGCTTCAAGATATGCCAAAGTTTGCCTAGATTTGGCATATCTGAGCAACCTTACTCCTTCATTAATTGAAAAGCCTGATTCAAAAGGTCCCAGAGACTTATTATCACTGATAATCACTGACACAATAAACCAGAAGCTTTCAAGGAACCATTTGGGTCAGTCATATTGCTTTGTGCACAGTACCTGGGGAATCTTTAACGTATCTCTTATTGACATAATTCACAACGATGTCACATTACTCAGGCTGTGCTTAGGGAGCATTAAGGCGATAAACCTGTACAAAATCCTAAGCTCAGCCTTTTAAAAATCCTTATTGATTTTTTTCAGCTAAAATTACTGGTGATTTTTCGAGTGACCAGTTCTTTGTGTGAAGTAACTTGTTTGAAAGCACGTGCCTGCCACAACATAATCCTGAATGCCACTCTGGCACCATCTGGAGACCAAGAACTGTGTCACTTCAGGAGTAACTAAAAGATATCCAAGGATTTTGTGTCCCTTATTTGTCATCTAGCAAAGCACTAAGGATACCATAAATAACCTGCCAAGGCTTAGGAGCACCAATCGGCTATCAGTGACTTGACAAACCTCTGTTTTTCTCCACAGTTTCTCCATAGTCTTACATTCAACTCCTGCTCAGATTTTGGCCAGTACACAGCTCAGGCAAGGCCTGTTGCACGTACCCTGCAACAGCACTGGGACCAATGCCATTAGGTCAAAACGATGGCAACACATAGGCACGACATGGTGCCAGAAGGACTACAGTCACTACACAGCCACTGTCGCCTGCAGCTTGCTGTCTCCTGCAGCCACAATCCTTGCACATTGATTTACTGCCACTTTTCTTCAGAATCTGCTAACTTGATGTCTTGGTTTGAAAAGAGACAGGTGTCAGCTACGGACAGCAGAGGCCTCTCTTGAAATGGAAAAGTAAACCCCTTATTTAAAGTTATTATAATTTTGAAATTAAGGGGCTTTCAGGCAAATATATGGGAATAGGAAAAACAGTTCTTTATTAGGAAAAATAAATTTTTTTAAAAAATGCAGTAATACAAAACAACATTGACAGAGTCAGAATACGAACCTGACACCCTGTGGGTCAGGGTGTTCATAGCAGTCCGATTAAATGGGGGCCACAGTCCTCCTGGAGTGATAGATGTGGTTCGGTTGAAACAATGATCCTGTAGAAAGAGTGTAAGTTTCCTCTGAAGGTCCAGCCAGTGTAGATGGGCCTGGTCTTCCTCTGGGAATCCAGTGGAAAAAAGACTGATCCGTTGGGAAGCCAGTGGGAAAGGCTGCCTGTGGGGTTCCAAATCTCAGATTCTATCCAGGTAGGCATGCTTGGCTCCTCCCCCTGGATGGAGCATCTCACAATGCAGTTATGTACATTTATCAGTCATGCAGTGAGATTCAATGGCCCCTTAACAGAAGACATTTCCTGGAGGGAGGATTGGTTTGTGGAAGAGTTAAAAAGACTGTCCCACCTGGTTTCAACAGGTGCCCATTAACAGCAGATACCTGCCCCACCTGCTTCTGACACATGGCAATAGAACACACATGCCCAGCCACATCTTGCATTTGCAGCCTAAGACACTCAAAGAAATTGGACAGATCAAACTTTCCAGCTTGAAGGTGTAAATATTTCAGCTTACACAAGGTGTTTTTGAAGCAGATCTAACTGCAGCTGGAGAGCTGAGGCTTTCATGCTTTCTGGTGTGATACAAGGGATGCTACATTTTGATGAAAGAGGAAGAACAAGTGCTCACACTATTGGCTAGACTTACACAAGTTACAAGTTGTGTTTGCAAGTAAGTAAGTAATAGTAAGTTAGAAATTTCAACAACTAAGTGATGAATTAGTGAACTCAGTTTACATTAGTGTTGATGAAGGGGACTAAGCCCCTGTAGGCTGTGTTTGTTTTCTAACAAACTCATATAATAGTTTATTTCACAGAACACCTCACCTGTAAATTTGAGAGATCCAAACTGACCACGACAGTAGTCATCTGCCAGGGTTTTACTGCCCATGCTCAGGTTCTGCCCTGACCTGCTGTAGCCACATAACCTGGGATCCAATTTTGCAAAAGAGACCCAAGAGGATCTTGTTCAATCTCCCACTGCTTGCTACAAAACTGGTTGGACAACTGGAGGCTAGATAGCAAATGACAGTAGTTAAGTGTCAAACACAGAAGCTTGTATAGAAGTTCCACTGTAGTTTGTCCTGGCTTTAGTATTAACCAACATTTTCAACAAGAATCTGAAGATTAAATAGAATGGCTTCCTATGCTGTTTCTATTCCATTATTACAATGATTGTATTTCTGAAAGATAAAACTAAAAGGGGCTGCACATATCTAGGCTAATATCATTAGAGTTCAAATATCCTTAACAAACAAGAAATTATCTAATGAAAAACAGGAAAGAATTCACTAGAAATAAATGCATATTCCTATTCTTAGCAATAATTGACTACACAAATGTAGGACGCACAGCATTTGAATTTGATAGCAGATCTTCAAAACCAGATTTTAGGGATTACAATGGATTACAAACTGAACATCAGTGAATAATGTCCTACCCACAAGATAAAAGCATCCAGCCATGCAAAGATTTATAATTGGGAATATGTGAAGACAAGAGAAATAGCCTCCTTGCTCTGTGTAACATGGATTAAGTTTCAGCTTGAATACGGGACCCAGGACACATAATTTCAAGAAAGTGATAGCAATCTAAGCATAAAACATAAAGAGTCAGTTAAAACAGAAAACTGTGGTTATTTAGTCAAAGTCACAACTAACTTGGAAATGGCTTATCCTGCAGCAATAAATATTCATGGTGGACACTGGGAAAATCTTACTAACAATGGAGGAACAAAGCCCTTGAACAGGTTGCATATTCTGAAGGGGATATTCTGAACAGGGGACATTCTGAAGTCTTCTGTACTGGAATCATATTAAAAACTGTTATAATAAATACCTTTGTCAGAAAAGATATTATATATATTACAGTGCCCATACTGGATGTGGAAGGTGATTCTAGCCTATTCCAAATGTTAGAAACAAAGTACCACAAGGCTGCAAGGAAAAATTGCAATTTTGATTATTCTTGTTCTTGACATTGCCATTTATTTGTATTTAAAAAGCAGCATTCATCATGATGATGTTTGCTTAATTTTCATCCATTTATGATCCTTTTCTGAAGTCTATTTCATCTCTTAATGAACCAGGATTTTTTTTTTAAATCATGACAAAATCTAAAGATTAACAGACAGTTAAGTGAGCTGTCTTTACATGCAAGAGTAAGACTTTCAAAACAAATCAATAAACATGGATCAGATTCAATATTTAATCGCTCAACAAGAGAAAAAGTATATTTTATGTTCTTGTACCCTTAAAGCTGTATATCAATATTATTAGGTTATATATTGTGCATATTCTCAGTATGGTTTCCTCAGCAACTATATTTTGGGTATCTTTGCTATGGCAACCAAAGATGATTGCTTATTTTACTGTTTCAATTAATAATCCATGACCTGAACCATAAAGCAATAGTTAGATAATACGTCTACAAAAGGCTAAATAAACATGTGTTACACAAGTGCAAGTTTTCTGAAAGAGTTATTACTCTGGTGTAGGAATAATACATACGTACATCACTAATTAGACTCTGTATTTCAATGCTTAAAATAGAAACACTGGGCTCAGTTCTTATACAGCCTTATACAGAGGAGGGCACAATAATGGGTTTTACAACATAAGTGACAATCATCTATTATGTGAGAATCACATTATGTCAGAATCAACTTCTTTTGTATGAAGGCAGGAGAATGAATTTCCCAGTATGCCCTTCTGCTCCAGTCTTGCCCTCAACTTCATGAGAATAAATCAATTAAGTCAAAGGAGTCTCTCTGTAAACTGAAATTGAATTTATGACTTGAAACTCAGAAAACTGAAAGAGAATTAGGCCTTTGTTAATTTTGTTTGTAGAATTTCTAATCACACTGAGGTTATCATTATGTAATGGGCAATGTTTCCATAAGGCTTCATAAAACTGATGACAAAATATTCTCAATCAAGAGCATTTTACATTTCAGGATGGTAAGCACAAGAGCTGAATACATCTCTAAGTAAACATGTTTTTCTGTCTTTAAACAAATATAAAGAATATCTAGATGATCTTAATAATTTTGCAATTTCTACTTATATAAGAATTATTTTATATATATTTTTTGCAGGTCTCCACATTTCAGCACACTGTCATCTGACTATGAAGTGGCTCACAGATTTAATTATAAACACATGTCTAGAAGCCTGGTTTATGTTACCTCTGGACTTGAACATTGCTTTCATAAACCACATTTACAAAACAAATATTCAACTTATATCAGCAATGCTCTTATATTGCATGCAAGTCAAATCATCCTCTCCTAGAAGTAAATGGTCAATCTATGTAATTTACCTTATGCATGGGCTGAGAATTAAAGCATCATAAATTTGGGAACTTATGCAAGTCTAAATATATGGTATTATTATAAAAATTCCATCATTCCTTGATATACACATGAAAGACTCCTGAGGTAACAGAAGCTAACAGAAAAAGAACAGGGAAATATCTCAAATTACTTAAGGAATGTCTATCTAGGAAGACAACACATCCAACAACCCAGCTGAGGTAACTTTACATCAATGCACGGAACATTGTGGATAAAAATGGATAATGACAAGGCTGAGGTACTCAATAACTTTTTTTGCCTCAGTCTTCAATAACAGCCTCTCTTCCCATGCTTCTGGAGTGGATGGACAGTAGGATGGGAACAGTGGGATGGGGACTGGGGAAGCAAAGTCCCTCTCTGTAAGTAAAGATCAGGTCCATGTCTACCTGAAGAACCTGAATGTACATAAGTCTATAGGATCTTATGGGATACATCTCAGAGTCCTGAGTGAATTGGCTGATGCAGTTGTCATGCTACTCGCCATCATATTTGAACAGTCATGGCAGTCAGGTGAAGTGCCAGGTGACTGGAAAAAGAGGAAGCATTGTACCCACCTTGAAAAGGGTAGAAAGGACCCTGAGAACAATCCATCAGCTTCCCCTCTGTGCCTCGGAAAGTCATGGAACAGATCCTCCTAGAAGCTGTGTTAAGGCATATGAAGGACAAAGAGGTGATTCAAGACACCAGCACAGTTTCTCCAAGGGCAAGTCCTGCCTTACCAACCTAGTGGCCTTCTATGGTGGAGTGACTACACCAGTGGACAAAGGAAGGGCTGCCAGCTGTCATTTTCCTGGGCTTTTGTAAAGCTTTTGCCACAGCCCCCACAACCTCCTCTCTAAACTGGAGAGAGATAGATTTGATGGGTGGACTGTTAGATGGATAAAAAATTTTTTGGATGGTCACATCCCATCCAAAGAGTAGTGGCCAATGGCTCAGAGTCCTCATGGCCATCAGTGACAAGTGGTGTCCCTCAGGGGTCAGCACTGGGACCAGTGTTATTTAATATCTTCATTAATGACACAGACAAAAGGCACGAGTGCACGCTCAGCACATTTGCAGATGACACCAAGCTGAGAGGTGCAGCTGACACACCTGAAGGATGGGATGCCTATTGAGGATATATAAAAGTTTTATAAAGGGTATATAAAAGAAAAGGCAAAAAATCATCTTGGCATCACTGCAGAGAAAGCCAAGGTTTGATTCAGGAGTTTGGATTCCAAGTCATTAAAAAAAACATTAAAAGGACTCTGGACTAAAGAACTTAAAAGTTTTGGGCGGTGTGGTTTGGATCCCATAATGGACTTGTACGTGCTTTGATGGTTGGAGGTTATTTTGGCACAGTGATCATTAAATTATAATTTTTGATTCTTGTAGGCGTTAGGAGGGCAGACTTGGGCTTGTTTAGGAGACCAGTTGTGAGAGTACCTTGGGAGGCAGTCCTGAAGGGCAAAGGAGTCCAGGAAGGCTGGGCATTCTTCCAGAATAAAATCTTCAAGACACAGGAGCAGACTGTCCCCATGTACTGAAAGATGAGCTGGCAGGGAAGAAGTCACCATCCCTGAAGGTATTTAAAAGACATGCAGATGTGGTATTTAAGGATAGGGTTTAGAGGAGGACTTGGCAGGGCTGATGATTGGCCTCAATGATCTTAGATGTCTTTCCCAACCTTAAAGATTCTATGATCCTATAACATGCCAGGCAGCATTTACAAGATAAGTAACTGAAATTTAGAATCACAAATTCCATTATATTCACTGCTTTGTTAGGATGATTTGAAGGCTTAATGTTAGTGAAAGGCCCAAACTGATTGATCAGATTTGTCTTTTCTGGTTAGATCTTGGCTCCTCTCTGCTGGATATGTAGCAAACTTTTATCTCTGTTCTTTAACTGATGAGAAGTACCCCAAGGCCTTCCTGCTCTAGCTGGCAGTATTACATAGATATAGTGTTTTTCCTTGGTATTTATAGTTCTAGAAATGAGGATTGTCTTTGTACATAGTCTCACAAAAGTACCACAGATTCAGTACTATCCCACGGCAATTATGAACCTGCATGGTATGAGCAGCATCAAGTAGGAAACATGATTGAATGGAATGATTTCAACCATCATTATTTGAACAAATGTGGATTTTTAAAGCAAGAAAAAAGATACGTGGGTGCTACCAGCCTAAGATGGTTATTTCCCATTTCACCCACTATGTTGAGATGTTTGAATGGTCTAATACTGCATCACTGCAAAAACACACCTCATTCTTGCCATGCAGGCTGCCTCTGGGCTATTCTGATTCTAGCAATACCATCAAGTTTTTAGGTATGCTGTGACAGTCCCTGTATCCCCTGTGCTTCTGTACCATAAAGTGATAATTATGCCTAGGTAGTATGCAAAATATATACCTACAAGCCCTTAAAATAGCTTTAGACAATTAATTGGTAACATTTGGTCACTGTTTTTCATGTAGTCCACATATTATTGGTTCTTTACAACCAATTCATCTGCAACCCCAAAGAGTCAGGCTTGTTCAGTAACCAAAAGTGGAGTACAGGTGGTACAGCAAAGCTTGAACTATGTTAGAGATCACACCAAGGATAACTCAGGACGAACAGTTGGCTTGGAAGCAAGAGGAAAACATCACGAAGAGCAACCAAGTAAGGTGAGGACATGCAGCAGGGCACGATATTTATCCCACAGTTAAGGCAACATTCTTTTACTTTGGTGACTAGAAACCCATGCTGAACTAGAATGAATTTCTTTTCCAAGAGAGAATATGTTTGTGTTAAGAATAAATGATCATTGCTTTTTAACAGCACACCAATTCTGATGCCAGCATGAAGACAAAGGAGATTGAATTTATTTAGCTTCTCTCAGGTAAACGTGTCATATGCTGCAACAGCCTAGACTTAAGGTTTCAAATGACAGTGTCTTCTACAGAGTGAGCAACAATGTCAAAACTTCTTCCAGTCAGCTCCTCACAGAAAGGAAGAAACTAATTGTTGAAAGAAAATGTTAGTCATTAGAGCTTCAAATTTGTGGCCTAAGTTTCTTGCTAGAGATTAGAAACTCTTAAAACAATATTTTTAATTTTAAAGCTTCTCTAAAAGCCTAATAACAAGAAAGTACTATAATGAAAATCCATATAATGCTGATTATATTGTCAATAATAATGGAAATGTCTCTGTTGGTCTTCATGAAAGTGGGCTAAAGTGTCTCTGCAGAGAAATTGCCAGCTAAGTGCATTTATTTTTCTGGAGACCTGTCAAAACCTAACATGGCAGTATGTTCCTTCTACATGAGATGAAACAGCTACACTGCCAGGAAGAATATGTCAACATGGTAAATTTTTGCCTCTCTGGAAGTGGGCAGCTTGATGATTGCAGCCAGATTGTGACGCCACGGAACATTGCTGTCGACTCTACTGCCTCAGATCAGAAAGGAAACACAAAGGTATGTCAGTCTGAATAATCTTTCCCCCTCTGAAAGACAACTTGCACGTCAAAGGTATCACTACACACTAAATAGCTGTGTGGTGGTGAGATGCTTTTATCTCTGTTCTAATTTAGTTCTGGTAAAACAAATGCACAAAATTAATAATTTGGATTTGCGCTTCCTGTATATTTCCTTGTTAGAAGATTTGCAGGTGGGTCTCTGTTGCATAAGCCACTGCAGAGACATCTCCCAAAGCTAATCATCGAGTCATAAGATCTTAAGGGTTTGGAAGGATTATCTAGTTGTAATTTCCACTGTCACGGGCAGGGGCATCTTCCACTAGACCAGGTTGCTCAAGGCCTTATGCAGCCTGTCTTTCTGCTATGGCTATCTGCAAGGGCAGCATTGCTTCTTTTGCATGTCTATTAGCAGATCTGGAGGGGTGTTCTGAGCATGTTTTCATTGCTGCTATTCTTATTTGTAAGTTACCTTAAATACAGCTTTTTCCTAAGAAGAAAGGCTTCTTGGAGGATATTAGAAATGACATTTTTCATGCTATTTTTCAAAGAATATGGTAAAAATTATTATAATAATAATGTAATATTTTGTACTTCTGTAGAAGTCTGCATTTGCTATTCTCAACAATAAAACCATTTTCTAATGAATGGCTTTGGACAAGTGGATAAGCGTAGATCTAGGCCTGATTCTTCTCTGTTTTGTGTTGGCTTTGCCCTTGTAAATATGTTAGTTTCATTAAAGAAAACTGAAGAAACTGACTTCCCTGGATCTCTGCTTGTGTTCATCACATTATAGCAGAAGGGCTGGAGAGTGCAGTATGGGCAGTACTTCTCTGTTTGAAAGAAGGGAATGTGTAAAACTTTTCCAGGGCTTTCCAGGCAGTAGTGATCTTTACATCAGTGCCTTGCTGAGCAGGAATGTAGACATATGCAGAAAGCAAAGCTGTGCAGGCACATTTTTCTTCAGTCATAATAAATATTGGCGTTGGAGATATGGCTGAGTAAGAGCAATCTGAAGAGGCTCATGAGGACAGTGTGTAAGAGGCTCCCACAAAACTCCCTGCTCTTGTTCTCCAGATACCATCTCTGGGAACATTTACTGTGGTTGTGGTTGTGTACCGTCTTATGGTGGGGACAGAAACAGGATGCAGAAGTATTAGGAGAGTTTCTTGCTTTATAAAAAAATGCAAAGGCAAGATTTTTTTCCTCCTGACCTGATGTGACTTAAGACATCATGCTGCCCTTTAACTTCGTGAATGATGCAGTAAGATAGATAAACATTTTATTTCCTTCCTTCTCTTTTTATGTGAGAGAAAAAAATTTCTCTTAGTTTACACAAGACAGCGAATATTTGAGAAATTCTGGCACAGTTGTTTGCACCTGTATGCAACACTGGCTTTGCTAAGGAGTTCTGTACAAAATAGTTTGGATTCACATACTATGTGATACAAGAACTGCTGCATGTCAAAGAGGCTGAAGCTTGGCTCAGATATGGCACTAGAAGAAGCAGTTATAGCAGCAAGACACAGCAAGAACATTTCGCTGGACATACTTGGCATATTTGGCATGGACATACTTGTAGGCAACCACATGTTGAATGTCCAGCCAAAAAAGTCACAAGTTGCAGATGTTTTAGGAAAAGCCAACACGACTGCAGTTGTTATGCAGGTCACACACACACACACTCTATCTGCAGATCGTAAAAGTGACAATCTGCTCCCAGAAATACGTGTGGTGGCAGAAGTTAAGGCTGGTCATGGCCAGGAGCCACCTCATTCTTTAACAGGAGTCATTATACCCACTGAAGGGATCCCAGATCCTCAATACCCATTTTCTCAATGGAACAGCTTGACTTCCTCCCACTGTGCTTGTAATAGCTTAAGACTGAGTATAAGAAATAGATTTCATTTCAACAATCACAATATTACAGTGATCTTCTTTCAGTCTCATTCATTGCTGCTGTTAAATTCAGAACACATAAAGAGGCAATAATAGGGCTATTTTTTCAGAGTAATTTACAGCTGCTGAAGGTGTGTGCCTCAGCTGTGCAGTTCTGACATAGACACCACTACTGGTGTGCTCTGTTAGAAGCTGAAAAAGTTTTAAAATTTGTTTCCTCATACTACCATGAGTCTTTGGGAACTGTGTCTATTTCAAACCAGATAGATATATCTCTTGAACTTACTAGAATTTTCTGCTTTTCCTTTGTTGTTCTTCATTCTCTGAAGTTTGTATACATATGCTTTTAGATGTTCACATTTACCCTATGTTTTAGTATTTGTTTGAGAGCTTCCCCATTGTGCTTCCCATGTTTCATGTTGTCAGGTAAATCAAATAGCAACTGGCTTGTTCTTTCTTCTTGCTTAAGTTAAACTTTGCTTATTAAGCTCAATGTGTCCTGAATATTAGCAAGCTCTTGCTTCTCTGTGTAATATCATCAGCACAATTAAATAAGTTACTATACAAGTTATGTCAGGTTTTCTGAATTTTCTAGTGGCTAGTCATTATCTGGCAATAAAACCAGAAAAAAAAAATCATAACCTTCCTAGTCTGTATTTATTTTTTGTATTTATTTTTTTCCCTACAGGATCATAACTGTTGATATATGGTTTGTATACTCTTATGTATCATCTGGAAGAAATACCCTGTATTCAAAAGTCATAGGAATTTTGTTGCAAGGCTGTAGGTGTCTTTGTCTGGGCTACTTGGTATAGGATCTCTGTTAAAAACTATACTTTTCACAGTTCAGCTCAGTACTCTTTTGTCCAATAGTTAATTTGGAAGTTGGTGACCTCCTTTTTTGTATCTTCTTCCTTAGTGTTTTCTCTCTAAGGCAGATACATCTTTTACTTTTGGTAAACCCAAATCTCTATAGCTGTAAAGAGGTCATACTTCAACTGGCAACATTTCTTTTGTTGCCTGGGAAGCATTTGCTGATTTTTGCCCACCTCCTCACTCTGAAATAAATTCCTTCAAAGGCTTAATTGCCTGCTTATCACCTATTGTAATTTAATGTTTTGGTTTTTTTTTAATGCAGAATTCAAGGCATTATTTTTACCACTGTCATATTTAATAAGGTAAAACAGGAAAAGAATCATGCAGTTAAGTATGAAAATAGTGTCTGCAGTCTCCTCACAAGTATATTGCTATACTTTGCGTCATAATTTGAATGTTTATGTGGAACTTAATCTGCTTTTGTGCAAGTGTAGATTGATTACTACTAGAACAGGGCTTTTGGCAAGAAGTAAGGTTAATGTTGGCAAGTTGCTTGATAATTACTAGAGTGCGAAAACCACCACAAATGCATGCATTATGTGAAGAGCTCAGTCTCAAAACACATATATGTGTTTCTCTTGGAACTGATTATAGAAGTCAGTTACACTATTTAATGGGAAAAATGAAATTAGAATTGGTAATATTTAATGCTGAAATATCTAAAAGTGTTGAAATTAATTTCAAAATAATATAGCCACTATGTGTAGGAGGTCTTCATCTGCTACATTTGTTGCTAAGATGCCTCCTATTCCTTTCCTTTTTCTTTAATGGTTCTAATGTGATACTTTTTGGGAAAGCTTCCTTTTGGATTTTTTTGTCTTTGGTGATTTAATTATAATTCTGGTCCAAACATTTCCATGAAACGAACCATTTACAATTTGGTGAGGGTTTTTAATTAAGAAAGATTAAATGAATTTACAAGTAAAAGTGAGAGAATTTTCATCATTAAATAGAAGGAGTAATTTCTTGATAAAATATCAAGGAAATGCAATGAAAATAAGATTAAACTATTTAAGTACAGGACAGTGTCTACCGTTATATTGGTATCTGCAAAAAACAGGATAGAACACTGGTATCCAGGAGAAGTTCTAATCTTGGATTGCCATTTTACTGAGGATGACATCTGGAGAAGAAAATTCACCGTTTGTTATTGTTTTTTTCTCCAAATCCATTGTAGCTGCATCTCACTTGATAACGCTTCAGTTTTGTCCAGTGAGGCATAACTTTCTATGTATTCTGGTTTCCTTCATCTTCCTGTGACCTGTGCCTTCTGTTTCCTCCTCACCACACCAGTGCCAAAATGATGCGTCAGTTTGACTCTATCATTAGTTACTCAAAAGTGAGGAAATGAGCTTCTCTAGAAGTTATTCAACATCTTCTAGACCTTTTCTTTAGATAAGAGAAGACATCTTGAATCAGAAGTACTAGTCTTGGAAGAGATGCACTGCTCCAGATGAAGAATTACATGTTCCTAGTAAACAGACTTTTGGGGATCCAGACTCAGAATCTGACAGATAGTCTGTGATTAATGCACATTAACAGGAGTCATGCAGCAGTAGAATCACAGACTTCCTTTAAAATAGTCAATTGCCCATGGAAAATGCTTTTTGATAAGCTTTACCTGGAGTTTGTAGATATTCAGAATTTAAGCATTAAAAAAGCTGTAAGAAATGTTTTCCCCAAAAAAGCTCAACATACTAGTTTGAGACAAAGACACAATTTTTCAGGGTATGGAGGAAAAAATTATGAATGCTTTTTTTTTTTTTTTTTTTTTTTTTTTTTTTTTTTTCCCAGTGGTATTTGACTGCATTGTGACATTCTTGTCTGAATATCTTAAGGTCTGGAGATTTTCAAGGAAATCTAGGCCAGCATATAGATTTTAGAGAATTTAGAAAATTTGATGATAAACAATAAGGTTGTCTTGACATTTAATGTGATGGTGCTGTGAACCAGTGAAAACATATATATTCATTCATGAAAAGTATACATAGATCTTGTATTTTGAAAATTCAGTGGGTGCTTCTGCACCTGCATGTGAGGATTTTGATTTGTATTTCCACCTTTATTTAGATTACTCAGGAGGTAATGTTCTCTTCAGAAATCCCTGTGTTCTCTTAAGAAAATGATGGCTATGGTTTGACCTTCTTTAAAAAGACGCAGAGTAATTGTCAAAAAGAGCATGAGCTAGCAAAGTTGCTGTAAAAAAGATGGTGAGAGTAGCTGTTTTAGGATCATTCAATTCTTCAAATAAATGGAATAACTGAAGTAATTCCATTAGGATCTGAGCATCAAAGATCATTAAAATTATGAAACCCTGTTTTATGTGGAGAGGGGTGATTTTGTTAATCATGGATTCCTATCAAAATGAGTTGGGAAACAGTTAAATATTGAATGACATGGAGAATAATATAGCTATTTATGGAACTACATCACACCTTCAGATACTACTGTACCACAAGTATAGCTTGAGATCTTTCATCTTTTGAGGTAGCAAAGATATTTCTGTGGATAGATTGAGGCACAAGACAATTGGGGCCAAGACTGAAAAAAAAAGGTTGTGTGGCTAAATGCATTCTTATGTTTTTCCATTATCTTTCCATGGGGGTATTGTCTTCAGAACTTAGCTCTCTACAAGAAATAACATTATGCATTGTGTGCATTTGTTGCCTTTCACCAAGTGCACAGTCATAACATAACATATGATAATATCATGACATAACTAGTCATAGACTCATAGAAAGGTTTGGATTGGAAGACACCTTAAAAATCATCCCGTTCCATTATCTTACTGTGGGCAGGAGCACCTTCCACTAGACTAGGTTGCTCAAAGCCCCATCCAGCCTGGCCTTAAACACTTACAGGGATGAGGCATCTATTGCTTCTCTGGTCAACCTGTCCCAGTGCCTCACTATACTCACAGTAAGGAATTTCTTCTTAACATTTAATTACTCTCTTTCAGTTTGAAGACATTGCCCCTTTTTCTGTAACTACAGGTTCTTGTAAGAAGTCCTTCTCCATCTCTCTGGTATGTTCCCTTCAGGTACTGGAATGAATCCCCAAATGAGTACATCCCAAAGCCTTCTCTTTTCCAGGCGGAACAATCCCAATTCTCCCAGCCTTTCCCCCCTGGAGAGGTGCTCCAACTGCTGTGGTGGCCTCCCCTGGACTCACTCCAACAGATTGATGTTCTTCCTGTGATAGGAGTCCAGAGCCAGAGTACTGGATGCAGCATTCCAGGTGGGGTCTCACCGGAGTGGAACAGTGGGGTAGAATCTTGACCGACTGGCCAATCTGCCTTTGATGCAGCCAGGATACAATTGTCTTTCTGGGCTGGGAGGACAC
This sequence comes from Onychostruthus taczanowskii, assembly GCF_017590055.1. Lineage (NCBI taxonomy): Eukaryota > Metazoa > Chordata > Aves > Passeriformes > Passeridae > Onychostruthus > Onychostruthus taczanowskii. Next base: position 3,501,553 of record NW_024504566.1, read on the forward strand.
TTTGCCTGCTCATGTGCAGCCTCTCATGTACCCCAAGTCCTTCTAGGCAGGGCTGCTCTGCATCTGTTCATCCCCAAACCTGTGGTGATACAGAGGTTGTGCTGCAGCACGTTGCCCTTGGTCCTGTAAAAATCATGACATTCCACCAGCTCACTTCTTGAGCTTGTCCAGGTCCCTCTGGATTTCTTAATATGCATACTTGTAATTCCTTAAGTCTAATAACTTAGCATAACCCTAGTATTTTGTTAGGTCAGAGACCAAATGTCCCAAAGGCCTTATAGCAAGAGGCTGGAAAACCCTACACTGTCTTAGGAAACCAAGGTCCTCTCTAGAACATATCCCATAAACTAAAAATTTGGCCCATCCAGGAAGAAATTCCTCAAATGAAGGAATACCACACCATTTATCCAGGCCTCCCATTAGAGCATCTTTATTAGGTATGCTAATTTGTAAGGTCTATAAATTATATACGCGCTATATCTTACGTGTGCATTGTGGCGCATCCCACCTTGATGAAATGGTGCACCAATAAGGATCCTTATTAAAATACCAAGGTAAAAACCTCTTATCCTTTAACCGTGTCTGACTCGCAATTATTTTAAGAGCAGAAAAAGGCATCAGCAGTATGCAGGAGACCTGCAAGCTAAGGACAGGACCCTTCCTAGGAAATTAACCAAGGAAGATCTAGCTTAGTGCCAGCCCTTTCACCTGACTTCTGTTTCATTTGCTTAATACAGGTGTAATATATAAATGTGTTCTAGTCTGGTTGCTCTCTCCAGACCCACTTCAGAGTAAGAATTGCTGGCAGAAATCAGCCAAGAGTGCCGACAGCAGCCTCACCATCCCAGACCAGTGCCAGGACTGCCTCAGCAGAAACTGGAGCATGGCATGTGGTGGTGGTTGTGTACACACCTTTGAACTTTCCCTTACAAATGCAGGGGAAAGCCAGGCATAGGCAAAATATGAAAAATATTTGAAATAGTTTGAAAAATACTACCTTAGTACAATTCAAATATAACCCCCCACTGAACAACAATTCACAACCTGGTACCCTTGTGTGTGCTTTCAAAAAATAGTCTGTAGGAAATTTAAATTGCAAATGAAGCTACTCTAATCTTAGCTTCTTTAAATACCTTACTACATGGCTCCTTCAGGGTGACAGATTACTAGATTTAGATTTCTTTCAAGTTAGTCTCATGACAACCATTTGGGAGATAATATAATCTCCATTTCTCTGAAACTCTGAGGTAGGCTTTGGCTGTTTGATGTGCACTAAAGATAGCTTTGTTCCAGCTCCTTGATACCCTGCCCCACAGAAAGCTCAGCTACCCCTTCATTCTTAGTCCAGGGTATGTGTACATCTTGGCCTATTAACAATAACAAAAAAACCCCTTCGAATCACCAACATCATGCAAACTATGGCCTAGCATATAGTAATTTTTCAACCAAATGGGCAATTACAGCATTTCTAGTGACTAAGCCTTTCTGGCAGAGTGATTGAGATTTCTCATGCAGGGAAAATATTGGCCAAAGCTAAAGTGTATTACAAACTATTTATTGGTTAATCACCAAACAGTAAAGTTCTTGGTACAATTTCTCAGTAGAAGTATATTAAATTCAACAGAAGCAATTAAGGGAAAGAGATAATGCTCTGTGGTCTAATAGTTCTTTTATTTAGGTGTTTACTATTGCTAAATTTTGTTTGGGCATATAATCTCAAGCTACATATTTCAAGCCCACAAATCTCATGCCAGAATTACCAGGGAAAAATGTTCTCTATTATTCCACATCTTGGTAGCTACAGTGGGATTAAGTTGAAGAGCAGAGTTCTAAATTGAATCATAACTATTCTTACTGATGTAAATAATATAGTATTTCAGAACTAAACTCACAAAGGAAAAAGTCAAAACATGATTGGTTTTAGTCTTGCTAGATAACACCGTAAAAAATTCCTATATCAATGTCAACATCTAGAAATTGACCTTTTCTTTGAAAATCTCTTTTAAATAATATGACAAAAAACCCTGATATTCATATTCTTAAAGTGGAATTTATGACCTATTCACAAACCCCAGTGTTGCTTCCATACCTTAGAAATAAATCTGAACTGATGAATACTTTCAAATAAAATATCCACAGCTATGTTGCCACAATGGACATTTCTGAGATGGCATGAGACTGCACCTTAGGATGACTGCAATAAGAGTAAATTACCTTTATACTATTTCCTACTCCTTCTACAGATTTTGTCAGAGAAATTAATATATCTTACACTGCATTCTGTACTTGCTGTGGTCTGTCTCAAGAATGAATTATCACCAAATTTTAATGCTTCAATACTGTGCATTTTTATTCTCATTATATTCTCCCTTTTTTCTCAATCTTGTGAGAAAAATTATAATAATAAAGAGAAAATAGCAGAACATTTATCCATTTATCCATTCCCTTGACATCCTTAATATTGTAACCAGAACAGAAAATGATATGAAAGTGATTTGTTCTTATACTAAATATAGGCACAAGGAAAGAAATACGTTTAAAATTAATCAGTCCCCTGAAGAACATGAATCCCAGGTCCATCTTCAGTGCCCTAAAATGTACTTCTACATTGAGCATTGTCATCAATTAAAGCTACAGTCAGTATTAAACATTGACATCTGCTGCTGTGATGTGGACCACTGTGAAGTAAGCCTGCAATTGGACACGACACCATTTTGGTACAGTGAGGCACAGAGAAAAGAAAGGCAGAGCACTAGATCTCTGAAATGTTTTATAGAAGCACAGATGTTAGGAAATCTGAACTCTGCAAGTCCTTGTCTCTAAACTGAAGAGGATCACATTTCAGCTATATGTAAACAATATGTTATTTAATGTTATTTGGTCATTCTTTCTTTTATAACAGAATGAGATACAAATACATAAATTGTCATTTTCTTGGTATATAACATTTCCATACCAAGGAAGAAAATAAATCCGTCAAACGGTGTCTTAGAGTACCATTTCATAAGTACAAGCCATCTTTAAGTATGTATCTATTTCTTTAAATACACATATATCATTACAATATCTATACATGCATAGATATACATACAAATACAGATATGATATTCCAAGTTAAAACAGCCAAACAACTTTTTGCAAGTGAGCTTAGGATAAGCTTGCAGCTAAGTAAGTTGTCAAAACTGTCTGCATGTCTTTACCAAGGAAGAAGTGTAAAGAAAATTATTGTGGATGCATGCAGAGTATGTGTATCCACAATAGCAGTGACCATGATCAAATTCATATTGCATCTCTTTTGGACATGACTAGTTCACCTGATCCTCTCAGTATCAAGTCTGTCCTTTAGGGTGCTCTACTATCATGCAGTCAAGAGCAATTCCTGTCCCAAAGAGATCATCAACTGCCTCAGCGAGAAATGGGAGAAGAAGCTGAGGCACAAAAACTTGCCATAAGGATGGGAAAAAAAATCAGTGACAAAGAATATGATTTGACTTTCATGACTGCCATACCAATATCCTTTCCAGGAGTTATTCACCAGTCTGAAAAGCAAGACAATTTAATGACTGGAGCTCATGTGAAGATTTTTATTTTGATATTGGTAGAATACATCCAAATGCACCCTATATTTCAGCTTACTTTATATGTCATAAAACTCATTTAAAGAAGTTTAAACATTTTACAGTACTACAGACTACAGGTACATGTATTTAACTACCTACTTGAATCTGAAATGAAGTTCAGATTAGAAGCAGTGTGAATTGGGGGGCTGTGAATTCCATCATGGGATAGAAAACTCAGAACCCCTGGGTGATGCTGGGAGGGATGCTACAGCTTGTTTTCCCCATGCTGGTAAATCTGTACATCTGTCCTGTCCCTGCAGTCTCTTGGTAATGTTTCACTGTGTTTTAAGGGACTGCTATTTACTAATAATTCGTTCTTTTACCCACAGTATTTTCCAATTAATTCTAAGAACATGAAAACATGTTCTTATAACTGTGAGAATAACTAGTAAACTAGTGTGTTAATAAACTCACCTTGATGAGTTCCCACCAAAACAAAGGCATCCCTTGGTAAGGTGGTTTAACACAACACAAACATGCTAGTTTATTATCCTTTTTGAGCAGATAAACAACTAGTCTTGGGTAACAATCAAGATGAACCTTTGGTTTCATTTTTAGTAAGCATAAGGATTTATCACATGCTATAATTGACTCCTCCCTACCTTAAATGTATCATTTTTTCTTAAAAATAAATTTCTTTTATTGAATTTATTTTAAAAAGAGAAGTTCCTTCCTGGCACTAAATTATATCATCTAGTCCAACTCTCAGTTTAGGAAAGTCATAATAAATTAACTCATTATTAGTCTGAAATGCACTTCTGTGGATATACACAAAAAATCCTATTGTTGACAAAAAGCAATTAACTAAGACTTAGCAGAGTCTTAGGGTACCTAGAAGTTCACATTATTTGGAAAACTAATAACTAGATCTGTTAGCTCTGTACCTGCATTGTAGGTAAGTTTTTACAAGTCAAATGAGATCTCCTTTATCCCTGAAAAGCAGTAAATTATTTTCATAATACAGTGATATTATTGTGGTACTGTAGTCAAGGTCTTTTTCTAATTATGCACTCAATAGTGAACACAAAGGAAGTAGAAATCTACCAGTACGCAGAAAGAAAATGGAAAAGTATGGTCAAAGTCTGTGAAGATGTTAGATCTAGTGGGCAAGAAAAACAGTTATTTTCAAAGATCATGAATTATGGACATGTGGGTCACATGGCTTAAAATCATAGTGAAAGAAAGCACAGTTAAAAGTTTCCTGTTTTCTTATTTGAATTTGTGATGAACAAACTGCAAATTACTGCTTTCAAGAGATCTTTTCTGTGTCAAAACCTTGGCAGAACTATTTCTGCCAGAAGAATTTCTGAAATTTCAAAAAAAAATTATGTATCTGATGTGTTGGCAATGCATAAGAACAGCAAATCTCAGAAATGTGAAAATTAAGGACAATACAAATGAATGAAATTGAATATCTGAATTAAAAGGAGCAAGCCTATGGAATTAAGATTTTTTTAAAATATATGAGCCTGAAGAAGAAACCAGGAGCAATGTAAAGAAATACCTACCTTTGCATTCACCACAAAAAGCAAAAAGGTGTCTTAATTCCTTCTTCATCTGAAATGACAGGAGACTTGAAAAAAGTGGCAAGAATAACAAGATTTCAGATCAAGGAAGATAAAAACAGATTTGTGCTTGTAAATTGACAAAAATAACTTGCTAAAGTTTATGTAATAGTCAATAACCAGGTATATTGATGCAAGCATCTTAAATACCTAGCAGCATCAATTATTAGTAACTATTGAATTTAGAAACATAGTAGGACATGAAAAGTACATTTTTGTCCACTCAGGAACAGCTTAATTCTCATAAACACCAAGATTAACCAATTTAAAGACAGCTATGCACATCTCCTACAGGAAAGCCTCTAGATGAAAGCTATTAAATTCTACAAGAGGTAAGTAAATGAGCACTGGAATGAATTTTGGGGTTAGGAAGAATGTGAGATTAAGAAAAGATTTAATAAGTGTGGAAAGCCTCAGAGAAAACATCTGTAGCAAATACAGAGAAATTCTGTCAGCCTTGATGGGTGATCAGTATGACGAGTGAAGAAGATATGAGGTACGTTCTCCATGAATATGAATTTCCCTTTTTTAGGACTTTGTAAACTGTTTAACTACCTCTTATTTTCTGTATGTTTTAGAGACCTCCTGCAGTTACCATCATTTTGCCTGAAATAGGCCAGGGTCTCTTAGAAGCACCTTTCTCTGTTTTTCTGCTGTGAAACCAATAAATAGTATTTTAATATGCATTATTAATATTAACAAGAAATATGCTCTTCAAGGAAAGCGATGCAGTGAAATTATGAGAGCAGAGAGAGATCTTTCAAGTGCACAGTTCCAGTATGCCAGGAGCCCACCCTGCTAAACACACTCTCTAATACAAAGGGACTTTTGGTGTGACTCCTTGCTACCTCCACTACTGGCCATGGTGGCAAACTGCTGGTGTCTCCTCCTCTTCAGTTCTCCTCCAGACTAAACCACACACTGGTTTAAGTCTTCCTGCTTCTCCATAGCCTGATGCCTAGAAAATTTACAGCAGTATGTCATCATTTTTACACAATCATTTACTTAACCTCCAGTTTCACGTTCCTGGCTGTCACAATCTGTTTTGAGGAGCAGTTCATCTTTGCAAGTAATTATATATCATGAGTAGCTATTAGGCATTAGTATGCTTACCAACCCAAAGTCTTTGCAGGTGGGGAGGGCTCATTCTCTGCAGCTGGAAGGGCTCCCAGGTGTTGCAGAGCTGCCGTGCCCCACCAGCTCCATTGGCACTGAGAACAATGATGACATAACTCAATGACTCTAATTCCTAGGATTCATGAGCAAACTTCTTGTTTTTTTCCTTTAAGACTTTACACCTTTTCTTGTTGTGTTTTCCTCTTGAATGCTTCAGCTGCTAACAATCCTGTCTCAACAATTTAGTTTTTATCTCTAAGGTTACATTTGTAACCATTCTGCATAATTTCTGACAGGTCTTCCTCAGCAGCAAGAGCAAAGGTGAGCATGCTCAAAATATGATCAGCATGATGCAGTGGAGCTGTATGAGAACTAGGACTTAGAAAGTGTGACACAGGTGCAGGACCCCTGGGTTCATCTGGGTGCACAGCCCTTGCCATTCTTTGTCAAGCTTTGGATCCTCATTCCCACATTCCTAGGAAAAGGTTCTCTTCATCTCTCCCAGTGCTGACCTAAAACCACATGCAGACTGAACAGAGCGTAGATCCCCACCTATTACCAGGTCCAGCTCAGGGTCAATCATCTGAGATGTGAGATGTCAAAGTCCTAACAAAAAGAATTTTTAAAATAAAGTGAGATCTATTGCTAGTTCTGGGGCAGAGATTGTTTCTTTTAAGGCACGGATCCTTTGTGAGGGAGCTTTGATGTGCTACTCAAAGGTTTTGGTTAGTTTTTTTTTTTTTTTTTTTTGTTCACAGCCCACTGTACTAAGGGACCAGAGAGCAGACATGGTATAGGAAACATGGCAAGCTTTTAGTACTTATACTTCACAGGTGGTATTTAATACAGCCGTTTGCTTGACCAGTTGTGACAGAACACATCACTGGCCAGATGCTGCCTTCTTCTGCAGGACAGCTGGGACAGGGTTGGTAAGCTTTTTCTCTGTTCTAACAGAGATTTATACAGTCCAGGGATCCTAACATGCATGACTAACTATTCATTCCCTTCAGTGGTCATGGGAGCTTCATTTATTCATGCCTGACCAGGAAAGGAGAGTCTGCACATTAATCACTGACTCGAGTGTTATTTCAGGTAGACATGATGGAAGGTTGTAACACATAATGTAGCAAAGCTGCATTTGCCAGGCTTGGGTACAGTGCTGGAAAAGTGCTCAGAAACACAGGAAGCACCCAAGCACTGCTCTGCTATTATAACCATACTGAGAGAGGAGTGGGCAACCATTGATCACTGGTTATTTTTTCCTCAAGTGCATAGACAGTGCATAACCTTTTGACTACTAGCAGTGATAAAATCAGGCCACACAATTTTGCATCATCACTACCTACAGTTTATAATATCAAAGAAACAGGACTCATATTTTATCAAATTTATCCAATGTATCTATCAAATATTTTCTCTGAGGCATTTGCAACTCTGAAAGCCTAGTTAATGGCCTTAGAATTGTCAAAGGTTGTTGCAAATGTGTTAAGCATCTTGGGAAGATGTTGGGTTGGAGATGGACACCTAAGACTTCAGTAGAAAATAAAATGGTTTTTTTATGACGGACCCTGTATAAAGGGCATTTTCATCTGAGGGAAGATGCAAAAACAATTTAAACTGCTAAACAAAAGCAACAGATAATTTTCATTCTGTGTTTTGGAATGAATGAAGTAAATATTACAGAGTGCTGGGGTATTTAATAGTAATCTAAGACTACCACAGTGCCTGCTTCAGCAGAAAAAATTCACAAGAGTTTCCTGCAAGAACCAATAATGTTCCTTTTCTAGATGTCTGTGGTGGTAAGCTGAAAGTGCAATTACAAAAAAAACATATATAATGTATATGACATAGTGATATCAATAAAAACTTTGAGAATTTACACAAGTTACCTAAAAGATTCATCATCCTGGATGTACAATGACAATAAATACACCACAAACTTATCCAGAGGAAGCACATGACGAAGACCTGTTACCACAAAATTGTCAAAATGAAGGGCTGAAGTTACAGTCATGATATTTAGCTAGTTCAGATTTTTCAAGCTTTTATATTGATTGCCAAAAATTAGATATTCCTACTTAATTTCCCCAAGATACCTACACGTGCAGTTCAGTGAGAATTTTTCTGGTGACAAATGTGCTTTTGCCAGACATGCTATATCTGACAGCAGTGTTTGACAGCAGGCTTATAGCTTGAAGGACATTTTAGGCATTTTAAAACTATATATATAACTGCCTATAGGATTTGAGTCCATGCTAATTCTCAATACAGAATAAAACATGTCAAAACAATAAACCGTTACTGAGGTGGTTGGTCTTTCTATCTTGGGTGATACAGAAGAATAGGGATGCCAGATACTCAGTCCTCATTGTGTGTTCTAGGGTCTTCTTAGGTCAGTGATGACATGCTGGTTTTGAATGTGCTTTTCTGAACTCCTTAGGAAGGGAATGCCATTCAAATTCCTTTTCTATCAAGTCTAAGGACTTACTCAGTGTCTCTTGTTTTCTGATCTGGGTATCCTGAGAAGCTGTACATAGATCCTGAAGACCTGCTGGTACTGGTGTCATCAATACATGCCAGCTTTCTGTTGTTCTTTCTGGTGCTTCTGCATTTCCATTCACTCTGCACTCATATCAATCTTCATGGTTCTTTATAATTCCTTTCACAGATAATATAATCACAAAATTATATCAATGAATCATCTGCTGACAGCCCCTGACACTTTGCTAAACAAAAACAAAACCCCTGCACAGTAAGAAAACAATGTCAGAGTTACTGAAGAACTGCAGGATGAGAAAAAGACAAATTTGGGTTTAAAAAAGACCTATCAGTATTGTAGGAGCAGCCACCACCCCCTGAAAAGAACACTGTTCATCTCTGAGATAAGAAACTAGTCACCAGCATATGTTTTTCAGGAGATTGACCCAAGGCTTTTTGCAAGATTTTTTTCTCAACAAGTATGAGAGATGGAAAAAAGTGTTTAGGAGACTGGGGAAAAGGAAGTACTGTGAAATGTGCCAGAAAAGGCCACAGGTAGGGACCAATCACATCAAACTGGTCATGGTATAAATGGGTATCTGGACCTGCCACACTCAAAAGTAGTTATGCCAAGAGACCACAGACTTGTTCATCCAAGAGCAACTCAAAGATTAAATAAACATGGTCAGCATAGTATTTGTTTGGCAGTGTCTTAATTGCATGACATAGTACTGCTATTTTTAATACTAATCATCAGCAGGAAGAGGAATAAATTACACTGGACAATACTGCTTTCAAAGACTGAGCTTCCTAGGCAGAATGTCTGTGAGAATCACAGCAGAGCCCTTGAAGCCCCACACTGCCTACTGAATCAAACATGTAAGCCTGACCCCTGGCAGGATCCCCAGCACTGCACAGCCACAAGCAGAGGATACTACATGTTTCTTCAACAGTGCCCAGCTCTGAGACATTCTCAGTCATGCCTGCAACTGATAACCAGACATCTAAGCCCCCTGCTACTAGTGCCAGGTCACACTGATGCATAATTCCACGCTGACATAGCCCTGTCCCTGTGCTTCAGGGGGTGAGGAGAGGCCAGAGACCAGCTCTATGAGATCCTCAGAAGCTATGCAAAACTTGATTCCACAGGAAAAAATTTGGGTGCAAGCAAAGCAGTTAACCTCTGAATTAGCCCACTCATTTTTGACTGAAACACCCAATTGTACATCTTTCTGTATTTAAGGACACTGCCTTCCTAAGAGGCAGAGCAGCTTGGTAGCCAGGACACTCCTGCCTTATGTCAAAAATGCAAGTTTGAGTTCCTACTTTGAATCGGGCCCAAGTAAAGTTTTGAAGCTGAATCTTTTGGGCTGCTTCTCACAGTACACTACTGTGTATGCACACTGTCATTCATGCGTGTGATTCCCAGGCTGTGGCGAATGCTACATCCAGCTGATCTTGAGCTCAGCCAGAGTCTGGGGCTGCATTTCCATGGTGTAGATCCCTACAGCCACCAGGATTCCTTTCTTGGAGCTGCCAGTTATGTCTCTTGAACAATTAACAGGAAACTTGTTAACCATGTAGCAGTGTCAACTCACAGATGGTTCTGCACATGCCTGGTGGCAAGATTACAGACACTTGCTGGTTAAGAGATTGATGACAGTGGTATCACACGGAGATACACTCAGGAAATAAGTCCTCTTGATGAATTTCACCTATAATTGCCAGGGTTATGACTACAGGGCTTTCAGGGTACAATAATGTGAATTGTCTACTGCTTTTTAATCAATAAATTTTGACTGTTAAATTGATAAAGCCACCAATACTTTAATTCAGATTCAGTTACTCATCATCTGATGTCACAATTGAAACACTGAAAACAACACTGACTTCAGTTCAGTAACTCACAGAAAGAGTAAGCATATAGCAAAAAAAAGTGCTATGCTAAATTTCCTATATGATCACAGGAAGGATTACACAACATTTATCCTCTCATTACTCATCTCATCATGAGGCCTATTGCATCCAAAGGCTAGATAATATGCTCTTCTGTAATACTGCTTCTTCAGGGAAGTATGACTTGCTGCATCTTATCAGCTTGGAAATGTCAATTGGAGGAAGTGAACCAAAGAAATCAAGGTTTATTCTACTTCAGAATTATCCTAAACTCACAGCAGATACCTCAAAAACTGTTAGAAAGAAAAATAGTAGTAAATGCATTCCAATTACAGGAATAAGTTACATTTCTAGTACCAGTTAAATGGGGGAAAATAATTTGTATTTCATTTCTTCAACACATTAACTCCAGATGCAGACAAAGAACTAATCTCTCTAATAGTCACTCACTGGGGTTTACAATGCTAACAAGTAGTAATACTTTTCCTATCACAAACTGACATCAAGGGTTTATCATTCATCCTTCATGCAGACAGCATGAAAATTGACACTTCAGAGATATTATAAATAAAGCCAAACACTATAGGATTATTAAATAGTCCAGGTAACTTTCCTCATCTTCCAAAGAGACATTTTTGCACACTATAATATTCTACAAATGCATTACTGTCACAATGACTTGCTCTTGAAGTTTTTAGACCAAGTACAGAGAAAAAAAATGTTCCTGTGCAATCTGAAGGACCACAATGTAGAAAACTTTCAGTAACAGTCATTGACCTTTCACTGTAGAAAACTGTTAGAGCAGTGAAACTAAGAATGAGGATTTTTTCAGTGGCTGCTGGGGTGTTATACAGCCTTTCATGTGTGTACTAATTCAAATCCTGCCTGGACCAGTATTCTTCTTTCAGCCATACTCAGCTGACAATTACTCTGCTAAAGTTAAATTATTACCATCAGCTTTCTCCTGAAGAAAGCAAACAACGAAATAAGCAAAAAGATAACTCTTAGCCTCTCTCTTGTATTCTTCAATATAATCCTGGTTTTAAGACTTCCCCAGAGAGCCTCACCATCAAAGCACAAGGTGCCTGTTCTAGTTGCAATTAAAGTTACAGAATTGATCAGAAATTATTGCTTTACAACAATAAATTTAGATGGCACCCATATGGCTTCACATCTGAACACTCACCAAAACTAATCTTCTGTTTTCTTTCCCATAGTATGAAGAATACAACCACTATCTGCAGTTCCAGCACAATCTTCTATCCATCAATACATTCCACAAGCACTTACATGTCAAGTGGCCTTGACATAGCTTTCTTTTTAAATCAAAATCAAACCTTTTCACTCTATACCTCATATTAAAATTCCAGTCCATGCCCCTATCGTCTCTGTCTTTGACCAATACAATCTTCTCCTTTATGGTCTCCCCACCATCTGCATAAAACTTCTCTGATGTATTGAAAATAATAAAATAAACATGAAACAAAAGGACAATATTCTTAATGAAAGCAATGTCTAAACCAATCTGCATACAGATATTGTGTTCCAAAACACACAGCCTAATGGATATAGGCTTTCTAATTTCCTGCAATTGTGGATAAATAAGAGGCTACATTACTACAAGCTAGGAAGAGAAAGTGTGATTTATCTCAAATTGGACTGAAAATCATAAAAGAGTTGGAATGAATTTTGAATCCCTCAGTGCTTGACACTTCCAGAAGATGACAGATACTGAAAAAAGAAGACCCCAGAGACTATGAATATAAGCAATTAACATCACCTATTAAATATGTTTAAGATATTCTGCAATAACAACAAACAGGCAATGGGTTTATCATTTAGTCAAAAGCATTAGAATGTAGATGTTCAGACAAAATTGGTTTCAAATTCAGTAATCTCCTGCCATCCCTTTTTTTAGGAGTTTATTCTCTACATCCTCAGGAAGCATTACATAATAGAACCTATTTTCAAATGGTCTTTATCGCAGATGCCTTCTCTACATGTTTGCATGTGATCACAAAGTTTGTCTGAAAGGCCTCTGTTTGCAGGTATGCAATGGGACATAACACTGAGGCATAAAGCACAGCTCCAATACACTGAAAATCCAACCTGAGCACCTGGAAAAGTATTATCAAAAAGAAGGATACTAGTTGAAGGGATTTAGTGCCTTCTCTGTTTGCTGGGGTACACATTCAGGGCTTGATCTGGGCAAGGTCCTAAATGTACTGCTCCTGACACTGTGAGCAATCAAACACAAGTGAATTTAAACAGCTGACTCATTTCTTTGACTCTCTGTGTTCCATGTACATGCATTGGGTGGCATGTGGCTGATGAAGTGTTTCATGGGATGTCAGCCAAAATGTACAGACTCTCACACTGCTCAGACCAAGGGGGAAGTTAAACATCCTAAATACCATCCTCAATACATAAAATGTGTAATTTTCCCTAGTACTGCTCTAGAGTTACACAAAACAGAAAATATCCCTCTAAGTGAAGTAGCCTTGATCCCATTTGAATTTGAGCATTAGTAAAATCAAATGGGATGCTACAAATAAATTCTAAAATAGTGACAGAAGTAAATATCTGTATTACATATATCTTTACAGTTTCTATCACATCTTTGTGGTCTTTGAATCTCCACTGGAATATAAGGCCAGTCAGCACAGAAAAGATTGAACTCTGTCATTGCAAAAGACATTTCCTCAGACATTCATGGGCACTGTGGTTTTGGCAGGAAATTTCATACATCCTGACAGAGATGGTGCATTTTCAGAAAAGTATTTTCTGTTTCCACATAAATCTGTGGAAGTTGCAACCAGCTACAATGAGAACAGAAGTGGGGAAAAAAAGAAGGCACGGGATCCTTTCCTGACTTTGCTGTTGAACTTCTGCAAGAATTCCAGAAATTCATTTAATCTTTCCATGTCTTGATTATCCCAGATGTAAACTGGGGATAATTGTCCCCTCTGTTCTTCATAACCCCAAAATCCATACAGGAAAGCTAATATTTAAACAACACCCAAACTGTACTAAATCTATGAAAAAAAAGATTCAATTGCTTTGGCTAGTGGGTTTGGATTGAGCACTCTAATACTAATGTGGCTATCATTATTATTGTATTATTTATATGTATATTATTACAAACATACACATCTATAGAGCTTCCATATTTCACGTGTCTTAGGTTTTTATCACCATGGTCACTGAAGTAATTAAGGTGAGATTTATCAGTTTTAATTACATGTATTTAGAACTGTATTTCCCAGTTTACACATCCCCAGTGATATTTCTTATGGCATTTTCAGACTGGTAATAGAAGCTAAATAAATTTTCCCTTAAAAGTTTGTGTAACGTGAAACACAAAGGCATTACGCAGTTATATTTTTCTGAATCATAGTGTTTTTTGTAAGAACAGCTGTGTATTTAATTCAACAATGAAACTCAAACTGTTTTACTAATGAAAAAGGAGCAGGCTATTGAAAGCAGATAAGTTGGCTCATTCACTGTGCCCCCTCATGAACGATGCCACTTCCCTTTTGACTGGCATTGAAATAACCCAGACTTACTTTGCATTCTACAAAGTATTTTATAGGACCTTCTATGGTCCTATATGATAAAGATATAGGAAATACATTCCACAAAGGAAAATACAACTTCTTAGCTTGCAACAGCAAAACTTCAGCATTTATCAAACAATTTTATGTAGCTTCTAGGATAAATTACTTATTTACTTAATTATGACTTAATTGTTTATAGGTTTTCCCATGGGCTCACCACTACCACTGGACTGGTGCACATGCATCAGAAAATTTATAAAATTTTAGTAATACTGGAAAGAACAATTACTTGTTTTTAGATACAGGTGGATTCATTGGCATACTGAAGGCAATGGGAAAACTCCAATATCAGACAATAAGACAATATTTAGATAGGGAATTAAAGAAACCTTAAATAAAAACATCCAAGGTGAACATCCATATTTTAGTTAGTTCTCAGTAGAGTGATCTGCACCTATGACTTCTTTCTTTAAAGAGTAGTTATAGTTTCATACTGTCTCAGATATTTTTATTCCTTCCCATTTTCCTTCTTCTGGCTTTGTTAATTTTTAAGTCTGTGTATAAATTTAATTACTTCTTGCCTTGGATATAATTCCATTAAAATCTGTGTATCAGGACTGTTCACTCTTCATGCATAACAGTTGAGCAGCCTGGTCCCTGACCAGGTTCTTGACAGTGGACCACGACAAAAGCATTCTGAAAGATTTGAGTCAGTCTTAAAAGACTGTTTAGAAAAAGTGCTGAGCTGATGACCAGAAATAGTGAGCTGCATTTTTAAAGACCCATTGCAAAAACTACACAAAAGAATGTTGCAGCTAGTGACCCAGAACCACAGAGTATTTAATGTGTGGTAACTTTAAGAGTTGTCAAGGGGTGTATAACTCCCAAACCTCTCCACTCCCAGACCAGTGTAGAATTTATAGGACATAGCAACATTGTAGGGACACTGTTTTTGCCAACAGCATCCTCAGGTGTGTTAGGAAAAGCATTGCCAGCAGTTAAAGGAAGGTGATCCTGCCACTCAGCACTTTGAGACACAGCTGGACTGCCGGGTCCAGTCCTTTGCTATCCACTACAGGGTGACAAGGATATGACTGGAATGAGTCTAGAAGAGGGCCAGGAAGGTGACTAAGGGTCTGAAGCATCTGGCATGTGAGGAGAAACTGAAATTGGAGGGATGGACTAGCTTGGAGAAGGCAGGCAAGTTGTTAGCCATGCATATACATATATGCAGCAGTGAGTATACATACTGATGGGGGCTTAAAGAAGAGAGAGCCAGTGTCTTTTCAGTGATGTCCAGTGACAGGATAAGAGACAATGGGTTCAAACTGAAATAAAGAAAACTCTGTTTAAACATATGAAAAACTTCTTTACCGTGACAGCAGATGAAACACCAACAGGTTGCCCAGAGAGGGTGTAGAGTATCCATCCCTGGAGCTATTCAAAACCAGGTGGTTGGACTCAGTGGTCTCCAGAGATGTTTTTCACAGTCAGCAATTTTGTAATTCTCCTTCCCTAGGTAAGGAATATTGGCATGTAGCACAGCTCCTCCTTCTGAATTTTGTCCCTTCATCTGACAAAGATATACCACTTTCAGCCACTGCAATTTCTTGTTTCCCAAACTACTTTCTGATTTTAGCAAATATTTCTTGGGGCACAAATCTTGAATAAAACATATTTTAGGCATGCAAATATGAGGGACAATTTGTATAATGTCAGCTTTTTTACTTATAGCTAACATTCTTAGATTTAGATGGCTCAAACTCCATAAGATAAACTTTATTTCTAATAATACCTAAAGACTGGGGGGGGAAACCCCACTGTATATATTTTCCTCTAAACAGGTATCCAAATGTTAATTAGATCTAGATTTGAAACATACAATTACACAAGTTTATGATGTTAAAACCAATTCTAATTTTCAAGAACCTCTTCCTACTTGTAACAAGCTTATGTACAGAAGTCAAGAAAACATCTGACAGCATAGCTTGGGAAACAAAAAAGATGCACTATAGAAAACAATGTGATGTAGATGACAGCTGCTACTCCCCCTTTAACTCTTATTCAACCTATCTTATGTTAAATAGTATCTTCTTTTACCACTCAATACTAACAAAGTTGTCATCACCAGGCCCTCTGAAGCTGAACTGTTTCTGCAGTATGTTTCTGCAGTATACATTTTCATGGCTAATATTATAAAATATATTTTTCTCAAAAAGAAACAGGCAAACAATATAAAATATTCAAAGTACTTGTGGAAGCACTCTTGAAGAATGTGAGAACATCTCAATCTCAAGCTTACAAGAGTACAAACACTGAAATCAGGAAGACTAAATTCAGACTTTACTTTCTCAAGGCTGGAGGTAGTTTGGATGCATCATTCTAGCTGATGTCTACCTCTACTTTTGTTATGCTTCTACCCAAGCCCAAGAAACCTGCTTCTTATGATCCACAAAAAAGCATGGCAGTGTTCATAATAATCACAGGGAATCCCCAGATTTGCCACTGTTGATGAGTAGCTCTCACATTCCCTTGTGGAGTTCAGTGGGAAGTCAATCAATGGGTGTTTAACTCTGGCTGGCATCCTCTGCACTCACTCCTGCAGTCTCGCTGCTCCTGCCTCCTGCCAGCACCAACTCCAGAGCTTTTTTTATTGCAGGGCTGGCAGCTGTCTGCATGTCTCTCTGCTCCAGCCAGCGCTGCACAGAGACATCTCTCAAGTGCTGGCAAGAGAGCTCAAAGAGATTCCAGCAGGCAGAGGAGATCCCCTGCCAGGCTAAAGGACTGAGGGAAAAGGAATCACTGGGCTATTTAATCCTTTTTTTTTTCATGTCTGTATAAAGGACAGCAGGAAGTACGTGACCCCAAAGGATAGAATTTTCTATCAAAAACAGCACCATTCTTTCTGTAAGCCTTTCTGTGCTCTCAGAAAGAAGCAACTTTTGCTTCTTGAAGGGATCAGAAGGAGTCTGCCACGGTGACAAAAGAAAAGGAGAAGTTAACCTCCTGACAATGATAATAGGTTAAGCCAGTGTGAAGGAAGCTTATACTGCAAAGATCTTCTAGGACTGAGAAGAAAATTGTCTTTTGTTCAGCAAAAGAGGAAATACAACCAGAGGATTAAAAAGAGAAGGAACACAGTAAAAATGAGAAGCCAGAGAGATGCCCCTTTGCAGCAGCACTTTGAATAAACAAAGCTGCAGGGGTCAAAATGAGAGGCAGGACATGACTAAGTCATACAGGCAGAGAGAACTGTTAGTAGGCCTGTGCTACAAGCAGTAAGACTTCAACACAATTGAGCGGGAATAAAAAGAGAGGGAAGATGAAAACATGAGTCATGGATGATATTCAAAACTATTTGTCAATAGATGCATCCAGGGCACTATATCCAGACAGTCAAAAACTGAAAAAAACACAGACAGAAGCCTAGCACATCCCCAGCAGCAGAAGAAAGAGGAGCCAGCACTAAAGATTCAAAAAGTAAAAGTGAAGAAGAAATGGGAGAGGACAGATTTTTTGGAAGTGCACTGGGGTTTTTTTAAGTGTTTGCTGGTTTTGGGAAGAGGAATGGGAGTTTCTAAATCAGTCCATCAGTCAGAGCCAGTGATGAAACACAGGCCTTCATGTCTAAATTGTTAAGTGGAGATGTCCATGTGATATCCAGCTGATGGAACAAGGATTGAGCCATACTGAAGGAGATGTAGGATTAGAGGAGTTTTGAAGAGCATGTTTGGAGAGGTTAGAGATGACAGGAATAAAACAGATGAAGTGATAGGTAGAGGAAGGGAATCCAATGGGTGTTTTTATGACAGGGATGATTTGTGACTACCTAACTTTATTTGAGAGGAAACTTAAGGAATTTGAGAAATGGAAAGGAAAAAAGGCAGGATGAAATCAACATCTGTGTGACAGCAGACCAAGAAGTAAATATGGAAAAAGCTAACGATAGAAGTAATTAATTCTGTGTTTAAACTTTGAGACTTTTTCTGCAGAAGAAAATGAGGTAGCTGAAGTAGAGCCTATTTGTTCAAAGAAGGAGAAAGACATGGTGAAGTCCAAATGAAGAAAGTAATGGTTTCTGTAGGATAAAAACTGGATGTAGATCTATGATTGAAGTGAAAAGATGAGGACATAGTGATAGTCAGCTAAAATGTCAGCTTAAGTATCATCAGAGAAAAGTAGCTCAAGGGTGAACATGTGCATGCAGAAGTGATAATCACTGCCCCATAGTCAGCATCTTATCTATAACCAGTTAGCCTTTTTCATTACAGCAGTGCAACTGATGTCAAAAATTATTCAGAAAGCTTCTCAGACATGCTCATTTCAGCCACGGTAGAGTTAATTTTCTTCACAGTGGCTAGTATGGGGCTGTGTTTTGGATTTGTGCTTTACACAGTGTTGATAATGTAGGGATGTTTTTGTTGTTTCTGAGCACGGCTTACATAGAGCCAAGGCCTCCTCTGCTTTTCATACAACCACACTCGCAAGGGGGCTCAGGGTTCATGGAAGGTTGGGAGGTGATACAGCCAGAGCAGGTGACCCCAACTGACTGAGGGGACATTCCAGACCATATGACATCATGCTCAGTATGTAAAGTGGGGGGAAGAAGGAGGAAGGAGGTGACATGTTGGCGTGATGGCATTTGTCTTCCCAAGTGTAGTGGGTTGAGCTTGGCTGGGTGTCAGATGCCCCCCACAGAACACTCTATCACTCTCTCTAGCAGCTCCTCACAGAAGCCATCCCTGTAGCCCCTCTGCTACCAAAGCTTGGCCATGCAAACCCACTGCACCCAGTCACTGTTATGTGTGAAGGGGTGCTCCTCTCTTGGGGATGGCTGAACACCTGCCTGCCCATGGGAAGCAACGAATTAACTCCTTGTTTTGCCTTGTCTGTGAGTGCAGCTTTTGCTTTCCCTGTCAAATTGTCTTTAACTCAACCCATGAGTTTTCTAGTTTTTACTAGATTCTCTCTCCCAAGCCTGCTGGTGGGGCAGGGACCCACTGGCTGTGTGGGGCTAGGTTGCTGGCTGGCGTGAAAGTATGATATCAGATCAGTGTGGTCATGCAATAAATAAACAGCTCCCAAAAAACTAGATGAACCAAGAAGGAGGAATAAAAAAAACAACCCAAAACCCCCACAAATACCCCCTTCAGGGTGTAGCTGATTATAACTTTTTCCGCTCCAGAAAGTACACTTTATTTTCAATTTCCAGTCTCACAATATACCTACCTCCTTAGCCTTGTGCTCAAAATTTACAAAGCTTTAGCTTGTCAGCTCTGGGAATTCTCTGACTTTCCTCTGAATATTAGTTACATAATAGCTTGAGCTAAGCAATCAAAGCAGTGATAGGTCAAAAGGAAGATTTGCCTGAGGTGATGCAGGAAGTTGATGGCAGAGCTTGAAGCTGAATACACATTTCTCTGCTATTCTGACAGCACAAAAACCAACAGAGCCTCCTTGACTGTTTGGATTTTGTTGGATTCTTTCCAAAGAAGCACTGTTTCTGAAGCCAAACTACAAAATGCAATTGCATTGAAAGAGCTAATAAGCCAAAGAGGTATCCCCAAATGGCACTGTTTTCTATCTCTCAGTGGCACTTCCATGTTACTAATAAATTATACATCTTACAATCAATATTTTCTACATACATACTGTATTTTGTGTCATTTCAACTGTCTGTGAATGTGTACAGTTCTTGAGATACTAAGAGGAGTGTGCTAAACCCAGTCTTTCTCTTGGATTTTACACTCTTCACCTTCAAAATAGTTAGCTCCAAAAATGCCAGTTCTCGGTACTGACATTTCTAGTTACAAAAGACACTTGAAAGTCATTGTTCAGTCTCTTTGCATCTATTTGGCGGGACTAAATGACAACTACCGAAAATTTTAGTTGGTAAGTGGTGGCAACAACAAATACAGCACCAAAATTTAGAGGGATGAACCCAACATTTTTTGACACTGCAGAACAGTGTAACATTTACTTGTCAACAGTGCAGGACGCAGTAAATAGACTAAGCAAGGAACTAAGAGGGCCAGGACTCCAAGGCTCACTCTTCAGAGCTGACAGCAGTGATGGAGATGGCACATCCTGCACTTCAAATTGCATTCTTCAGGTTCTTTAGGGGTTATGATCTGTCTGTGACTGATTAGACAATGGGCTAGGCATCATGGTGTTACTCTTCTCCATGCTATAAGATTCTCAGAAATTTCCAGATTTTTCTCCCATGAGTTTATCTGGCATCACCTTATTGAGAAAATGCCTTCAGAACTGAACATGAAGAATGAAGTATTTAAGATCTGAATAACTGTGAAATAGGCATTTAATTAATAAAAAGGATGGTTACGAGTTATACTGATATTTGTTATTATTTGCATTATCAGAGTCTAGGCACTGCTGCTTATAAAGATGATGCTTTCATGGCACTTGGAATAAAGGAGCAAAAAGATGTTTCTATCCCTGGAAATTTATAATTTATGACAATTGATAGCTGATGGATCCTGACTGATGGGGAAAAGAAGGGCATTAATAAAAGAATTATCATTGGCACAAAAGTAATATCCCACCTCAGATGTGTGAAGTTCCTATAGCCATGAGGAATGGCTGCTCAAAGGCAATTACAGTGAAATTTTATAAGGCAAAGACAAAGCTGTATGTATGTTGAATGCCCTATCTGGATCTCCATTTCTCTTTAAAGAAGCTCATCAGAAACTGTTTTGCTAAAGAAAAGCGTTTATAAAAGTTGCTTTTTTTTACAGAAGTCATAGCAAACATTGTGAGGACATGGGTCCTCAGTCATGAGTCAAGGCTTGTCGTAATGAATTACAATTTTATACTGATTTTGACATTAAATTAGCAGTTTCTTTGGGTTATTTCTCTGAGCACTCCAAAGAAACATATTATGTACTTATAATAATTGCCCACTGGTCTTTTATCTAAACTTAGGCACACACCTTTGCCACTGACTGGGCAGTAAATAAGACTGGGCTCTGCTTAAGAACTACCTAGTGCAACAAAACAGCCTAATATGCAATTTCTACAAGCAGCCTTATTCAAAGGATAAATAAGATAAAAATTGGGATGAGCTGAGATCTTGGGGAGTGCTCTCACTTAATTACCTGTTAACACCTCCCTTAGATTTTTGTTTGTTTGTTTTACAAGGGCACAGGCTGCTCTCCACCATACAAAACTGCTTGAACTGCTTTCCTCAGAGTAGGAATTGGTTATGATGGCACATACTAGTACTATTATCACAAGGGCCTAAATCTGAAATGATGCAAACTCATGGTGACTTCTACTCGTTTATTTGTAGAAAAAAAGATCAGACGACCAGCCCAAATCGGTGTGTCTCTATACTTTCACTTCAGTGGTGCCGCGGTGAGGGCAGGTGGCCGCTGCTCCCTCTGCTGACATTCTCACGGTCCCGTTTATCGGACCTCGGGCACTCCGGGGCTCCGGCTGGGAGCCACCCTGGGGAGCAGCCGGCACCCCCGGCCGGGGCTCCCGGGAGGCGCCCGGCCCCGCCGCATCCCTCCAGGCCCAGGTCGGCCTGGCGAGCACCGCTCCCGGGGCCACCGGCGGGGCCCGCGGGCGCCCGGGCAGTTGGCAGCGGCTGTGCCCCCAAGCCGCCCCGGGGAATCACGGTGGGCGCGGCGGGAGTGGAACGGAGCCGAGCGGAGACGGCCCGGCCGGGTCACGCCCGCCCCCGGCCGCGCCACCGCCCCTTCCTGTCATGGCCGCTGCCGGGCAGTGGGAGCTCGGCGGGGCGGCGCGGGCCGGCGCCTTCGGCTGCTGAGCGCCCCGCGGGCGGCGCGGAGCGGGGACGGCCCCAGTCCGGAGCCGGCGGCAGGAGGTGACTGAGGGGCACCGTGCGGGCAGGGCCTGCCGGGGGCTGCCCCAAGGAGCGGCCGCCCCGCAGCCGCGCAGCGGCGGGACGGGAAGCGCGGGCGCCCCGGGGCTGGAGGGGTTCGGCGCTGGCCCCGCCGGGGTGCGAGCGGGGCAGCCGCTTATTCGGGTGTCCCGGCGCGGGTTTTTGTCGTGTGCACCCCGGGAACGAGCCATCCCTGCGGGAAGAAGTATTGCGGAGAGGGCGGTCCGGGCTGGTCCCGGCGCGCTCCTTGGGAGCGCCTTTCCAAGTTGTAGGAACCACGTCTGGCGTTTGTCCCGCAGTGAGGGTGAGCACGGTGGCACTGCCCGGGAGGTTAAATTCACGCCCTCCCCAATGTACCGCAGTCTGTCCGTGCTCGGGATCCCGAGGATGCCCGGTGTTATGAAGTGTGCGTGAGTGATGTGCAGGAGCCACCAGGCCCTGAACACCTGGTGAAACAGGCCCGCGTAGCAAGGCACCAGGTCAGCAGGCTCTGGTAGCTGCAGGCAGGAGAGCCTGTTCTGACATTACCTCGCGGTAAGTCTTCAAAAGATTAGTTTCCACAGAGTTACATAACAAGAAAGCAAATCCACTGTGGCTGTCTCATGATAATAAGTCATTTACTTTTGTAATTGGGAAGACAAAACCTAAATTTCATGAGCTCCACACAGATACCTGTAATGCATCAGTCAGTTGGCTTTTGGCAAGACAAATCCAGGGGAGGAGGAAGGAAAATCATGTAACGTTCCTTTTGTTTTCCTTGTAGATAGCAGTGAAGTACCTGCTGTCCACCACTTTCTTCATTTAACTTCCCCTTGGGGTCAGCTGCTTGTCAGCATGCCTTCAACCGAGAGCACCTCAAAACTTTTCCTGGTCCTCTTGTCGCTGCTGCTGGTGCTGCCAGTAGTTGAAGCCCTGGACGCAGGAGATACCATTGCCTTCCTCCTAGGCCTCGCTGTCAGTGTCGTTGGATTCTGCGCCTGCCTTGGCTTGTATGCAAGGAGAAGGAACGGGCAGCAGTGACTTCAAGAAAATGCTCAGATGAAGTGAATTCCCGAACACAGCTTGGGGTTGGGTGTAAGACTGAGCTTTGGCTCTGGATAACTTTCAAAAAATATGTAGTAGATATTTCTGCAAACCCCTCTTACTGTTCAGTACAACAGAGTCAAGACGGTACAAGGCTGCACTAGTAAAAGGGATTTGTATGATCTGTCCTTATTACAAAAAGATAATTTTATATTGTTTGTGATTTAACTATTGCCTTAGAGAAGGGTAAAAAGCTTTTTGAATGAGGAAGTAAAACTACAGAGTGGCTCACAGTAGAAGTTTATAAATGTAGCATATGAGGGAGGCCATCAGCAAGTTCCATAATTTTGGTTTCAATGTTTAATCAGGAGGAAGCAGCTATTAATCTTCCAGTCAAGATGACAAGAGTTTTGAAATTAGTCCTAACTAGATAGCTAGCAAGCAGACTGCTCCAACTCGTGTGCTCACGCTCACATTCTCTGTAATGACAGTTAACACCTAACAGCTCACTTCTGCTGTCACATGGAAAAGACTTAAGATAACTAAGGAAACATGAAAGGCTTTTTTTTTTTTAGAATATTTTTAGAGTATTTTTATTTTAGAATATGCCGCTCCTGTAGCCTGTGTTCTTATTACCAAGTAGATACACCTAAGAATGAGATCACCATTTTTACCTAACATGTATTTCACAGAAAAGTACATGTAAGGCTCTGTAAATCAGATTAGTCTCTTATTTTTTGTATTCAGCTTTTTTCTAGGCACACCAGGTTTAAGGCTTAGTTCATTTGTTGTTTATGCTTTTTTCTCCAAAACTGAAGACTTCATTATTTTGATGAGGAATTCTGTGTGCTTCTTCATTAGAAGGTTATTAAAACTATAACAAGACCGTTGTGCACATGTTTCTTTTGCAATGTAGAAATAACTTGCTAAAATCCTGGGTTTAGTCAATTAGTCCATTGTTCTTGTGTATTCCTTGTGACAAACCTATGTTGCTAGCTAAACATTTAGGCTTCTCTAACTGATGCATATGACTTCCACAAGAAGATTAGGACCAAAACCACAGTAAAAAATCCTGGTGCAAAATGGGAGATGTAAATAGTCTTATTCTATTCATGTTCAGTCAGATTGTGTGGTATATGGTTGAAAGACAGTGGTGTGTCTAGGACCTGTTTCTTTAAGTACCAAAGGTGAAATGGCTCAGCCAAGAATGTCTGCCACAAGTTTCTCTGACTTGTTAGGGTGTTCCAGGTTGAGCCAAGGAGCACAATCTGTAACAGCAGCAGAATAAGGAGCACAGGAAGATGAGCTCTCCGCAGCTCCAAGAATTTCCTTCTGATCTTGTGCTGTGGACACTGCCACTCTTTGCTAGAAATCTTGGCTTTTATCTTTCAGAGTTACGTGTTTTGATACTATTCTTCCATTTCCTCTGTGCCTCTGTTCAGTAGAGCACAAAGCAATGGCTATGGGCAATTACTTATGTAAGTAATTGGGTGGGCAGATCATGTTCTCCAGATCCTGATTTCAGCATGCCATTTTTGGAAGAAAGGGACAGAATGCACAATTACTATGTAGAAATGAAATTTACAGCCCTAAGAGGCTGTTAATTTCCCCTTCAGATAGAAGTATCACCTTTGAAAGCTGCCTAGCAGCAGTAGGTTATCCTGTTAGTGATAATTCAGTTGGGTGGGTGCAAGCTCAGATTAAAGTGTGATCTTTGATGTTCCAGTTTAGCTAAACAAAAAAAAAGCAAAAAACAAACAAAACAAAAATGCCTAATAAAACCCCCCACAAAATTGTTACTCAATTAACTTTATAGTTCCCAAAGTTAAAAAATGTTGCCATTTTTTCAGTAAAATATTAAGTCTTTCAATAGAATACATTTTAACACAAGCAGATTTTCACAGACTCCTTTATCTATACCTTAGAAAAGATCCCTAGCAATAGTTTCACAGAATTGGGCAACAGTTTCACTGCAGGAGAACAGAATTGTAACAGAGTTAATTATCTTCAGGCAATAGGGATATGAGACATTATATTATTTGCCCAAAGCTGTATGTACTTCATTGAAAGGTGTTTGCACAGCATAATGGCTTTGTTTCTTGGGTTCTGATAGAAGCTTTATTGTTAAAGACTTGCATTTGTCAGTTACTTGAGTGCAAAATCAGATACCCCTGTTTTTCCTCTGTCTTAATAAACTTTGATGTATGATTTGTCAACAGCTTGATGGAATAATTCTTATGAAAAGGAAAATTGAGATGACACAAGTGACTGAAACTGTTGGAATTCCTTCTGTTGAATATTATTTAATATTACTATATTATTGAATATTATTTAATATTATTATTACATAATACCTACTTTTGCTTATGTTGGATAACATTATGAACTAATGTATCATAAGGTATGATTTCAGTTAACATTTGTGCAGTGATTGTACTTCTCATGGTCCTACTACTTGTTTATCCCATTTCAGTAACTTTAAAGCATTTCAGGGAGCTGGTCCCCTTACTTTCACGCAGTCAGCTTGTAGTTGCAATGAATCCCGTTTGTCTGGTACAGGGAAAACTTGAAGTATTTATTTTTCCTTTTGACTATGAATTTTCAACATATCTTATGTAGTTGCCTTTATACCAGAAAAGCTATTTATGTCAGTTTTCTTGCTGGATACACAAGGATCTGAAAGACCATTTTCTGTTGGTTTGGGGTTTGGTTTTTTTTGGTTTTGGGTTTTGTTTTTTTTTCTTTTAATATTATGTTCTATTGCTTTAGTTATTTGAAGTTTTTTAGTTATTTGAAGTTTTATCCCAGCATTTTGTAAAATCAGGGTTCTAGCTCTTTCAGGATTTCAGCTGCTGCACCAATCAGTTCACTTTGTGCATTAAGCTAGTGCTGTTAGTAGCTGTTTTCAGAGCAGAAAGTAGAAGCAGCCTGACAATGTCCACCTCTTAACAAACACAACCTACCCTCTGATTAAAAAACACCTGCAGGACAAGGAAGAGTAGCTTTTGACTGCTGTGATTTCCATATGCTTTAACAATAGTGCAGCTAAAACACTGCCATCCTGGAACATTTAACAGTCCGTGTACAGTCTCTTTGTGAATGGACAGAAGGCCTTCACTTCTCCTGACATACCTTCACATGCTGCACACCAGCTAGGCCTTACCATTCTGCAATGTACAGCAGTACCTGGGGCTGGAATACAAAGGTTTCACACAGTTCCTAATGCACTTGCTTCTCTAGGTGTGTGCTGGTAAACCTCTTTCTCCTACTCAGATAAACCCTGCTGCTGCTGGTGATGCTGCTTTAATGCTGTTGTAAGGCCTGGCAGTTCTATGATGTCTTGCATTTGAGGACCTTTATATGTTTACAGGTATTAATGCTTGCATCCCAATTGTATCCTTGGAGCAAAGTAGAAGGAGAATCACTGTCTTACGATGGAGTCAGAGGAAGGAGTTGGTGTCTCCAGGATACTCACTGAGTTTTCTGGAGTGTGTTGTGCTTGTGCTTCTCAGCTCACATGCCTTTCCATGGGAGCTGTCCCTGGACTAGCCCAGACTCTTCTGTACTGACTAGACACAGTTAAACACAGTCTGAAGCCCTGGTTCCTCTTTGCATAATGCCCTTTACATAAGCTGTGTGAGAAGGGGAGTTCACTGTTTATAACAAGGTAAACATTGTTAAATTGATGAACTGATTTACACTAAATGGTAAATGCACTAATTATTATGCTAGATAAGTAACCTTTCCATTCATTTCTGCATCTGATGAAAGGTTTGGCAGATCTAAACGGGTGTAATGATGAGATTGTTAGGAGCAGTGGAAAGGAGAGCTTGAGTCTGGTGTCCTCCTAATTTACACTTGAACAAATAGTAAATGATCTGAAGTCAACAGGAAATATGTGTTGTTCACCAGATGAAAAAAGTGAGACTACTAATTCAGAATCAAATGCAGCAAAACATATTGGGCAAGATCTAATGGGACTACTGATGCACAGGACCCAAACTATTTCATTCCTGCCAAAATCAAGATTCAGAACTTTCAAATGACAAGTTTTTAATACATTAGATGCTAACTACATTGCTCAATGTTCAATTCTTAAAGAATGTAATCAGTTTTTAAATTACAAAGATTTTCAGTTCACATGAATACACAGTAACATCAAATATTACATTTGGAAAACAAGTTTTCCAGCAAGCAACCTGAATTTACATACCAGGTGTGATATGGTAAATAACATAAAAGTACATATTTCTATGAGCTAAAATATAAAGAACAATAAAATTATACAGGCATTCAAAACATTTCCAAACCTTCTAGTGTGTCCTCAGCTCAGTTTCTCTGTAATGGAATTTGAAAATGTGTGGGAAGCTCTGTCACATTAAGGTACAGGTGTACTAGCAGTCAGCCGAGCCTTTTGTTTCTGGATCATTCAT
This sequence comes from Onychostruthus taczanowskii, assembly GCF_017590055.1. Lineage (NCBI taxonomy): Eukaryota > Metazoa > Chordata > Aves > Passeriformes > Passeridae > Onychostruthus > Onychostruthus taczanowskii. The sequence continues at coordinate 3,529,108 of NW_024504566.1, forward strand.
CTGATGAGATCAAAATAGAGATTTCCATGAGAAGAATAAAACAAAATATCCCTTTAGTGTGCTAACAAAAGAGACCCATATAATCATAGAATCAGAGTTTTAAGGGGTTGGAATGCTCCTTAAAGACCATCTAGTCCCAACCTTCCCTGCCATATGGGCAGGGACAGCTCCCACCAAACCAGGTTGCTCAAGGCCTTATTGAATCTGGCCTTGAACACTGCCGGGGTTGGAACATCCACACCCTCCCTGGGCAACCTCTTTGTGTCTCACCACCATCACAGTTAAAATTTCTTCCTAATATCTAACCTAAATTTCCTCTTTTTCATTTTGTACCCATTACTCACTCTCCTGTCACTGCAATTCCTGATGAAGTGTCCATCTCTGCCCTCCCTGTAGGCCCCCCTCAGATACTGGAAGGTTGCTGTGAAGTATCCATGCAAACTTCTCTTCACCAGGCTGAACAGCCCCAACTTTCTCAGCCTGTCTTTTCGGTGAAGTGCTCCAGTCATTAGCTTCATGGCCTTCCTCTGGACTTGGTCCTGGAGTTCCATGCCCTTCTTCTGTTTGGGAGCACCAGGACTGCACCCGGTAGTCCAGGTGGGGTTTCACAAGAGCAGAGTAGAACAGGAGAATCACCTCCTTCAACCTGCTGGCCACACTCCTCTTGATACAGCCCAGGACAGCTGGTTTTATGGAAGTTTTATGCAAGTGCACTCTGCTGAATCATGTAGAATTTTTTATCAATCATTATCCCCAAGTCCTTCTCTGCAGGGCTGCTCTCAATCATCTCTCCACTCAGCCTGTAGGTGTGTCTGGGATTGCCCTAACCCAGGTATAGGACCTTGCTTGTTGAACTTCATGAGATGAGGTTCACATGGGACCACCACTCGAGCCTGTCAGGGTCCCTCTGGAAGGCACCCCTTTCTTCTGGTGGGTCGCCTGCACAACACAGCTTGGTGTCATCAGCAAATTTGCTGAAGGTGCATTACACAGCATAAGTGAAGGCCTGAAAGCACAGTGCCCTCCATTAGACCTAGGAGCTGCAAACATTAGAGGCAGGGAAGAGAGAACTGTGTCCACAAGCACGCTGGTGCCGAAAACTAGATATTGCTGCTGGGGTTAAAGTTTGCATTCTGCTCCAGTCTTCCTGTATTGGCCATGTTCCTCCTCACTAGTCATTGTCTTGGAAATTTCAATGGGAACCAACAGTACTGGCAGATTTCTCAGCTGCCATTCATTCCAGGCACTAAAATTTTACATACATCTTCATACTGCTACGCTCCACTTGGCAGGTATAAAAGCATGAAAATTACCTTCTTTTGCTGAACAGAGCTAAAACACTGCAGAGGAACACAGTTCTGTAAAACTTAGAAGAGAAGTGTTGTCATTTTCTTCTGTTTTTCCATTCTTCTGTTTCTGCAGCTGACTGTGACAGTGCTAATAATAAATAATATAACTCCATGACATTCCCTACCCTCTCACAGAAAACCAACTGTCCTAAAACATGACCAATTTTAATCTCAGCAGAATTAAAGTGAAGTAAGTGGTCACTTTATCCAAATCTGTTCACTTTCCATTTCATGAATTACCTGTGAAATGAGAATGTCTTTAATTCTAGAACTTTTCAAGGACATTTTCTGCCAACATATTTCTGAACTGATATGTTTATGGAAATTACATGCTCAATACCTGCACTTATTTCTCAGTCTTTAACGCAACATGATTGTTCATAAGTCCCATGGTAGCAGTTCTAAATTTTATTTTTTATCTTATCAAATGACCTGGAAGATCAGCAGAAGCCATATTGTCTCATTTTTCCTCAACAGCATGTATTTATTTCAGCATCTGTGTGAAAAGCAAGGAACAGTTAAGCTTTTCAAAACTGTGATCTTTTCAAAAATGCCATTTGTGATCAAATTCCAGAAGTCTATCCAGTATTTGTAGACAGTATATAATCTATAAAATGGTATATATCTACTGAAGAAAAAGGAAGTCCTTTTTCATAAAAAGTAATAATAAAAAAAATAAAACAAAGGATGTTGACTGTATATATGGAGCAGTAGCCAATAAGAAACCACTATTCAGCACTAAATGTCACACAGCCATGTCTTTCATCCTATCATATTTGCAGAATACAATACAGTATTGCAGGAAAAAAACCCATAAATCACAAAAATATATTTTATATTAAAAAACTACAAAAAGTGCTTTTCAGAGAACAAGTGCATATTATTTGTAATAATTATGGCTCTAGTGCAAATCTCAATGAAGTCAGCCCAAAAAAAAAAATTATTGGATTAAATTAAAATCAAGCTCTTCTAAAGGGGTGACCATACTGCCTTCTGAATTCCACATAACTTTGCCACAGCCATCCCCCATGCCAGGGCTATGGCAGCAGGCTGTCCTGATGCACAGGATGCTGTCTAACCTCAAATCCTGCCTAGGAAGCGACAGGCAGCTGTGTCTCCCTGGGTGCCAAATGCATGCCCAGGTCACTGCTACCCTCTTGCTCCATAGATTCATCTCCTACTATGTAGAAAGCCAAATAGGTGATGAGCTATTTGTTTAAACATTCAGGAATAGCTGTGTGGCTGATACATCTTTAACCTTCCATGGTTAAAGATGTAAAGATTTCACATTTCAAAATTTAATATTGTTGGTACACCTAATTTTAAAAACCCCAGTATATAATCCTTTAAAATAGAGAATCCGTGTGGGCTGGGGTGAATACATCTAGGAGAAGTAGAAAAGCAGAGGACACTGTCAGATGAAAGTATATTCTAAATTGTCCATCCAAAAAAAGGGAAAACAGAAATCATCTTTGGGAAGAGTCTGAGCCAAGAAATGTACAAGGTGACCTCCAGAGGTCCTTTCCAACCTAATTTACTGTGTGATTCTATGAAATCCTAGTTGTAAATTGGATGCATAAACAGAAGCTCGATTCATTCTTATCTTCATTGTAAACAAGGATTTATTTGTGGTGAACAAATCTAATCACAGTGTGAGCCCATAGGGAACCTGACTGCAAAAGCTGTGAGGCTGTTCAGTCATCATGTAAGACCACAGGGAAACCAGATGTACCAGGATTCTCCCACTGTGTCTAGTGAAACTCAATCCCTGAGGCATTAAAAGGTTATGGAAAAAAGGGAGAAAATGCAACACACGAACACTAATCCTCTTTTTGGAGTGGGATTTTTAGAGATGGGTTTATGGGGCTAGTACTGTACTCCAAATGTAATTCAGCTGCTCCAGTGTAAAGTCCCAAATATGAATTATGTTAACTCCTGCCCAAGTCAACATTTTGCAAATATTAAGATTTGACACAAAAATTAAAATCCTTGTTGCACATGGAGCTCCCATTGGCATCAGTGGGAGTTTAAGACAAGGTCAAATACACAATACAGGTTTGGATGCAGTAGACACATTGATAGGATGGAGGGGACCCTGCATTTGACCAGTAGTGCACCTTGCACCAGATGGTGCTCATTGGGAACTACAGCCACATTAGTCTCCATCTACATCTCTTTCCTTAGAAAAATATTAGCTGAATTAATTATTGTGATAACTGAATGCCAAATTTTCATCTGGTTTAAAAACAGCCTGAAGTTGCTGAAATCAGTGCAGTCATCCTGATTTAAATTCATTTTGAACAGAAAACACAAGAGGCTTCATTCTGACCTTGCACCAGCCCTTATACTTCTGTGTAATGCAGTAGAATTATTCTTGATTTCCATTTATGTGAAAATCTAATTGGTTCTTAAAATAGCTTCTTTTTTTTTTCTCTCAGTCTGCTACCAGTAAATTATTTGACCTACATCTTAATAAATATTAGAAAAAAAAATATTCTCCCCACTCTTATTCCACAAATACACTTTAGAACTTGTGTATTCAACTTAGACTCTACAGTTTTGCCCCTCCCCAGGATTTATGAAGAAAGGCAAAGGAAAATCCACAAGTCAAGCCACTCTCAGGGACACCATACTAATATAAAGTGCCTCTTTGCACACTTTTAATGTATGTGTGCCATACATGACTGATGTACATCTGCTTACCTTGCTGCCTTGTTGTTCTTACAATTTCAGAAATAAAAGCACTGTGTTTGTGGCAAACTGTTCCTTAGGAGCTCCTTTCACCTACTCTACATGAGGTTCTATGTATTAAATAAGAACTTCATAGATTTTCTTTTCCTGTCCAAAAGTAACACTGAAATCCCAGTAAAAAGGATTACATGCTCTCAATTTCAGAAGGGCCAGCAAGGAAATTATTATAGCTATAGATAGAAATGTAAAGGACTAGAAATCTGAAATTTCATGAGTTTTGCCAGAGGTTTCTCTGCTTAACTCCCAGTAGATTTAATGGGAAGTAAGAATTAAAATCCCTTCTACTTCCAAGGGGACACTGACCTTCTAGTAGTGAATGTAAAGCATGTGATCACTTTATGTACACTACCAAAATAATCTGAAATTGACTGTATATAATAATTGTCAGTCTGCTGCCTTAATACATCATAATGTCAACTGTTGTAACTCAGGACAATGAAAGTTGCCCAATTCAGTGTAAAATACAGGCTTTGGGAAATAAATGTCCTAGAAAGAGGGCAGAGCCACAGACAGACATACCTTAGATGTACTCTTTCAGGCAGTAGTAGCTAAGCAATTTGGTCAGTAAGAATTCTATGTCCTCTTACAGCACCGGGTTTTTGGTTTTTCATTATCTGCTGTTGCATCCCCAATTTCTTTTGGTCCTGTGCTTCGAAAGCTACAACCTGGTCTCAAAAAATATATTCTAAGTAAATAAACCTTATGAGTGAAAAAATGTGGTTTTCATCTTTTAAACAGTTAATCCCTGTCACCTGCTTACAGGAACTATTTCTGGTCTTATTTCAAAGGCAGAGAAAGATGTAGCTTTTATGAAACTGGGACATTTGTAAAGAGTGTTATGTTTCTTTAAACTTACTACCAAAGTAATAGAAACCCATAAACTACACTGGTTCCAAAAGTTCCTTCTAAGATGCTAACACAGAACAGACCAGAACAAATCTCTCACCATCCCCTGGTAGAGAAGCTTAAGAAATCCTTTCTCAAAACTGCTACATAATGCACTTTTTTCCCCATCACAGCATACTTAAGCCTTAAGCCATAATGCTGAGTCAAAGTCTACTAGACTTGTATCTCTTCCTTCATTTTAGCACTTGGAAGTTCAATGTTAAAGTCTCAACATATTCTTAGTACAAGCAATTATTCATCCTCTTACTCTTCTTGTATTTTTCAATTTCAGAAGCCCTCAGGCATGAATTAAGATGTAGGCTTTCTACAATAAAAAAAAAAAAAAAAAAGGTTTTTTTGCTTTCTGTTTTGAAAGTGTATCTGTTCATTAAGAACTATATTTGAATAACCATACCCCCAATTTGCAGATTTTTAAGTAAAGGTTAAAGAGTTTAAGGGTGGAAAACCTACCTCACCTTAAAATAATTTTGGTTTAAGTCTGTTCATAATTGTATTTCAAGAATGCCAAGTATACCAGAAGTCTGAAAGTTTCATAGTTAAGGCCTTTACTTTTGCTCTCTCCAACTTCTCACTGTATCCACCGAAGGTTATCCCATCTCCATTTATTGTCTAACTAGGTTTGCCTAAATTGGCCAAAAACTAATTTGAATCTAGCCTTGTTATTCCACTAATTTTATGTTTTCAACTGTCTCTGTCTGGCTGTGACAGCAGAAAATAATTTCTTACATTCCTGCGAGAAGTTTTTCTTCTGATTTCTTATGTCTTACTCCAGAAAGGCCATTAAGTTACCTTCCCTTTTTTAACTTTTGCTTCTCTTCCCAAGATGTGATCCATGTTTTGGTAACTAACCTATATGGGAATATAAATCATTCAGACATAAAGAGCAATTGCCAGCTCTTTATGTCTGAAGGCCTTCCATCTGATTTCAGCTTGCCAGCATTTCGTTATGTTCCATGGCTGGCCTTGTGTTAGTGTCCTTTGAAAATTCAGTGCACTAAAAAGGCTAGGAAAAAAGAAAGAATGTTCTTTTTATCAATATAGAGCATGCAGTTTGAAACAGATGCATCTTGAGGACCCGTAAATTCAAATAGAATTCATAAGTTTTACATAAACTCTTGAAATTGCCACAGTTTTGTTATGCATGCATACCTATGAAGAGATATTATATATATATATATATATATTCATAGAGAAGATTATATATATATATATATATATATATAAAATAGAGAGATGCATGATATCAGCTAAAGGTTCTGTTAGCTTTTGAAGCATTACATTAATACCAAATTTAAAATGCAGCACAGAATTACACAACAGGTATGTTTTACTTGGTTACTGTACTGAGAGGAGCTCTTTTAATGTTGACTCATTAAAAGAGCATTTTTTGTCTACATACATATCTCAGATTAGGAAAAACAGATTAATATTATTTGGATCTCTTATTTCCCCATTTTATTTTAAGAATGCAGAACAAATAAGTACAGGGAGACTTAATAAACTTATGCAGTGAGGAACTGTAAGAGATTAAGAGGTAGTTTAATTACCTAAAACATGACTTCAGCAGAATCCTTCAAAAGAGGACCCAGAAATCCTTCACTGCAGCAACAGAAAGACTTATCAGTGCTAACTTTTCAATTGACATTTAATATTTGCCCTTTAGACTTTAGGATGCAAGGTTTCCTTTCACATACAGAACTGACTAGAGTGTGCAGCGCAGAATCCCAGTGGTCCAGATGTGACACAGAGCATAACCTAGATGTCTTGCTCCCAGCAATGTCCCTACCAGAGTCTGACCTGAGTGTTGTGTTCAGGTAAGGTACAGCAGCAGTAGTGAATGCCCCAGTGCTGCAGGAAATCCAGCCTTTTTTACACCTAGTACTTACTGACATTGCACAAAACAGAAGATCTGGAATTCAAGCCCAGTCTCCCAGCTTCAAAAAAAGTTCTCTGAAGTACTAGACAGTACAGTCCTGGAAAGCATGGTCTCCTGTTTATCCTGGGTTCTCCAGCTATTAAAATGCAAGAGCAATGAGAGAGGTAGAGTGGGATGCGGGCAAAAAAGACTGACTTCCATGTTTGCTGCTTAGGATACCTGCCCCTTAGGGCAAGATTTAGGTCCTGGTCTCAGCTCCACAGCCTGACATTATGTAAACAATGAGGAAACAAAGCAAAACCAGCACTAAACCCTCTGTGTAGCTGGGACCAGATCCCATGCATTTCTCCTGCCAGCAGACTGTCTTGTCTAGTACAGTGCAACATCCTGATTCTGCTCAATGTCTCACTCTTTTCTTTAAATATCATACTCAAATATTGCCTGAGCACATGCAAATACTAGTCAAATTTAGCAAAAGATACTGCCATTTGCTACAGTTAAGCTTGACTAGTTTTGCAGGTGACATTTCAAAGAAAACACTCATTCTTTCATACCTCCATGAAACAGGCAATGCAGTTGGAAATGAATATTTACAGTTTTAGAGTTACAACCGAGATACATTCATGCAGTTCCCCCTACCATGCCTTCACAGTGCTGTTCTGATAGTATCTGCAGAATTCAAACTGTTGTGTTTCTTAAAAAGATGACCTACCTTTACTGAGAGACTGTTCCTTGCATCCTCACAAGAGTAAAAACTTAAAATTATTTCTCCTTATTCCTTATAAATGAGAATATTTCATGCTTAACGTCCAACAAACTGACAAAATGGGACCACGGTTCTAGATATCAAATTATTTGCAGTGAACAGTTAACAGCTGATCTGACATGAATATCCAAAACTATTTTCACTTTCTAGATCATAAGACCTAAAGCTTGGTAGTACAACATATACTCATGGTAACTGCTTGCAAAACTAATGTTCACCCTCCACCTCAGACCTTACAGATTTGATTCTCCATTGTCTCAATCTTGTGCATTCAAAGCAATTATCATTCAGCAGTATACCCTTTAAAACAATTTATATTTTCTTTACAGAGCTTTACATCAATCCAGAGTCATTACACAATACTACATAATACACACATATAATCATATATGTCATATCTATACATAAATATATAAAATGTGTACACTGTATGTGTTATCTTAAAACTTGAACAACAAATTTCTAGGAAGGCTAATGCCTAGATGTGAACTGGTCATATCAGCAAAAAATAAATATTTCTTACATTGACACTGTTAATTTTTGTCCCTAAGCACAGCCTAAAAGACAGCTTTGAAAGACGTTAGTGACAGTTATCCTATTTTATCCTATTATTTTTAAATCCCCCCTCAGTATATTGCTAGAAATAGAAAATTCTATTGTCAAATAGTCTGTCTAATCCTACAACATACTGTCCATGGTTCACCTCTAACCTACCTTAAAGATAGCAGAAAATGGAAGTATTTGTGTATCTCAGCTCTACAAAAATGATTGATTTGACATATATCCCTATGCACTGATAATAGTCATGCAAATAATTCCATGAGCACAGGAAGGAATGGTGCAGTAACTGCAGCAGAGGCAAGAGGAGCTCAGCAGTGTGGCTGTGGATCAGTTTGTACTGCACTGGTCAATTGGATGTGCAGCCTGTCACAAAACCAGCATGGCCTTTGCTACCTGCCATTCTGCCCTGGACACAGAAACCACAGTGACATATCCAGGGTCCTGTTCAGCTGCACAGCTGAGCGTAGACAAGCCTGGTCACAAAGACACCAAACAGGAAAGGGACTAGAATTCCAGGCCATGGCCAGTTTTGACTAGCAGATGAATCACTGTGTACTGAAGCCTCAGTTACAGACCAGGGTCCCTAGGGAGGTGTGGCCAGTCTGAAACTGGAGGCCAGCCAAGGGAAAATGGTAAACTCTAGGACAAGCAGCCAACACCTACATTCACAAAATTTATAGGAACCTCACCTGCCTCTGAGACCTCTCTGTTCATGTATCAGACTTCACTAGAATCAGACTTCAGGTTTAAAAGAGAAGGAAGGGAAGAAATATGTGTAAATTCACTTAGCCATTATATAGCTTTATGACAGAAGGTATATGAAAAATAATGAACCATAATCACTCCTTTCATTAGGCCCCAACTACATGCTAATAATCTCTAGCAAACCAACAGCACTAAAAGGGATGGGAGAAAAACCTGCTAACCCAGCAGTCCCCCCAGCCAAAGAATATTCAGCACATATCCATATATGCTGGAAAACTATGACAGAGCTTGGAACAGACTAGGTTTACATAACAAGAAAAGTTATGTGCATCTCATATGAGTCTCTCTGTGCTTTATATTGGATGCACAAAAATGTTGGACACAGCTCAGCTGGAAGAAGGCATCTTTCCCCTGTCTCTCAAGCATTTTCAAGTTTGTCTCTCAAGGCAAGCATTCTGCTCTGCAATGTCACTAACCCCATTCATTTTGCTCCGCAGTGTTCCACTGGTGCCTATAATGGTGATAGGAAAAATGTGTTCCTGAATGCTGTGATTGGCACTGTTAATGACCATGACACTGCAGAGCTGCTCTGTGCTTCAGCAGGGTTAGCTGATTTCAAGACCTGAATTTCCATTTAGCAAGGTAAACCAGAAGTATTGTATAGCTGTGGGAAAGCATTTTACTTAAAATCAAATGTTAAAATCACATAGACAAAAGGACTATAAACCATAATGCCTAAGAAGGGGTGAGGTGCACAAAAAAACACAAACCAAACACTGTTTAAAAAACAAAATCTACAAGCTTTCTATAGCTAACAGACAACATTTCTATAATCACTGTAACACTGTAGTAAATTAACAAAGCTTTCCATGTTAGTGGTCCTGAGGTGCTGGCTTGCATTGACAGGAAACGTTTTCTTGTATGGCATGCTACCCTTCTATCCAAAAGTCATTGATACAGTGCCATAAAGTAAGATAGGGGAACAGTCACTGAAGAGGCCAAGGTTGCTTAGCCGTGCATCAGAAACAAAACATCATTAGCGTGGCCCTGGGTCAATGCTCCCAATTCAACTTCTGAATTCTGGAATGGTTTCTACCTGTTTTTCACCAGATCGTTTTCATATCATTTGTTAGATAAGCCTCATGCAAAAATTACGTTTTTCACCCATGGTGATTTAGTCATGAATTCCTAATGTGTTCAGCTGCTTTCAAATATTTTGGTTGTTGAATTTTACCACTGTGATGTATTCGCATTACAGTATGCGTATACTGTGATGTATACCGCATTACCGTCACGCAGAGAAAAACAAATAGTGAATGGAATGTATTTACAGTGGTTGAAAGACATATTTTATTGTAGATTATACTAAAAGATCTACAATTAATTGGATTAAACAGCAGATGAAAATACATTAAATAAATGAATCACTATTTCTGTAAGACCATTCCGTGTGTCTATACATATGCTTCAACAAATCCCATCTACAAGATTTGTACGGAATGGTATTTTACTTTTTGTATGGAGAAAGAAGAAAGTATTTTCCCTCCTGTTCCACATTCAGTTACCAAAACACCAACAGGTTTTGTGGCATAGAAAGAGAGTGGAGAGACCGGATTTAGCAGGAACTTTACTAAGCTTAGTTCACATTCTCTTGATGTTCTGGCAAGAGGTTCTTTCTCCTAGCTAGGTGTGCAGGTAAAAATAGTCTTCCTGAGGTCTGCAGCTGTGGGTCCTGCTGCAGGCACAGTTCCTGAGGCATCCTTACAGTGCTGCTTATATTAACTAAAAACTGTTGACGGAATAAGAATTTCTCTGCTTCCCACTAACAAAACTGCAAGTTCAGAATAATTCACATTAAAAACTTGTTGCACAGACACATAAGAGAGTGCCTACCCTCCACTATGAAAAAAAATCTAACCAAACAACCTAAAACTTGAACTAAACAAATTGCATAAAGATTACATTTGAATATTACATTATTTATATATTTGCACAGAGAGATCCAAGATGAAAGTATTAGAAAAATACTCTCGAGTATTCTCAACTGTTCAAAAATAGTATTGCAACAAATGTATCATCTTGAAACTACTTCTTCAGATACAGTGAAGTTCCTTTTTTTTCCTTCTATGGAGCTCCATCATCGATCTGCATCACTGTGGATGTGACTGGCTTTATCTTTTTTTAGTCACTTGTTATCACTCATCCTTGGCCATGAAAACAAGCACTTCAGTAATTCTTCGGCACAGTACAATACATATATGGTGCACAAACAACAGAAAAAACATATGAACCTTTCTTTGACTCACTAACACTCTCTTTTCTCTTTTTCCCTCTAATCATATATGTAAAATCATTTGTGAAGTCCAGCATTTTAAAAACGTACCTTATCTTTTTGCAGGCACAAGTGCAATTTAACATTGCTAATTACCCATGGCTACCGTTAAGTTCATTTGCATTTTTAACTACCTGATGTGCAAGTGAAGTCAATTCCATGTCCACACTACCTAAATTGCACAATAACTGAACTTAACACTGCAGCACTGATGTAGCAGTTTATCTACAAAACCTAAATGCAGAAGATGTGTCCAGTTTTTCAAATGCAGTCCTAGTGAACAAACTGGCAAAAGGTATTTAGAAGCCTAAGGATACAGGTAAGTATCTAAAGGGATTTTTAGAAGCATATAGGTGCCTCACTCCTGTTAGAGTAATGCAGTTTTTCTTTGCAGGACAAAGCATTTTTCAGATGTTTGGCAGATAAGTTTTTTTTTTTTTATTTAAACCTTTATTTATTCCTGTGTAAAAGTGCAGCATAGATCTACTTTTAAGAACTTCAAATTAATTTTTGAAGGCAATTATGAAATTTTTTTAAATGCTGAATTAAATGTTTTTGAGAAATATTTATAAAACATCAGAGGGTCTGGCTGAATGCTAACATAAAAAATATAATTATTACCCATAAGAATTGTTGCAGTCACATGAATGCAATTTTGTTGTAGGTGAAAACATGCATCACTGAGGCTGAGACCACTGAAGAGATTTTCAGTGTGGGGTGAAATTTATGTTTGTGTTGAGAGCCAACCCAGGAGCCAGACACTGCCAACAAATGTCTTTACTCTGAAAACACTTTACTAAGGATAAGAACCAAATATATTGCAGGTGACATTCTCTATTGTGCAGGGGTCCTACACAGGTCTCTGTATTATACAAGTCCTACTTAAATACTGTTCCAAACTTGCACAAATCTACTGCATGGGCAAGAAAGTTCCCTTGAAAAAATTCCTTGAGCCCTTTGAAAAGGATGCACTTTAGTAGCATCTATCACAGTTTCTCAAGCAATACATAAATCTTGTGCTGGCCTCTGCACAGGGGTAGGCACACCTTGTAGATTATTTCTCCTGTGTTGTAGAAATATTGGAAAATCCAAGTGTGCTTAAATTCACATTATGCAGGATGGGTTGAAATTGCATATATACAAATTTCAAGGCAGTCAGCAAGCACATTAATTACTGAAATGTTTTAGCTATTGACAGCTTCTGGCCCCATGCTGAAATCCTCATTCCACTGAAATAATTGAGGGACATTACTGACCTTAGTGAGGACAGTATCTCAACCCATCTTTTCAGCTGTAATCATTAGCCTTTCTTCTAACCCAATCTCTACCTCAGACTCCATTAGTGAGATTTCTCAGTGTCAGACTTCTCAAAACCCTCTCCCATTCTGAGGAAAAGGTTCGAAACCATAGGAATCACCCAGCACCCTGACCTGGTTCACAACTGCGAATTTCAAGGCACATATCCTCAAAAGAAATGGATGGCAGCTACCCCAAATGCTGCTTACACACCAACAATTTCCTCTGCAATTGTATTTAACTGTGCCCCACGTCTGCACTCAAGTTCCTGGCTCCTTGGCCACGTGCACCCAAGCATGATCTCACGGGAGAGAACTGCCCAGACCTGCAGATGATATCAGACTGTGAATATCAAAGTAGGATTCTCCAAAAAGATGATCTTGATCTGGGAATGGACTTAGTGGATCCAATTCACTAAACAGTGTTCCTTGGTCATTCTTGAAGAGTACCTAATTTGGAGAAAAAACCTAAAGACTTGGAATTCAGAAACCTCAGTCACCACCAACAAAGCTGAGTATTTCACGAGTTATTTTATTGGCCATAATACTTAAATAACTCAAACAGGAGAAAATGAAAGAGCTCTGTGCCATAACTCTCAAGAACTTTATAGCAGAGTTGTCCAAACCTGGACATGGTTCTCATCTTTGATCTAAATCAAAAAATCAGTGAAATTGTCTTGCCTCTCTTTTTCTAGTGAAAGTTCTAGTCAGTCTGCTGCTAACTCTAATAAGGTACATGAACCCTCATGCTTGTGCTTGTACTTCACTTACACTCTCTTCTTCTACCCTTCCTTTATGGGGCACAGCAGTACATAAGTATGAAAAGAAAAAAGTCAAGGAAAGCTATTTATTTCCTGAAGAGTAATCACTTCTTCTGGTATGCTTGTTTGGGACCATGGGTCCCAGTGTTTTGAAGCCTCCTTTGTGTTGCCCTTAGTGTTACCCACACTGCCCCCTCGCCTTTATGCTGTGTAGTGGACAATTTATTCAAGATTCAGGATCCTTCCTTGTGCCAAAACCCCAAGAAATTCTTCTTGGCTACCCCTAATCCACTCACTATGAAACTTGGGCTGACTCACACTTTTTTTTTCTGACCCTTTCATATCTCTAGTCCAGCTGTTTTGAAGAACTAGTTAGCACAGACCTCCTCACCTGTCCTTACATATCTCTTCTCCCTGCCTTCCAACTGTTCTTGCTTTCTGAAGCCATCTTTTTCTGACATCTGCCTTCAACTTCCAGATTCTCAGCCCCATGACTCTTGGATCTTTTTCCCCCTACATGGAGGACGTGACCTGCTACCTATGCAACAGTTTAACACAGCATCGTGTCACTCCATTCTCTTACTTTGCAACAAAGGTTTCTCTTGACTGACTCTATCCTTTACAACAAAGAGAATGGAGTCAAGCCACATGATGGACTTTAGATTTGTGACTCAGAATGAGACAATCTGCTCCCTAATGCATATCTTTCTCGGTGACTTCTATGATAGGAAACTAACTTTGTTATGTGGTGCTTCAATCTAGATGTCTACATTTTGCTGAACAAAATTAGAATGCTTGTTCTCAGTTTATGCCTGTGACGACAAATCGATTTATGCTGAACTGGTGGTTGAACACTGAATGAATTCTGAAGGTTCACAGGTTACTTCTAAGCAGTTTGTTGCAGATCTAAAAGGAGAGCAAGTTTTAAAATGTTATATAGCAATATAATTTCGTAACATGTGTAAAAGAAAGCCCAGACAGAAAAAAAGTTAAAACCTGCGGCACTGGATCTATTTTATGATGATGACTGTGTTGCATTGTTTACTCCTAACAAAAAGTCATCATTCTTACACATTCCAGTGTAAAAATAGGCCCTGACCATGACCATACTACAGTCATTCAGTACCACATATTATAAATCTTCCTAATCTTGCATTGCAAATGTTTCATTTCCATGCATGGCATTTGGAGAATGCTGTATTAGAGAGACCATTAAAGCTATTTCCTTGTCCTTCATATTTTAAGAATGACTTCAAAGATCATCTTTCATGTCACTGCGGGTACATATGTTCAACAACAAAGAAAGGAGCAGGGTCTGCACAGCTTAGGTGATTGCACCATGAGAAGTGCAACTTGAAGTAGTAATTTTAACAACCACCCAATTTTTAAAAGTGAAGCTAACCCCTGCCGCGCCGCCCCAAAGATGAGCACCATCATGTCCTCAAAATTATGTTCGCAGGAAAAATTAAAAGTTGTGTGGCACCTGAGGTTTGTGTCAGTTTTCTGCCTAAGAATAAATTTTATCTGAAGCAAAACACATGGTTGAAATAGTGTGATGTTGGTTTTAAATACGTGTCTTTTCCAGTGGCTGCAGACCTCTAGGCTTGGTCAGGCTGCTACTGAAGCTAATTTTATGGTTTGGCAACCAATTCCAATGCTTTTTAGCGAGTGTTAAAAAAAAAAAAAATAACCCAAACCTGACAACAGCCTTAAAAAATGCCTGTAGTCTACTAACGGTCTCACGGATGTGACACACATTATGAATCAACCCTATAAATCTGTCCCACAGAAGGATTTATTCTGGCTTGAACGGGAGCTCCCAGCGAAGAAGTTCCTCAGGATCCAAATCTCTCGACCCAAAAGAGGCTGTTCCTCAACTGCCTCGCAGCCAAAGCGAATTACTCTTGGGGCACGGCTTTCGTGTTCCCACTTCTCCCGGATAAACTTCCACGCAAACCGACGAGGCGGGAGGGCGGAGGGATCCTTGCCGCTTCCCCCTGCTTTTGCCACGGTGGCACCAGCGCGGCTCAGTGCCGGCGGGTGCGGGGGCCGGCGGGAGGCCCCTGCGGCGGCCCCGGCTGCAGCCCGCCGCCTCCCGGCGCCGCCGCCCCGGCCCACCGGCCCGCATGACATCATCGGGACGGCTCGGGATCGATCCCCGCCGGCCGCCGGCTCGGGCGGCGCTCCTCCGCGGCGGCCGCCGCTGCCGCCCTGCGCGCCGAGGGGGAACGCGGGCCCTGCCGCGCTCGGAACAGGCTGACACCCGATTCATCGCCGCCGCCATGCAGCGAGCGCGCTGACAGCTCTGCGCCGGCTTCGGGCTGCGCGTCGGGAAGCTGCTCCACGGGCTGCCGGGGGGAAAGGTGCGGTGTCCTCACGGCCCCGCGGCGAATGCGCCCTCCGCGAACAACGGCACTTGTTAAGGAGCCCTCCCTGGCTCGGGGGTCAGGAAGAAGGAATTCACCGGGTGGGAATCGGGAGGAAGAAAAACGAGCCACGAGCGGGAGGATCGAGCAGCGGCAGCTGAAGAAACCGCCCGGCGCCTCTCCTGACAGGCTGCGACGCGCAGCGCGGCGGGCGCTTCCAGACCCCCGTCGTAAGCGAATGGGGCGGGAGGGGGAGCCCAGAGGCATAAACAAGGAGCGCAGGACCTAATTCCTTCCCCTCCCTTTCCCCACTGGCTTGCCCAGGCTCGCCAATAAATCCAGCTCGGCTATACATCGCGATGGGAACGTGCTGCCAAGGAGGCTGCCTTCCCGTCGCTGAGGATGCTGCCTTCCCCTCACTGAGGAGGCTGCTGCCGCCGGGGCTGCCTGCACACCACTGAGGACGCTGCTGCTGCCGCCGAGGTTGCCGTGCCCTCTCTGAGACAGCAGCAGCTGCTGCCGCCGAGCCTGCCGTGCCCTCATTGAGGCGGCCGCCGCCGCTGCGTTACAGGGAGAGATTGTGGCGCTGCGACAGGGGAGGACGGGGCTCGACGCGCAGGGGGGAGGCGCGGCGAGCATGCGCCGCCCGAGCCACTGACTGGATCCTCAGCCAAGGCACCGAGGCAAAAAAAAAAAAAAAAAGAAAATAAAAAAAAAAAAAAAAAAAGAGAAAGGAAAAGGATTGAGAGAAAGAAGAATGAATGACGGTAGAGGAGAATAGAAGAGACCGCCAGGGTAAAGCAGCCCCCCGGTCGGCGGGAAGGAGCAGCTCTGGCATGTGGGGATCTCCGGCACCAACAGGTAGGAGGAGAGGGGCTGGGGGCGCCGAGGGCTGCCGCGGCTGCAGGTGCGTGCTGAGAGGGCTCTCCCGCTCGGGGGTGCGGGGCTTATTTCCAAAGAAGGGGCATGATGGAAGCCCTCAGAGACAATGCCTCTTCCGCTCTCCCCAGCTCCCCGCCGCGGGGGGCTCTCGCACGGCTCCGGCAGATGCGGCTGATGGCAGGCAGCGGCGGCCGGGCTGCCTGGCAGCGCGGCGCAGTCCAGCCCTGCATGGCCGGGCGCGGGGGAGCGGCTGTGGCCGTGGGTGCGTGTGTCAGCGCGCTGTGAGTGTGCCAGCAGCGGCGGTGCGTGTGAGCGTGCGGGTGTGTGTGCGGAGGCAGGGCCGGCCGCCGCGGGGACAGCTCCACGGAGGAGGGGGAGCGGCGGGGCTGGCGGCAGGGGGGAGGGGGAGCCTGATTTCATGGTTTTAAAACGATGCCATGATCTGATCAGCCTCTGTTTACACAGCAGCAATCAGGCTCTTTTGTGGACGGTAAGAATGGAAGGATTTTGCTGGGATTCAGTGGGAATATCCTTTGTACACCCGAGGTGGCATAGGAAACACTTCGTGAGAATAACGAAGGAGCCTTGACATGCCTGCTGTGGCTCCTGTCTCTGGCTCTGGAGGGAGAAAAAAGAAAAACAAAACAAAACAAAACAAAAAACTAAAAGCAGCAACAGACAGCTCTTTATTTCATTTTATTGCATGAAATGTGTTCCGGTGCGATTCACTGGGAGGATTAATTAACGGGAATCACGGAGCCCTAATTAGCAAAAAAAAAAAAAAAAAAAGCCAAAAAAAAAAAAACCCAACAATTTATATGTTTATTTAAGCATAACCAAAACTAGCTCTCCCGAAAGGGTGAGCATTATATCTTGGCTGTGCTGCCTATTTTTGCTCAGTATTTACAGTGACCGTTGCTTATTATGAATTATGTCGAGGCTTTAACGATTTGCATTAAAGCACGGGGGAAGGGGGGGAGGCCGGGGGGGACGACACCCTAAAGCATACTGCTATCGACTGTCTAGAAACCTGTTTATCTAAAAGGCTAAATGATAAAATTATTGTTTATAGCAGGAAGGGAGGGGGATAGTGAATACTGTTTCTCTTACAAAATGCATAAACTAACACTGTGTGATTAATGTGCTTTGGTGACTTGGGTTAAAAAACATAAATTCTGCAGGGTTTCTTTGGGTGTGATCCATATCAACACAGCAGTTGCATCTTAAAACACTGACAAATACTGTAGCCATAAAATAAATGTAGGTAATGTCAAAATATCAGCAGTCTTTGGGAATTCTTTAAAAAAGATGTCAGTGATTAACTCTTGGGCTTGCAGACTGGGAATCTTTTGATTCATAAAATCTCTGAGGCTTTAACTGTGAAATTATACGTGCTACCAAATATAAGGGGCACCGGTCAGTCATGAAACTGTAACAAGCCAAATCTGCCAATAGTCAATTATGCTAAATAATCAGTTAAAAAAAAAAGCCTCATGTTTTTGAAAAACAAACAATAGTACTCAAATTTACAACTTCATTTGGTTCTCCATAAATTAACATCTTTGCTAGCACTTTCTGATATCATTTTGTGTTAACTTAAGAACTGATAGCTCAATTTTTTTTCAGATTTTGATGGCATGACAAATCAGAAAGAAGAGGATGTACTGTATGACTAGACACAAGATCAGTTCTGTTTGTGGATTACATTTTCAGTAAGATGTATGGATCTATTTTTTCCTTGTTCTTAAATATAGATCATGAGACTTGACTGAGGCAATATACATATCATCCATCCATCTATGGCGAACTACAGCCATGCAGCTGACAACATTTTGCAAAATCTCTCTCCTTTAACAGCTTTTCTGAAACTGACTTCACTGGGTTTCATAATAGGAGTCAGTGTGGTGGGTAACCTTCTGATCTCCATTTTGCTAGTCAAAGATAAGACCTTGCATAGAGCTCCTTACTACTTCCTGTTGGATCTTTGCTGCTCAGATATCCTCAGATCTGCAATTTGTTTCCCTTTTGTTTTCACCTCGGTAAAAAATGGCTCTACGTGGACGTATGGGACTCTTACTTGCAAAGTGATTGCCTTTTTGGGGGTTTTGTCCTGCTTTCACACTGCTTTCATGTTATTCTGCATAAGCGTCACGAGATACTTAGCTATTGCCCACCACCGTTTTTATACGAAAAGACTGACCTTCTGGACTTGTTTGGCTGTTATCTGTATGGTGTGGACTCTCTCTGTAGCCATGGCTTTCCCCCCAGTTTTAGATGTGGGCACCTACTCATTCATTAGGGAGGAAGACCAATGCACTTTCCAGCATCGTTCCTTCAGGGCTAATGATTCATTGGGATTTATGCTTCTTCTTGCCCTCATCCTCCTAGCCACACAGCTTGTCTACCTCAAGCTGATATTTTTTGTTCACGATCGCAGGAAAATGAAGCCAGTCCAGTTTGTTGCAGCAGTGAGCCAGAACTGGACTTTTCACGGTCCTGGAGCGAGTGGTCAAGCAGCTGCTAATTGGCTGGCTGGATTCGGAAGGGGTCCCACACCTCCAACCTTGCTGGGAATCAGGCAAAACGCCAACACCACAGGCAGGAGGAGGCTACTGGTTTTAGATGAATTCAAAATGGAGAAGAGAATCAGCAGAATGTTCTACATCATGACATTCCTCTTTCTGACCCTGTGGGGTCCCTATTTGGTAGCCTGCTACTGGAGAGTTTTTGCGAGAGGGCCTGTAGTACCTGGGGGATTTCTAACGGCCGCTGTCTGGATGAGTTTTGCCCAAGCTGGAATCAATCCTTTTGTCTGCATTTTCTCCAACAGGGAGCTGAGGCGCTGTTTCAGCACAACCCTTCTTTACTGCAGAAAATCCAGGTTACCAAGGGAACCTTACTGTGTTATATGAGGGAGCATCTGTAAATCTTTAGCCTTGTGAAACACTACCATTCTCTGCTAAGCAATTGTGGCCTGTAGCCATGTCTTGAGGAGAAAATCAAGAATGGGACGTCAGCAGCTGTAAGGATTTGGGCAACATTCTGCAGTCTCTGCAATAGCTCACCTCTAATCCTGTTTTAAACCTAAACATGTTCCTGCTGACCACTGCTGAAGGTTTGTAATTAAGAACAAAGGACTGAACTACTGCCCTGAATTCCTTTATGTGGTTGAAATCTAGATTATGAAAGTAGCAGGTGCTAAGTATCAGTGCTAAATGCTGTGTATATCACTACGTAAAATAAGAACATCAAAAAGATTAGCATTGGACATCTTAATAAATTAAGTTGATATGAGGTTAATGTGTTGATAAAACTAATTTTAGACATCTGAAGACCTTTAAAACATTTCATACAATTATTATTTTGCAAAGACTGAAAACTGGGGACTCAAGTACTGTAACTGATTAAAGATGTGCCATGCATTATTGGATTATCACACTTACAAATCTGTTTGCCTTGTGAGTAAGTTTTGGGGAGCATTCCAAAGCAGTATTTTTTTGTTCAGATTTTGACTTTAATTTTTTTTTTTCTCCAAATATATTACTCTTTCTAATTACCATTTTCCTTAACAGTGAAATTACTAACATTTAACTGTATTCTGTGTTTTTTGCTGATTTGGTATAAAGTTTACTAGACTCTTATTTATATTTTTTAAAAAGCTAGATATCAGTCTGTTAGGCAACGTTAATGATAATATCCAGTCATAATTGAACAGTTATAATTATACAGAATAAACACATGTTGCCTTAAAGGGTTATCTAGTATCTTCCATTTTGTTTAGCATTGAAGCAAATAAGCAAGGAAAATTAAATCAATAACTCTGGTCAGTCATTTGGGAGTGCATGAAAGATCACTTAGTCCTCTTTTTTCCTTTTTACTCCAATGGTTCCCAAAATCAATGTGCACATCACTGGGATTATACGATTTTTTTCTAGGTGTGCCGCCCTTTCTAGTTTGTTCTGAGAAACACAGGCAGTTGATGTATGTTTATATTTTAAGACAGCTGTCATGGGGAGACCGCAGCCTTAGTATGATATCTTGCACAATTTGTGAAGCATTTATTCTACTGAAGGCACAGTCTTGTTTATATTTTCTGCACATTTTGGTGTATTGGTTGTTTTAAATTATTTCAGTTTTAACTTGTGAAAGCATATAATATGATTTCTTAGTATTTTAGAAATACATTAGAGTCTGTGAGTCTTTCCTTCTTTAAGATACAGATGTGTGGATTTCAATATAAAGTTGCATTTGCCAAAATTTACCTGTGTAGCTTGTTAATTTTCTTGGAATAAAATTTTACATTTTTCCAGTTATACAATTAACCTTTTTTATTTTGTCTAGTGAGCTAGCATGAAGTACTGAGAATGTAGCCATTATGAATTATTATCCTTTGCAGTCACTGTATTCCCAAACTGTAAATGCATGAATGATGGGTACCACAGGATTGATAAATGATATTATCTGCAGTAGCACTATTGTGTAGTTTATCATAATTACCCATCTATCTGTTCTAATATGTCAGTTATATTTAAAGTTACAACACAGTATTTGACATTAACTTCACAGTTTAATTTTGGAAAATGTGAATAACTGAAGCACAAAATCATGAGTTGATCAGTCATAAAGAACACAGATTTTTCTTAATTTTGGGAGAGACAAGACTAGAGGTCTGAATTCAGTACTGGTATATCTTGTCCTTTGTTGTAGTTTTATGACCAGCAAGTTAATGTATGCATACACAAGTAGCAGTCAATACTGGAAATGCTTAAATTTGTGTGATAACATTATATAACATATGCAACAATTCAGACAGTTGTGTCTGTATGTGATCAGACAACTTTATCAAAGATTTGGTGAGCAATCTGTTTGACCTCACTTACACTTTTATGCTGAGGTTGATTGGTAAGAGGCATGGCTTTATATACTGTGTTGAAACAGAAAAATTGCTAAAATAATGAGTCCTCATCAGTATAGGAATGTTTCGGAACGTAATTTGAAATGGGACCAATAAACTTCTACCAAAAGGACGTTTTTATTACACTGAAAAAGCCTTTGAAATTAAGGTAGTTAAGCAATTGTCAAAGATAGTGAATAAAAACTGAATCATATTGAGAAAAATTCTGAAAGTCATCCCACTTAAGTTTATTAAAAGGTTGATTGGCAATAACTTCAGTCTAATTTCTTTAAAATAGTAACCTTTACAAGGAACATTGATATTACATATTGTAATAAAGAAGTACATATAAATAAAGTTGTAAATAGTATATAGTTGTAGAAATAGTCAGTTCTGAGGATTAGCCAGAAAATTTTCAACTATGAAATTTCAAAAGCTGCAAATCTGGGGCCTGACCTAACTCTTAATAAAGTCAGTTGGTGTTTTCCCATTAACTTCATTTGGAGCAGAAGCAGGCCCTAGCATTTCTATAGTACTATACTTCTGAAATACTAAGAAGGCTGTATTTACTATGCAGTGGGGAAGAAAAAAAAATTAAATTATTTCCCTGGAAGTTTTGCAAGGAGCAACTGATGTAAATTAAAATAATAAACAGTAAACAAATCTGAAAGCAAATATTTTGATAAATGTTTTTCTTTTGATATGAATATAATTCCTTTGGCTATATGACAATACTGTATTGCTACCTAAGAAAGGGCAGGTAGTTTTTATTAAGTGGATTTTTAGGAATATTGTCAGTAAGAAATCTTGTGACAGAAGTATTTAGTTTGATTTTTCTCCAGTGTTAAAAGGACAAGGGGATGTTCAGTGAAATTAAAAGCCAACATATGAAGTAGTATTTTATGCAATGTTATTTCTCAGTGGAAGACACCGATACAGGATGTCAAGCAGTGTAGAGAGATTCCTAAAGAACTGAATGTATACATGAATTAAAGCAGTGCTTGCACTTTTTGCCATCAGTGTCATTTTGATCCTAGTCAGCATATCAAAACTATGTATTAAGGTATAAATTCAAAGGAGCAAGAAGGTTCATTCCAATTCAGTTCACTGTTGTGTCACAGTATGAAGAGCCTTTTGCTTTCATTTCAGTACAGGAGTTAAGCTATTGCCAAAGCTAGAATACAGGACTGGTAGATTAGTTCTTTCTTTTTAGAATAGCAAAGAATATCACAATATTTTGTATCTGCATTGATCTTTAATGTTCACGGGTAATGTCAAGTCAATAGTTTTAATTTTCTGATGAGACAGGGAAAAAAAATCAACAGATTCCATGAAAAAAAGTCTTTCTACCTCTGTTCCTTTCCTGCCCTCTGTTGCCCCATGGCCCTTCGGCAGCCTCTTCATGAATCCTTCTACAAGAGCAAATGTTTCATACACTGAGTACTGTATTTCTCCTGCTCCTTGGGAAGTGTCTCAGCCATTCCTCCTCCCCAGCAGATAAGCTCCTGCAGCAGCTTCCCAGGGTTTGTCAGTGTCTGGGTTCCCTCCCTGAGGATGGAGGGCACTGCCAGTTCCTTCCAGCTGCCTTTGTAGTTCATGGATCTCAGGGCACTTGGCTAGCACACTGGACATCTCTGTCTTCTGCCTTTGCTCCTCAAGTGGATGCTGTCTATATCATGCAAACAAAAATGAGAATAGGGAGGGGGCAGCAGGAAACAACTTTCTGTCTCACAAATTTTTCACAAGGAAACTCCTGTTTTTGTTGCGTTGCCCAAGAGCACATTGTATTTTAAAAGCATAATCAGTGTCAATTACCCTCTAAATGAATAAAATGTACAGTTAGCCAATTAAGTAAAGGTTTTTGGTACAGCTAAAAAGTCTTATTAGAAAATGGCTTTTTGTCAGTCTCTAAGCCTTGGGGGCAGGGGAGTCCACTCTGTCTGTCTGCTTTTAAGTGCATTGTGTTTGTTCAACTGTTCTGCTTTTGCTTTGACTTTCAACCTCAACATTTTATTTATATTAATAGGAATCCAGTAATGCAGCAGGTTTTTATCACTCATGGGTTTTAAGAAATAATATTAAAGGGAACTCTGATGATTTTTGTGGTGAGTTAGGGAGGTATTTTGGCAAGTAATTGGTTTTTAGCAAATGTTAAATAAACCTGCAGGCTGCTGGGCTCTTCCATAGTTGCACAGTCACTTCTTAATTATTGAAACTAGCAATGGAATAGACTAACCCACATAAAGCTAACACACAGGTAATCCAAAGCATGTCCACATTAGATAAGAACTTCCTATGTGTATTACATTTATCAAGGAATGGAGATAAACTCAAGTAAAAGTGAGATCAGAAATCTGAAGAAGAATGGTGGGTGTTTTTCCTTTTTTTTCTGCTTTGTTTTAGCATAGCACTGCTAATCTGCAACCTGGGTTACACACCCACATACAACTGAGAGTTGCCTGTACAATTCTGCATAGCACATAGGCAGCTTCCTTCTAGTTTGTATTCATTGAGAGATCTATGAGTGCACACTACTAATCTGATTGACTTTTCAGAGAAAAGAGAAGGCTCAGTCTGAGATACTGCTCTTCAAAATTAAAATTCAATAGAACTTCTCTGCTTTTGTATACTTCAGTGATTTTGAGTGTGAGGAAATCAGTGACTTAAGTCAGCCATGATCATAAATGTACTCTGGCCATGGCCATTAAAAACAGGACAAGATGACATGTTGCAATGCATATGCAACAAATCAGAGTTTGATATTATACACCAAGACTTCGTGTGAGTGGGCTGAAAATAGTTCATATTTTTCTTTTAGAAAAAAGTATGATGAAGCTATTTGTTGAAATGGATAAAGCCTTTAACTATCCAGTGTGGAAAAAGAAGAGGAACTTTAAAAATTGCTCATTATAAATAGTAAACAGTTTTGGTGGTGTTTTTGTTTGGCTGAACTGTGTAATTATATAACTATATGATGATCAAAGAAGTGTCACAGTAAATAAGTTAGATTTTTTAGTAGTCTAGAAAGGAAATAAGTAACTACAATCTTTAGACATTTGAAATGAAGTAATTACAGTAATCTACATGTTTTATAAAATTTAGGTAACAAAATCATTATTTACATTTTCTGTACTTACTGATTCATGTACTTAAAGAATAATGTCTTTAGATAGTGAGTTGGCTTTTGCAGCCCAATGAGAGACTTCTTTGTATCACAGGTTTTGTACTATGCTTTGTATGTAATAAGCACAAGAGATATAAAACCAGAATTTATCTGATATCAACTTCAAACTGCATTAGGTACAGAACTTCTCCAAATGGTCAGCATATTACTGTCTCCAGAGATTATTCAAAACTATTCTGTGCTACTTCACAAGAATTCTACTTCACCTTTGTTAAAGAGCAGTCTGGTTAAAGATGTGCATTTATTTTTATTCTATAACCCTCAAGGTCAGGCATGCTTACATCCTTATGCAAATTGAAGAAATTTCTAGAAATAGGAAGTTTTGCCCTATAATAATCTTGGTGAGTCAGATTCTTGGGATAGTGTAAAAGGGTGGCACAGATATTCAATGATTGCTTTAGGCAGAAGATGGAAGAATGCAAAAAAAATATTCATCCCTGTTTAGGAGCCGTTTAAAATCCTGCTGTTTGGTGTCCTTTGTGAGACCATCTTCTGTGGAACTGGCCCACCACAGGCCTGCCAGCTGCCCATGTTGAGTTTAAGCTGGACTTTGGTTGCACATACTCTGAGCACTGATGGGAGAAATTCAGCATTAGCAGATGTCAGAAATTCCTAGACAATGCTTATAGGCTACAGAAAAGTGATAGTTGTTTGTCTTCCCAAAACAGAAGTCACAGAATAGACAGAGGCCAAGAGAGAAATGCTTATTGTAAGCTGCTTGGGATTTCATGCCCTCTTGGCCCCCTCAGAAGTGACTGAGAAGACCTGTTTCATTCTTGACTTTGTTTGGGTTTTGTTTGTTTGTTTGTTTTGAAAATGCGTGTTATCTCACTTGCTCTATTCCATCCCACCCACTGCCTTTTTGAGCTGAACTTTTGATGTCATGCTTAATCAAGTCTGTACATTCTTTAAAATACATATCTAATAGTACAATGTATTTGTAGCTTTGCACTGATTATGGTGATATGTATCACTGTTTGTTCTCACTCATTTCCATAAGCATTTCCTGTGTTTCAAACACCCAAATCCTAATTTTAAATTAAGGCATTCTACAGTTGTGTTTCCTGATTTTTCTGTGAAGGCCTTTTAAGTTTTGTATGTTTCTCCTGTTTGTGCCAAAACACTAAATGCAGATTCTTAGGACACACCACAGGGATCATTTAATTTCTTTGACTGAAGGACTGTTTGGACATCATGAGACTGGAAATGTATATTTAGGTCCTGTATAATAATTTATGGTAATGACCAGGCTATAGAATCAATAGTGGTGAGACTGCTGGAATAGGATATTTTGGTAACTGTGGCTTTAAATTACATTGTAAGAAATCTAGCACAAATGAGAAATGCTCCTTTTGTAAGATAATTGTGTAAATGAAAAGTAAACACACACACAAATGAGTACAGTTCTATAGAATTTTGATTAACATATTCAGTCATAGCTGTAGCAAGATGGGCATAAAGCAAAAAAAACCAAAAAGAGAAAGTATCTTACCATTTGAACCTAATCCCTGTGTAAGTTTGGCTTGATTCCTACAATCCCTACACTAGGAAAATTTCCCATCTCTTTTGTGGAAACTCATCTCAATAAAGACTACAAGATCTTGGTAATTTATATCAATGTTTATGTTTTTTACTAGACTAGTCCTCAGTGCGAGCATGACACAGCAGGACTGTAAATGTAGTCTCTGTCATAGTGTATATGCAAAAGCAATATTTCAGTGGGTTCCAAGAGGGAGTCTATATGCACAGATATATTTCTCAGACTCTCCAAAATAATGTACTATAGTTGATACCAAGTAGGGAGAGCTCAAGCCCTGGACAGGCACGAGGTGTCACACTTGAGTATGATAAGTGAGTTTTAAAATCAGATGCAAAGAAGGTGAGGGACTTTTAGCAATAGCTTCCCATGATAATAGTTGTAAATAATGCTTTTGGCCTAATTTTTAAACCTCCTTCTAAGTTGCTAAGTAGTGGTAAGGGCATCTGCAGTAGGTGGGGTGTAGTGCTGCAGCTGAGTCCTTGTGTCCGCCTGTTTTAGATAGGGGTGGACTGGAAGCAGTGCACTTTTGTAGCCTGGTTCCTCCACCAACCACCTTGCATGGTAGTAACATGCACAAGCTCATCAGACTGGAGATCTGCTCCAGATGGATCATTTGCTCACAGTCACATTTTTGAAACTTTTCCTCCAGTGTTTTCTGTGAGTAGTTTCTGCTTGTAAAAGGTGGAAAGAAATGCATGTAAAGGGGTTGTGTATGTTGAGCAAGTCCTTTTCAGCCCAGGCTTGGAGTGAGGACTTTTTGTAAGAGTGCAGATAGGTGTGGAAGCCCCTCATACCACATCTGTCAGACACTCCTTTTCTTTGCCATAGTTAGGACACATGCACACAAGGGTCTCACACGGTGTCCTTCTGTCAGCATTCCCTCTCCCTTTCCCCTGTACACCACCAGAAAGATGGACACAGTTGTTTGTGTAGACACTTCTATAGAAATGACCTTTCTCCAAGAGGTACATTGTCACAAAAGCTGAGATTTGCTGTATCCTTTTGTATCAGAGAAAGCAAATCAAATTTGTATGTTTTTTATTAAAACTTCATGTTACATTTTCTTCTTGGCATACTATCTGAAAGGCAGTACCACAAAAAAAAACAATTGTTCCCCGCAAACCAAGAAGATCACCAGTCTAACTGGTAAACACACTTTCAGTGGGAATATTATGATCCTTTTTTATCAGTTAAATAAATATTCTATATTAAAATAATTATTGCAGGTTTTGATTATACTAAAGCCCTGAAAGGGTTAGTTTTCAGCTTTGGCATTTTCCTTATGTAAACACCTTAATTCCATTTCATGCAAGACAGGTTTGGCAAATGTGGATGTTTTGGGTAGTTTTGACATCTAAGTTGTGCCATCTAAGGACAAGTGCTGGCTGATGAATAATTTATTCACTTAAATTTCAGAAGAGATCATGTAAAACTGGCTACCACAAAAAAGGCAATGTTTTCATAAGTCATGCATGTGATCCTTTAAATATTGGCTTTGGAACCTGGGCATTGTCAAACTTAGCATTCAAACTTAATACAGAATTAGAAAGCAAGCTGTAAAGATAATTTATTGTCACTGACTATAACTACAAAATGCCATTATTATATATATTCCATCCATCTTCTCCTTTGCAAATATTGAAAATATGTGTATGATGAGATTCAGATGGAAAATCCTTGCCCATACTGAAATTAGTAGTGAAATGTTTATAGCTAACAGTGAAGACAGGATTCTATGTATAAACCTCTATTTCTAAAGGGATGTATGCCACACAGTTGAAGTACATATTACACTCAGGTGTGGCCAGCATGTCTGAGAAATAAGTTTTTAAGGCCCAGTTCGCATTCTTAAGCTTTGTAGTTGTTTTCATTATATCAAGGTCTTCATACTATGCTCTTACAGTGCTGATCTCTTAAGTCCTGTTGTAATTTGTATTTATATAACCATGGTGCTGGATAGCCTTTTTATAGGAAATTACCCCTTTATCTTAAGTTCTGTGAAAAAGCAGCCTCTGTCTGAAAGTAAATAATTAAAAGATAGCACAAGAAGGATATAGACATGTGGGATTTGAAGAAATTATGAGGCAGTGCTGTTAAGTTTGAGGCATTGTTGGTAAATATGATGAGCAAGGCAATCCCAGTATATTCCCAGTTTTTTTCTTTTTTTTTTTTTTTTTTTTTTTTTTTTCCTTTTTAAGGGCAAGAGAGATGATTGAAAAGTAAAGTTTCAAAAGAATTGAAAAATAACAAGGGGGTGGATTCTCAGAAGAGAAGAGCAGCTTGGGAGAAAGTACAAAGGCTGCTCCCTGAAAATGTAATTGTCAGTGATAATTGTCAGTGGTAGTCTGTCAACATGAGCAGATTGGAATCTCTTGATAAAGAGAAAAAGATGATAGGCCAAGAAGAGCAGAATGAAGTCACATTGAAGCTGAGGAAGGAACTGCAAATGACTGCTGATTCACAGCATTAGTTAGAAAGAGGTAATTAGAGGTCATGTTGAAAGTAAGGTTCAATGAAAACAGTTGGTGAAAGCCAAGAACATTGACTCCAGGTAGTGATTGCAGTCTGTGAGCTTAAAAGGAAGAGGTAGAATAAAATGGCAGAATGGTTACCAAAATAAGGCGGATGCAGACCACCATCCTGTTTCTTTTTCTTTACAAATTAAGGAAGAGACTGCATGATTGGTTAGGTGAGCAGAGAGAGGACAGAAGAAGGTGATAAATCATAAAGGATATGTTGAGAGTCAGAACTAGTTACTGGAAAGGGTGATGGGAGGTGAGAATAGCTGACAGGAAGCTGGCAGAAAGAACAAATTTGGATGAATGTCCCTGGAGTAACGTGGGAAGGTGTGGATTGACATTCCAGAAGATGGAGGACTCTGGGAAAAATGGAGAGGATGACAACAACAAGAAAAGGGAATGATATCAGTCAGGGATGGGGAGGCACAAAGCAGCCCTGAGCAGCTGTCTTGCCTGGGGGATGTCAAGAGCCAGCAGTGAGGGTCACCAGGCAGGAACAGGTTGTCTATGAGAGGTTCTGCTCATCCATGATGTTGTGCTAACCCATGGCAAAAGGAAGGAGAAGGGATACCAAGGGATTTCAACCCTTTTGAAGTCCGGGCAACTGCCCCCCCCATAGCTGAAGGTTTGGACTAGATGACCTTCAAAGGGTCCATTCCAATTCCCAACTATTCTGTGATTCTATGAACTTTCATCTCAGTGTTCTCAATGTCTTGCAGCTAGTATTACATCTGAGTTCAGTAGGGACTTGAAGAATGACTGAATAGTTTCCATTACTTACTATTATCTCCTTTTTAACATTTTAACAGGATTTTCTTCTTTCTTTCCACATTCTTTCTCGTACTCCTTTTGCAATATTACTCTACTAAGAAAAACTATGTTCTTTTTGACACTATACTTTTAGAACATGTTGGCCCAGCAATTTTGTTGACTTTCAGACTGAGCTATAGCTTTTCAGAACTGTGAAAGTGCAGTTTTGGTGCAGTTTGAGAGCCCTGCCGTGTTTTATCATCATTGTCTCCCATAATGGTGCTGTCTTGGTTTGGTGAAGTGACCATTAGGATGAAAGCCAGTATCTTCTAGGTTCTCACTGTAGCTTTGTCACTAAAATCAGTGCATGGGTGACTTGGTTGATTCCTATAAACCAACTTTTCAGCTACCCACAAATTTTAAGAATCTCAATAACATTTTGGGCTTCCAGTTTAAGACACTAGTGAATCAATTCCCAAGGGAATGCAGCACCCTTAAGTATAGATTCTTTTAATGTTGTTGGTGTAAGGGTAAAATTGATCAGAAATGTTCTATTTGACTTGTTTTGCCAACTTTTGGTCTTCTGCAGGAAATTTCAACTTACAGGTCTCAGACTTTTCCTTCCTGAGAAACTGAAAATATTCTTTAAAGTTCTGTTTCCTGACCACTCTTTAAGATTAGAGCAAATAGTACTTGCAGGTAGTCTTTCAAAAATGAGGTAACCAGATTAGTCATCAGGTTGAAAATGTGTGCTAAAAACTTTTTTTCTGCATAATTTGACTGTTAAGTTAAATGGCTAACAAAATAACTTACTTGAAGGGTGAGAGATTTAGTTATGTAAAGTTTCTAGATTTCTGAAACTCATTATAAATCAGGATTTACTCCCTTTACTTGCCAAGGGCATGGTAAGATGCTGCACTAGGAAGAAATAATTGTTTTTTCACTTAAAGGTCAACGAGACAGTGTGGGGGTCAGCTTTCATTGCTGACTGTAGACTTTTGCGGCCCAAAAGTTTGGAGACAAATGTGACAGATGATTTGGGATGTTCAGATAACCTCATCTTGCCAAGAGATATGTTCATTAAGCTGTCAAAGAACTGAAATGTATGCATTGCCCATCCATCTGGCATATAATTTAAATGCAGCTGAATTCCTGACCTCAGATATGATATAAGCATTTCTGAATAGACATGACTGATAAATGTGCATAAACAGAGGCTCTTAGAATAAAATTGTGTTTTAAAAGCAGAGTAAAAAAACTCTTCTGAGATCTAGAGGCTCGTGACAACATTGATAGATGGTAACATACTCATATAAAAAAAAATTTAACTGACTACTAAATAATATTTTAAAAATATTTGCACAGGATTTTTGGTACAATTAATAAAGCTCTCTGTAGCCTGAAGAAAGGTGTCAGAAGTTGAAGTGCCTGAAACTGAGATACTGAATTAATCACAATGAGTTTTCTGAGGGCTGAATAGATAATCTGCATGATTTTAAATATTAAAAACCTTTGTCAGGATAGATGTGCCTGCAAAAATGCAAGCTGGCAGTTGCACATGATTAAGTCACAGTTGTCTAAGCAATTTTATATCTGGGTTACCACAAACTATTATAAATAAACAAGTATTGATACCTAAGTTGTTTTTTTTTTAAATTTACCTCTGTCAGGCAGCAATGTTGTCATCATTCAGATGAATTTTAGCAATGCCATTTTAAAACCTTTATATTTGAAATTGTATCATACCAATACAATGTTAGAACCCAAACATGCCAAACCTGGGTGACCCGTAGTGACCGTGTGAAGGAGTAGCACTGTAGAGATTTGGTGTGTTCCTTGCGGGTTCACATGAGCCACCCAGCTTCCCTTGAGTGTCAGTGCAGCTTCAGCAAACAGGATGGTGGTTTGATTGATATTTTTGGAGAGAGGTTCTGTGATTTCTGAGGGCTTTCAATGTAGGCATCTGAATCAGAGGCTGAGGCTTGCTGGTGAACATCCTTTCAGTCTATTTTCAGGTCTCACTATATGAACACTGCCTCAACTCTCAAGACTGTAAGAAAAAGAGAAGACTCATCTTTCACAGTGCATGAGATCTGGTGCATGAATTTAAACTTCTACACAAACAGATGGCAACAACATTTTCTTTTCCACTCCCTTTTCTCGGCATGGAGCATCACTGTCTTCAAGTCACAAATCCCAAGATATGTTTATCGACAGAGCTAATAGCAAAGCCTGTTTGTGCTGTATGAGCAGTTTTAAAGAGTGATATATTTCTCAGTCTCATGAGGATGTTGAAAAACTACTTCACTTGTGATCAGTTCCGAGCACCTTGTCAATAGCTGTTCAATGAGGCTGTTGTAGATACACACGGGGCACGATGTCACCTGTATGATGCAAGTGACACCTCCTAGTAGACCCTTAAAATCCAAATAGAACTTAGTAGTATCATAGGGCAGAGACTTCTGCCAGCATCCAACAGAAAGAATATAAAAGCAAACTTGTAACATTTTGCTACTGGAGATACAGGGTTGAACTATTTCTATGGCAACTGTGCTATCGCCACTTGATCTGCCCAAGTATTGCCCAACTCTTTATTTTATTCTTCCTCCTTTTCCATTTGATACAGCCTTAATACAATGTGTTCTGGAGGACAGCAACTGATGAACTGAATCATATTTGTCCCTATTCAACAAAAATTCAACAAAAAATTAAGGGAAAATAAGTGCTCTCTCTGCATGATGCCCCATGCTTGCTGCTGAGTGTCTCACTGTAGGAAGAGAGAGTTCATGCCCCAGTGATTTACCCCCAGATTTATCCTGCCAGGACCACTTAAATCTGTAAAGATTGACAGCACCCACTCTTTAGTCATCTTCAATGTTCAGTGGTACGGAGGCTCAAGAGCAACCTAAAGTGTAAAATGTTCTATGTCCCTTGTCACAGGTTTTCATTTCAGCTCCCATGACCATCCCATAGTATTTTCCTATACATATAGTCTGCAAAGGATCCAAAGAGACTGTTATTCTGGGATGTCTGGTGGGTTCAAGCCCACCAGGGGGGTTACACCTGTCCAATTGCTGCTGCTTGAAGGGCATGCTTAGAAAAGGTGGTGTGCCAGCTCTTGAAAGTGTCCTCCTGAGTGCAGGTTTGCATCCAAACAGTTCAAGCTGGCTGTAAGTGACACACAGCTCACAAGGTGATTTCTACAGTCTGAGAGAGTAAACAAGTGCTTCTGTACTTGAGAGCTGTGGTGGCATAGAATGTCTTTAACCAAGTGGTTGATGAGTTAGAATACTCCTAGCTTTGTTTTTATTGCTCATGCCTCTAACCCAAGTAGCACCCTGAGCAGCAAGAGTTGTCTCTGAGGACCAAAGCAAGAATAAACCATAGTCACTGCAAGGAGGCAAAGGGGAGAACTGCAGCAGGAGAAAGGCGGTGGACATTGGACTCTAATCTGAAAGAGGAGGACATGCAGGTGACAGGAATTAGTGTCAGAAGGCAGTGAACCTGGGAGCAGTGTCGGTGGTCAGAAAAGAGAGGTGATGTGGACAGATGACAAGAGACACGGGGGTACAGGCAAGGAGTAGAAGAAATAGGTAAACATGTGGATCTGAGTGGGAGTGTGGTTGTTTGAAAGGCTGCTGGAATGTAACCCTTTGTTAGTTGCCATTCTGTGCATTGCACAGTCAGTTAAGACACAGACTGTGTCCATGTGAAACATACCTGAAAAATGAGAAAAAATGCAATCTGAAAATTTTCAAAGAGTCTGGAGGGCAGTGGCAATTGTACCTGGTGATCCTGTTCCAGTTCTGTAGCAATTCTGGTGTGTACCTCATTGAGGCAGGAGAAGTAAGAGAGAAGGTGTGAGAGGCCAGACTTGAAGGAGGTGTGTAGTTTGATGCTTTCCCTGCAGGCTTTCTCACAGTGTGCTCCGGAGAGGCCTTAACTGGAACTGAAAACTGCTCTTTTGCAGAACTCCTGAGAGAGAAGAGGAACAGCATTGCCTTGCACTCTTGTGGGGATGACTTAGGTCTTCCTTTCCTTGCAGTGGGGTATAAGGAAGGAAATTAATATTGCAGTCCATTGAACCCTCATGGTGAATCTGGTATAGCATTATTTAAGATGACTGATATTTTTACCTCTATTTTTTAAATTTATTTCATCTAACAGCATTTGGAAAACCTTGAAGATCATAGTATGTTCACAAAGTCAGCTAATTTGTTTGTTGCAAGGACTCCAGCCATAAAGTGCGTATATCCAAGGCAATTGTGAATTAAGACTTAAGCCATTCAAGCAATTCTGTAAATAACATTATTCAGCCTCCTGGTTCCCAAAAAATATCGAGGCAGAGCCAAGAAAGCCGATGCTTTCAGCACAACACTGCCCTCTGGAGCTCTCAGAGAGAGAGTTTGCTCATTGCAAACCAAACAAAGGAAAAATAGAGGAGAAAAATAGGAAAAGGCCTTGGTCTCCAATGTAAAAATGTATAGCACAGTGTACACAGTGTAGTGAGTAATGAAAGCAGCTATACTGAAAAAAAAAAGGGAAAATAAAGAAATTCATCCCCATCTCAAATGTTAGGAAATATTTTCCAGCACTTAATGGACAGTGGAAAGAAATTGAGGATTTTAAACAGACCTGGAAAGAGTGACCTACTGCAACAAAAATTCTTTTTAATTTTGCTTAAAGGCATTTGGCAGCATTCTAACAACAACAACAAAAATCTAACTATTGGGAAGGAAAAAAAATCATTTGCTCTCTCAAAAATCTATTTTAGATGCAGTTCTTTTTCTGCTGTACATCCTTTCATATTTTTATAGTGTTTGTGTCAACGCAAGGATGATATGTTACCTCATGCTGTCAAAAGTTTACCAAAATAAACCTCATCAACAAGGCATTAAATAATAATAT
The DNA here is from genome assembly GCF_017590055.1 of Onychostruthus taczanowskii. Lineage (NCBI taxonomy): Eukaryota > Metazoa > Chordata > Aves > Passeriformes > Passeridae > Onychostruthus > Onychostruthus taczanowskii. The sequence goes on from NW_024504566.1 coordinate 3,563,453, forward strand.
CACCTTTTTTTGAAGTTTTTATATTCTCTGTGATGTACTTATGCATATTTTTAAAAGAATTTAAATTATTGATTCCCACCTTCCATCAAACCTGTCTAAGCAGTGAAGTGTGTATAGAATATTGTGTTGTACTAAGCTCTGTTAAAGAACAACCCACAACACTTAATTGCAAGCATGGACTTGTTAGAAGTGAAATTTCTTGAGTTTATGAAAGGGTGAGTCTGGCAAATACACTAACAACCAGTAACATTGGTTATTGCTATTTCTGATGGCAAATATTATTCTCAGTAATATGCAGGCATGGAATTGGATTCAAAAAGAATCATTCCAATACCTTCTCCACAAAGTATTTTTCTGTTAAAGTAAATGATGGGAAATATGAGGTTAGAAGGAACCTCTGGAGATTATCTAATCAAACATCTGCTCCACAAAGGGTCAGCTATAGAAGGTTGCTGAGAGCCACATTCAGTCAGGTTTTGAGTGCTTCCAAGGATGGAGGTTCCACAACCTGTTTGGGCACATTGTTCCTTGCTTTGACAACCCGTACGATAAGAAAGTTTCTTCTTATTTTTAAGTTGCATTTCCTGATTTTCAGTTTATGCCTATTGGTCTTCATCCTGACAGTGAAGAGTCTGCTTCTGACTTCTTTACTTCCCCATGCCTGAGGCATTTATACACACTGATAAGATCTCCCCTTAAGCAGTTCCATCTCTCCCAGCCTCTCCCTGTCTGTCAGGTGTTCCAAACCCTTGAATGTCTCTGTGGCTCTTTGTTGAACTGTCCTCAGCATGTCCATGTCTCGTGTAATGAGGAGTCCTGTGCTGGACCCAGCATGTACCTCTCCAGTACTGGGTAGACAGGAAGGATCACTTCCTTCATCCTGCTGACAAGGATTCTCCTAGAGCAGCTCTGGATGCTGTTTTCTGCAGTAGCTTATTGCTGGCCTGTGTTCAGTTTGGGGCCCACAAGGATCCCAAGGACCTTTTCTGCAAAGCAGCTTCCCAGCCGGTGCCAGTGCTGGGGCTCTTCCTCCTGAGAAGAATTCATAGTGCAATTCAATGTTATCAGGATAGTAGCTGCCAGTTTTGAAAAGAACTGAAATGTTGACTTGGGAATAAATAAATTGTATTGCTGTAGTTGAAAGAAAGGTTATTTGAATACCAGCAGACTAAGGGGAATGGATCAAAACAAACAAAAATGGCAGCAAAAGGGAAGCAGTGGTCCTCATGTGAGTGAATGTCTGATCATAGAAACAGAACTCCTGAATTATTCCCTCATGGCTTGAGCCAGTGTATATTGAAGCCTCTGAGAGCTTCTGTATGGTTTTGTGGGGACTAAATGAAGCCAAAATGTACTATGAAGAAAGGGAAAAGGTTTCCATAATATTTTTTTCTATCTTGTTAATAATAAGCAGCAGCTAAGAAAGCATCTAGAAATAGTGGGAGATTCTGAAAATATTTCATAAATTGAATTTAGGTTATGGAAAACATAAAAATTGTTTATCTGCATAAATGTTTGCAGGACTGATACAGTATGGGAAAGGAGATCCAAAGTAAATAACAACACAGAAGATCTACTGTCCTCTTTTCATTGATCGGGGAAAAAATTAGCTTGGCATTACAGGATTCAAATTCCTGTAAGTGCCCTAGGCAGTTGACTGTTGTGCAAGTAGGAGAGAAAAGAAATTATTATACATTTTACTCTCTGAGGCTAGTTATGAAATACTGATGCCAACGCTGCCGTATATGATAGAGCTAATAATAATTAGCAGGTTTCCTTGGCATCCTTAGTGCAGATGGCCAAGTTTAATAGCATGTTTTAATTTCACTTCAGATCCAAATGGATAGCATGGGTCAGCTTGGCTGATCTGCATATATGTGTATCAAGATCATTCTTAAAAGCTGCTTTTCCCTTAACAAACTGAATTTGCCTAATATTTTCTTTTGTAAAATTTATAAGACAGCAGCTGTAATTCAAATACCTTTTCTTCACAGAATACAAACTGGAATAAAATTGGAATACAATGTTTCCAGCACATGTCCTGGTTAGGTAAGTGATAGGATCTGATTTTAGGACCATGGATTAAGGCTGCTTTTGAAAGATAACTTATGAAGAAGATATGGCCCTTCATCTGTGTCCTAAAGTAAAAATAGATCAGAGACTTGAGTTGCTTGTTTTTATTTCAGTGTTTTGTTAGATAATCTAAGTTTTCTATACAGCATTCCAAAGTTTACTTATTTTGCTCTTTCCTTAAAAATTGATCTAAAAGCTTCAAATGGGAACTCTTCTCTTTGCAAGGTGAAGATTTCTTCACTTCTGTTCTCACTGTGCATTGTATATTCACTGTGTATAAATACACTGAGGAGCGTTTAAACTTATTTCTGAGAGCCCTTTCAGACAGGATTGCCATAGAAGAAACCATTGATGAGAAATCACTGCAGGAGTTACTTTTTTTCTTTCCAATGTTTATGCAATTATCTCTATCATCCAGCCACATTTTGGTGGATGCTACCATTATGACTTGAGATCTTTAGGATTTTTCTACCTGAATACCTGCAGACACAAAGTCTTTACAATGTTCCTTTCCAGGTTTGGATAGTCAAATTTGTCTTAACTAATTTCTCACCAGTAGCATTGTTATCACCGTTTAAGCACTAAAGGAATAGAAGGTCATGTCCTCAAGAGCATCAGTTTAAGTCCAGCTCTGTGTGTGTATTTAGCTAACTCAGAGGACATGATGTGGCTCATAGTGATTAATAACTATGTTCTTCAGAAGCTGGCATCTTCACTGAGGTCTGCAGTATATCTAATTGAATTGGTGTCACTGAATTTAATCTTGAGATCCTCAACACACAAAATTAAGTACAATTTTAAGTATAGTTATTAAATTAAACTTTCATTTTGCTAGAAAATTTGGGCATCTAACACTTTAGGGATACATGAGGTGAAAGACTAATAATAAATCTATTAAATTTGGAACAATTTACAGCTTTTCTTTAGAAATAGAATGGCATTACTAAAAAAAAAAAAAAAAAAAAAAAGAAAACTCACTTATTTGGATGTTTACCCATTATAGGCTAAGTCTTTATTTGCCATAGGTCCTCTGATATTAGGAGTTAGACTGAATGATCCTGGTGGGTACCTTTCAACTCACCATATTCTATGATTCTGTGATAACAGTGAAATCAATATACAGTTGAGAGCATAGAGTATGACCTGCCAGCAAAGTCAATAACTCTTTACCCTTGACTTAACCAAAATGACCATCAAAAGGACCATAATTCAGGCATTGGAATGGCTAAAGGTGAGGCAACTATTTCATACTTGTTGATTCAGAGGGGTGTCAACGTATCATTAGGGAGTGTATCAAATTAATGGGCCTGCACAGAGGGCAACCAGGAGCGCCTACAAACTGAGCAAAGTGAGAGCTCACTGATAAGTGGGCCCAGAAACACCCTGCTGACCTTCTGCCCTGCTCTATCAAGTTCCAGAGCACAAAATCCTCTCCTGGGGAAGGCTGAAAACCAAAGGCAGACCAAGCATGAAAGAATTTAGGGTAATAGCTTAGAGATTATAACTCTTTGCTAAGAGATGTCTGCACTGGATTGTAGTCTACCTGATAGTTTCTAAAATAATTGCTAATAATCTTGGCCCACAGTCTGCAAAAAATATTTATGCTGGTTGAATAATTCTAAGTGTTTTCTTAAGTTGCAACTAATTAGCCTGGTATGAATATCAGGGTAGATGAGGAACAGATAGAAAAACCTAGACAATAATTAGTCCAAGTGATGGGATTCATGACAGGATTAATGAATGACTAAATCCAATAAAAAAAAATTAATTGACCCATACTCCAATACTTCTTACTCAATTACAAACCTAATCGTTAAAAGAAATATTGCAGGTGTGACATACGTGCACTTAGGTACATCACTTGACCTGGACTTGTACAACTTCTACTTAAGAAACAGAATAAAAAATTTACTGATTAAAACTATTGAAACTGCACTGACAGTGTGACATTGTAGACTCTGAAATTTCATCAAATAGAAAAAATTACCACACCCTTCAAGGGTTTATTCTTGGCCTCAGATGATTTTGATTTTTATCAGTGACATGGAAAAACAAATCATGATTGAGAAAGTGTGCAGGAATAGAGGGAGCAGTAAACCATGAGGGAACAGTAAACAATGAGCCTGACAGATCACTGATAGAGTTTGGATTGTGTTTTTGAACAGGCAGAAGCAAACAATATGCATTTCTGTTCAGTTTATTGGCTCATACTTAAAGATCAGGAGCTGTGTACTAATGAATAATAACTCTGATGACGACTTACTGCCCAGGTAATCAGCAGACACCAGTTCTCAGAGCACAATTGTGGCTGAAGGGACTAAATTGAATCCTTCAGTATTTAAACAAAGCCATGTGGAAGAGGAGTAAAGAGACCATCTCACTTTCACATTCGGTATGGATGTGACTGCTCCCAGAATACTGTGACCAATTTCTGGCTGAGGAAGTGTGAAAATTTGATCAAGCTTTAGAAAAGCAGAGAGAAGCATTTGAAACAAATTTGTGCAAAGGCTATTAAGCTTGAAAGACTGGAGAAACTTTTTTATTTGAGGCTATTGCTCAATCCCATCTAGGAAAAAAGAATTTGTTTAGCTGAAAGATCAGCCTGGCATAGGTCAGCAGAAGGGCTGATCAAACAGCAACTCTTACAAAGTCCCTTACTGGGTTCATGTGTTCACAGGGAGGGTTAGAAATGCTGTGCAGTACCAGGTGAACAAAATAAACAGGGAAAGTCAGATTAGATAATCACCTTAGATTTTGGTACTTATCTGAACCATATATTTATCATACCCTGCATTTGTATCAGCAGAATTATTTTCTAATCTTACTAGGACAAAAAGTCCCAAAGCATTTAATATTTCACATGTCTAGTCAAGCTCTCCTTTTTGGGGAGAGTGTATTTTTCCATTATATCTCAGCATGAAGTCAGAAGTGCACCAGCTTGCAAAAATGAGGAATGGGGCGTAATCCTAATTAAATTTCTCCATTAAAATAATTTAGTCCCTAGTGAGGGCATTGTTGGGGTTTTGCAGCACATTATTATAACTGAAAGGGCAAAGCCAGCAGCGTTTGTTAGTTTGGAAATGGCAAAAATGAAAAGATAACATTTGCAATGCAGTAACCCACTGCAAGCATCCCTGCATTTCCGAGGGCATTTCACATGCAGGCTGCCTTCCAATTAGTGCAAGCCAGATGAAGTTTTGAGCACTAAATATAAGCTGGTGAAATGATTTTGCACAGTAATTTACCTCCCACCACATGTCACTGTTACAGTGTCCTTTCACCTTGCTGTGGCCTATAACAAAATTTTTTGGAAGAATATTAACCTGGCTGTATATTATTTTCTGGTTCATTACATATAATAGCAATTCTGGCAAAGCCTTTAGTTGATGAGAGAGATTTGTCCTCCACAAGAAAGCGTCACTATACTGAATGCTGGATCCTTATCTAATTTGCTTACAGTCAATACATTTTTGAATAGAGACATTAGATGGAAAACCCACAAAGGACCACTTATAATTCACAGCCTACAAAACTCTCTGAGTTCTCAACTTTATCTTTACTGGCAAACACTCCCCATAGTCCTATGAGATCTTTAATGGGTTTTGATGCTCCTTGGCCATGAGGGTTCTGAGGGAGGAACAAACATATCACCCTCTTGGTGGTATCACTCCCACACATAAGAAAGACCCTATAAAACAAAAGGGCTCAAGGGTCCAGTGCAAAGGATATCCGCATTCAGCCCAGACACATTTTGCATGTCTCACCCTCCAAAAAAACACCAAAAAACAACCCGCAACAAAATCAACTTTCTCTCTTCACCCTGGGAGACTTCACTGACATAGTAACATTTGAAGTCAGGATTATTTCCAAGTTTAAAAATCTGACATATTCAGAATCTGACTTACCTAAACTAATCATTCATTTTTAATTTTTGGCCTCAATATCAAAAGTTGGCTTTGGATCACCTCATGTTAGTAAAGTTAAGTGTTTATATTGGATTTCTATCATAAACCAAATGCAAATTTTTACCTTTCCTAATTTTCAGTTACCTCTGGCTATTGAATATATCCTCCACTAATTCTGTTCTGCACTATTGGTCTGAAATTTAGTCTGCATCATAAGAATATAAGTTGATAGCACTTTAAACTCATCTATAAAAAGCTTTTGATGACTAATATACATTTCTCTGTTCCTGCATTAAATTTCTTTCAAGCAAAAGGAGACTGTTTAGAAACAACACATTAAGTTCTCTGATAAAACAACTACTTAATATTTAATTTGAAATCATACTGGGATAACAAATTAATTTTTTTCTCAGGCTAACAACTGAAAGGAAAGATGTAAGATAGCTGCAGAAATATAGAATTAGCATAATTCTGATATGGATTATGTGTTCTTAAGCCATAAGGAGAATAATTTTATATGTGTAGTTTGTATTGTTCTATATGAAAAAACAGTCACTTTACATTAATTTAATTTGAATTCCTACAGGGCAGCTCTAAATAAAGAGGATGAATAACCAAATAGAAAATGCCTTTGCTTATTCCCTGCTTTGAAAGGAATTTATTATTTAAAATATTACCATTAAAAATGAACCATTTTCACAGATATGATGAAATGGATAATTTTTTTACAGGCATCCTTACAGCTCTGAAAAATGTGAATATCTGTTTACTGGCAAGATTTTGAAAGGTATCCTTAGTAGTATAGGCACAAAGAGACATCACAGATGTCTTCTGTCCTACATTTTTTATGCCACTGTCACACTAAATGGCACTAGACTTTATCATACCTTTCTTATGGATTCTTCTTTTTGTGCTGTGTGCAATCCCTGCTTGCATCTGCAGCTAAAACCAAACTAGCTGCCATGTTTCATGATTGAGCCTCTTTGAGTTATGAGACTTCACTACTGCTACTTAATGATACTTGATTTACACAGCTGCCTCATCCTGCCCAAGGACAGGGTGTGTAAGTGCCCTGTTCAGCCCTGAAAAAAGCAACCCAGCCCACAGAGGATGCACTGGGCATGGTTTTTGTTACTGTCGCTGGCTCTGGCGCAGTCTTACGTGGCTGCCTGCAGTTTAACCAGGGAAAGCAATGTCATGGAGTAACAAGTATGATCTGGACCATAATCTCAAGGATGAAGGCCTGTCAAACCAAAATATCATTTCCTCACCTGTCCATCAATGCAAAATGTGTGATTAGAGAGGATTCCTGATGCAAGTGTGTTGTACTGTAGGCACATGTGCAGCAGTGGTAATGGGGAGATCATGCAAATATAGCTGGTATCCAAGAGGAACAGCAGACCCAAACCCCAGCATTTAGGTAATTTGGTTGATCATGTCCTTATCTGAGTTTTCTCATAATTCTTGGGATCTCTGTTTTAGCTAAAGCAAACAACAGAAAACTGCATTACCTAAAATAGTTCTTGAAGGAAACAGCAAACAAGCAAACTGAAGACTGAGAGCCTGACATTAATATTTTCAAGAGGTAACAGCTAGCTCAGTCTTGTCACAATTCTGTTGCAAACTCAGATTTTCATAGTTGTTTCTGCTGACTCCACACAAAGGATTTTGCTACTAATATGCAATTGTATTTTGTGATGCAGGTCCTTACTTCATGCCAGTTAGGCTTCTATGCCTAACTAGTGGAGTTGCAGGATTGCCTATGCTATTCTGAGTGCATTAGGAGAGCTACAAGAAATTTATTCCTCAAAAAGTCACCAGAACAGCCCAAAATGACCTCTAGCTAAAGGATGAGATACAGATAATATTTTTAACTTTCAGGCCAACTCACAGAGTCTTATTCATTCCAAGAGGTGGTTCATGCTCCTCAACATGAAGAATGTGTGATCCACGGGTTTAGTCCTCTCAGGCACCTTTACTGTAATATCTACTGTACAGGAGCATAATTTCTTGGTGTCATGAATTTCACCCTCTTCAGAAGAGGACCTAATTTGCTTGGTATCATTTGGCTGACATGGCTGCTTTCTTTTTAGCCAAATAAAAGTACAGAACATACTTTTCAGTAATTCAGAGCATTTTTAAGTTCTGTATGGACTCTTTCGAGAAGCACGAAAACAAGTTATTATTGAGGTAAATAGTACATGGGGGAAAAAGTAATGTTTTTAGATTAAAAGCTGGAACTGATGGGAAGGTGGAGTTTTTCAGCTTATTTGAAGAGCTGCACTGAATTCAGAATTCAGTCAGACAAACCATCCACATTCCTACAAAACTGTTCCTATTCTCATTCATAATTTTGCCCTGTCCTCTCTTGATCAATTAAGACAGTCCTAATGGGCTCTTTTATCAACAGAACTTCTGTTTTAACCAAGAAATGGGCATTTTCACTAGTCCAAGCAATAGCTTGCCTTCTTGCAGACTACAAGTTATATTTTTCCTTATCATTCAATAATAAAAGGAAGTGTCAACATTATTTCTTTCTGCAGTTTTGAAAAATTTGTTTCTTTGTGCAAAATAGCTGACCCCTTCACAGTCTATGATACTCTGGGCCATATCCAAAAGCCCTGACAGGTTAGCTCCTTTCAGTAGCTTACCCTTTCATAGTATTTTCTCTTTGCTTTTGTGAAAGTTGCTCAAGACTGTGCCCTGAAGCTCTTTTTTCTTTATAGTGAATAAAACTGTATGATGGTCTGGGAGTACAGAATATTCATGTGACATCTTTGAATATTTAATTTTCCTGTAGTTCTTCAGTAGGTCCCAATCAAGGCATGAACCCTTTACCTGGTTATCAAACAACAGGAGATAATCGATGAAAATATCATTCTTGATTATTGCTACACTTCAGTGATACGGTTGTTAAGATTGCTTCAGAAGGAAAACTTCCTCTGGGGATTTCAGAGTCAGACAGCTGCCAGTCATGTTTTATAGTAATTTAAGACATAGAGTTAGTTGTAAAGCCTTGTATTTCATACTGATGTTTCTTTCAAATAGATATATCCATTCAAATCAAGCAGTTGTCTGTTATTCAAATGCTGAAAAGCAAGTGTAATGCAGATCATATTTCTGTTCAAATTAACACGGCTCAATATTTGCAATATTTTGTGATCAGATTATAGAGACAGCTGGAGGAAATTATACCAGAATGCCTTCAGCTTTAGTTCTCTAGTATAGTTTCTTCAATGACATAATTTCAATTTATTTTAGCTAGTAATAACATTACACCATATGATACTGTGTTAAATGTTGGTCTCGATCTTTATCTTTAAAAATACGTTAAACATAAAACATATAAAACATAATAAAAGTGTAAAAGAGCATGATAGTTCACAAATTAGCAAGGTTTTCTTGTTAAGGCTATCTGGTTAGCTGTTTTGCTAGGCAGCCTACTCATCCCCAGCACAAAGCCCCTAAATAGCATGTGCTTTTTGACACAACTTAAAGATACTGGCCTAAGTAATGCAAAGACTAAGCCTATGTGTGGGTATGCAGCAAGCATGAAATGGCATCTGAAACACTGTTATCATTAAGCTGCATATTTTCTTCATTGTATTGCTTTTTATATTAATAGTGGAGACTTTTTGCATCACCACCTCACCTTCACTCCATGGGGTGACGGAGCAGCTTCTGGGCAGCCAGGCAGCTGGGCATCACTCTTGAGCCAAGATGTCTCCTGGTAATATGCATTTCCACTAGACCCTTCTAAACAGAAAGCTCTGAAATATTGCAACCTTATTTGGTATGCAGAGGGCAAGTCTAAGATACCATTAATTTAATCAGTTACAGTAAAATTTTTGTGTCTTAACTTGTATTCCCCAGCCCTATTTTCTGTCTCTATGGAGAAGGAAACAGCAGCAATAGGAAGCTGTCAGCCAGACTCTGCCTTTGGGGCAGAACCAGCTCTCTCTGCACCCTGTAGATGCTGAATTCTGCTCCTCACAAGAGAACACATTTTGTAGCCTTTGTTTCTTCTTGCCTTGTCTAAAGCAAAAAAATTGTACAAGGATTTCTTTTTATAAACAAAATGTTTGCTTGTGTTCAAAAGGACTGAAACAATTCCCCCATGATTCTTCTAGCTTCTGCCATTGAATTCAGCCTTGTTTCACAGCAGTGCCTGTACAATGCCAGTACTACATATAACCCCATGAACTCATTCAGGGAACATCTTGTTGAATGAGCCAGGATGTTTCTTTCATTCTCCACTCCAAGTCACTTGGAATAAATCCTATAAAAATAATGCAAATTGCTGTCATTAAGAAGATAATCCTGTTTGGCCTATATAGAGCGCATATTTTTCTCCAGCAAAATATCAGAAATTATTGTTTCATTCATCAAATAGCATATAGGCTATGTCACTGGAGCTGAAAAACAACACAATATCCACTTTCATTTTGTAGCCACCCTCAAGTTATCATTGTTTTATGTAAAACAACTGTAAACCCTGGATTTACCCTAGCAGAGTTTATGAGCGAGAGTTACCTGAAGCAGGGATCACTCTTGGTCTCACACTGATCTGGACAAACTTGTGCATATTCATTATATCTCACAGTACTTAACACTAATATGTTAATTCTGATAATATATTATACTACACATCATACAGTCATTCATAATGAGATTTTGTTGCTGGGGAAATGACAGCAGATCCTATGACAAAAGAATTTTAGCTTGTAGGATTTCAGTTTTATGGAAGATAGCACACTCTGTCCAAATGAAATCCAAAAGACTGGCACCCCATAAGCTTAATTCACAGTCCTAAAAATATCGTGCTGTCCTTTCTGAAACTAATGTAACCATCACATTAACTCATTTCAAAAATTCCAGTGAAGAGTTTGGCTTGGAGATGGAATAGATTAAGCAGGCAATTTGACTGCAAGTACTTCAAACATCAGTTTTATTTAGAAACAGGGGTTTTCAGCTGATGCTCAATGCATATTATTAAATGGAAAGTTGAAAAAGTACTTTAAATGACCTGCTTGTGGCTCAAGATAGCTTTGTACATATTCTTCATTCAGAGTACCAAGAGTACCAAGTACCTTCTCAGAGTTCCTGGAAATTTGACTTATATAGAATTAGTAAAAAAAATTATGTAAAAAGAGGTTATTGAATTAAACATTATATATTTTATTTACACATATGGATGGAAGCATAATGCTTTTCTAATTGTTTATTAATACCTTAAAATCTGGCTAATACAGCAATGTTAATAGTAACTATCAAACTTGTTTACTAATTCTTTAATTTTCTTCAGGCTACAACAACTCTCTTTTTAGGAAAGTGCCTGAGCAACTGGCCATAGGCATTTTTAGAATAAAGAGATTATTAAAATTCCCTGTCATAACAGTGCACAAAGAACTGCAAAAGAGAGCACATAGGCAAAGCCAAACAGGATTGGATTCACAAACAGGAGGTAAAGCTTGAATAACATGATGTCCTTCTATGAAATAGACTGATTTGGTAGATAAGGGGAGAGCAGGTGGGTTTTTTTTCACCTGCACTTCAATAAAGCTGTCTCCCATGGGCTGGATGGAGAGACAGTCAGATTCTGTGGTTCTGTGAACCAGAACTCTATTGTTACGGTCAAAAAGTGTCAAGAGAAGAGTTCTCGTGTCTTCTGCAAAGACTAACTCTTTTACCCACTGATAGTGATGCTGACAAAGTTGCACTTCTCATTGGCTATACTCAGGCAGTCCCAGAAGCAGTGGGAAGCTCAGACTTTGGTGATCAGCCTCCTGATAAAGCCTACCCCGTCCAGACCTCAGTAAGGACCTCAGACAAAACGCCAAGTAAAGATTTTTACTTGAAAGTTATTTATTTATTTATTTATAGAACTCTGATAAACATCTGAGGATAACAGACACAGATTCATTAGCTTTCCATGCCATAATGTGTGCTTCTCAAATGATGTCAATTGTTACCAATGTTTTTCTTCTTTTCCTCACATTTATTTAACAGACAATCACATCTTAAACATCTAATCCTAAATGTTCCCTCCTATAGATGTAAGTTCCATCATCACAGTCTTTCAGTCTGTTTTCAGACTCAGGATCTCTTCTTATCAGGTATTGCATATTTTCTATTATGTTTTAGAAAGAGAGAAAAAAATGATTTTTTTTAAATCCACTTAAATAAACAGCAAGGAAGAAGTCTATAAAAATTAATAACTCACAAAAAATTGCATATTTTCTGTGAGCTGCCATTTGCAAATCCCTAGGATGGTTTTCATCCAACTGTGATCATAACAAACCTTTCAATCTGTGTATTTTTCTGTGAGAAATCTTCATCAGAATTATTCCCCAAAGGCCTTACAGGCTCAAAAATCTCAACATAGTTCCATCATTCTCACAGGAAAAGTGATAAAGATTTTTAAGAAAAAGTGAAGATCTTCTTAGGCTTTCTCAGACATTCCAATGAGTAAATCAACTATATTTTTTCTTTGAAAACACTGATGTTATCAATACTATGTCTTGATGTTCTTCTAAGTTCTAAAATGTGCTTTCTTGCACACAATTTGTGTGGAATATTTGTCACTTCAAATCTTCTAAATTTGACACAACTTTATAAACAAGGATGATTATTCCAAAAAATAATAATTCTACATTTTTATTTGATTTCTATTATATTTCCTGGAGGCTCCAAAATTTCTCCCCAGAGAGCTGCAAATTAAACACATCAGTATTCCAGAAATACTGGAATATTGATGTAGGTAAAATGAGGCCAAAAGAAAAAAGCCTGCTGTTTCCTAAAGTATTTCTTGTTCATGTCAAATAGTTGCCTGTGGTGTTGGATACAAACATATTTGACAAGTGATTTATAGCAAAGTTCAAGAGAAAAAGAACTTGTTAGAAGAAAAAGATCTAGATATACTGAATCTCAATTCTGTTTTAACCTTAAAATGGTCATTTGACTTTTATTGATGAAATTGGAACAGCTATAGTATATTACAACAAAATTTTGCATATAAAGGAAAGTTATTACAGTTTCTTGAAACCAAAGTCTCAGTGAAATGAAATTCAGGAACCACTTCAGTGGACATCTGAACCCATTCTTTTTTACCAAACTGATTTGCAAAAACGAGGTTTTGGTGTTTCCTGGTTCAGTACAAAATTCCCCTCTGTTCCAGAAGCTCGCAAGTGAAGAGGTAAATGGAACTAAGGGAAAGAGAATCTTTCCAAGAAACAGGAAAACTGAGGAAGGTAATAAGCACTATCTGAAAAATGTATCACAGCTTCTTTTAAGGTAAAACATCTTTTAAAGTGGGCCATCAAATAAAAATATGCATTTTCCTGCTTTCTACTGAAATAAACACATTGAAAGAAAAACATTTTAAACTTTAAGAATGTGTCTAGGGGAGGCACTGAGTAAAGAGACCAGCAGAATCAAAGCATGATACAGGTAGGGAATTGCTTTTGCAGGAAGTAGAGCTTAGTTGGAAGAGCACAAACACAAGCAATGTGCACTGAACTGGACAGAAATATTAATCTAAATGAGATATCTGAACTTAATACTTTTATTTATTATTCTCTTTTAAGTCAGCCTAACATTTTCATATTGGATGTACCTTGCAAATCCAGTAAGACACATTTCTCATGTGAGGCACTTTGCCAACAGTGGAGCACGAAATAGTGTGTCCTATATCTAAGAGGTAAAAGAGACACTCTACCAGATGACCTCAATAGGAACCAATATCAAAGAAGCATATTAAAGAGTCAATCAGTGTAGAAAAAAAATTTCAGACACCATAGCATACAAGCAGCATTTAAACACATTGGCCGGTGCATTCCTAGGACCAGAAACAAACCCCTAATTTAATTTGCAGATGCTGTCATTTTTGCCACACATCAGTCATGTGTTGATGAAGGGGCTGTGGAGGGAAGGAATGAAGCAAGCAGGGAACACATCAGAGGCTGGCGAAACCGTGATTTCAATCCCCATCCCACTCCTTGATCATGCCTTGCGGGTGCTTGGAAAAAAGGCAGCAAGAACAGGCTGTGGGCTATGAAAACTGTTAGGCAGACTGTATCCATATGATGGGTCATACTTTGGGCTAAATTATCAGAGTTTAAAAGAAACAAATTGAGAAGCCTACAGGTGCTGCTGAGAAGTTAAACAGTTTTACATTGCTGCTTGTCAATAGCAGCACCTTCTTGCTCTAATAGAGTAGACTGTATTGAAGTCATGTATTCAAGACAGCACTAAAACAAATTGATAAAATAAAGGCAAACTAATCCCATAGTACAGAATGAATTTGCAGTGCAACTCAAAAGGAAGTTAAGATAGAGAGATAGTCTTACCCATGCACTGGGACAGGGGAATCAGAGTTCTGAGCCCTCACACTGGTCTCCTGGCTGATTCTGAGACAGTCATTTCACCATCCCACACTTCAGTTTCTACAGCTCCAAAACTCTCATACAAATTAAATGATTTTGAGACCTGATTCTATTAATAAAGATTGAGATGAACATTTAAAAGGAGATGCAAGCAGTGTATATGAACTGTTACTAAAATCTTTATTAGAGGTTTAAATAAAAAAAATGTTTTACTGCTCTTTTAAAAAAATATTTGAAGGGTGAACCCAAACTTACTGATCAATAAGACTTAATCCAATTCAAGGTCATTCTAAATGAAAAAAAAAAATTAAAACCAAAACAAAAATAACCCAGCTATGGTTGGGACAACAGAGCTTCATAATTTAAAATAAAAACTACCAAAACACAAATAAACAAGATCACACACCTTAAACCTATTGGAATTATTTTGTTTACAGACAAAAGATAAAGTAAAGGAGAAATTATTTATATTTATGTATTTACTAGTTTTTCTGTGGTTCTGGACTACTGAACCTGTGAGAAAGAGCTGGTTTTTGAAAGCTCAATGTATTTTCAGCTGGAAAGGCACAGTGATGGATTCTAGGTTACCTGGAACCATAAAAAAGAAATGTCTGGGGTTTGGAAAGCTGGAAAAAATAATAATAGTAATAATTAGTAATAATTTTTTTAAAGGTAGGTTTCATTTTAAAAGGCTTAGAAAATAACCAATGCTTCTAATCCACATCCTTGACTAACCTTCACAAAATACTAAGTGGAGATTAGGAGGATCAGAAACATGCTGACTGCTGGAGAGAGGGAATGACAGCAGCTCTGTTCAGAGGCTGCTACAGAGAAAAAGGGTCTGGGCACAGGTCTTCTCCTGTGTGTTCATAAAAACCCCTTGCATGCTGCTAAATTGCAGTGCTTTGCTTTAGATCACCTGCAGGCCCTGCTAATGAACTACACCATGGAGAGTGCTATAATGTCATCACAGGCATTAATGTCACCATTTCCCCTTCAACATGGTCACAGGGCTCATGACTAAAGCACTTTCATTTCCGATAATTTTTGTGATCATTCTATAGTAAGAGGTACCTTTTACACTCAAAATTTCATATTGCCACAATAAATAGACTACAATTTTCTTTCAAGAGCTAATTTAATTATTTAGACTTGTAGAATTACAAGCAGTGCTATGCCTATGAAATTTGGTAAGATACAGTTTTCATTTCTGGAAGAAATATTCTAGGAGACTTTGCAAATACATTTCTGGGAGCTGTGATTTGATTTTAAAGATATTTTACAGAGAGTGGGATGGGAGAGTGTGTTGGACAAGATGAATAATATGGAAAAAAATTATATCACTGCACCAAAATGCAGTGGTTTCCAAAGAGGAAGGTGATCTTCTGTAAGGTATTTTATAGGAACCCTGTACTCAACTGAAACTTTTTCTGATGTCTAGGGGGGTGCAGCAAGTAAACAAAAGTGTACATTTAATGTTTACTCAGCATTTATACAAGGGGTTGTGCACTGTGATACAAAGCAAGGAAAAATTGGATTTCTGATTTCATATTGGTAGGTCATAAACACATAGAGCTCTTATGAGCAAGGAACCATGATGATTACCAGTTCCTAATGAATTCCTGAATTTTCTTTGATGCACAGATTTTTGTTTCCTTGATAGGAATATTTTCAGACTAGATTTCATTAACCGTGTTTGCTTATTAGATATCTTTGCTCATCAAAAGCATGAGTTAAGTGAGTCCCAAATAATGAAAAAATATTCTGTCTGAAACAACAAAAAATGTCTGGCTGGAGGGCTTCTAATGAGACAAGGTATTGACAATAGAAAAAAAAAAAAACCCTTGCCCCTGTGCAAGATTTTGAAAAGCAATTTTAAGTATAGCTTAATATTGCATTAAACAAAAGAAAGAGAGCAGCCTGAAACTCTTTCCTATGTTTTTTTTTAATAGTAGAATTTCCATAATTTTGAGACAGTCGGGTTTCCCAAATTCCAAAAAGGACACGAGTGCTTTCAGCCTAACCTTTTTGACGTTCAAGACTCTGCCACAAAGCACAGGTCTGTATCATTAAGATAGCAGATCTCAGCAAGTGACAGAAATATTTCCTTAAATACATCAGCAACAAAAGGAGGGCCAAGGAGAATCTCCAGTCTTTACTGGATTTGTGGGGAAGGATAGTGAGTGACAAAGGATGAGCTACTTAATGCTCTTCTTGCTTCAGTCTTTAATGGTAAGACCATTAAAGTATCCACCCCTCTGAGCTGGAAGACAGGGGCAGAGCAGAATGAAGCCCCAGTGATCCAAGGGGAAATGGTCAGTGGCCTGCTGCATCACTTAGAAACAAACAAATCTATGGAGCCAGATGAGATCCACCTAAGGGTGCTGAGGGAACTGGCAGAATAGCTCACCAAACCACTTTAGCAGCAGCCCTAGAAAACTGGGAAAGCCCAAGCTGGGCAGGAATGCTGATCTGCAGCTCTAGAGAGGGATCTGGATGGCTGGATTGATAGCCCAAGGCCCTGTATGTGGTTCAACAAGGAGAAATGCTGGGTCCTGCCCTCAGGCCACAACAACCCCAGGCAGTGCTTCAGGCTGGCAGCTGAGTGGCTGGAATTTGCTCCGTGGAAAAGGACCTGGGGCTGCTGGTTGACAGCCAGCTGAGCACGAGCCAGCATTTGCCCAGTCCTGGCCTGGAACAGCAGTAGTGTGGCCAGCAGGACCAGGACAGTGGCTGTCACCCTGTACTCACCCTGTGAGGCTGCACCTCAAGGGCTGTGTCCAGTTCTGGGCCCATCACGGCAGGAAAGGACAGTGGAGCTGGTGAAGGATTTGGAACACAAGTCCTGTGATTAGCGACTGAGGGAGCTGGGGGTATTCAGCCTGGAGAAGAGGGGGCTCAGGGGCAACATTATTGCTCCATACAACAACCTGAAAGGAAGTCATAGCAAGGTGTGGTTTGGCCTCTTCTTCCAGGTAACAAGCAACAGGACAAGAGGAAACGGCCTCAAGCTGTGCCAGGAGAGGTTTAGGTTGCGTATTAAGAACACGAAGTTAAGGGTGATCAAGCCCTGGAATAAGCTGCCCAGGGAAGTGGTTGAGTCACCATGCCTAGAGGTATGTAAAAGACGTAAATGTGGCACTCAGGAGCAGGGTTTAGAGGTGGACTTGGCAGTGCAGGGTTAGCAGCTAAACTCTATGATCTTAAAGGTCTTTTCCAACCTAAACAGTTCTACAGTTCCATGATTCTGTGAAATAACACCTGACTTTCTCACAAAAGAAGTTGCTGGAGGACAACCAGCATTTTCTCAACTCCTTTAAAATTACTTTAAAATAAATATATATTCCTATTTTTTCCAACTATAAAAAATGATGGCCATTTCCCTTACATTTTTAGAAATAGTAGCATTCCAGCATGCCATGACTAAAGCACACTGATGCTGTCAGAAATTATTAGATCAGTGAATTAAAGGTGTCAAAAAGTATCTCTTAACTGAAGAGAAAGAAATTTAGTGTGAGACATTTTCAAGACAGGAAATGACCACCTTTTCCTTAAATGAAAAGATGCTGTTAACTTAAGAATCCTCAATTAAATTAGAAGTTTATAGCAACACAAGAAAAAAGATGGGCTACAGAGAGACACCTTTGTTAAACAGATTTTGTTCATACACATTGTGCCATGTACGAGAAAGACAAAAGGGAGACTTTTGTTAAGGTTTATTTAACATAACAGCAATTTACCCATGGGATTAGTGCCGGTATGAAAATCACATCCCCATGCCAGCCAGTCTCCTTGGTGGGAGATTAATTCTCCCAGCAAAGTCAGGCAGAGGCTCTGTCACTGCCCTCTGTGGACTGTCACTGTGGGGCAAAAGCTGTATTTTATCCAGGTTGTGTAGGAGCCCTGCCAATAACACAGAGCATCTCAGCCTCTGTTCTTCCTTGAATGAACAGTTCCCAGTAAAGGCAGGAAATGCAGACAATGCTCTCAGGGGCCAAGACTTGTAACTCATCAGTGCTTTTGTTCACAGTAGACTTTTCTGTCTTTCTCTAGACCAGTTTAGCTTTATATTATTCTTTATTCTGTCATCCTTACCTGAGTAAAATAATAGAAGCTAGGCTTTTCCAAAAATCCACCTCAGACTCATACATTTCTTTCATTAAAACTGAGGCTTCTATTAAAAGGGCGTTGATATTAAATTATAACAATGCTCCTAAGGAAGTACATACATTTATTTGAGCACCCAGAGACATGATTAATGTGATTTCAACCAACAACAAGGTAATGTAAAATGAATTTCACCCTCACATATGTTATTTTTAGAGCATCTACACCAGTAGCAAAAACATCATGGGGAACTGGGCACAACTTTCACAAACACAGCATAAGATGTGAAACTAAGTCACTGGCATCTGTTTGTCTAGAAATAGAATCATCTTACAGTATGCTCTGTATAGACATGCTTTTGAAAATGAATCAACATTTTAAAAAAAACACACTGATTCTGAGTGTGATGTTCTGGTTGCTCAGTGTGGACACATGGATGCTGCTTTGCTCCTTCAACATCTCTCCACATTTCCAGCCCTCCATCCATGTGTTTTCTGTCACGTATAAAATGGAAAGCATAACCTCATATATTTGGAGGCCCCAGACACCAGATTCCATTTATTTCTCTCCCTGCTTGGTATCTGCCCAGTGCTGAAAAAAAATAACCATTTTGAAATATGTTAATTTTAACCATTAATTTATCTTAAATGTTGGAACTTTTATTTTACTCAATAAAACTCCTATGAAGTGATACCTGATACCTGAGACCTACAAAATTTCCCAGGTTGCTGAAAGGCAACCTGGGAAGCTTTCTATGCCTTACAGACCATAGAAAAAAAATATTAGTATGATCTCCAGAAATTGCAACTACAGCCACAACATGAATAAGAATATTATTAGTTTTCTTAAGGTTCACTAAAATTTTCAAATGCAAAACTTGTATCATAGAGTAGGATACAGCTGGTAAAATCTCAGGAAAATCCTGTTCTCATTTTTTTCATTTTCAAGGTAAGTTAAGTTTCTACAGAAAAGTATTTTGTCAGGATTTTAATGCCAACAACTTACCCAATCCACAAGACATGACAGTATGAAGTTTTATTCTGAAAAAAAGGTAACGATTATGTTTCATGATATTACAAAAGGGCATAATTCTTTAATTCATGTTCCTGAGACTTTTGAAAAGTTATGTGTGCACACATTACTGCTGCTATTAAAATATTAAATTGTTTGTATTTAAACATAAAAAGAAGAAACTGTGCATAATATTGGTTATGAAGGTTAGGCAATAGATATTAGAGATGTCTACATATTTTATTTGCTTGGTAATATATGATAATGAAAATTCAACTGAAATTCTGATGGCAGCATATTCCTATATATTGGCTTACATCTTCCCTCATGCATTTCTTTACAACTCCAGCCCAGGAAAGTGTTAATGTGATAAAATCTATTGAATTCAAAACAATGAAAACACAAGTCCAAATTAAAACATATGTATGAGTTTTTACCTCAAAAGAGATGGATTTGTGCACCTTTTTATATAACTTTAAAATTACATCGATTGCATTATTTTTTCTTATACCTTGCTACCTGCTGAAGAAATAACTGTGTAGGGTCATCATACCTGTGCTTGGTAGGACTCTGCATAAGCCTGGAGATAAGATGGTAAACTCAAGTTCAGTTGTATATTGTGATGAAAGTTGTAAGTAAAATTACAACTTTGTCAAATAAGATAAATTTTACAGTTTGTCTTTGCACCATATTAAGTTTCATCCTTTCACTCTAAATGAAATTCAGTTATGACTAAGGACAGCATACTGTTCTGACTAAGGACTGAATACTGTTCTGGAGCAAACATTAATGAAAACAGGGTTTTTCAAAAAGAATGTCCCATTATCACAGTGGAGCTGGGTTTTGTCTCTGAGAAGAGCTGTCGAGTCCTGTAGCACTGTGTAATTAGAGACCAAGAGGACCACTGATAATCAATACCACCAGCTGAAGTGATTCTAAAAAGTTTGAAATGTAATGGACTATGATAAATCATTCAAAACTCCATACACTGGGTTAGAACAAAGTCTGGAAGAATGCTCCAAATTAAATTCAGCAGAACTTTATCATTATGTGTAGATCATGTTGTACCCGTGGAATATTTTAACTGCTGTCTCCTAACTTTGATAGAATATTGTGAAAAGCAAGGTAACCCTGTTCTTTTGACTCAGCAATTTGTGTACCTTCCCCACATGTTGCTATATAACTGTTAATCTATTTTCTGGACATAATTACACCTATGAATCTTTTTCTAGCTATTTTCTTCAGCTTCAAGTAAGTATCTCATGTTTGAGTCAAATTTGTGTAACCAAACTGTGTTGCATGCTCTGTTTGGTTTGGTGTTTCCTAATAGTTTCAGATCACTGTTGATTGGTTCCTAGGCCACAATCAGAAATACTGGATCATAAGTTCAAAATACTCATTTCTGCTCCTCAGTGGGAAATCAGCTTGTGAGAGATAGCTCAGAAGTATATCTGTGCAGATGAATATGAAGTGCAACGTCTTCTCAGAAATAATCAAAGTCCCAAAAAAGAGACTGGAATAGGTTTTGATTCCATCCTCCATAAGGTGAAAGAGGTGTTAATGAAGGATTTGAATTTAATTTTCCTCTGCAATGGTTCCTGGGAGAGTTATGTTTTTGATAACGTAAGGTGAGACAACAAACTTCAGTCATGTTCAAATTATAGAAAAGTCAAAAGTAGTCCCAGAATTTGGTTTCTGTTATAATTTATTATTATGAATATTCTTCCATTACAGTGCAATTAGACAGGTCAAAACTGTGCATTAATTCACAAATTAATTAATTCCCAAACACTAAACAGTTAAAACTTGTGACAGATCTTCTGTTTGTATTAAACTCACATCCAAATTCATAGATTCATGTCAAGTCATTAAAATGTTGTGAACAATCAAAGACTGTCTCACAACAACTTTAGGCCTCCATTTCACTCTGCAAAATGCCATATTTAAGATTCATTTGGGTCCACAGTTTTTCTTCTTGAAATCTCAGCCTTATTGTTAAAGTAGGAGATGGATGGATGGATGGATGGATGGATTTTTTTTCAAAAATGTGAAAGTTTCATCTCAAAGAATATCTGACATCAGCTATAAAGCCAAGGGCTCATCCTTGAATAGGTCTAATCCTTTCTGGTGCTCTGCCAAGTCAGTCTTTTCATCTTATGGAGAGAGAGGTACCACCCATTTTGCATTATCAAAAACTCTTCTAACACAGTTTGAACAACTGTAGTGGCCAAGGGAAGATGAGAGGGAAGCAAGCTGACTTGTGCACCTTCATCTGCTGCACTGCTACTAAAACAGCAGAGGCAGTTCTTACAGGCTGCCCTAGAGAAATACTATATATTTTCCTTCTTCTCAGAACTAAAGAGTACATTTCTCTTCAACTGATGAGAGACAAGCATCTTCATGTTAAGCATTCTTCCATGAACAATGTTAGACTGGGATCTCCAATCACCCATTCTTCATTCTGTTCCAAAGAAATCAATGTGTTTTGAATTGCATCATAATAAACTCAATTTTGCTGTCCTCTCTCGGGCCTTTGTAAATAAGGTCCGAGACATAAATTCATACATAATTCAGACATAAATTTTAATATTTTTTTTTAAACTCTGGCATCACTTAGCTCAGGTAAGAGAAAAATAAAGTGTGAAATGGATTGTCAGATTCATCTGACCTAGTAACCCTGGGAATGTTTATGTGTTAAAAGCTTTGAAATGTTTTATACCCTTCCAAAAAAACCCTCACAAACTGTAACCTTGGACTCTAAGTCCATTTTTTATGGTGACTGATACAAGTAAATAAAAACCCAATACTTTTTTCTTGTCTGCTGCACTTCCATTCACTTTGTAAGTGAAATTCAGGCTGCACTGCAACAATAGATGATTTGTCATTGACTCAATGGCTTCAATGGCTGTTTTCTTAGTTGTCTGGTTGTGGTGGGAAATTCATATTAAGTCCACATGTGTATTAAAAATATGAGTTTTCATACAATTAAATTTGGACCAACCTTCTTATTCAATTATTCACTATTCGTTTGTGGGTTTCCATAATCAAGTAGTCAAATTGCCATTGATACAGGATTTCCAAAAACTGTAAAAATTGAAACTTGCCACCTTCCCTAGCAAATACTAGAAATTTTAATTTTAAAAACTTTGTTGCTGTTGTTGTTGTTGTAGTATCAGATTTTTAACCAAGCACTTTATTTTTAGATATTGTACTTCATGGGCCAAGTTACTGATATCTCAGTAGACCTTACAACTCTAAGTAAGGGAGTAGTGCCATCCCTATTTTCCAGGGATACAAAATCTCCTCACTCTAACCTCCCATATTTTCAGGCCATTCTGTTCCATTTAGTGACTCCCAGACTGAGCAGAACAGTTTATGGTCTGAAAAGAAAACTAGAAAGTTATTCATCTCTGTTTCAAAAGTAATAAAAATGATGAACTGAAGCAGAAACTATGAACTGTCATAGGGGAGATTATATTGGAGCTGAATATTGAACTTGGTTCTCCTGGGTCTGTGCTAACCATGCTAACACCTTACCCTCCACTGCACTCCACCCAAGGCAGCTTCCAACAAAAGAAAGGCAAAACTTCTTGAGATCTTAGACAATGTTAGAGCTCATGAAATGCTCCCGACTAAATGCCACCTTGTCAAGCTTAGAACTTTGCAAAAGAATCACTTTCACTGAACTCCTTTTAAAATTCACCTAAATAAAAGTGGTCTAATTAAGACACTGGTCAAGGGCTTTACCCATGGATTGTTTACAAAGTTATAAACTAGAGGCAATCAGAGGTGTAGGTTCCTGATGATTATGAAAAATAGATAATTTGTAGAATTTCCACCCAGGGGTCCTGTTTTTTGCCATCTGACTTTGCAAATACAACCTTGTGTTCCTCTTCATTCACAAAACTTGTATGAAGAGTAGGCTTCCAACTAGCCTTATGCCATGACAAAATTCTGTCATGCACCAAGTTTCTTCATTCCTGGAAAAATTATTCTGGATGGGGGAGGTAATCCCAAACACCCATCTACTCTCCAAACAATAACAATGCAGGAGCATCATATGTGGGAGGTGGAATCTGCATCAGATTGCCAAACTACTGTGTCTTTGCTTGGTGATCCTCCAAGGGCACAGCATTTGGTGGATATCTGAGAGGACATGAGAAGCTTGTTCACAGTTTAGCTTCTGTCTTTGTAGATCAAAGAGCAAACTTGTTTGGCTTGCTCTGAAACACACACAATCTGAAAAGTAACATTTTCTTAGGAAATTAAAAGGACTAAGTATTTGTATACCAGTCTTAACCTCTACATTTTACCAGCAGAATGTCTTCATCAGGCTAAAATATTCTGTGCATCCAGCTGAGGAATGTGGCTGGGCAATGGGGAATTCTGCAGGAGGAAAAGAGAATGGTATTTTCCTTTTTTCCTTCATATACCAGCTCATATTTTCTGTTTCCATGCTCCCTTTCTCCAGAGCAGCAGGAGAAATAAACAAAACAAACAAAGAGAAGAAATGTAGCCCTTAGAAAAACTAGTGCTACCTAACCAGAGAAAGGTTTTCATTCCAAGTAGGAATTGTAATTTCCCATATATAAAGCCCTGAAGTGGTGCAGAGAAGATGTTGCCACTTCAGTCTGGTAAACAGACATATAGGCTTTTTTCTTCCTTAAGCCATCAAGAATAGATACAGGTTTGTAAAACTTTGTCTTGTAATCTTTGCAAGTACACATGCAAGACAAATTTTAAAAGCTGAGACTGCCTAGACTCACTTCAGCAGACTGCAGCTTTCCACAGAGGCGTTCTACATCAGTTGAATAAGGTAATCCAAAACCAGCGGGAGGTGATCTGCCTTTTTTTACATTCAGGAAATAACTGCACAAAATGAAGTTAATTGTTCTCACATTTGCTCAGTTTTCAGATGAATTCCTGTATGATTTCTCTTTAGAGCATCCTGAATGAGAATCGAACGCGTGGTTTCACACAGCAGCAATGAATCCAAGTAAGCTGGTCTGCCTCTCAACAGTGGTGAAAATGGGCATACTATTTTGGAACATGCTATGCAGCTGCTATGTATGTATTATATGTCCACATGCCCTCAGTCAGAATAAGGGTGGGTTATTTACAGCAGGAGGTGCTTGTGAGAGGTATCAGTTGTAGCAGGTACACAAGCCCTTCTCCTGCTCCCCCACCAGGCCAGGGATTGCACAGAATGCCTCTGCAGGTCCTTCCTGTCCTTCTCTCAGCTCCTTCTCATAGGAGGTGGGATCCAAAGCAGCACTCCAATGCAGCAGTTTAAGGTCCTGAGCAAGTCGTCAGCTCTCCATGGATGTCTGCCAGAACTGAGAGTGGCTCCTCTGGATGTTTGCACTGCACAAAATCCAGCTCCCATAGGAAACACCAAAAGCGAATGCCTTAAGAGCATCTTTATGGAGATTTTTTCCAGGCAGTCTTTTGGGTAGAAATACTTCTGAGATTCTGCAGAGGCTTTTATTGCAAAAAATGTTCAACATATTCACCTCATTGCTTGCGGGAACTGTTCTTTACTATCCAAGAGCTGCTCATGAGTGGATCTGTGCGTCTGTACCTATGTCCTCCCATGAGCATTTGTATTTTTTCTCAGCTATTAACACCTTGGGTAATTTTCCAGGATTAGAAGCAAGGCCTTAAGAATGACAAATGACAAACGCTACTGAAAACAAAAGGGGAGAATGAAGAAGACAGGCCCCAAAAATAATATCTGTTTTGCTGGGATTTCCTTCTGCTGAGGAATACTTTCTAGTGGATAAGAAGAAGTCATCACCTTTTCCAGATGATGAGAACCCATAATAGCTGTGCTCTTCTGGGTCTCTTCTGAGTATCTGCTCTTTACTTTCTTCCAAATGAGTTCCTTGTAAAAATGTCACATTTTAGTGCTGCTCAAAGACTACTTAATATTCTTCTTTTCTTAAAAGAGCTGTGTATTCCCTGACATCTGAGATTTCTCTAATCAGCTCTGAAAATGGCCCTTCTTCTACATTGTTTTTCTTACTAAATTAGAAGGAAACACACCAAAAACCCTTTTAATCTGTATATTTCCTACTTGACATGGGGAAATAATGAGCTTTGGAAGCGACATTTTAATTATTGAGATTCTTCTGTTGACTAAAATATTACAAAAGATAAAGGATTTCCTCTAGTCATGTTTTTAAAAAGTACTTACAAATCTAAGCGTTGTACAGAATCTGACTCACTATCTTCAAGCTTAGAAGCACCAAGCATGTCATTATGAACTTCCTGCTCATGATATGGAACATTATCAGGTTTACACTGGTTTTAGTGGCATTTTTCAATGAATGAAATAAAACCTGTAAGAAAACAGAATGTGTAGATCAGTGGAAAATACTATATTTCACAGTGTTTTACTCCAAACATGGTTAAAATGTAAGATCAGAATTATATTTATGCAGTAGTAATATGATTCCTTAATATTGGAACACCTATTGTTTTACATAAGAACATTAGAAAATATTGATATGAAAAATATTGCATTAAAATGGACATGTTAGGATTAAAGTCTACAGTGATTCAAAACTATAGCTGGACTGAGAATTTTGTCTCATAAAAGTGAGCCATTTTTCTTCACTTATATTTAATTAAATATAGTAAATTAAAATAATTTTTTTGTTAAAAATGGTGAAATATGTTTTACTAATACTTAAAAATTAATAAAACTATTGTCAGAAGATGTTCAACCAAAAATAATTATGATCCATCTTAAAGAAAAATAATCCTTGAAATACTTGCAGAGGTGCAAGTTTTGTCATACATTTTGAAACGGTAAAACTGAAATAGGGCAGAATTTTGCATGTGTACAATTTAAAATGGTGTGAACATACCTCTTAATTTCCAAAGCTGCAGCTTAGGACAATAACTGTATTTAACATTGCTAATGGAGGAACATAAGCACTGTTGAGTGCGTTGAACTAATTTTAACTGATTTTTTTTCCAAAAAGTCAAGTTATTTTCCTTTCTTCCACAAGTATATCTAGAGTTCTGGAAGGCACAACACTCCAGCTCCATTACATATGTCCTCCAAAAGCCATCAAAGACACCAAGCACAGGAGGCACAGCTCCTGAGTACGGATGTATTGATGCATCCCATGACAATCTGTTGGGGCAAAGATCAAAAGGCAGGATCATGAAGAATGTACAGGAGGATCATGGATCTTTGCAGATTCTGCCATTCTCCAGTACAAAGTGCAAGAAGAGCAACCGACAAAGTTTGCTTGAGTTCTACAATAAACAGCAAACTAGCCTTCCTACTACTCCTGCAAAATGTGATGAAATTCCCTCCATGGATCCTAACAAAAAATTCCATGTTGCTTCCCCAGAAAAATGAATGAGGATTGTATCAATAGTCTTAAATAATAACAATAAGGTAGTTGAGACAAATTATAAATTCCATTTGAATATTTTAATAATTTTAGCTAACATATCTTTAATTATTTGTTCATTTTCTCGCAAGTATGAAAATTGTAAAAATAAAAATTTTGCAAATATTTTTCCTTAATTGTTATATTTGAGTTTATGAACAGGTAGTATTCTATATGTGCTATAATTTTAAGAGTTACTTGGTTCCTACCAGAACAGCTCCATCCTGATAGGTATGAAAAGCAAGACAGAAAGCAAAATCTTTGTGGTTTATTTCAGTCTTTACAAGTTCTAGACATTGAATTTCTTGTAAGCTGAAGGGAAAAGGATGATGAAAATTGCAAAGATCATAAGGATGTTTGGTCTGTCTGAATGAAAATGTCACAATTCCCAAAAGACAGGGAATCTCAAACTTATAAAGAATTCACCCTCAGTGAAACAGATGAATACTTTAAAGACTCATCAGCACCTCTCCTGTGACATGCTCTAGCCTTAAAATGAACTTTGGTTTGGCAGAGCTGCAGAAAAATTGTGTAAGTGCTAGAGGAGGAGCAGTGAGTGGGTTAGTAAAAGGGAGAATAGGCATCAAGCAGGGAAAAGCAGAGGCATTTATACATATTATTTATTACATATATCTAAGATAACCTAATTCCACCCAGTACCTGCCACAAAGCACTGTGGGGGAATCTGTGGGCACCCTCAGGGCTTGAAGCTGCTGTTTCTCTTTTATTGAGTTCTTTTCCAGTGTGCTGTTTCTTCAACTGCTGATACACAGCACTTAACCATGTGCAGCAATGGGAACCTGAGTTTAAGTGAGCAATGAATGGGTTCTGAAAATTTTATTAGGTTTGTCACTTCAGGGAGGGGTGAACACACATTTCCATACAAAAGCACTTATGAGAAGCACCAGCAGCTTTAGCACATAGCTAAAGCATAGCACATTAGACCAAAGAAGGAACTAAATGGATAAACTTCTCTGAAGACTTCTTTTTCTTTTGCTAAGCATCAGATCATATCAGCTTCTCTTCTTGCTGCTTGTAAGCACTTTCAAACCATATTGGCAGTATAAAGCACTCCAGTATTATTTTGAATAGATCCTGTACCTCTTTAAACTTTGAATCTACTCAAATGAATAATTCTTCAAGAAGAATGTTGCATTTCTTCCACCCTCTCCTCATCTCCAGAGCCAGACTATTTGCTGCATGATGCTCTGTAGCTCAGTCTGAGCTATTGGTGGTCTAGAACCATTACAGCAATCAGATGTGATCTGCTCTATCACCAGCAAAGGTGTTGCCAGAAAAATTTCAGATTACCACAATTCTTATACTAAGTTGGTGAAATTGTACATGTTATTTAAAGCATGTCTTGATTTTCAGTTCTAGAGTTGTATTTTCAAGCAGGAAATCTGTGCGGCTTAATTAGCAATTTTGTTTTATTGAGCAAGTGCATACTTTGCACAAATTATGAAGATTGAATACAAAACACCAAGGTTGCATTTTTAGCAAGAAAATTTTGCACAAGTAGCCAAAAGCCAAAATTTTAAGCTGATTTTTACTGCATGATGAATTAATCAAAAATTAGCTGTGGCCAAAGAGAAAATTTTGATCATTCTTCCTTATGGCTGAAACGCCTACTGACCTCTCCTGTGCCAAAGCAGCCCCTGTTACTGTGTTCGCACGACTCCCTCTGGTGGCAAACCTCTCATCCAAGCTGCAGGACAGCAGCTTCCCTTGGTTTTCTCTCTGATGTTTCACGTGGATTAAGACACACGCTGGTGGATTCTCAACTCATTCAGGCAGTGGAAATCCCATTAAAGTCTTTTGCTTGAGTTTTAAGAACTATATTTTTTTCTTAATTCCTATAAGAACTACCCCTTCAACCTAATAAAGAGACTATCATTAAACATGCATAATGTTGAAAAGACTGTATAATAATGCTAATTTGAATAAATAATTTGTAAATACAAATAAGATTTCTGGTTTACATACTTCCATGTAGCCCACCACTATATATACACCTCAGAAAAGGTCCTGGTTTTTCTCAGGCCAGGCTGCTAAGGGCAAGAGCCTCATCACAAATACAAAGACAGGATTTGCCATTCCCAGTTGCTGTCATGCTAGGAAAATTAAATGTTTATTTGCTTCCTACGTGGGGAAATTTATGGCACTCAGTTGTATAAAGGAACCTTAATGCCTCTTAACCCACTTCTACTTTTTTTTTCCCCTTCCCTCCACTGGAGACAGCACTGCCCACCTGCTGCAGCCCTCGCAGACCATCCTCCCTGCCTGCTGCATAGCAATGTGGCAGTGGAGCCTGGCAGTCTCTGTGTATAAGAAATCCCAGAAACATGGTAGGAATCTGATGACAGAAGACCTGGCGTAGCCTGGCTGGCCAACCAAACTGATTTGGTACCAAAATCATCTTACATAATTAAGTCACTTCAATGATGACTAAAATAATTTGTTAATGTTGAATTACAACTTCTTTTCACTTATGGCTTGCTCTTTCTTGTGCCCATGTGACCTCACCAAGCAATGCCAATGGCTAAAATAATACGAGAAATCAAAGATTTTAAAGAAAAAGTGATCACCCTGAAACTTGCTGTTGAAAAGAAGAAAACACTTCTGTTTATCCTGCTGTCAAATCAAATGTGTTTATTGGTTACACTACAGAGATCATTAACAGGAGTTTTTTCAAGGGCACTGCATTGGTAAGTCACACTCCATACCCACACCAAACATGTAAGTCCTCCTTTCATCATGAATAAATCATCTTGGCTGAGAACAAAAGGATGATGTGCAAAAGCAGCATGACTGACCCAAAAGGCAGAATGGTAAGTGGTATGTCTGAGCAAAGGTGGGAGAATGAGATACGAAACACTGTAACAGGATGATGATGTACTGATGCTCAAAATAGAGCAGGCTGCTGTTAAACCATAGAGTGCAGTACTGGGAGGCTAAGGAGGTCTCTTTATGTTACCTCTGCTAAACAGGCTCCTACTATTTTTAACATTTTAATTCAGGTTATAATTCAGGTCTCTCTTTCAGACACACATGTGTCCCTGCCAATATGTATGCCCACAATATGTGTGACATAATTTTCCATTGCCTAAAGTGCAAATTTTTATTCAGTGACTTCTTATTCCAAGGCTGTTGTTATTCTAAAGAAAGGTAGTTCCAGTTACATGATCTTAGTGGATTCATTGTAACTAAAACTCTGGTCTTTATTCTGTAAGTAGCTATGCATGGGGTTTCTTATGCTTGAATTTTATTTATTATAAATGAATCATACCTATTGCAGTTCCCATGAAGAAGAAGCATGCCTCCTCCAGTGACGTGGAAAGAGAATAATGGTGCAAATGGAACCTGAATGCACCAGTCCCATCCCTGTCTGACAAAATAGAGTAAAAACTTGCAAGATGCTTTGTTTTCTTCAGTTTGCCCTGTATTAGAACTCCTTAGACAAAATTGAGGACTACCAACAATAAAAATAAAGATCAGCACCAGAGATTATTCCCAGAGCCCAGTCCCATACGAATGTCATAATCATTTGGTTGCATTTTTCCATCCCAAAACTTTTTCCATCCAAGTGGATGTTTTCTAGCTGCACAGTGATTCAACTACAGCTGAAGGCAGAGACAGCTAAATC
Organism: Onychostruthus taczanowskii; assembly: GCF_017590055.1. Lineage (NCBI taxonomy): Eukaryota > Metazoa > Chordata > Aves > Passeriformes > Passeridae > Onychostruthus > Onychostruthus taczanowskii. Next base: position 3,593,988 of record NW_024504566.1, read on the forward strand.
ATCTGAAAAAAGAGAGCACTGTCCTGGTAGAGGGACAGTGTGGATCCAAACATCCACAAATGCAGGAGTGGATAGAAATCAGAATTTCCTGTCCCTGGGTAAGTGCTTCCAAATGTCAGCTATAAGTATGACCATGTTGATAATGAATTAAACAACAATATTTTCTGCAAAATCTCTGGATTTTGTCTCAAGTATTCAGTGCTGGGGAGCCCAAAACTGAGATGCTTTGTTCAGTGTGGAGTTGTTGGCATCGCAGCCTGGTAATGAGAAGAACCAAACAGAGCAAACACTGTAACAGTGAGAACGATGCGATGGCTAAAATCCAGAATTTAGAAGGAAGGTTGTGGAAGAGCTGGGATTGTTGGTGGAGCATGTGATCAGAAGTATGGGTATCTCAAAGACTGACTGCTGCTAAGTGGGTAGGATCTGTTATCAATATCTGTGGTGGTAAGACAAGAAACAGTAGTCTTTAATAAGATAGTTGGGATACATAAAAAGGCACCTTTTATTGCAGCAAGGTAATTATGCACTAGAACAGCTAACCAGGGGAAGCAGTAAATTCTCCATCACCAGAATTCCTGAGCTACAGGTTGGATACAGATACAAACTCATCCAGCCTGGTGCTAGCAGAGGATTTGATGACCCTCAGCTCCAACTTCTAATGCTATTTTTCTAGGTGTTAGGACTTTCAGAGCACATCTGAGGGGTGAACTGAGGTGAAAAGTCCCCTTAACTCTGGATTGCAATAGATGTTCTTCAGGGAATATATTTTGCACATGTCCAAGTGAAGTAGATACCTGTACTTAGGTGCCTGAGGAACTTTCAGAGTAACCTTGAGAACATCTCCAAGATAAGGCAAGGGCAAAGATACTCTTTGCAAAGATGATTTAGATACAATGCAAACTGAGCTGAGCACAGTGATATTCATTCACAGTGTATTGGAATGTGACAAGGAGAGAATTTTAGACTCCAGTGAAGCACAACTAGCTAATAATAACAATTGCATAGTTTACTTATGGATGTAAAATTTGCATGGGTTCCTCAGGGCCAGTAAAGCCGAGAAACAAAAAAATTTTCTTTTCCCAAGTCTGCAACAAAATCATGCAATCATATACACAAAAACCTACAGTTAATTCTAGGTGGATAATTTTTTACCCAAGTGGCAAATGTGTGCAACTCAGGCTTAAATATGGTATAATTCAGGAACAAACTCCTTTCCATACCTAAGTAAGACTAAGTATCCACATCTATCTGTTCCACTTTTTCTTCCTGCTCTGATTCTTCATTAACCAGTCCAGCACTTACCCCGAGTGCTCCAGAGGTGTCTCCTCTTTTAGATTCTTCTAAACTATCTGAATTAACAAAAACTATAATTGCCTACTGTACATATCAGGATCTCCTTGAATATAGCTGTTTTTAAGTACAACATTGATGGTAAAACTACAGTGTTCAGGATTACATACACTTAACCATTTATCAAAGGATAATGTGAGCATACATTCATGGTCTGATACATCCAGGTATTTTTCTCTGCAACTCCCTGAACCATTACCTGTCAACACACTATTGGTAAAAGTGGATCTTGTTAGTGGATATAATTTTTTGTACAAAAATACATACATCAGTGGCACCATATGTAATGAAGACACACAGAATATCATTTGAAGGATACACTTGCTCTTCTGTGATTTTATTCACCCAAAAATTCTTGTGGAATAGACATAATTAGCATTGCTCAAGTATTTTATTTCTTCCTGGAATTAAAGCACTAATTGTCACATTACACCCCAGCCATTACTTCCAGTCTCAATCCTATCTCTCCTTATCCCTACAACCCTTCTCTTTCCCCAGCTTTGCATTTCTCCAGCCACAAGCTGCAGCCCAGCAGCGGAGATGGGACAGCAGGCGGCCGAGGGGAAGAGCCTCAGCTGTGGAAGGGTACTTAGCAAAGCTCATTCAGACCCTTTTGCCAAGACCTTGGTCTCTGACCATGGCACATTCTGGCACCAGGAACATTTCCCTCTCTGTGCCCTCCTCATGGCTGGATTTTAACTCCACAAGTCACAGTTTATCCTGCACGCATAGCCACGGGTTGCAGCTGTGGGTGGGTGGATGCTGGAGTGCCAGGGCTGACCAAATCTCCATCTCATTAAGATTTGTGGTCATTCCTACTGATGCAGCAATGTTACTGAGACACTTGGAGAAGGGTGGTTTGTTGACATATTGCAAAAGCAGGTACTTTTGTTAACAGGCAGTTAAACTATTAAAGGCAGTGTTCTCATTCCTGTAAATGAGCTCATTGCCTTAAGTCTAGGAGAAATGATGCATATAGACAGGAAACTGGTTCAACAATTTTTTATTTTTTTAAGGTCCTATTGGTTTGCCAAGGTTGAAGGATCATATTTATATATGGGTTGGTTCTGGGAATAGACTTTGTTTGAGTTTGTGGTCAGATAGGACCAAAACCTGCTTCCCATAGGTTTGTTTTCCTATCTACCATGGTAACTTCTTTCCCTAAGTTACTCCTGAATAATCATTTTTTCATCACCTTCTTTTCTCTGTTTTTCTCTGGTCACTGGATACTTTATTTTTCACTTACTGCAACATTTTTCATGTGCATTTCGAATCTACTTCCTAAAATCTTTGGTGATTTAATGAAATTCATATGACTTTGATTTCTTTCCAGAATTGCAGCCTAAAACATATTTCCTATCCTCTCTTTGATGTTTTGCTTTAGGGGAATGTTCTTTAGATGGACTGTTCTTAAATGACACTCTCTGTGGAGACTCTATTCCTTTCTGTAAGTACATTTTAAGTTCCTTCTTAGTAGTGAACTCTAGTATTCACCTTTAATGTCACCCTGCTTATCACATCAAAGTAGCATTTGTCCGTAGCGCTCCACGGAGGTGTAATGAACAGTATGTCTGACAAACATCCAAAGATGTGCATGTGAGTACATTTCAGTGGGCTATCTCCTGAAATCACACCCTACTTGAAACAGAACTAACTGCACTCCTTTCCAAATTAGCAAATTTGGGTCCAAGCTGAAATAACAGGATCTCTTACCAAATTCCTGTCTAGAGGAATGAAAGTCCTCAGATACCCTGTGGTGAGATACATGAAGCCTGGAGAGAAGTGAGCTCCTCTGAAGCCTTGTAGACTGTCTCCTGGGTGGGAATGGCAGGGTGGAGCAGCTCTGTTAGTCAGCACTGCTTCTCCAAGTACAGGTCACAGAGGCCCCCGTGCTGCTACACGTGTGGCGACCTTTGTGCTGGAGTCTCGCTATTTTTGAATCACAGGAAGGTCAGATATTCCAGATCACAATCTCACTAGAGATGACTAAGTGTTTTCATAACATATGCATCCCTCAGTAGCCTGCTACCACTGTAATTCATGCTGTTCAGCCCCTAAAGACTGATTCTGAAATAGTCTCTTCCCCAGGCAAGCACCTCCCCAGCTGGAGAGTTCAGAGCACCCGGGCAAGGGCAGACCGACGAGTGCTGCTCCAAAGGCACCTTCAGGGCTGATGTGTTTGACATTGTTTTGCTTACACTTTCTGTTGCAAATCAAGATGACACTCAGGAAATTAATATATAGAGCCCCTTTACTGACCCACTACATCCTGTTAGCAGCTCAGAGACCAGCTGGGAACACTTGCTTGCCAAAGCTTCCCATCGACATCACGAAAGCACGAAGCTTTTAATCAGACCACACAGAGAGAATTTTTTAACCTCTTTTCCCCACACCTCCTCACTTTTCCCTCACCAGTGTTGTTGGCCTTGGTGTTTTGTAATCCAGTAAAGATGTATTCTTAGGAAAAAATGTCAAATCCATCAAATCCTAATGCCTCATTGGAAACCATTCAAAAAACAGCATACATGAAATAAGGACTTTCATTGTGATTTTCAGTGATTAAATACATATCAGAAGGATGTCCCAGGGACACTGTACCAAAAACTTAATGTTTGGAGGGGGAAGTATATAATATGTTCTTTAATAGAACATTTTCTCTGCACTTTGACCACACTATACTTATTGGTAAAGATAATTTTTTCAAAAATAATTGCTATTGGAGCTGTTCGTAGTATTAGTTTTCCTAAATTTATCCAGTTATAATTAATATGTGCCTTTCAAAGACCTAAAAGGGAAGGCATTCAATATTTCTTGCCTCTAATTTTAGTATGATCTGATTTTCCTCTGGTTGCCTTTCCAAACACCTGGGGCCAGCCATATGAGTAAATTAGATTGTGCTAAAATGCATATTAATGAAGCTCAAGCAATGACTCCCTAAAGGGACAGTAAAACTATATATAGCTCCTTTTTTTCCCCTCTCTTGGTTAATGTGCCTTTCAACACATTTAGATCCAAGTAAAATCACGCCATTCTGGAATAGCCAAACAAAACAAAACAAAACAAAAAACAAAACAAAACAACAAAGAAACTTAAAACAAAAACTGAGAAGTACATTTATTTGAAGTATCTAAATGATCAATCCTTTTAATACTTGCATTTTAAAATTGTTTCCTATTAAACATTAACTTTCTATTAATTGATTTATCCTATGAGGAAAATAGAATATCAAGACATTTGGGCTAGTAAGAAGTGGCATACTTTTAAATTGCCTATGGTAATCTTTGCATTCTCTTCTGTTTTATAAAAACCCAATTATTCATTCTAATGGATAGATGTGGAGGGCAACAAACTATTATCACATGTGACATGAAGAGTTTTGGAGAAGGACACAGTACTAAATCTCAGTTCCACAAGAAAGTCCAGTGTAGCTATCAGGGATTGTCTACAACAGTGTTTTGGTCTGGACAAGGTGGGTGTGTTTTATGTGGATCACTGCTGACTGTGCCTTGGTTAACATCACAGAGTGGTCAAAGAGCACACGCACCTGATTCATGGAGGAGAAACTAAACTGGAAGATAGACTCAAAAGGCACATTGAAAGTGCCCTGACTGCTAATGAGCATTCAGCTCACAGAAAGAGAATAAGTGAAGACTAAACTGGAAACCATCTAAATGTGTGGGCACTGGGTCCTCAGCACCACCACTTTTAAGCCAGGGAGATGCAGAGGAAACTGCTTGAACGTCTAGGGAAGCCCAGGTTATCATACCAGAAAAAAAAAATTGGTTTGGTTATTAAAAAAAAGGATTAGAAAGGATGTGACTCAGTTATTAACTGCAGGAAGGGAAGAGAACTACCAAGTCACAAAGCAAACAGACATGAAAACAAGTATTAATTACTTACATCCTAGAAATTAGAAGGAAGATCTAAACACAGATCTAAGGATTAGGAAGAGTATCTAAACAAAACTGAACTTTTGCAACAACCTTTCAACTGGGATATCATGGCTCATGAGAGCTCCAAATGTTTTTTAAATGCAGTTTGTAGAAGGAATTGTATAATATCTTTTTTTTTGTTTGTAAAAGTGTAGGAGGCAGAATATGAGAGTTTAATCTGTTTGAAAGTGATGATTCATTTCTAAGCATTTTCAAAGCACTTGTCTATGTTCTCCTTCTTGCTATAATCAAAGCACTTTTTAAACAGGTTCAATAAATTTTAAGTGCCTTTCAGTGTAAAAGAGAGGGGAAATATAACTTACCTCTAAAAAAAATTGAGCAGATCTTTAGGATGAAGAATAATATCTCTGCTAAACTGCATATTTGTTAATTGTTTACAGCAATCTCTGCATTTCTCTCTTCTAAGGTACTGTAGTACCTGCATATAATGGATAACAATTTCAAACATTGTCTTTACAAAGAGTGTAATGGTCATGCAATTGCAGCTTGTGGATCTGCATGCCAGTAATTGTTAGTCATCAGTCCTGCCCAGTTATGTACTTATTTTTATTGCACATTGAAAAGCCTATCAGAAGAGGCAATCAGGAACAGTGACACTCAGATTCAGTGGCTACTTTTCCAAGAGTTGCCAGTCAGCCAGAGGCTTTGCCATGATGATTTTAAATTAGAAAGAGGAGATGTGTATTCAAGAAGCTTTCATAGAGTTATTCAGGTTTTCATTTTCTTCTGAGCACCCCTACAGAGTCAACAATTGAAAACACAGGCTAAAACCTCTCACTGTATTTAATGAAATTTACTCCTTTTATTCCACTCTTCTCTCTCAGTGAAATGAAAATTTTAACTGTGCCAAAGCCTTGCTTGTTACTTTAGGAACAGCATTCAATTTTACAACTATTGACATTTCATTTTGAGAGTTTCATTATTACCATTATCTGCTTTCTTCCCCGACTGATTGTGCTGTTTCCTTCTCTCTCCTCAAGTACCCACCCTCTCGCTTTTCTCTTTGAAGACAATCCCAGCCTCCCCTTGCCACTGTGAGTAATGTTTGGAGTCTATTGTTTTCCACCACCAAGAACTGCAGGAACAAGTATCTGCTATGTGCCTCCCCTCTCCCTCCTCACTACTACTTATCTCTAGGAGCAGGCAAAACGTGTCTGTCATCTCCTGAGGCTGAGCAAGAATTCTTGAGGTAGGTATCCTGGTAGGAAGGGATCATTTGTTTCCACTGATTCCTCTGGACACCCAGGACACTGGCAAATTTTGACTCACTTACGTGAACACTTCGGTGCTAGCCACCCTTGATGTGGATAAAACCGGAATTAACACTGTCCCCTCCAAGAGGTAACGATTTTGCAAAGGTGTTAGCATCACTCATGATGACATAGGAAATGAAATAGTAGAACAAAGTCCACCCACATATAGGTGCTGAGGCAAAGAATTCTCTCACCCAGAAGCAGTCCATGGGCACTATGAAGGATATATGCAATATGCAATTCAGTATGTTCTCCCAGGAATGAAACATTAAATCAGAGCTCTCACAGAGTTTCCTCAGACTCTGCTCTTGTTCTATAACCATAGGATGGTTTAACTAGGCTTTGTAAAACTAAAATGCCAAAAATAAATTTGCGCATATATTAATAAATGTAGAATTTCAGACTGAAAATAGTGAAAAAGCATGATTTAGCTAAGATTTTTTTACTACATCTGACAGCATCTTTCTGTAAAAGTAACTTCACATCAGTTAAATTGCTCTTGGGAAAATTAAAACTTTTGCATAAATATGTAAGACCTCTAACATCTCATCTTTTATGTTTTAATTGTAAGGCAAAACATTTTGCTAAAGTAATTTTGTGCTTTTAACTTTGAAGCAGTTTTAAAAAGTCAATGACATGGTTTTAAAATATAGCACATGAAACGATATTTCCATCAACATGCAGCAGTTGCCATAAACAGCCTTAATTTCCAGTCTAAATTAGTGCTCTAAATATATTCAGACAAATTAATGCAATGGAAAATTATAGAACCCAAATTGTATATTTATTTACTGCAACATGTTTCACTTGCATCTCATCTGCCATTCATACAAGGTTACTTCAAGTTTAGTAATTTTTCCCCTTTTCATGCTTAAATTGAGAGGAAGACATGTATCCAAATGTTCATAACTGAGCTGAAAAACATATTTTGGACAAAGCTGTTCACTAATCAGCAATATTATTTCCTATATACCATACATTATAATTTCATTTCAATTGTTACTGCTGTGTTCAGCTGTTTAAGACTTTAAGCAAATCAACAATAAGTAAAATTGCTTTTTCAGATTATGTGTGGGCTGGTTTTGAAACAGCCAGCCCTAGAAAGTGAACTGAGGTGCAGAGAATCACCAGTACATGTGCAGGGGTTTTTTCACTGTCTGTCTCCTGGTAACAGCTTTGCAGTTGGTTCTGGGGTGGCACACAGTGCAAGAAGTCTCAACTGGGGCACTACTGAGTCTGGCTTCTCTGAGACAGGGTTGTGTTCTTTGAGGACAGGATTTCTAACAGCGAAGAAAACCCTCTTAGATAATGATATACCATTGATCATCTCAGGTTGGGACAATAGAAAGCAGATTAACTCCCCCAGCAATTGCAAATGGTGAAAATCAAAAATGGTGAGTGGTAAAATTTGTTTCATTGTCCTAAAAAAGAGAAGGCTCTTACTTTATTACAAAGTAAGGCATGGTTTCTATGAGACAGCAGACTGTCCTCTGAGTTTCCAGATTATTTTAAAATTAAGCCTTTTTCTCTTCTTTTAGGCCTTGTAGCTTACTATAAACAGAAACCTTAATTGTTCAGTATGCCACCTGTCTGACAGAAGGGAATGAGGAACAATTGCTGGCTGCGGATTTCACAGGGAGCTGGAAAAGACAATGAAAAATGAAGCAAGTTATGCTTTATATGGGAAAATGAAATCTCATAATTGAATTAGAGTAGCCTCACCTTCTTTCTGGTACTTCTCAAATCTCTCACTTGTCACACTATGCCACGCTGTGGGGAGCTGGGGGTGGGAATGGTACCAACACACTGAGGATCTTCTGCCCCTGCATGTCCATGCGAGCCAAAGAGAACTGCTCTGCTCATCCCAGGGAGGAGAAGGATTTGTGAGCAAAACATGTTGTGTGCTGGTCCCTTATAGGAACTCCTCAAAAATCATTAAACTGACTGCATTCCCAGATGTGGCTATGCCAGTTGAACAGGCCAAAGGCTGGTTGTGAGGGGCTGAAGTAATCAAAAATATGAAACTGGGATAAAAATGCAGAAATAAGAGAATAAGATACATATAGTAATGACAAATTAATTACAAATACAGCTGAGACACTGCAAAATCTGCTGACTTTTCCACATCACCTCTGTCCCTTCTTCCAATTACTTCAATGGTCCCTCTGCCTGATTAAAATACTCACTTTTTGTCATGTCTAACATCAAGTAAGAAGAATTTGGAAAATCCCACCCAGGACTTGTCAAGACCAGGTGCCTCCAAAATATCCAGTCTTGCCCTAGATTTTGAGATTCTCAAAACCACAGAAAACTTGTGGTGAATGACTTCAAGCTGTGATTCCAATGTCTGCCTTTCTCCAATCTCTTGGAGCAGTGAATTTATAGCAAATAAATAGCTGCTCTCTTAAAACTTTGATATGAATATCCCATCTGGGCAAGTCCCTATTGGTTGTGTGATTTACCACAAAAAGCTGGAAGAGCCATTACTGCCAGCATAGAGCTCAATCATGGGCACAAAAAAGAAAAAAAAAATTTATGGACAGCATAGGGCCACCCAGCTCCAGATGTATAAAAACTCCTTTTTCAGATTCCTTGTATGCAAAAGCACAAGCTATATTCCATATGCTTTTCATGCAGTGCATGGGATTAAAAGCTGTAGTAGAGGAAGTCTTACCTTTTCTCTGATAAAAAGCAATCCTAGCAGCAGCTGTGCTGCCTTGCAGGTCCTTCCAAACCAGTGTCCAGAGCCTTGACTCTGCAGCATGGTCTCGTCAAGAAGGTCTGAGTGAGACACATGGAATCACACCACACCCCCCTCCCCAGGGTCACCCCTGGCTTGGGCAGCAGCAGCAGGACAGGGCTTTGTGCCCAGGGAGAGCTCCAATGTTCACCAAACCCAGATAGCAAGGCACTTTCCTGTGCTTCACCTGTGCTTGTGGAGGTGGCATGCTCTGGGAAATGAACACCAATGGACATTTTAACCATCAACCATGGCAGTGAAGATGACAGTGAATATGTTTCAATTGAATTTCCTCAGGAAGAAAAATTGGCCATGGAGGAAAATAGAGCTGGGTTTAAGCCTGAAGAAATTACTTAAAGAAGATTTTTTTCAGGGTTTGCAAAAAGTCATAAAAGCAGGTACATAAGCAATGTACAGCAGCTGCCATAACATTTCAGTCTTTCACACATGCTGTCCTAAAGGGCTCCAGAATGTTTTTTTCCCCTTAGAAAGGTAAAACAAATGTACCAACATCTCTTAAATACAAAACATATTTCCCCAAAACTCCATAAAGAAAACAAACTTGAACATGTTTTTCAGATGGAACTCCACTCAAGCACATCACTGTGGTAGTGGGCTGATGCTGTCTGGACACCAGGTGTCCAGCAAAGCCTCGCCATCTCCCTCCCCCTCAGCTGGACAGGGGAGAAAAAAAAGAATCAAAGACTCATAGATTGTGTTAAGTAGAAGGAGAGATCACTCATCCACTACTTTCATGGGCAAAATCACTTGACTTTGGGAAATCAGCTTAATTTATTGACAATCAAATCAGAGGACCATAATGAGAAATAAAACCAAATCTTTAACACCTCCCCCACATCCCTTCATTCTTCCTATGTTTAATTTCACCCACAATTTTTTCTCCATCCTCCTCCACAGCAGCACAGTGTGACAGAGCATTGGTGTTGTGGTCAGTTCATCATACATTTTCTTGGCTGCTCCTTCCTCCTCAGAGGGAGGACTCCCTCCCATGGGAGACAGTTCTCTATATACTTCTCACAGAGAAGGACTCTTTTCTCTGAGTCCTTCCCATGAGCTGCAGTTCCCCACAAACTTCTCCAGCACGGGTCCTTCAATGGGGTGCAGTCCTTCAGGAACAGACTGCTTCAGCTTGGGTCCCCCACAAATCACAAATCCTGCCAGGAGCCTCCCCCAGCATGGGCTTCCCCTAGACTCTGAGCCTCCTCTGTGCATCTGTCTGCTCCAGTGTGGGGTGCTCTACAGGCTGCAGTGGTTCTCTGTGCCACCATGGACTTCCATGGGCTGCAGGGGACAGCCTGACTCACCGGGGTGTGCCCCACAGGCGGCGGGGGAATCACTGCTCTGGCGCAGCTGCTCTTTGGGCAGGCTTTTTGCCCCCTTAACTACATTATCCCAGAGGAACTGCCACCATCGCTGATGGTGGCCTCTGCTAATGACAGGCTTTTCTTAGAGCCAGCTGGCATTGGCCTGACATACGGGAAGCTTCTGGCAGCTTCTCATAAAGCCACCCCTGCAGACCCCAGCCACTGAAACCTGGTCTTGCAATCCCAATACAGGCATCTTTCCTGCCTCTCACCTCCCTGCCCCCCTAGCTTACCCAAAAACAACATCCTGGGAAAATGAGTAGTTCCTGTATCTGCTCTTGAAGATTGTTGTGTTCAGGTTTTTGGTGAAGTATGGCAGAAGACATAAGAACCACTGGGTATTTGAATTTGTGTCAGCAGGTCAATTGCTACAAGGAATTTCTGGTCTAGTTGCTTGCAGAAAGATGTGCACTTCTTAAAATCCCAGCTATTTCCTGTTTAATGTATTTGCAAAGCAAGATATAACAGGGCAAAAAAAATCAGTTGAACACAGCAATTTTATTGGAGTTCACCTGCTACAACAGTGTGTATGAACACAAGGCTTCTAGCAAGACAAGCAAGAAATCCTGGAGCTGTTTTCAAAGATATCTGCTGTTTGCAGCAATGTAGGATGAGCACACAGTCAGTTTAATAGGTTTCCTCCTTGATCAGTTATTTAGCCTTTCCTTTTATTTTCCTGAAAGTTCAGGTTGGTTTGTTTGTTTCTTTTATTTAGTACAGTCACTGCCTTTAATAAAGGTGCATCCCTCTACTTCTGCATGTTTGAGTTTGGAAGACTATAAATCCCTGCTTTCTTATCTCTGTTTCTGTGGTTCCTCTCTATCCCCAGTACTTTGTCAGGAAGGAGAAGGATGAGAAGTCAATAGAAGTTCCAGCAGATCAAAGAATAGGCCATGTCAGGTCTCCAGTGCCTCCACATCCAATATTGTGCTGCAGTCCTCGGGGGCCAAAGCAGAACCTTTTATATGAGAACTTGCACCAAAGAACTTCCAGAATGCTAAAAAATGGATGAAAGCCAAATACAGTCTGTAGGCTTGGGATTCACAGGAATAAGGGGAGAATTGCACACAATCAGAGTTGCTGCACTAAGAAAAGGATATAAAAAATAAGATGTCAGTAAAATTAGCTAAAACTGCACTGTAATCTTCAAAAGAAAAATAGATCCTTTGAAAAAATTTCCTTTCATAAATCTTGTATTTATTTCCATACACTTTTTAAAATGCTTTTATTCAAATACTTTATATATACTTAAGATGCAATTGATATTCAAATTTTTTTCAATCCCTATGAGGTTCAGTAGACAGAAGCAATTCAATCAGAAACAGAGAATGATGTGAAAAGCAATGAGGGAGTGCCTATTCATTCAGTGCACAAAAAAAATTAACATCCACAGGACAGCTGTTAAATAGGGAAGATATTTGTTCATTGTTTCAATACTAAAAACCAGACTGATTTTGAAGCAAGCATTATATGCTTGAGAAAGACGGGTGACAGCTGAAATTTGCTAAAAGGCAGCTTGGGGAAAGTGTTCTACTTATTTGTAATGAAAAATACCACAGTAAACCACTAAAGCTCTTACTTTACTCGCATTAATGACTTTTGGTTTTTTTTAAAAAAACAACTTGATTTTGTCAATAAAACAATACACAAACCTAGCTGCACACTTGAAAAGCAGACAACGCTGAGTAAGATGCAATAATTAGTCAAACTTACCAGTTTATATCCCCAGTTGGAAGGAAATTATTTTACCATTAATGATCAGCAATTAAGTAAATAGCCCAGAAACAGCCTTCCATAAAGACTACAGGGTGAACAGTAGTGGAGGGAATCGGGACAAGTAGCAAAAGTAGCAAAAGAGGCACAAGCACTGTGCAAAAGCTGTGAACCCACAGGAGCCCTCAAACCCCAGGGCAGGCGCAGGGACAGCAGGGGCAGAGCACAGCAGGCACCAGCCTGGAGCCACTCCCTGCATCTGGACAGCTCCTCCAAGCTCAGCATGATGGAGGCTGGGACTAAAATACTTACATGCCACCCCATTTCTTGTCAGAGGAATGAAACAAGGTGCTGTAACAGCTAAAGCTGGAAAGTAGAAACAGGAGAAGCCCCAGGCTGGGGAGGATTTTTCCAGCATGTTGAGCAGAAATACAGGTCTGGTCAAAGCAACTGGCTCCTTTGCAAACTCTGAATGGTGAGAAACAGCTGAAACCTGAACTATTTAAATAGCTTCATCTTCTAATGCATCATCATGATACACCTTATTCTCAACAAGAATTCTGCATAATGAATTTATGCTCCTAAGTACAACTGTCTGAAAAGAGAATTTAGAAATACAGGCTAGGAAAAATCCTCTCCAGAGCTCCAACCCAGATGGGGGTAAAACCACCTTTTTCCCATGGGTCCCAAAACTTCTTGCAATGTCAAGGTCACATATCAGCCAGTGCAACACCTCAAAGGGTTTTCTGTTTCTCCTCCCTCAAAGGAGGACCACATTTCCAGGACAGTATAGCAAGAAATTTTATAACTAGTTTGAACGGGAGGAGAAATATGGCCTATTGCTCCTCATCATCTAATCAATGCTTCTGCCAGTTGAGGGCATTAAAATTACAATGTATCTGCTTCATACTTGCATCAAAATATAAAGAAGACATCAGCAGAAAAAAGCTTCTATTCTTCTCCATAATACACTAGAGGAAATTTCCTATATTAAGGAAAAAGAACCCATATTGGCACAAAATCCACAATAATGAAAAAATAAATTTAAAAATTAGATTTTCCTCCCAAGCCTAAAATGGAATATGGAAAAACAGTTGTGGGGAAGTTGGAAGGGAACATTTACATGAAGTACTTTTTCTCAGAAAAGTGACAGAAATTTGAAATAGAATCTGAAATTCTGCTCTTAGAGTTGTATTTCAGTTTCTCACCCATTTTGCTATACTAATTATAGAAAGATAAGTTATTTTAATTTAAGCTTGCATATTCCTATAAAATGTACAGATGTAACACCCTGATGTGTTACAATGGTTTATAGGATGGTTGGTTTTGTGTATGGTGATGGCATTAGATATGACATTTATGTTCTAATAAAATGGTTGCTAATAATAACAAAGCCTATATAGCCTCAGCTTTAGGGTTGTTTGATAACATAGTGTTGTTTTAAAAACTTTAGAACAAATCTATGTAGAGATAGCGTGCTGCCAAAGATAAATGGATATGTGTTTGTTTTGTGGCAACGCTATAAAATTGGATTTTTTTAAAAATCCTATTTCTAGGCTACACAAGCACTTTCTGCTTTTCATTTTGTTGTTGTATGACTATATAAACAGGAAAAAAACCTTTTCTTAAGTACATTTTTTTCATCAGTTTAAAGATGCTTATATCCTTAGTTATGAATATACTGTGCTGATAATACTGAAGCGCTGTAAGCTTCAGTAACCAAGTTATATGTATATTTATTACTCTTCTACTAGAGATTAGCTTTAATGAACAAGTAACTACTGGAAAATTTTCATTATTTTCATATTTCCTAACCAGGTTGGGGAAGAATGCAGCCATGCTGCCACCTATAAATTTTTATACTGCGACAGAAGTAAGAAAAATAGTTGCAATTTTTAACAGGTAAGTAAAAAAAAAACACAATAAAAAACAAATCTAAAATTCTGGATGCAGCTTCACCACTATGAAACACTAGCCTTTTCTGACAATTTAACAGCTGAAGGACAAGTGAAAAAAGAGTAAGCAAAGGAAGATAATGTAAGGAAAGATAGCTGATGATTACCCTGTAATCATGGCTGGCAGGAAAGAGACAGATTTCACACCCAGATTTCTGTTGACGGGGAGACTCGGTGAAGGCCCATTTCAGCCCAGCTAATGGGATCTGTAAGGAGGAAGAAACCACACACAACACTGGCTGTGCTCCCGGTCAGAGCAGAACGGCCGCTCAGCAGGAAAGGACAGAAAATCCCAGCCCGGCCCCAAACCCCTTTGGCATTTGGAGCACGCTGAGCGCAGAGCCAGCTGCTGTTCCAGGCAGCACAGCTGCACCTGGAGGGCAGAAGGGCACTGCTGCAGGGCACTGCTCACACACAGAACAGGACAGGCTCCGGGAAGCAGCAGCTTCTCCTTGCCAGGGAGGTGCTTGATCCGCTCCGTGTTCAGCTGGTGGGTACCAGAGGCTCTGGAGCCCAGTGCCCATCCAAACCATGTCCCTGACACACGCATCTCCCATGTGGAGATAGCCCAGTCGAGATGGAGGTAGCCAAACAGAGCAGCTAAGCCACTTCTCCAGAGACAAGTTACAACTCACCTCACAATCCCTCTGTTCCCATAAATACATAATTTTTAACTTTCATTGGTGAGGTAAACTTAGAGATTTACTTCATTTGCAAAAAAAAAAAAAAAAAACCAAAAAAACCCAAAAAAAACCCAAAAAAAAACCCCAAAAAAACCTGACAATCTGCAAGCTCTTTCCCAAAATTTCTGGGATGATTATCTGAAAATAAATAAACTATAATTTCACTGTTCTTTTACCTTCTCTCTTATGTGTCACACACAAATTATCTCTGGATAATTTTTATATAAGTTAAAAAGAACCAGCTATATTCATATACCAAAATGTATCCCCTTGAAGCATCCCTTTTGAGTTTCACTGTACTTTTTCCCATGAACTGGGAGAAGTTAGAAACAAGGATATGTCCTTTTTAGAACAAGGATCAGCATAATATATATTATAAAATATATATAATATAATATATATTATAATGTATATTATAATATATATAATAATATAATAATAATTATATATTATAATATAATAATATATAATATAACTTCACATAATATATTATGACTGCATTGGAGTATTCAGAGTGCCTATTACCCACGATATAACATTTAGTTTCAGTAAAATATATGAGGTTACTTAAGTGCATTAAAAACCAAGAACACAGATCCAAGAGTGGGAGAGGCCTGAGCTGAAGAGCTATGGCAACAGTTGTTTATTAATTAGTGAGAAAGCAGAGCCATTAAGCTCCAGCAAGCTCAGATTTCCGTGCCAATGAAACCAACTCAAACTGTAAACCAGGAAAGTTCAGTTCATGCTTGAGAAAAGCATTAAAAGTTCCAAAAGCTGATTTCAGAAAATTTTACTGTTAGATGGGTGATGGCAAAAGAAATTAAATGTTTGAAGGGAGAGACTTGCTGAACAGTCTTCTCCCAGTTACTTTTATCTAGCAAGATATTCTGACAAACTGGTGTCTGCTTGAATCAGATGTAAAATATGTTAATTCTTGAATTAATTTTCTACACAAGCTGAGTGGAATCTGAGGTATAAAATAAATGTTATACTACCCTTTATGAACCAGTCATTCTTATTAGGGCACAAAGCAATTTAGGTGATGGGCTGAAAATTGACCAGAGCAGAATGCAGATAAGACCCAATTAAAACAAAAAGCAATTTGAGTTTACTGAATAATCTATAAGAGCAAATGACAAATTAAAAAAGCTAGAGAAAAGTACATGTAGGTTTTGCTATCAGTACACAACTGGAAGTGCTGAAAGAAAACAAACAAAGCATTACCAAATAACTAGAGTGGGGCAACTTCACATTCAGTCTTCAATAGAGAAGGATAGAAAAGGTATCAGCAATTTAAATTTAATGCAGGTTTCTGCATTAACCCAGCTGTTTTTTTGTTAAATAGAAGAAAGCTAGGACAAAGCAAACGGCCCTGTCAGGTGGCACAGGTGGCACCTGCAGCTTGAGCAAGGGCAGATGAAGACAAACACTAACTCAAAGCTGTGACTGAGGCAGGCTCATGCCTCAAGCTTCCTTTTCCCTTGCTTGGAGACACAGCGAGAGAGATAACTGATATGAGTTCCCCCAAATCAAAGATTAACAAAAAAATTGCAATGTTATTTTTTAACTGGAAGATTTAGGCACACCCACACTTGTGTGCCCTGGCTCTTGTGTATTATCTACAAGGCAAGTCCTGATGTTCAAGAAACACAGACACTAAAATGAGGGTGACTTCTACAATTACACTGATTTCAAACCATCAGAGCACATAAGTGTTTCATTAATGTCTGTCTTTGCTCCATCACTATTAACATTAGCAGTACCAGTCTGAAATACAGTATCCCTGTTCATCAGCTAGGTACAAAGCTATGAAAGAATATTAATATTATTTCTATTTTGGCATATACATTTCACAGCATCCTAAGTAAACTCTGAGTGCTCAGTGGGCACTTACTGGAATTCCCAAAGGCACTTAGGTGCCTTGGCTGTAACTGAAAGGATAACTTCACAAGTTTGATTGCAAGTCAAGCCAGGAGTTATTCTTCAGACCTTTATAAAGGTTGCACCACCATAACACAAGCAAACATCTTCTCACCCAGCATAAAGTCTTCAGGCATAAACAGAACCCAGAGGGTTCTTTTGAACTTGCAAGGCTGAAGCATGACTAGAGAGAAAACAGAATAGGCTTTTTTCCTTCACAGTACTGAAAATAAGTTCTAATAATTTAACTACTAGGTAATAAATTGCTATAAGTGAGTAAGGATCAAACTGAAAAGACACCGAAAATGATCATTTGTAACAGGATTATTGGTGGCTGATTTATCTTTGAATATACATTAAAGTTACACCAAAGAACAGAAGTCCTTGATGTCAACATTTTGGTACCTATTTCTCATAGGAAAGAAGCCATATTATTATTGAAGTACTTAGTAGAATATTCACTGCAGTTGCTTATTTAATTTCTATTTTAGGTAGGTCTTCCTTTACTAGAAAAAAAAAAACAGACAAAAAAAAACCAAAAAACAAAAACAACCACAAACAAAACAAAACAAACAAAAAAAAAAAACCCCAAACAAAACAAAACAAAACAAAAACCAAAAACAAAACACCAGTAAGAAATGCTTATTAGGGCCGGGAGCTTTTTGGAAAGAAATATAACATGTGAAATTAATTTAGTCTCTTTCTGCTTTGAAATATGTTGCAAACAGATTGTGATTTTCTTCAATACATTACACAAAACTATTCAAGGATTCAATTCAACAATAATTGACATCCTGAACCTCATTAGTAAGTAGTTTGCTGCCAGTAGTCAGTATTAAAAATGAACTATTTCAATAGATTTGTCATATTGCTTTGTTGGACTTTTTTTTATACCTTGATTGCGCTGATATAAATCAGACAAATTTATCCATGTGAAGACAGGAATTCATTACTATGTTTCACCAATAATTTTCAATATTCAGTTGTTCTCCATTTTGGCAATTACTCCTACTAGCTAACTTAGTTGTTATCCCTGCAGAAAGACCACCAAACCACTACGAAAATAGGCTACATGAGTTTCTTAACAAATGGGGTAACTAAAGCATCAGCTAATCAGCTGATTATTAAATTAATTTTTTTAATTAATTAATAAATTTATTTTAGAGTTAGATTAATTTTTGTTGGTTTTTTTTCATATTGTTTATCCTTTTACATGAATTTTTTTCATATTTTTTATCCTTTTACATGAAAGTGAAGGTATCACTTTCTGCTTGTAGAAGTGACTGCAGTGGTAGAGAAGGCAACACCAGGTTTCTCCACTTGCAGAGCAGTGTTACCAAAAGCAGAGCTGGGCCTTACAGTTCAAGTTTCAGTGACAAATAACATAGCTTAGCAGAAACAGGAGCTCTCCAAGAGTGTATTCCATAAAATCCTATTTAGTTTCTTTACTTTTATACATGTAACTTCTAGAGAGCCGTGCTGTGCTGGCTTTTCTTCAGAAGGAGGGAGGGAGCTGCAGCACTTCACCTTCTCTGCTGCTGCGGCTTCAAAGAGCCCATTAAGAGCCCACACAGAGCTGGGCTTTGATAGCAGTGCCTAATTCCTGAAGACAGGCAGACAATGGTCTGCCCTTCAGGTCACCCAGGCAGAGTCCCTCTGGATCACACAGACACACCTGCCCTAGGTCAGACTCTGGGAAATTGAACTCTGCAGCTTCTATTATAAATCGCAATTTTGCTCCTTATAAAGTCACTGGTACCTTACTGAAACAAGCCTCAGCATCCCAAAAGTCACTTCAGTAGCACAGGACTTACCAGGCTCAGTGAATGCACTGCCTGTACAGGAGCTGTTTATAGCGTTGCCAAACACAAATCTAAAATGAACCACAGGATTACGTCTTGGCCACCGTTTAAACAGCTTCACAGGTAACAGTTTCCATCCTCTCTCTTATTTAAAAAATTTAGGAGGAAAAAAATTAATAGGATGTTGCTTAATATTTAATTGTGCTGTTGTTTTGTTGGGTTTTTTTTTTGCATTCTCACAAATATCTGGAGCAACCATTCAGTCATGAAGACTTAGTAGTTTTCATCTGCAAAGGAAGGGTTGCCACATTTTAGTAGTTCTCCTTACAACTATGCAGTAATGTAGTACTCTGTACTTCAGGTCACTTGTGAGCTGAAGTTCACTAAAATGAAATGGATGGGGCCACATAGCAAAAATTTTGCATAACATTTCTCTTTTGATTTCTAGAAGGGAATTCATCTCTTCTCAACAAAACATTGTAAAGCTAAAAGCAATATATCAGTCTTACTATTTCCTTCTGCTAAGATGTTTTCTTCTTCTGTTACACTCTGTACTGGAAGACAGCAATTAGATTTTGAGACATCTAAACACCGATGTCGCACCAAACTGGTACATGAATTACAGCTGTTCTGCAGAGGAGGATGTCTCCCCATTCATCACCCAGCCCCTCTTTGTGGAAAGTTAGAGCTGCAGAATGGATTTCAGCTTCTCATGACATGACTATGCCAGCCCCCCTGCAGGCTGCACAGACCTGACCTTTCAAAAGTAAAAATAGAAAACTGAATTCCCTGGAGAGAGAATGCAGCTAGAATTTGAGGCAGGAGGATATTTACTTTGTTTTCCTAACAATTAAATAGATTCCTCAGACTACATATGCCCTTCAAACTCTCTTAAATTAATAACATTAAAATCTTAATTGATAACCAGCCCCTTCTACTTCCCCCAGGCAATTACAACAGAATTAGACTCAGGTAACTCAATTAGACATTAGCCTAACCCAGCACTCTCCAGGAGGTCTCTAAGAAAAATTCTCCATGAGGCTGATGAAAACAGCATTAGGATTGCTATGTTGAGGTCAAATAGCATATGCTTTCAAAAATCACTGAAGGCAAAATGATGCCTTTTTGTTTAGCCTATAAACCTCTCCACTTGGCACTTGAATCTCTCATCCATTCTCACACAGAAATTGTGCAGATCTGCTAGGTGCACTACGAGGCTGACCTTGTGCATTTTTCCCTTCAGTCCTGGTTCTTCCCCAGAAAACACTGCTTCAGACACATACATGAAGCACAAGGGGCCAAGCAGAGGCAATCCTGAGCCTTATTTCAGCAATCTGCCTTGCCTTTCCTCTTCTGCACATCCCCCCTTGCCCCTTGAATGCAGAAGCAGGGCTTTACCTTACATATGAAAGCACAAAATGAACATGAAGGAGGTGTAAAAAAAGAGCAGCTCCAAACATCTGCACAGACAAGGCCTCAGACCTCAGTCTAAGCAAACTTTGGCCATTTAAAAATGAATCCTTAGTCCCTTGCCTCTAAAGGGAGCTCAGGATAAGGCACAGAATCATCAGTGCCATACACTGGGGAGGCAGGTGCCTCCAAGCAGCCGTCCTGTTCCCTGAAAACATGATGTGTTGCATGTTGGTATATGTTTACTAGCTAAAACCCTGTGACTTTCTATGGAACAAGAATTTTCTTGCTTTGGGGAAAATCCCCACCTCTGTGTTACCATCCTAGACTTGCAGCTATCTGCTCTCCAAACACCTCATGGCTGTGCTCCCTGCTCCCTGGTATCCCACAGCTGCAGAAGGGGCTGGAGGTGCCTCCCCTGGTGAAACAGGCAGTAACCAGTGCAGTCTTCCAGGCTGAGAAAGCTGATGCCCTGGGCTTGCTCCCCTTCTCTGGGTAACTGCTCCATCTGCTCAGCTGTTATGCAGAAAGTGGGAAGCACAACCAGACAGAAGGCAAGGCTTCTAAAATTATGTGTGTTTGCAGACACCCAAAAATGGGTTGGAGTCCTTGATACAGGCTCACAACCTCTTTTTTGAGGCCAGGCATTAAAACTCCAAAAAGTTCAGACATAGCTCTGTACTCAACATCCCCCATCACTAACTCAGAGGAGATTCCTGTTGCACAAGGATTGCTTCAAACCCCTTCTCAGGCACTTCATCCTTCCTGTTGCCTGTACGAGGAGCTTGGGTGCTTGAATATATGATTGCAATTTACTCCAAGCACTTAGAATTCGGGCACTGGAGCACCTAATTTGTGGGTATTAAGCCCTTTATTTTATCTGCACACCATCAGTAACTTACTGACACAAGCAAAATTGATATACACAAGGGTTAAAAGGATTGATAGAAACCTACACTACAGATTTGTGCCAGATGAACCAAATTGATTTTTAAATTCACTTGATTAAATGGATGTACTTTTTCAAGACTGATTCATTTAGCAGTTTCTCCCTTTAAGGCTTCACTGGTATTTCACATACAGTGACTAATTACTTTTCAGAACACTGTGTACTTGTTCTCTGCTTCTGTGGACTTTAGTGACTTCTGCACAGTCACTATGTTTGGTTAAAGTGGCTTTAAAGTACTATTCTGCTTGACAGTGTTCCATAGCACTCTGCAGGGGTGTGTGAGGGATCAGAAAAGGGGCAAGAGAGTGTCTGACAACTGCTGTTGGAGGTGGGGCTGCAAACAGTGGGAAAATACATTGCCAAAGCCACTCCAGTTGGTTGGGCTGTCATATTGGCTCTGTGGGGAGAAAAAAGCAAAGCCATGGTGGGAACAGAGCCTAGAGGTGGTTGAGCCCTGGCTGTGGAGAGCACAGAGGAGGAGTAGGAGGAAGAGGAGGAAGAGGAGGAGAAGGTGGAAGAGGAGGAAAAGGAAGAGGAAAGGGAGGAAATGCAGCTCTTCACCACCTGCCCACTGCACCACTACTGTGCCATAGGGCACAAAACTGTCTCCAGGATATCTGTAGGATTTGTGATGGGCACAGACAGCAAGTGATGATTAAATATCTGCTCTTCTCCTTTTCAGCACTCTTTTTATCCTAAACTCATGAACTCTCTGCTCTACCACTGTGCCTGGGGTTTACTTCCCCCCCTTTCTTAACTTCATAAGCAGGTTTTGGGCAGCTATGTCTAAGGTTGTCATAGCTTGCTTTTTTTCCCCCTATGCTTCACTCATGTACAAGTGGATTTCATTATAAAAGTCTGCCAAGTCTTCCAAAAATCTGCTGAGTATTTTACTCCTCAGTGAGGTGCACGTCAGTATAAAAGTCTGCAAAGTCTTCTGAAACCTCCTAAAACTTCTCCTTCACAGCAATGCCCACAGAACCTGGGCAGGCAGCAGGTTTGGCTGGCAGTTACACAATTGTCCATTATGCTCACTGCCAGCTTGTTCTCCCTACTACTATTTTTGTATTGTTTTATTAATATTGTTATTTATTTAATTTTTGTGCTGTGCTTTAGCTTACACATGAACTGTTTACTTCATGGAACAGGGGCTGAATTTATGTTCACAGAATAAAATAGTTTTAAGGTACCTCCAGCTATGAAATACCTGGTTTTTACCATCCATTGTTTCCCTATGCAAAAGGAGTGTACTCAGATGTTCAGATGCTCCCCTTGAGAGGAAAACTGGGCTTGTGGACCAGTGTCAAAGTGTGTTTGTAATGGACAATTAGTCCAACTGAGAACTCACTCAGGCTGTGCCTGCTTTGACAGGCAGGGAGATTTGCATTCACTCCCCTCATGCTTACCCCGGTGGCAGAAGAACATAGGATGCAGTTCTGGAAGAGCTGACACAGCTGGACACGAGCCAACACAGCTCTGGCTTTAGCCTGCCTTGGGCACAGTAACTACCCCAGACAGGACTCCAGCAAAGACGTTCAGATCTCCGAATTCATCCAAGTTATGGTAGTCATACAGTGGCCTAATCTGATCATCTCATTAAAATTAATGCACCATACTAACGTATTTATCTAATACCAGTAGTCTTATGCCAGTGCTGCCATGAGCAGGAGGAAGAAAGCCCATGGTCAAAAGAAGCCCCATAGAAGTGTGTACAGAGGGGATCTGATTTCTTGAACTTCATGACTTTGCTTATTGTAGTGTTTAAACTCACGTGCCCCATAACGACAAGAGAAGCAAAAGTGGGACAAAACCTCCCCAGAGATGTTGGCTCCAAAGCACTGAGATGTATTCTTTAGCACTCTGTTAGAGTGTAAGAAACCTGGCTGATGTGCCTGACGGTAGCACCAGCTCACCCAAGCTCACACAAGAGGAGCCTGGTGTCCCTAAGCCTGCCCAAGCCAGACTGCTCATTTCAGAGCTGACCTTTGATGTCCAGTTACTCTCCTGCTTTGGAATTGCTAGAAGTGTTAAAATTCACTTCAGGTGTGTTCACAGATCTTCTCATAATGTTCTGTACTTAACAAAGAGTTCTCTGAAAAATTCATTTTCATTTTCTTCCATGTAGCCAGGCAGCTTAGAGCTACAACTCCTCTGTTATTTGAAGGCAGCTTGAAAACATTTTTGAAATTTCTAGGGCTGTTAGTGCTACCACATGCTCCCTGCTAAAGATGCAGGAGCCATTTGCAAGTATATGTGACCTCTATTCTGACCAGTACATGGCTCAGTCTAAAGGAATAAACAGTTCAGTGAAGGAGAGATACGTGCCAAGACCAGCTCCAACTGGACTCTGCTGCTGACTGAAGGAATGAAATTCCTGTTCCAGAGTCCTCAGCTACAGGAGAAGATAGCTGCCCACACTGGGATGATGTAATACTTACAGAACAATGTAACAGTGTAAACCCTTGTCATACTCTAATAAATGTCTTGAACATTAGATGAATAACATGTGAATCATAGTGGAAATAAGCATTTCTAAATTATTACAAACACTGAGCAATAGAAAGAAAGGTAAGAAAGGTCATGCCTGACCTCAAAGAGATGAAGCTACAGAGACAAGGACTTCTCAAGGTAATGTAGCTAGAGAGGACAGGAAAGAGAGAAAGTGGATAAGGAAAAAAAAAGTATGAAAATTTAACTAAGAAAGGAAAAAAGCCAAGAATAGGAAAACCTTTTCAGAGGGAAAATTTTAAAAAAACCCAAAATGTTGAGGAAAGCCAACACATGCCAACTAAAAAAAAAGAACACCAAAACCAAACAACAACAACAAAACCAGCACAAATAAAAAGAACAGAAATAAAAAGCTCCCCAAACATTTACAAATGGTTTTCCCACAATACTCTTGGTTCTTCCTGTTAACACTTTGTATTCATTCCTAATGTACTTTTAAAATCACAGGATCTGGTTAATCAAATATGGATAATATAGACATCCTCCTTGCTAAAAATCCCAGGGGAAATGCTGTATAAGTGCTAGAATAGGACTGGTATCTGCTTTTCCCATTAGTCTCACAAATATGAAGAGTAAATTAATATGATTTCAACACATAATGATTCTTTTCTCTTATTTCCAACCAATCATCCATTAAAATTCCTGGTCTATTTTGTCAGACACCACTCGTATGAGTTGAAAGCACTTGATAATAGAAGACACTCATAACATTTAAATAATCACTGTGTGATTAATCTCAATTTTGAGGTTGTTCTCCTTTATGATTGACAAGGTTAGCACTTCCGAGGTCCCTCCTCTTTGTTCGTATTCTGATTGAACGAATGACTTTGACGCAACATAGATTTTGTTGTCCTACTTTCTCCTTCAAATAGTAACTCACCTCTTCTTCCAACAATTAAGATTTATCTTGGAAAATTGCTAAACTCTACACTACATTGAACATAAGTCAAAACAATTTTCCATTCAGTTTGCAGGCCCCAGAGGAGACTGCTAACACTTGCATATTGCACTCTCCATAAATGAGTGCATGAATTATACATCAATGTTATACATCTCAATTCTTTTTAGATTATGAGGTTTTATATAGAGTACATTAAGATTATACAGAATTTAGCATGCAAAGTCACACAGTCTTGCTTACTGCATAATAAAGGTACCAGATAATATTTTCAGGGTATATCACTATACCATTTACACAAATAGAAAAAATGGAAAGCTTCAAAAAGCAAAACACAAGGAGTTCACCTGCAGATCAGAAAACCCCAAGGCCCCACTGACAGACCATCAACTGAAAACAGCAAACATAATTGTATCATCATAGGCCTTAGATGTATGAGTGACTATCTAGTCCAGTTTACTAAAACATCTAAACCTCACATCTTTCCCTGAAAATCTGTGAAAGTTAGCAGCAGATGTGGATTCTCCAACTGCATATTTTTTCCTGATCATGAGTCAAGCTAGCATAAACCTTCAAGGTTACACAGGCTACAGTTTTATGATCCTGGAATCAAAGATTTCAAGCAAGGGAAAATCCACCTTTCTGATTAACTAATCCAAATGATCACTGTTTTCTTGGCATAACATCTAAAAGATCTATTTTCAGAATGTAAACACCTATATTGCAAGAAGCAAATTTCAAGGACTGCATGAAGAGCAAGGACATAAAAAAACCCAAAATCCATGTTAGCAATGCTGGGCAAATAGGAAAGAGGATTATGAAGAGCTTTACCACATACTTATGTGAAAGAGTAATAGGTTGAGGGTTGGGGCAGAAATTAACAATGGTCAAGAAATTACTGCAGTCATTTGATATTGAACAGAGTCAGGAAATCCAACCATGTGTTAAGAGAAGATGAGCCATTAATATAAGTAGACAAATTCAAGTAAAAGAAAATATGATGATATTCACATTTAGATGACACTCTTGGAATCTGACTGCTTTTTCTGCATTTAGGGAGAGCAACCATTGAAAGAAGGAATCTGAAAATAAATCCCCCTCAAAAAAATGGATTTGAAAATCAATGTCAGGTAGAAAAAGACACTTTCAAACTATGATCCCTAAAAGTCTAATTTTAGCATTCATAAGAAAGACTGCCACTAATTTACCAATACCTTTAAAGTAAATGGACTTACTGAACAGTAGAGATAGAAGACATTTTTAGAGATCAGAAATTACAAGAGGAAAGGCACATCTTGAAAGAATTGCAATTGGTTTTTAAATTAAAACAATTGTAATTCCAAAATTACAGCCTCACTTCTAGTCAGAATGATACATTCAATATGGAGTAAATCCAAACAATTTTAAATCTGTTTCTTATGCTTGCCCCACAACAATATCCATTACTCACACAAGTCTGGGAAGTACCTTTCATTCAGATGAAGGAAGGAGTAATTAAATATCCCCATGAATGATGACACCTGAAACAGAAACTCCTGCCTAAGGTTAAAGTCAGTACTGTAAGCAGTTAAGCCAGTTCAGTCAAAACGTTTCTCTGATTTCTCAGTTGATTGCCAGGCAATGGGTAGAGGCATAGATGTTTTTAGCTGTGCATCGATAGAGGCTGAGGAAAACCAAAATACTGAAAGCAACCCGGCACACAGCACAAATGTTGTTCACTGGGAGCAAATGCAGAGCTTAGTGTTGTACAGAAGCAGTAGGAATGTCATACTCGGCTACCATAAGTTAAAAAGTTGCTTGTGGAAGTCTATTTGTACACTGTGTTAGGGAATTAAGCTAACAGAGTTGCAAAAAATAATTACCAAGGATTATCAAAATCTGCTAATTACTGAAGGAAGCCAGATGAGCTTCCAAATATTGGCAAACTATTTATGCCAAAGGACAAGGAACTACTATGAAGATATTGTTCAGAAAAAATGTCCATATGAAAAGGCATAAAACCCAAGAAACAGAACCTTGCAGTCCTCTCTGAACTGGCCTCCTAGGTCACAAGGCCCCCACGAAAATGCACAGTGAAGGGGAAGAAAGATGCATCCACATACCTAGCAGATATTTATATGTTTATGTCTGCATAGAACCTTTGCTTCTGCCTTGGACCACGCCTTTGAAAAAAGACAACTGGAACTAAAGTGGGCCTGGCTGTGCAGCACCATTCAAGTTTTTATGTCTTTTTTTGTACCATTCTTTCAAATCATAAGACAAAAGGAAAAAAAAAAAACAACAACAACCAACCAAACAAAAACACACACACACAAAAAATAACAACAAAAAAACACAAACCACAGCATCTGTCATTTACAGTGTCCATGCTATTTTTTGCAATAAAAGTTGCATATGTGTTCATTCATAATCAGGTCCATGAGCTTTTGTACATGAAGGCAGGCCTCAAGTTCCTCTTCTGTCTAGCACAGAGAGTAATGAGATCAGATGTGATCCTGGATCAGCATCCAGGAAAGTGCTACCTCATCTCCTGACTTTTCTGTTGTGATAGTCAGATTCTTTGTACCCGAGTTGACAGCTGTATACCATAAAATGTCTTTCAGCACCTTAAAGAAGAGAAGGGTGACCTTGAGCCTAATGTATTTATTTAGCGGAGAGAAGTAAAACTGTGAAGGTAAGATAGGTCACATGCTCATAGAAATTTCTCTACTTGATGAGATGTATTTTTGATAGCACTGAAGAAGTCAGGAGAACAACCCCCCTGTCTGGGATTTAGCCATCAGCAGGGATGCATAGGCACCTCAAGGACACAAAATACCAAACAGCAACAAGATTCTTACTTTCTGCAAGCTCCCACTTGTATCACCAATAAGAGATCTTTCATGATATTATCCCTGCCTTTGTTGTAGCTTGTGTGCAATAGAGGAAATGCTGGGAAAAGGATGGCAGTAGAGTTTGAATGCATCTGACATAAATGCTACTTCTCTTTAGAAATAAGATAAAAGAAAGCTTATGATTGATTATGTTCAATCATAATTGAAAAAAATCAAAATATTTGTTTTCTTAGGAAAAATATCCTCCTCAAAAGAAATTAGGACTTGAAAATTTGTTCAGCTTTTCAATGTTGTCCTTTTCTTCATAGAGACTTCTCACAAAAACAGAGTTTTTAATTCTCCCATTATTGGGTATTTAATAAGAGATTATTATTTACTAAGTACTTAGGCCTAGAAGCAAAGATTTTTACTTACAGATTTTTACTTCCAAATTTTTTTTACTTCCAGTTTTACTTATCAATTTTTTTTCTGCTCCTTCTGTTGGAATTTGGAGCAAAACTCTGTTACTAGAGCATGCAATTTAAAGACTGTATATTTTTCTTGGCATTAGCCCCATAACCTGGACTTGTTCACTAAAGCAGCATCAAAATGTGCCTGGCATCATGTTGGTATTTGGCATCCATGATGTTTTTGTTTCCAGAAGATATATTAAAGATGTAAAATCAGACTAGGTAAAGGTCTTCTTTTCCTAAATTACTTGTAAAGCAATTTGCAAATATGTAGCTTAGGTTTTGGGGTATTTTTTTTTGGTGTCATGTTATAGGCAGATCCAGTATTTTTATGCATTACGTACTAAAACCACTGTAAACAGTGAAAACTCATGAAAACCTGTGAAAACTTTGAAGCTGTTTGGAGTTAGTAGATGCATTCAGTCTGGCAGCTCCTAATTACATCATCAGGTGTTTGCCTGGTTTTACTCCATGATGTTAACATTTTACTACCCTAAGCAAATTGCTAATATCTCAAGCTAGCAAATATATTGGTCTTTAGCATTCTACCCATCTCCTAATACTTAGTTCTAGACCTGTGTTTTTAGGTAAAGCACATTTCAGAACTGATATACTGCTACCTCTATGCATGGAAATGGAAAGAAATATTCTTCATTTAGGTTTGCTCGGTAGTAGTAACTCACATGTTGTAAAATTATGGAAAAGAATAACTTGTATTTTTAAGATCTGCTGGCAGACAAGCTGATATGGGGGAGTTTAGTGCCTACTGCCATCCTGGTTTTGATGCATCTGTGACAATTTTCTGTGATGCAGGAAATACTTCACAGAAACTAAAATTGTACATAAAACCACTCTTGAAAGAGGGCAAAATCACCAAAGCTCATTTAGAATTAAATAGTGGGACAGTTGTTTTAATTTCAGGACATTCTCTTTGTTTTACATCAGCAACAGTCTCACATGACTGAAATATCATAGGTTATTCCAGGATAAGGAACCAGAGTGAAACCTCAGCTTTTTCTTTTAAGACTCAAATTCCTTTTTAATTCCATAGGAATGATTCCCCAAAAATTTAGGATTACTGTCAGCTGTCCAGGATTCCATCAAATTTCAAAATTATTTTTAAGCCTGGGCACAGTATTCCTAAGTGTAAGCAAAGTTGCATGAAGCAGAATTATTTTTCTGTCCTTAAAAGTCATATTCTATTTATATATCTGGTACAATACTAATTTTTTGCAACTTCATCACATTGTGAAGTCCTGTCTCATTTGCTCTCCATCACCCTCAGGTCTTCCTCTGCATTTCTGCAACTTATGATTAAGGAACTGGCCTTCAGTGAAAATAACCAACTCAATCAACACTTACCCAGAATTTTGGGAATTCAGACAATCCAACAGAATATTACTCTACTCTCCCAACACCATCTTCTCCAGTCACACTGCAAATAAGCACATTTACTCCCACCACACAGTAATCCTGTTATAATTACTTCTCAGAAAACCTTTGCTGTGGGTTTTTGCTATTAAAATAGTTTGCTATTTTCCTCTTTGTTGAGAGGAAATAGAGAAGAACATTAAAAAAACTTGAGCCAGAGGCTCCAGTCGTATCAGGGACAGGTTAAGTGTACCTCCAAGCACCTGCCACAATCCTGCCATTCTTAACACCTCAGAGCAGAAATAAGAACTACTGCATTATTATCCTTTGCTCTGGCACCTTTTCATTGACAACTCCTGTCCTAAACATTTTGTTACCATCTCTGGTTTCCCTCTAAGCCCCACACAGCTGGAAAATTCCTGCTTGGTAGCAAGTGGACCATTTTCTTTGGCTTGGCAAGGGCAAGCCATAAATTTGGAGTATGCTGAAGTTATATTTTATATTGTATTTCTGCTATCAACAACATCACAAACCTACATACAAAGCAGAGTAAGATGACATTATTAGTTGATATGATTCTAAAAGTTGATGCTTCATAAAAATCAAGAAAATAAACCCCAATTTACAACATGATTTACTTTTTATCAACAAGGATAACTGCTGCAAATATAGCTTCCTGATTGGAAAGGCAGTCTCTCTTCTACTGATTGCATTCCTACCAAGCAGCAAACCTGTGAAAAAGGAAACGCCATGGTCAGCTTGTTTCTACTCATGTTATACTGCACATGCTGATAAAGGCAAAGGGATCCTCATTGGCTAGACAAATCCATGGCTGATCTGATTTAGTTCCAGGATAAATTCTGCATCAAACAGGAGATGGGGTAGGTGGCATCCACAGGTTCTTTCCAAACACTCCTGGGAAACTGGTCTGTTTGTGAAAGTGGTAGGAAAGTCAATTGTATCCCAGTTCTTTATAGATGTCAAATACTGAATACGGCAAGAGGAGCAAATTCATCTAAAAATAAAAACTGAGTCAAAGGATGCTTTGTTTTTCCTGTCTCACAACAGCAACAAGAGCCAGGAGAAGGCAGAAAATACAAAAGATCTTTTTCTCCCTGGCAGCTTGAGTGGGTGACTCACAGCAAGTAATGAACTCTTTGCATACTGCTCCTGTCAGCATTGAGTGAATTCGCCTTTGAGCCCTGACCTGAGCCATGTAACTGCAGACAGAAAGAGGGAGTTTGGCTTCTTGCTAGAAGTTTTGTCAATAAGACATAATGCCAAGGACAGTTGAGGACAGCAACCACTGAAACTTAGACTTTGCAAAGCAGCTAAAAACCAAGCGACGAGAAAGCAGGTTGAGAAAATTCCAGCATTCTCATCTCCCACAGCTGCTCTGAATTGCAGCATGCTGAGTTTCTCCCAAGACTTCTCTTCCCAGAACTCAAAGTGCCTTTGGATCCTTTTACACCTACCTACTTCAAGCCAGAAAAATATATTATGTGTGTTCTCATACTTCTCTAGAAGCTGAGTTCCCCACCAAAATTTGCAACTTTGCTTGTGACTTCTAACTTACAAACCAAACCTAACAAAGGCAGTGGTTGCTTGTAGGAAGCAGGACACAGGATTTGAGTATGATTTTGTAATTAACTCATTTTTGTCCAGCTACTGTATAATGTAATTGCACACAATCACTGAGGCACTGATGGCACATTTCCCTGAAAGCGTCATGCATTTTCAAGTGTTTATATACCTGGAGAAAGCTGCTCACATTCACACTCTTCCAGAGTAACAGGAAGACAAGGTCTTGCTGTAAAGATTTGGGTTTTAATTTCTACTTGTGTTTTCAAGAACTGATGCATTTGTGTATCAGCTAAACTTGCTATTACATTTACTAGACACACACAGTTTAATTGTATTTCATTAGACCATCATCCATGGGTGCTGGCTTTTAGCCTCCGTAGCTCAGATACCACCATACCAGCATCTTGCTTCTCCATGTAAATAGGTTTTTTCATATACATGTAAAAGCAATGAGCAGTAGGGCTGTGACATCTGCTCCAGTGCAGCTGTGGCTCCAGCTGATTTTCTTCTCCCGGGTAAATGAACAACACAGTACTTACATTCTGGGGAGAAGGTGGTAGGAGGGTGAGTTTACAGTAGACAATATCTTCATAAAGAGCAATAATATCAGTTATTTGTTTTCAAATAAGATGTTTCATAAGAAGTATAATTTAAGAAGCATTTCCACAATTTCTCAAGCTTAAGAATGACAAAGCTGGGTTTTTCTAGTCTTTACTGCGCACAGTGTGTTACTCCTTGCACACACTATCCTGCTTTGCACAGCTCAAGGCCAAACACAACCATCTCTACATTGTGCAGGCTTTAGGACTGGAAGTTTCCCGGATGAATTCAGCAACTGAAGGACCAAAGTGACTGTTAATATTCAAAGCAGAGCTGGTGGAAGCTTTTAGTTTCATACCCTGAAACAGATCCTTCTTTCCCGCATTCTGGAAATGGCTCAGGAAGTGGCAGTGCACTTTCCTCTTTCCTGAGTATTCCCTCCTTTATATTAAAGAATAAAATATTTTGTAAAGAGAGGTACTTTTATTCTGTGCTGAAACAGTCCTTCCTAAGAAGTCCCTTCCTCACTTAGGCTAACTCCCTACTTCAAGTCTACTTCAGTTCAGTTTTAAGAGCAGCAAACTTCAGAGCTGCACATAAGTAGGATGATCTATGGATGCTGAGAAGAACACACATATCCCAGGCTCTCCTGTGACTGTGATGAATTAGTCCTACTGAACACAGTGTCTCTCTTCACCACTCCTAGAGCAGCCTGCAGACACCACCAGTGACCCAGCTGCCATGCAGGCATTTGTCCATTTGAAACTGTCCCTCACAGATACGAAGCTACTGAAAACCACTAACAAGAAATTAATTATTTTTAATTCCATTTAGGATAGATCTGAATTTGTGACTCTGGCATGAAAGAGAATGAACTCTGTGAAGTTCCTAGAGGAAGTTCTAAGGAAAGCTGCATGATATCAGCGGTTGCATCCTTTCTGGCAGCCAGTCTCTGTTCAAGGTCAGGTAAGGGCGAAATAAGTGAATATAAAACTAATTGTTTAAGGAAAAAAAGAGGCAACACCAACAAGACTTTGAATTTTAACTGCCATGAAAGCAGTTTACGCTTATCATAAAGATGCAGATGTTGGTAAATAAACACATATGTTTTCATTTGAAGATAGAACCATTGATCTGTTTGCCCTTGCTATGTTGTCTAATTGACCACATCTGGATGACTGGATTGAATAGTATTCCTGGAATGGGATCTTTCCTCCTCTTAGTTTCTATTTCTCAAATTTTTACAGCGTATTAGAAAACAGTTTGCAACTCTTTTTTCTGATTGCAGACCACTCTTACAATATCTCTTGTTATTTTAAACACATTATAAGCTTTAGAAAAATGTTCCGTTCCTCCGTTTTCTGTCTCTACTATATTTATTTGGTCACTTTCCACATGCTGGTAAGAATTCTACCGTTTTTACTTACAGGAGATCTGCAAGTACTATAATTCAGCTTCATCAGTATAAATCAAAAAAGTCTTTGTGAAACTACAGTCTCATAAGTATTCACTTATATAAATTTAATATTTAATTAAATTCACTTATATAAATTTAAAGTCAGTCTGGTGAAATCTAGAAAGACAGATACTTAATTTAAGTTTTAATTTTTGCTCTTCTTCTGTGATTCATTAGGTCACTTCCAATCATGTACAAGGTCCATTGTAAACTTTGGTTTTTTTAAATAATATTTGGCTAAAGTTAACATTTCAAACTATGCACTCTTCAAAAATGAAGTACTATTTGCAACTAAAATACCAAATTGGGAGTCAGAAATTATTATAGAATATCAAGACCAAAAACCTGATTTATGGTAAGTTGCTCTTGTGGCACTCATGACCACATTAAACACAATTGCAGGAAAGGTGAAAACAGTGTAAAGTGCCAATAATTTGTATATAAGATTGAAAAATTACCTTTTTTAGGTATTTTTTGTATGTTTTATTCTGTTTGCAAATCTCTTCTGATTGCAATCTCTTCTGGTCTCCTTATTTAAGGACACATCTTTATAAGTATGTTTATAAATAAATTTACACTTCTACTGATGTGCAATTATAAAACCACACAAGAAACAGCGAAGGACTTAAGTGAAAACATAGTTCTTCTGAACACACTGATTACTATCCTGCAATCAGAACAGCAGCCTCTTTCAAAGCTGTGAAGCTATTTTGCCTATTTATCAATCAAGATTTACACGTTTACACACCAGACGCCAGCATGTGATCTAATGGCCATTACTGGTTTTGTGCTAGAAAAAAGACTGATTACATTAGTCTGGAGCCAACTGTTTGTAAAACTGCTGTAAAAAGACTATATGCAGAATATATATATATATATATAAATATAATATGTATAGTATTAGTATAATTAGTATATCGTGTATATTAGTATATTATATAATTAATAATTAATATATAATTAATTGTATTAATAATGTATTATTGGTTTCAATTGACAATTAATTATGCAATCAGTATATTACTATATTGGTATATATTTTAGAATATGCAGTGATCACAAGTCACTTACTAAGCATATTGACCCAAGTCTTGCCACTGAGTTTAAGAGATTCAAATTTAGACCAGGTGAGCACCTGCTGTCAGAAATGGTGGCTGCTAATGTCAGTCAACTCCAAGACCAGCAAGCACATGTGAATTCAGCAATCTCCAGTAGCAAAAGAAGACCTCAAACTATAGTCATTTGCTTGTCACCTTCATTTAGGTGCCAGGTTCTTCAGGAAGAGGAGTCTCAGAAACACTCACAGATGATCTGGTAACTCGATATATCAGAACAACAAGTATTATAGTCACTGAGCACATATCCCAGAGTGAAGAGAATTTAGAAGATAACTTGTTTAAAATAAAATTCCATTAGAAATGTGACTCAGTGAAGATTAGCTAGGTCTTTTGGATGTCACTTACCCTGTAACAGTAACACAGGCATTTTGTAAAGTCCCTCTCTTCATAGATTCAAAAATCTCACAAAGTAGATCAGATTGCAAAAAGGAAATCCTAGCAACGAAGTCTCAGCAATGGAAAGCTTTAAAAGCTCACCCTTGTGTTGGTATTCTCTTACTCAGGATAAAAGAGGAAATTGTAGGAGTACAATTCAAAATAATAACAGGACCAACCTCTGTATTCCTTCCCAACAGCCCAAAGATTACATGTTCCTATTACCTTTAGGCTGTGTTAAAAAAATCCCTACTTTGTAATTTCCAGCTAAGCTTCTTCAGAAAGAAGTCTAGTTCCTGTCCTCCAAAGGCCTTAAGTAATAGAACTTAAAGAACATCTAGTGTAGGAGATTGACAGGCAAGGGCAATTCATACCATAGAAACATTTATGTAGTGCTCTTAACTGCTAATGTTGGCAAACCCATTCAATCCCCAGAAGCAAACGTTCCTGCCAGCAAAATAAAACTGGCTAAGGTCCCATTCATGGCCATCTGCATGAAACAGCCATTGCAAAACTAACAAGTCAGGTATGAATTTGAAGTACAATAGCCATTTGTCTTGTTTCTCTCACCTCTCTGTCCCCTGCAGCTTACACTGGGGTGGCTACAGAAGCTGCTGCTCACAGCTGGACACACTGTCTCTCATTCAGAGATTTCCCCCCATTATTCATGAACTAACAGCTGAACCACCACAAATTACATACTAAAATTAAGGAAAGACTTCAGGCAGAAATCACAGCTAAGAATGCATTTTTGTCCTAGGTAATCCTAGGCATCCTAAGGAATGTCAAGACCATAAAATAAATGATACTTGTAGATTACCTGAAAAAAAAAAAAACTGTCAACAAGGATTCATAGGATGCCTCATGCTAGATCTGAGAACAAGGTGAAAATACGAGTGCCCTCAGGGGCACTCACCAAACAGGACCTAAATATGACCGGTGTCCATACCAAATCTAATGTCTTTCACATCTCATTTGAGATGCTTCTTTCTTATGAAAGAGCCTTCTTTCTTCTTTCTATGAGCTTTCACAGGCCAATAGAATTCTATTTGTCCCACAGGCAACTTCTTTTGAAATAGCTAGTTGTGTAAAAATAATTACTCACATGGACAACACTCCATTAACCATAAGGTCAGACAGATATTCTGATATATCTGTTAGTCTTTAGACTTCAATCTAAATGGTAAAAAAAAAAAAAAAAAATGAATGTAGCCTTTTACCAAAGGAATGTAAAATCTGCAATATTTTTAAACCAAAAATTTCTTCCCACCTGTTCACACAGGAGTGAAAAGAAAAAGAAAGAAAAAGAAATTAATAAAAAGACTGGCTTCAATATTATTTTTAAAATACATTTTTGGTTGTGCTTCTAGTTCTGGTTCAGGGACCTTTTAGGTAATGATGGGTAAAATTCACCTTCATGAGTACAAACAGAGCTTGAAAGCTCACAAGTTATTTCAGAAAATTGGCCACAATTACTTTTTTACTGCTTTTAAAAAAGAATTATTTCTATGTCTCCTAAGAAAATACTGTTTTTGTTTATGTAGAAAAGCCTCCAGGAGACCATTCTATTTTCTAAAAAGGAAAGGACATCAATACTTCAAGTACCTGTCAGGCTGTATGATAAGCCACGGGCTGCATTTTGCTGATCATGTTAGGCTCCAAAAGAGGCAAATACTATAACTTTATAATATGAATTTATGTTCCTGCTGAGAATACGTCCTGGTAGCTGACAACCATTTCTCCTGGATTTAAAGGAGTCATTCAGCAAAAATCCACCTGTGATGTTTCAGCAGTAAGGAGGGCTGTCTCTGGTTCTTACAAACTTCTTATATTACCTCCCATGTTATAATTATATCTGTTTTGTAGTATGTTGTCATAATGGCTTCAAAATCAAGTTTTCTCCTTGGCAACCAGTGCAGAGAAGTGAGTAGCCAAAACAGACATTTTTACTTTTCAAGCATTCTTTATAACATCTCCCTGTAATGAAGTCATCAACATTTGTAAGGAGTGTTTGCACTGGCTTGAAAACTTTTCTGACAAAGAGTATCACATGCAATGTGTTTCAAGCAACACGTGAAACAGCAAATGTGAGGACTTCAATACTGGATCCCCAGCAAAATTTAGCCTCTTTTGAAAAACAGAACACATTTTCTGTAAAGACAAGGGATTCATTAGATAACCACAACTCTGAAGAAATCAAGAGGTACTGCCCCTGGAAGAGCTGAAAAAATACACAGATGTGGTGTTTAGAGACATCATGGTGATGGACTTGGAAGTGCTGGGTTAATAGTTGGATTTGATGAAATAAGAGGTATTTTCCAGTCTAAAGTTTTTCCAGGTGTTAATAAGATGGGTAATGTCTAAGAACACCTTTGCACATAGAGAGAGGATACAGACAATTTTATCAGCCAGAAATCTGAAAGACTTTAAGTGTTAACTAAAATCTGAACATCAGTAAGAAATGTATGTCTTCAGTAACAGCTACAGTACCTTTCTGTTCTATTTCCTATCTTTTTAAATATAACAGTCTATCAGTGTATCCTCAATAAATTGAAATGGTTATTTAATTTTATCACAACTCTAGCTTTAAATAAGCATTTCCGAACTGCCTTCTTCTACAGTTTGTAGTATAACTCATACCTCAGTGCAGCTGCTATCAGCTCATTCTTAAGCCATAGTAATGGAGATCAAATTTTGACAAAATCTAGCATGGAGGATGCTCACTTCATGGTATTTGTGTCACAGTTGTTTTAATAGATGTTCTAGAGAAGTAAAAAGAAACCATTCTTCAAACAGACAATATTTATCTGTGGTGCTCGTATGGGAAAATTACTGCAAACCTATGTGTACTTCCAGTCAACATTTCTGAAGCAGTGTTAATAATGACTTCATTTTTCTTACCATCATTCTTTACAATCCTTCAAAATGATGAAGAGAATACTAGCCCTTTTAATTTTATTGATAACTTCTTAGATACTACTGTCACAGAGGCCTGACTTAACCAACCTAACACATGATCTGTGCACAAACCAAATACCCTGTGTGCAGGACAAGCTAGAGCTTTGGCATTCCTCACTCTTCCTGAAGTGTATCATACTGCCTGCAATATGTTGTCCTGAAGATAAAGCTCTGTTTGATGTTGTATGAATAGACTTTGTTGTTGTTCTCTCATCTGCTTAGCAGAAAATTGACTTGAACTTCAGTAGAGTCCCAAATAAGCCACATGACAGCATTCAAGAGGCAGGAGAGATTAAAAGGAGTTGGGCAACCACTGGAACAGACAAGAACAATTTATTCATTCTAGAGATGTATTTCTTTTATAGCTCATATCTAAAGATATCTAAAATGTCTTCTCCCACGCCCTCCCAGGACTTAGGAGGGGAAAGAAGGAGAAAATTGAAATGACACAGCATACCATGACCTATACACAGCATCACAGAAATAGATAATTCCTCATAAATTTATTTATTTTCCTAACTCAAAAATTCACATGCACCTTAGCCTTTCTCTGGGAAAATTTTTAGCATACATTACTCCAATCAGACTTTGAGGTCACCTTAGTTTATGAGTCAGACTATCATACCTGCAGTACACCTATACTGCTGTTGAGAGGTACTAAAATTATACACACTTGACCCATACAGGAAGGCTGGAATTTTAATCCTGAAAATTGACTTTAGACTATTAGTCTTAGTCTTTAGGCCTATTAGGTTTTGCAGATGCACAAATGATCAAACATAAAAGTTTTTGTACTAGTACCAAACATTCTTAAAGTTACTGTGTCTGAATTGATTATACTGCAAGTTTATAGACAGCAGCTGACAGAAACATGAACCAGTGCTAAAACCACATACTATTTTGAATGACATTGGAAGAAAACCAGTTAGACCTGCTGGATGTTTTGACATCTCTTGCTAAATCAAAGTGATTTTATGAGTTAATCCTTCATGGCAGCAAGAAATCAGCTAAGAAACTCTTTCTAGATCTAGAAAGAGTGGCTAGTAGTCTTTGCTA
Source organism: Onychostruthus taczanowskii (assembly GCF_017590055.1). Classification (NCBI taxonomy): domain Eukaryota; kingdom Metazoa; phylum Chordata; class Aves; order Passeriformes; family Passeridae; genus Onychostruthus; species Onychostruthus taczanowskii. The sequence goes on from NW_024504566.1 coordinate 3,632,251, forward strand.
AAGCTATCATGATATTGACTCTGATTATTTAATAATTCATACATTCCAAATAACACAGGAAGGTGCTCAGACTAAAATCTATTTTTAAAAACCAATAGATTTTTAAGGGAATTTAGGATTGATTTTCAAAAAATTATGTTTCTATTTAATGATCATAAGTATGTTTGCGATACTCACATTGCAAAGAGGTTGCAATGAATATAGCAATTATTAGAAAGTGCATTTTCTCTTCTCAGCATTAAAGGCTTGTTTCACTTTCTACTCATGCACATAACATCCAGGATAATTTAGGTAAAAAGTGCTTTGCTGCTTTTCAGTAAATATTTCAGTAGTTCCATTTAACTACTAGAAATTTAACTCCCATTTTACTATTACACAAGTGATAGTCTGAAGGGACTCACAAATTCTTAACTTTTCCCTCCTGTGTCAAAAGAAACAGCTCCTTTCCATGGACAGACACAGACAGTACCTGCTGGCCAGAATGGAGGTGGAGAATGTACTGTTTATCAGAAATGCTGGCTGCTGTTAAAACTATTCCTGTCATTTTGCAACACAAGCTAAAAAGTAAAAGACACTATTTCAGTCAATAAAATCTTTTATCAGTATCTAATTCTCATGATCTTAAAGATAATTAAATTCCACAACGAGCCCCTGTTTGTGAAGTATTTTAATCCTTCTACAAGCTGGGTCTCTCTACTCACTTGAGGAGCAACTTTAATTTGTCCTGAAGTAGAAAAATCCTCTGCTTTCCAAAAGCAAAATGTTTATTTATGTAAATATTAGGACTTCAGATGCAAACCAGTCAATATCACACCTATTTTTTCCAGTAAAATACACAGGGTACTAAGTAAAGGGACTACTGGTGTGTACACACTTTTAAAGGTGTCGGTCTCCAGAAATGGAATCCAAGATCTGTAGTTATAAAATTATTGTTATGGGGTAGCAGTTTTAATTACTATGTAACTTTAATTACTAAATTACTGCAGTGTGTAGTCTGGAGAATGCAATAATGGACCAACTCTAAATAACCTCTTCAGTGCAAATTCAGGGATCCGACTCCCACTTTTTTAACCAAATTATGTTATTTTCATGGCTTATAAGATTCCACAGTTAATGAAGAAGAAAATCTTAATTTCAACCCAAACATTCTACTGCTGCCTGCTTGTGTGCCATTCAGATACATACAGCAAAATAATTTCCACATCTAACAAAGAACATTTTATTCCTTTCAAATCACCACCATGTTTCAGTGTTCCATTAAAACAATTACATGCTTTCGGTAATATTTTTGCAGATTACATTGCATTAGAGACTCTTATGATGATGTCATCACACTGGACAGATTCTTCTCTTTGATGTCCTTTTCTGGTTCTTTTTCAAACAATTAGCATCCTTAAGATAGAAGAAATTAAGAGGCTGGGAAGACTTGATTGTCAAAATTGCTACTGGAAAAGATGGAAACAAAGCATTGCTGATTTGCAGCTCACAACGTTTTTTTTTACTGTTCCTCCACAATTTCACTGGGAGAAAGACTGAAAATACAGGCTAGTTTCACCCTTCCCTCAGGAAGGGAGAGCACTTCCATTTCATATAATCTCATGGTGAAGATGTGGGTTCAGATCCCTGAGGGCAGAATAGAGATGTGAACTGGTTTTCCCACATCCTCTCTGACTGTTCCAGCCACACAAGTACTGGAAAGTGCTGTCATTATTCGTCCTCCCAGTCTGTGAACCCAGACTTTTGATTCCAATGCTATTCATGAAAAGTGATTGGCATTAAAATATTTCAGAAATGTCAAAAGAAACTAGTTTTCCCTAAATTGGCTTTTTAAATTAATTAATTTATTTAGAAAGTAACTAATACCTAGAGGATCATTAATCCATTTTCTACATTCAAGGTAGTAAGTCCAGCTGCTCAAAACCATTCTTTCCCAGAAACTCCATAACCCCTATCAGGACACGAGTATTTTATTGCTTTTATCCCCTTGGAGTAAGTGCCCTATCAGGACACAAGTATTTTATTGCTTTTTTCCCCTTGGAGTAAGTGCATGCATCCTTATTGCTCATTCTATTCTTATGCCTCAGGGCCAACTACATTTATATTCATCTTAATTTGTTCCTTGAGTCTTCCTGTAATGTGTTCAAGAAATGTATAGATTACACATGTTTTGTTCTCCACCCTGACAGAGCACTGGGACATCAGTTCCATTAGGCCTTAGAGAACCAGTCCTGCTTTAATTGCCCACTCCTTTGCCCACCAATATCTCCATGCAGTGCTCTGGGGAAGCACCTCCTCCAATTATTTTGCATTTGAAGCCTGTCACTGGGACCCAGCTCTCATCACATATTCCAGGGAAAACATCTGTGTGTCTTGTGCCTATAATGCCTCTTCATCAAATATTCTTAAATTGCCATGGCTGGAAAGACTTGACATGTGATAAATGCTCCTTATTGGAACTAAACTTCTGTGTTCATTCATAGTGATAAATTAAAACTACTTTGTATTTAAACTTTACTAGTTTTAGAAAGCAACCCTGAGAACTGAAAAACAACAGTGATAACATAATTCAAATAATAACTTATTATTCTGAGAGAGCATATTTCACATAAGTATAATTTCACCCCAGTTTTCCAATTCTACAATTAAATTTCCAATTCTCCAAATCACACTCATATTTTGACTGTGTAATCAACACTTCCAAGTCTGGAGGCTCATGACTGGGAGTGTTGATGCCACAGCAGTTTTTTTCAGGCATCCTCCAAATGCCTCCATCTCTCTTCTGTCACTCTGATACTCCTACTCTTCTGAGATGCCTCCCTCAGTGCTCATGTGTGATGCCACACACAGAACACTGGCTCATGCTTTTCCTCCTCAGCCTGTGCTTCCCCAATCCTACACAATGCAAAAATGTAAAGAACACCATGTAGGCTCCCTGTCCCAGTAATTATCACTGTAATCTCTTTTTACACCATCTTAATCCTTCTTAGGTGGACTTGCATATAAAACTAGAAATAAAAATATTTCAGAAAGATATAATCAACCCCAGCATAAAGTTTTATTTCTGATTCAGATTTAACTTCCTGAACTAGTTTGATGTGGAATACAGTAATCCAGACTAAAAAATTATTTTTGGATGTTTTTAAAGTCGACACGACCACTTATTTCAGTTTCACAACTTAGGAAGGAAAATGTAAGTAAAGGAAAAACTCAGTCACTACATTGATTTTTTCTTTCTTATTGTTGATGATAGTAGCAAAAATTTAAATTCTCCTTCCATTAGTCTCTTCTATTCTGAGGAAAAAAAAAAACCACTCAACAAAACGGAAATACTCTTATAATAAAATACATAACACATAGTGGTGAAAGATCCAAAATACAATGAAGTTGTTTAAACACTCTCTAAAAAATATCAGCACAGGAAAAGTTGGACCTTTGAGCATTACATGGGCACTTCAAGGTGATGGGTGAGGTCAGTATTTGCGAACATCACTCGGAGTGAGTGAACAAGGGATGAATTTGCAGTCACTAACAATGAAAACCTTCTCTTTGGACATTAGAGTTTTGCCTTGATAATTCCACCTTCAAAAGAATTTTATCAGAAAAGCAGAAAACCACTGCGTTCTGTGATTAGCTGTAATTTTTTTCCTGGCAGGACCATCATGGTGCTGATAAGAACCAGTTATACATCCCACTGCACAAAGTTGTGTGTTACAGACTTCTCATCAGGATGAAATCTCAACCCTACCTACTGTCAGATTTGTCACAGATTTAATTGTAGCACAACTACCCCCTTAATGTTTTTTAACATCTTCAAAGAAGACAATTAGCGGCTTCCGGCCATGTCAAACAAGCAGCTTCATGGCTTATTTCCCTGCCATGATCTGGCAAGGAATGGTTCTGTTATTTCCAACAGAGGGAACTGAAGTACTCGGGATGTGGGGAAAGGCTGCGGCCGGGCACAGAGAGCCGCAGGCAGAAGGGCCGGCTGTGAGGGGCAGCTTTGCTGGCTGCAGGTGCTGCTCCTGCTCCGGCAGTGCATTTTCCACCCCAATGCTAGCCAGAAACTGGGCTGCGCAGGGAAAGGGCCCAGCAGCTCCATGAACACATAAAAACGCTGAACAAATCTTGTGTTCTTCACACCACGGCCACCAAGCCGCCCAGGTTTGCTCGGGGACGTTCTGAATTCAGGTTTTTTCCACAAGGTCGTTCGTTTGTAGGTGGGGATTGGATTTTTCCACGCCTCGCCAGACGCACTCCCGGCCGGCTCTCTCACAGGATCTCTGGGGAAGGCCGTCAGCTGCGGTAATGTACACTGGCTACAGGGGAAGCCGCACCGCCCCGGACACTCGCTGTATTTTCCGCCTCACTGTTCCGCTAAGCACCGCGGAGTGACCGGCTCCCCATGTGCGGATGGGAAGTTCAGTCGGTACAGGAGAGCCGGGAGCGCCGGGACGCAGGCGCGCGCGCGGACTCCATGTCCCGGCTGCCCGCGCGGCGGGGGCGGTGCGCGCATGCCCGCCCGGCGCGGTCCC